>NC_072790.1:79454551-80085551 GCF_028583425.1 Eublepharis macularius | reverse complement strand
GCCTGCTCTTGCTGCCGCTGCCTGCTCTCACAGCACGGGAGCATGCCCCAGGGAGCATGCCCCCTGCCGGCCAGGTAAGTGGGTGCAGGGGGGAAAGGGTGGGATTGGGGGATCCCCTGCCTTGAGCAGGGGAATGGCAACCCTATACCCAGACCAGACTCAATGCTTAGGCTAACCTTGAAGGCGAGCTCCCCTCCTCAGGCTCCAACACCCCTGGTGTGGACTTTGACAAATTGATTGTGATACATTTTTGCCATCTTTGAGAATTTGAATTCTAAAGTTTAGTAATGGAGAAAAATCCAGATTATATCCATAATCAGGAATGTTTAGTTTTTTTACAGATACTTTACTTTCAGCTGCTCTCTACCAGGTTCTTTACTTTCTTTGAACGGTTTTATTTTGACTGGTTTCCAAGCAAGCACTGCAAGACCAGATAGCTTCATGGAGAAAATTACCTATAACTGCTATCTGAAGATGGGGACAACTAATTGACAAAAGCCTTGTTGTTAAATGGTGGCTTTAGGAAGAACTGAAACAAATCTATATCCACTCCCTCCCAAGGCAACTGTTAGAGTTTGGCTTGTGGATTCAGTTCATATATTAAAGGTCTCCCGTCACTGCTATGCCTGGCTCCATAACATGCCAAAGTCAAAACCTAACAAAGTGTTGACTGAGTTCCAGTTGGTGACAACATATGGTACATTAGCTAGTTTATCTTTGCTATCTCTGTGTGCAAACAAATGTGCATTTGTTCCAGCAACACTATGATTTCTCCTCTTACCCCACAGAATGCAGTATCATTTTTTCCCCTAGGAATCTCACTGAAACTTTTCTGTCCCCATGAAGCCATTATAAAATTTAACATAATGTTTCTCCAGACAAGTTATCCCATCCAAACACGACGTATAGATTGTAGATCTTACTGGAGAAATGTGATACTTGACTGCAGTGGGAATTTGACTTCTGAATATTGGGGCAAATTAAAAAGGGGGAAAGTACATTTTATTTAAAAAGGAATTAGCCTGAAAACTGGAAACAATTGTAGCTGGGAAACACCAGCCCTATAGCCTGCTGAGAAAACAGGGAATGAAGGTGTACCTTCTGTAACTCTCTTCCTTAAACCCACCATGCCTCCACTCATTTTCCATTATTATTTATTTTTAATCTAAGTTCTAACACACACACACACATATGGGTCTAAGGAATGAAGCCCACATACAATATTGCATAAAGCTTGCAACTCTTACTGCACAAGGAAAGGAACAGAGACTGAAGGAAGAAAAGCGGACAATGGGGGCCAAACTGTGCCTTATGCTGAAACGATAGACCAGTTTGGACTGGAGAAATGATAGGAAGTGGGAAGCATTCTCAAATCTCACGCTTCTTTTTCTGTTCCCAACTGCCAAAATGTTCCGTTTTCTGTTTTTTTAAAAAAGCATCAGATTGCCATTAAATAGTTTTCTTCTACTGTGTAGTTGGTCTTCGGAGATGGGAGAACAGAGAAAAGTATAAGAAGGGGGGTATCAGAGATGCATAGAGATCTGTAGCGTGGAATAAGAAACATAGTTGAGAAGTGGTGCAGAATATGTCTGTGAGGTGGGCAAATAGCTGCATAATCTCTGATTGGCTAGGGTTACAGAAGTGTCCAATAGAGGAAGCATTACTCGTGTTCTCAAGTGACTTTATCTGCTTTCCGAGGCACTGACACTTATACAGGTCTGGTTGGCTACACAGCGTAATTCACTAAGAAATTAGCTAGGATCACTGATATGCATGATCTGGAAAGAAAAAGAATAACTAGAGGGGAATGGCCCAGAAGTAAATGGAGATAGAAGTAATAGTAAATAGCTCAGAACAAGAATGTGTGTGGAGAAGAGTGGGGCACAACAGAAAAGGGGGGTTGGAGAAGCCCCTTTGCCAATGTTGTACATTGAGATGCAGAGAAAAAAGATGGAGCAAAAAAAGGAGAAACGAGTCTGCAGATTAGGGGGAAAGAAAAGGAGGCGTAACGACAGTTTGGGAGGTGAGACCTGTCATGGTGCAAATAAGCAGAGAACAGAGTGCTATGGAAAGCATGGAAGAAAGAGAGTGCTACAATGAAGAGGGGAAAGTAGGAAGTGCAAATGGGTAGGATTGCCAACTCCAGGTTAGGAAATTCCTGGAGATTTGGGGATGGAATCTGGGGAGGACGGGCATCTCAGTGGGATATGATGTCATAGAATCCACCCTCCCAAACCCTCCGTATCTTCTCCGCTGGAACTGATCTCTGTTGTCTGGACTAATTCCAGGAGATCTCCGCAAGAGGTATTCAGAAAGACCTGTAACTGTCCCAATCCCAGCGCAAGAGAGAAGAGAGCATGTTATGGCTACATAGAAAAGGGAGGTTGACAGAAGAGGACTGAAAATAAAACATTGAGCTAAAATGAGAACAAAAAATGTATTTCAGCTATTAATGTAGCAGTGTGATACTCTTGATCTAGAAAAACAGTACAGAAGTGGCCCTTATGAAGGTTTTTTTTTTAGCTAGGCACCCTTGATATAAACAAGGATGAATCTGGACAATTACCAAGTACAAAATAAGAAGCATGTCTGTTACCAACAAACGAATAGGATCTGAGCCAACACCTTAAAATAATTCTCTAGGAATTATAGATTATAGGTATTACTTTCTTGGCTATGATGAGAGTTACCCTCCCCACCCCCCATTAAAAAAAACCCACAGCAATATAATAGTGCTTTTTTGTCTGGCATCCAGTATGATAAATTTGGAAGCAATCCTGAAGCAATAAGGAATTGTAGTAATCCATAACCAGTCTTTTTAACCATGTAAGACCAGGATATATAATCTCACAAATTTTATTTGTGGGATTCAGTATACCATTAAAGTGGTAGTTTTTTCTGAGCTTTGCCTTTTTTAGGGGTGGGTAGGTTTATTATAGCATTCATTTTAATTTGAATTCCTTAATATCTCCACATAAAGGCACATTCCCCACTCAGACTGATATTTTTCTTGGTTTATTTATGAGCACATAAAAGTATGGCTTCCTGAGCATAATCTGTGCAAGCTTTGGGGTTTGTTAAACTCCACCCCATCCTTAAGCACAACATGAAAATAATTCCTCTGGTTCCTGCACCCACCACAGCCCTGTTTTAAATGGTTTAGGCCAAAGGTCACAACATCGTGTAGTTTTCAGTATCAGATTGCCAGATGTGTGGTTCTGCTTTTACTCTCAAATTTGAGAGAAAATGTGTAGCTAATCCAGAACCAACATGTTCAAAAAAGTATGCATAATAGTTCAACTTTGATGCCTAAATCTGAATGACTTATCATTCATTTGTGGACACCTAAAGCCCTATGGGGTTGCCATAAATTGGCTGTGACTTCATGGGGCTTTAGACACAAACAAATGCATCAGAATGCATCAGAATTCATGGGTTTTCATAACCAGTGACAGTGGAATCAGAAAAAAAATCCCATGCTCCATATTACAAATCAGTCCTGTATTCACTTAAGCGTGAATTTAAATAACTGTCATCATGGCAGGCTGGATGAATATCAAATGAAAGGCCTGGGTGTGAAATGTGTGTCTCTGTATTCAATCCCAGGGTGTTTTTGTTGACAGAAGCTGCGCCATTTAGTGTTAGGAGTGGTAAGCAGTTTTTGCGCCAGGTGCATTGGTATTCTTATGTTGCCAAAGATGTGAATGGTAAGTATAAATCCTTTTATCTTAGTCATTCTAAACATCTATGTTCTTAGTCATTCTAAAATATGGCATTTAAAGTTGCCAAGCATGGCAACCAATGGGAGTCTATAGGAGAAATCAGCAACCCATTGGGAGTGCTTTTACTGATAATATGATGTCATTTCTGGGGTAAACCCAGCAGTGATGTCATACCTCTCTAGGGATCGATGGGAACTCTATGATAAAACCATAATTACTGGTGATTCCTAGAGTGACTGATGTCACTTCTAGGTTTTGCCCGAAAGTGACATCACACAATCAGCTACAGCTCTTTTTTTGTACATTATTTTCTCCTGCTGGCCACAAGGGTGGCAGCAGGAAACAGGAGCAGGGTGCAGGGAATCTCTCCCCAGAAAGAAAATAGCAGCCCTGTGACAGAATGCAAGAACAGGCTTAGATATAGCAGGAGAAATAAACTAAATACAAGAGCCTTTTGACTAGTGCTACAAATCAATATTTTCCCTCTAAGCTATCTTCATTGTCCAGCTTTCAAACTTTCACATCCATACATAGTGGGGAATACCAGAGTGTGGATTATCTTGATCTTGGTCCCCAGTGACACTTCCTTATCCTTAAGGATCTTTTCTAGTTCCTCCATGGCTGCCCTTCCGATTCTCAATCTCCTGCTGATTTTTTTTGGTTTCCATCTTGGTTGGGGCAGGAGACTGCACAAATCTAATTAAAGCAGAAATTCACACTGTTTTTTCATATATAATAGTGTATGGACATTGTGAGAAATGTCATGTGTTCAAGATCCCTCAGAAGCTGCATAAGATGAATGTTGGTTCTTGCCTATATGAAGAACCGCATTAAGAATTTTCTTCTAATCGTTAAATGGTTGCAAACACATACAACGGGAATGAAGGCCATTCATCCACCCTAATTGTACCTCTGTATTAGTATGACCTTTCCAATCAAATATACATGCATCTTCCTACTCATGTGTTTCATTAA
Source organism: Eublepharis macularius (assembly GCF_028583425.1). Taxonomy (NCBI): domain Eukaryota; kingdom Metazoa; phylum Chordata; class Lepidosauria; order Squamata; family Eublepharidae; genus Eublepharis; species Eublepharis macularius. Next base: position 80,080,854 of record NC_072790.1, on the reverse strand, counting down.
TGGTTGCATAAGCAACGCCAGGTTTCATTATCACTCACTTTATATATTGTGCATCTCTCTTAGCTACACCATATATATTTGTGTCAAATTGCCTGTGCCGTAAAGTTTGTTTTTTGAAAGAACGTCAGATCAGAGATATGTTGTACTGGAAAAAGGCACCAGCACCCCTTGGAATATGTTTCCAGTTACATTTTTATTGTACTTAATGCCTGGAAGCATACATGCTGGAGGCAATACAGTATTTCATAGATCAACAGTCAAATGTGCAAAGGAGAAGATAGCATTGTTACAGTTAGGAGGCAACAGTGGTTAGAATAACTCTGTTGGTAACTTTACAATCTCTTCTGTGTCATGAAGGAGAAGAAAGGCCTAAAAAGACACGCTACTAACAGAGAAATCCTAAGCAGAGTTACTCCAGTCTAAGCCCACTTTTCCTAAGATTTCTCTGTAAATATAGTGCAGTGTATCAGTAAAAGATCTTTTCACCTGCAAAGCATTTTACACCCTTCTTTTCCAAGCATTTTACACCCTGCTCTGTCAGTTGGGTCATTAGCCTTATTTTACAAATGAAGACCTGAGAGTGATGACTTGTCCGATGATGCATGTCAAAATTGTACACATGTATCTTTATCTACATATATGAAAGTAGTAAAACTGCACCAAAAATCCAGATTAATCTGACTTTGGTGCTGAATTTTCAAGTTTTTGGGTTCTTTAAAATCCTTTCAGTCTGCATATAGACTTTGGAGTGCCCATGACAGTTCAAAATAAATTCAGAAAAGCTCCTGGGGCTGCTGGAGAACATCTAGACCTGATGTGAGCTGTTGATATAATTGGTGTGCACCAGGGTATAAAATCCTCTATTGATCTAAAAACTATTAGTATAGGGTTGCCAGACCATGCATGACAACTGGTAAAACTATAGAGTTTCCTCTGATTTCTAGAGAGGTGTGATGTCACTTTTGAGGTTTTCCCAGAAGTGATGTCACACCATCACTGACAGCCACCACTTATGCCTCTAGTCTCTTTCCTGGAAACCCTAAACAAGACCCTCTCTTTCTGTCGCTTAAGAATCTTTTCTTTCAATTTAGAATCAGGCTCCTATTTCAGACTACCATAGAGGAAATGGAAAATCTTGTATATCTCACTTGTTACAGATAGTCAGATGCAAATCCATCATTCTTCTTTAACGCAGATACCTGGTACTAAGTCTAAGTTCACCACACTTCAGTGTTTAGGAATGCACCGTGAATAGGATCTGGCTGCTAGTAAATGAAATGGTTCTTTGAATTTAATGAGAACTGTACATACTTGTTGCCCTTCAATGGTTTCATGACATGTCTATCAAGTTCTTTTCATGGTGTGAAATAATTCGCACATAAGAAGCTGCTTTTAGTACCAGAAAGTTCATTTGTGACTTTTGGTACTTTTAAATGTCATCATTGTATCTTGTGTGCTTGTGCCCACGTTACTCCCTTCCTGGAAAGCAAGTTTAGGACTGTGACATTTAAGTCCATTTTAATTATTGTTTTTGTGCTGCCCCCCCCCCCCTTGCTGCAGACACTTTCTGCAGAAGCAGCACGGATGAATGTTCAAACTTTTGGCAAGAACAACTCTTTGCGCGATTCATTTATCAAGAATATTAACTGCTCTGTAGTGGCTGATGAGCGAAAGTGAGATACTCTGAAAGTTCATGTACACTTTATTTCTTTCATATTAGCATCTCCCTTTAAAAGAGCTGCTATTTAAATCCTTTATATCTCACCAAGATAAACCCACACCAGCTCTATTTGTTTTAATGACTTATGGGAGTCTGGAAAGAGTTGCTAAGCCAAGGTTGAAGTCTGATAATGTTTCACTGTGCTAAGAATTCATAATCATCAGGTTTTTTTACTACATAAAAGAGCAATTGCCTTTTTTATGTCATGTAAAGAATGATTATATTTTATCACCACAAGCATACTTTGGGTTTCGAAATTCCTGCTGTCTCTTTCAATGTGGAAATACATTCTTTTGGGGTTCTTTAATTTGGTGCCATTTATCTGTCTCACAAAGTTCACTCCTCACATTGGTGATGGGTATGAAGTGCAGGCCTATGATCACTATTAGGAAGGAGTCGTTTTCACTGGAAGATAAATGACTTCCCTAGACCTGCCTCCTTGGTTCAGTGGGATGATCCCCCTATCATGGCTGCTGGACTAGTTACTGTTTGATAAGGTGCTCATACAGTACTGAAGAAAGATGGCAACTAAGGTCAGGTGGCCAGACCTAAGAAAATTCCAAGATCTGGACAGGCAAGAAACGTATGGAGGGGGAGGGCGGTGGGAAAGTTGGGAGTGATAGTTATTTAACAGCAAGACATCGCTCTTGAGGTTCTTAAATTTTCAGTAAGAGATATATTTTTGCTACTTTTTGTCTCAAGATGATTGATGTTAGCTGTATCACCCTCAGAAACAAGACTGCAAACTGATTTACACCAATTTTAAATGGTCACAATTCTTTAAAAAGATATTTTGTACACGTGACTATCATGGCTCCAATGTATGCGCCTGTGTTTAGCTTTAAGTACGCCTGCAAGAACTAATTTCTTTTTGTGCTTCAAGGACTGTGCAGGAGGGGCTTCACTTTGGTTCTGTTTGGGGTTGACATTATAGTCTCTCTGCATTACCATTTAGTTGATTTATGTCTTTCAGCTAAAAGTCCCAAGGTAGTTTACAATACAGTAAAACACAATTCAATTCTTCATTACTAAGTCCTGCCCATTTGGAAGCAATATTGAAGCTACCAGATGTGAAGCAACCACACATGATGTCCACAGAGGAGGACTGAAGAATGAACCAAAAGCAGAACAGCTAATTAGTTGAAATATTTATATTCTGCCTATCTTCTTGTGACTCAAGGCAGCTAACAATGCAACAAGAAGTTGCAAGAACACAAAAAACAAACAGTCCATTAACAAGATAAAAAACAATGCACAGATTAAAAATGCAGCGAAAACTTGTCCAAACAAGTAAGCATACTTCCCTGCGCGCGCGTGCGCGCGCGCACACACACACACCCATTACTTTAGTGGCATTGCCATATTTGACGTGGAGTCAAAATAAATTCATGAAGAGTTCTTTCATAAAAACCATTTTTACCAGTGACAATGGCCTCATCTCTGGAAACTGGACTAGTTATTGTAACCAAATACATGTGCCACACATAAAGAGTAATAGATGTGCCAGCACAGATCATGTAAACAAGCCATGCAGTGCAGTACTCCTCCACGAATGGACTTTCCACTTTTGCACTCATAAGTAAAAATAAAAATGCAGGAAATGGTAATGTTCCTTACATAACAAATGGCAGAAAATCCTCACAAATAATGTAGGATTTCAGTATACCTGGCTAGCTGCTGCAGGCTGGGACAACTGATAGCGACTCAATTTTCCTCTGAATCCAGGGAGAGAAAGAGCAATATTAGTGGACAGACCCAGACATTTTTCCATTCTCACTTGCACCTGTGGTGGGCATTTCATGTTCTCAAAAAGTTGTGAGGAAGGGCCACAGAAATAGTTATTTCAGATTACCCATAGGGCCATGAAAAGACAAAGAAGTAATTGTAATCAGCCTATAGGTAATGTCATGCAGGTCTAGCCTGGCAGAATGAGGTGAAGAAATCAGGCTTTCTTCCTCTTCCTTAATTCAAGGAACTTGTTCCTTGTTTAGTATTAAAATGTAGCATTCTTGTATTATATGCGATGCTTCATAACTGCAAAACATAATATTCATATATTATATGGATGATATACTATAACTTCTTTATTCTCATAAGACTGATGGTCAAGTCATAGCTGACTCATGGCGACCCCTGGCAAGGTTTTCATGGCAAGAGACTAATAGAGGTGGTTTGCCATTGCCTGCCTCTGCAACCCTGGTCTTCGTTGGAGGTCTTCTATCCAATTACTAACCAAGGCTGACACTGCTTAGCTTCTGAGGTTTGATGAGATCAGGTTCACCTGGGCTATTCACGTTAGGGTTCTCATAAGACTAGGGTTGCCATTGTGTTGAAAGATTTCCCCTATCGCCTCCCAGCCCTGTCACTGCTCAGATAAGCAGTGGGAGGGAGATGAGGAGGGATGATTCGATGCATCAGTGTCACTTCTGGCTAAAACCAAGAAGTGACATCACAGATGCTCTAGGATTTCACCTATCTCTGCGGTAAAACTATACAGATAGGCAAAATCTAAGAGCATCACCGGCAACTTGACAGGAGTATAGAAGAAGCAGGGACACTTTAAGCAACATTGTACCAACACAGTTTGGTGTAGTGGTTAAGAGCACAGAACTCTAATCTGGAGAACCAGGTGTGATTCCCCACTCCTCCACTTGAAGCCAGCTGGGTGACCTTGGGTCAGTCACAGCTTCTAGGAGCTCTCTCAGCCCCACCCACCTCACAGGGTGTTTTGTTGTGGGGATAATAATGGCATACTTTGTAAACTGCTCTGAGTGGGTGTTAAGTCATCCTGAAAGGCGGTATATAAATCGAATGTTGTTGTTGTTGTTATTACTTTGAATGCAAAACTGGAAGTGATGTAATTGCATCTAGGAGACCCTATAGGAGCCTATGGTTTACCATAGAGTTTTGGGTGACTCCTAGAGTGCTGCCCCCAACATGATGGCATCACTTCCAGTTCTGCACCAGAAGTGATACAATATCAAAGACCTCCCCCCCTTCTCCCTCCATGGCCTATCAAATGAAAGCAGAGAAAAGGTGGCCCAGTCCATATAGCTATATGGCCCAGCTATAGCTATTCCCCTCAGATTGTAAGTAAGTTCTTGTTATCCTAAAGGTCTCTTTGCTGTTTTAAGGCCTACAGTTACTTACTTCTTTTTACAAATACTGTTGTTGCAGTAAACTTTATTGAAAGAAACTTTGCTTGTGTGAGATTGGATTATTTCCCCATCTCTGCTAAGTTTGGAGAATAGTTACCAGGTCTCTTTATCAACTGGCAGGAGATCGGGAGGGTGAGAGAGAGGGCACAGCAGATGCTTGATCAATCCAGAAGGATGTTACCACACAAGTTGCAGGGAGCAGCCACAGCCTTTTGCCTGAGCCTGCATGTTGGTGGTAGGCGACCACCAGGCAGCCTGTCTCCTCCCACCTGTAGTCAAAGATCAGTGGGCAGAGGGGCAAAATTCAGGGAGTTTGCTGGCCACCAGCAGGAACCCTAGTGTGGAGAATGCATAACAGAGAGAGATCCAAGATCCAATTAAAGATGACTGGGCAACCCAACAATGTATACCCCATGTGCAACTTCTGTTCATTACAAAGAGACCTTCACAAGAGCAGAACTCAAAATTTATACTCGTGTTTTTAATTCAAATTATTACAAAATCATAACTGTTCAAATAATCTTTTGGGTTTAAGTCAATTAAATTCAAGTAAAAGTTTTTTTTAAACCCTCACATCTTAGAACAATTTGCTCCTATACCTCCCCAGAGATAAAGTAAAGGATTTTATGGGCTATTTAAACACAGACACTTTCTTATGGTTATTTATTTTCTTGGCTGTTTACTGTTTAAACATCAACAGCTAGACTCTGCCTAATATAGCCAACGAACAGAACTGGTCCTGCTGAAGAGGAGGTGCAGGCGTGGCTTTAGATAAATAAACGCAAGCACTCTGGCATTTTTTTTGCAATCTACTTTAAACCAAGCACCACCATGAGTGAAAGTAATTAAAGACCGTTTGCAAAGGTTGTTAGAGAAATGTGTAAACAGCGGTATAAACATTAGGTCAGGTCAGAGGAGGCAGGCTTTTGTTGAGGTAAGCATCCCACGTTCCAAAGCACAGAATCCCCCAAACCAAAGAACGTGTGGGGAAAAAACGTGATCAACATTTATCCATACAAACCATTTCCTAAGTGGCAGGTTTTGATTTGAGCACGTGTGAACAAATCTGGGAGCATAGCCTTATTCATTGGTACTTTTTACAATAAATCCAAAAAAGAGCTCAGTGATTGATCTTCTGGTGAGGTAGAACTATTTACACATACAGAGCTCCTGTATGGATTTGATTTTCGCATTTGGATTTAATTCTTGCATCAGTCCCTAGGAAGAAAAATATGTGATGCTTCCACATCAAGTTGCAACTTAAATTTGTTCATACTAGAATTTAGGAAGAATTCTGTGGCTGTTTCAGTTTTGATTATTGCTGAGAAAATACAGGGAGACTTACCGTAATTGGTATTGGTTTGTGGAATTCGGAGCATAGATCTGATACTTCAAGTATTTTATTGTTTTGAATACCATAGTAATGAGCATTACATTATCTATATCAATGGGTAGTAATACTTAACTCATTGTCATAAAATCAACTCTTGTGATTGCTGTTTAGTGTAGCTATTAAGAGCCAGTTTGGTGTAGTAGTTGAGTGGCAGGACACTAATCTGGAGAATGGACTTTGATTCCCCACTCCTCCACTTGAAGCCAGCGGGGTGACTTTGGGTCAGTCACAGCTTTTTGGAGCTCTCTCAACTCCACCCACTTCACAGGGTAATTGCCGTGAGGATCTATCTGTTGCTTTAAATATGAGCTACCTGTGCTTCATGCTGTCTAATGTCAGCCCTAGAATTGCTTATGTTCTGTTTCAGCATTTTTCAACTCTGTATTGGATTCTTACTAATGCTATGTCTTCGTAAACTTGTGTTCATTTACCCTATGAATGAATGAATGAATATCTATTCTACTTCATGTGTATAATACTTGGTAGTTAATCCTGCTGAGTTCATTAGGACGTTCTCTCAAGTGTGGGTAGGACTGTAGCATAAGATTGCAAAATCTGACAATTCGGGTGTTCCAAACAACTCAGAAACAGTACATCAGTCTTGGAAGATTCAAACAGAACCAACAGATTTATATGGATAGGCATTAGTTAAGATCAGGAAATAGAAATCAGCATTGCGATTTCTTCTATAGTCTGGTTCAGAGAAAGTGAATTTTATTTAAGCTCTGCTGATGTTATTGGAACTTCAATTTGTCATGACTAATTTGTCCCTTTGCTTTCAGTGTTTGGCTGACACATGGTTCATTTAATGGAGGTTCAATCACTCTATATAACCAGCAGTCTCTTGAGAATTAAATTAGTATACTTATGTGTCATTATAATAAAATAGCATGCTGATATGTAATTATTTAAATTCTCATGAGGTTCCTGGCTCTAAGATTAAGAGGCAAATAATTCTCATCTCACATTTCTTTTCTAGAAAATAGAAGGGAGACATTCATACAACCATTTTGGAACTCTAAGGTACCAATGGCCAGATGGGCGGCCTTTAAAAAAGAAACCTCTGCTTTCTTGTAAAGCATGTTTAGGTGGCAGTTATTAATGATTTCACTACAAGGGAAGACGTTTTCAGGATTTCGGAGAACTGGTGTGGTATAATGACTAAAATTTCAGACTGGCGAGTGGAGACCCATATTTCCACGCAACTATGAAGCTCACTGCGTGATCTTATGCGAGTCACTCTTTATCTAACTCTCGCCTATTCACAGGATGCAATGGAAAAACGAAAATTGCCCTGAAGACTTTGTAATTTAATAGGACACTTTAATAAGATTTTAACGGAGGAGAAACTTCTATTCAAAAAGCACAGCTTTTAAAATCATTTGGCTCCTTTTGACAGTATGGACGGATTCAGATCTTACCACATTCATGCAAACCTGTTTTAAGACCTATGGCAGCATTTCATGAGGGAAGCCTAAAAGGTTCTTACCGTATATGCTACTCAAGCATTTTTTCCAGTGCCCACACACAAGCTTCAAGGTAGCCCAGAAAAATACAGCACTGGCATTGGATATAGCATGGGCTTATAGATGTTACTGCTTTCACAGGGGCCACCACCCTGCAGTAGAGTTTTTAGATGAAACTTACACAAGAACACAGCCGCCCAGAGACTAGAAAAGGAGGACAAAATCCCGGCGCCCGTCAGCTGTGGAAGGCCCCATTACCTGCGTAAATCATTCAACCAGAGAATGCTTTTATGTTTTGGAACAGTTCTGCCTGCAGCCACTAGGGGTCGCAGAGCCCAGGAGCAAACACATTCCTGGTAGTCAGTATTTTACCGCCTTTTTTGCAGTGATTTTTTAAAAAGAAAGCTCTCCATGGCTGCAAGACTGAACCAAACACGGGCCCAACAACTACCTGACATGCCCTAAATCCTCTCTCCCCCTTCTAATTGTACCTGCGTTTGACTCTCCCATTACTGGGAGTTAAAACATTTAACTGCAGAACAGAAAATCTTTCTTCATATTATATTAAAAAAACAGTATGTGTTTGTGTATTTCCCAAGAATCTAACAAATTAGCAAAAGGGTGATTCCCCTTGCCCCAGACATAACACTCTCCATGCATTGTGATCTGTTTTAATGGTTGTGAATGTGGAATAGTGAATGCCTTAGTTCCAGTTTATATCAAAACAAACAATATTCTAGTTTAACTTTGTGACTATAAGTTGTGTTTGAGAATAGAAGTCAGAACTGCTCTCACCTCCCAAAATAATCAGACGTGGGTTTGCGCTCTGCAAATAAGCAGCTTCTGGTGGTCCCCAGCCCGAGGGACATTCGGCTGGCTTCACCTAGGGCCAGGGCTTTTTCTGCCCTAGCCCCAGACTGGTGGAACACTTTCCCAATGGAGATATGGGCCCTGCGGGACCTTTTACAGTTCCGCAAGGCCTGCAAGACGGAGATGTTCCTTCAGGCCTTTGACTAGGGGCCAGTTTTTTGTCCCCCTTCTGACCGCCATACTCTCTTTTTGCAGCCACCCTTGGTTACATCATGGTGGTGCTGGGGTTTATGATGGTCTTGCAGTAGCCAATCTGTCTGATGGCACCTGAATTCTAGTGTGTTAATGTGTTAATAAGGTTTTTATTGTATTTTAACAGTATATTTGCTGGATGCTGCTCTGAGCCCGCTTGCAGAAAGGGCAGGGTATAAGTTGAATAAAATAAATAAATCAGCCTGCTGTGATGCTCAGAAGCACTCCTGAGGTGGCACGATGACATCACTCCTGGAAGTGATGTCATCACGCCTCCCTGGAAACATACCCAGAAGGCCTGTTCCCCTGACTCTGCCCCCCACTGGGCAGGTGAGTGATGGCAAGGGGCAGAGGGTGGAGGATTCCCCGTCCCCTCCAGGGAACCTGGGAGCCCTAATCAGAAGTGATTTTGAATTGCATATTAAGCACTGTTCAAACAGTGGGTTATTGTTGTTGTATTGGTGGGACATCTGATAGTTGGCCTTGCTAGATTCCACTGGAGCCCACTTCATCAGATATAAGAAGTGTATCTCGTAGTGGTAGACACGTGTGTATGTATTCTGTGTGTGCAAATTTAAAATTACAAAATTAGGCACATGGCTATATAGAGAAATGTTAAGAAGTAGAGACTGCTCAAACTGAATGTTTGATATAGGGAATCCTCAGGGGTTGATTGATACAAAAGGAACAGGGGAGTTTTCATAATCTTTAATAAATAGGAGAGGAGGGCATTTTTGGCAGGAACACTTTTGCTGGAAAGAGGTGAGGAAAGCCTCCAATGTTCCTTTTACACATTTATGAAGGCTTATATAGATAGATAAGCCCTGTAAATATAGAGGCTTATGAACTACGGAATGATGTGAAGACACAGTCAGAGTTCACCCATAGTAAGCTGGAGCTTGGGACAGCCCAAAGGAGCTACTGTATCACCTATTGCACAATCAACATTGAATAAACGACTATAAGAGATGACATCTGTTAGTTTGGAAAACTTTAAAACGCTATTGGAAGAATTTATGGAGAGGGACAGTGTTGGAGGAGGAGGACTCAGCACTGTCCCTTTCCTCAGGTTTCAGAGGGGGACAAAACCAAAGAGCTAGAAACATAGAGAGGTCAGGGCACTCTGTTTACTGTTTACTGCTCTGATTATCCTTTGCTATGTAGATTGCTACTCTCAGGACTTCTTCCTCCTGACATCCTTCCTCTCACTCTTCTCTTCCTGGCTTTGTTCCAGACACCATCTCTCTCCTCCTCCTCCCTCCATCTTGGAAGCGTGGATGCAGGGCTTGTCCTAGCATCCAAGCCCATCCTTAGACTAGATAGCTAGTTAGGATCTGTCTCTCCTCCTTTCCTATCAGAGTATGGAGTTCTTACAATAAAGAACTCTTATTTCCTTTCTAAGTACAAGCAAGTGTATGCTTTGTAATTTTCTCTCCTGCACACACACCAGCCAGAAGAACCAGCTCACAACCACCTATAATCAAGGCTTGCACTTTTAAATGATAAAGTCTGCTAACGGCCCAAACATGGAATCCTTTAATTAGGCTTCTGGGGCCAACATACGATTTATTTATCAGACAGGTCTATGAGGGCCATTAACTACGACAGCCAAACAGAACCTCTGTGTTCAGAGCCTATACTCAGGAATACCAATTTTGGAGTGGAACTATGGGCTTACCTCCGGGCGGCATGGCGTGGTCCCACACCCTGCAGCAGCATGCTCCCGTGCCCTGCAGCAGGTCAATTTTGGGACGAATTGGGCCCCATGGGGTGGGGTGATTCAACCCTTTGGCAAGCGCGGGAGTGCTCCCTGGCCACCCTTTGACCCGCGTGATGATGTCACTTCCCGGAAGGGATGTCACCACGCCAGCTAGGAGAGTGCACACATGAAGACAAGGGGAAGGAGGGGAGGGAAGAGCCAGCATCTCAGTCTCCTGCCGGGAGAGTGACGGGAAATGGAAACCCTATATCTGATTGCAATTATTATTCTGTTCTCAATAACAGAAAGCCAAGTGATTTGTTTTATGGTATTTGTTTTAGACGGGGGTGGTGCTACACTGAGGAAAGCAATGACAAACCACTTTTGCTCATCTCTTGCCATGAACATCCCATGATTGGCGTTGCCATGAGTTGGCTGCAACTTGACAGCACATTCTTCTTCATATGGAGGGCCCCTATGGAATTTTTGTCGGGGGGCCCATGGTGGCTCTCAGCAGCCCTACACAGGGACTGTAACATTTGAACCAGTCTTGTGTGAAAGTTCAGGGCTGTGAGAGTATAGACTTTTCTCTTTATACCTAAAGATGAGGCTTTAAATTAATGGCATTTATTTTCCTCAGGCTTTCATATAGACCCATTATTTCTCCTAATATTCACCTAGGGTAAAAAACTGATATGCTCTGGTTTATATTGTGATGTCTCATGTGGAACAAAGGAGTATTATTTCCCCTTTCTCTTTTTGTGAACTTTCAGTATTAGCAAGAGGATTTCATAGTCCAATTACCATCACCAGTTTATTTAGGATATTTTTTCTAGATTAGATTCTGAAATTATTATATCAACAGAATAGAAGCTGTAAAGTCAAATAAATAAATATGGATCTCATTTCTGCATTTAGTGGGGATTGCTGTTTGTTTACCAAGAGCCTGCAAGAGGTGTTCATTTCAGTTGAGGGACTTTGTGGAGCAACCAGAGCAGAACGGCTTTGCCAAAACCATCTCCAAAATTTCACAGCAATGCCCTCATTAGGCTCTAATCTTTAAAAGAAAACATCACTGAAAATGACTATTAACATTTCCCTGTGGCCTCCTCCTCCTCCCATCTCAGATTTTCCCCAAACCGCATCACATAAAATCTCTCTCTCTCTCTCTCTCTCTCTCTTTGTAACATTTGAGAGGCTGGTGGCCTAGTAAAAACCAGAAAAGGAAGAGCCGAGGTTTTCCTGCTCTTAAAGTGAGGCTCCTTAAAGTATAGTTCTATTTAATTGCAATGAACACTTCACCAGGCCTGGAGCTTTATATTATACTCAGATGGTGGAAACCTGGCAAGCACGGTCACAGCCAATGGCATGTTAATAAACAGGATCACTGTGGCACCTCAGGGCAACACTGGTTGTTTTAAAGGGTGAGCTAAACATTTCTAAGGTGTGAGCGTTTTTGTTGCTATATTTTAATTCACACTAACCCTACCACATGTAACTTTGCTCTTGAACAGCCCATAAGATGACTTCAGATATTTTATTTACAATATGCATAGGCTAAATGGAAAGAGTGGTAGTCTTCTCTCTCCTGCTTAAGAATTCAGATTTATAAATGCTTAGGCATGCTAGTTCCTCTGTTTTCAACAGTGTTTACAGTAAATACTTTTCTAAAGTAATTGAATATAAAATGCAATTGGTGAGCCTTTGGAAACAGGAGCCATTTCCACACATCCTTAAAGGAACGGCCCACTCACCGAACGCTGGCAGCTTTTCTCCTTCACATGTCTCTGATTTCAGAGTGTTAGCGGGTTGTTTCACTTCTGTTTTTTGGCATCTCTTATGAGAACACAATTTCCTGCACTTTCCTGTGTCCCTGAAAAGGTGCTGAAAAAACAGTAGCTGAAAAAAAGGCGCTGAAAAACAAGTCCTCGAAAAGGTGCCCAAAAACCAGAAGTCAGTTTAATAAACAAAAGCCATCACTTGCTGGAAGATACTTTCTTTTTCAGCTTCTATTGTAATGACAAAACACTGCTTAAAAGCTGGTCTTACAATTACAACTGAGACCCGTCTGTAGCCAATTTATCCTCTTTTTAACCTGACTGAAGTTTGCAACTTATTTATCTGTAGTCACTGAGAAAGTGGACATAATGGATATTACAAAGCACTTTTTAATGTAGCTTTCTATAAAAGCATGGCCACAATCCACCAAAGAGCTGGATATACTTAAAACCCAAATATTTCAATGGATTTATGTCTCTTAGTCTGGGTTGGAAGGTGGTTGCTGTGCTCACCATTGTGAGTATGTACATGTGCTGCCAAGTCACAATTGACTTATGGCAACCCCAGCAAGGGACTCTCAAGGCAAGAGATAGGTGGTTTGCCAGTGCCTTCCTCAGCAGTCTTCCTTGGTGATTGCCTGTCCAAGTAGTGACCCTACCTAGTTGCCAGGATCTCATGAGATCAGGCAAGTATGCCCACATACTCCCCCTTAAGAAAGTGACTTGCCCACATGCTCTCCCTTAAGAAACTCCAATTACAAGGTTGTGCTAAGCAGTGTTACATCATTCTTCATGGTCCATTGAAGTCAACAAGCTTAGATGGATATAGCTCTGCTTAGGATAGCGTGGTTAATGTCTGTTTTGATCAATTTTGTAGCCGAAGGAACAGCTAGATTCCTGAGATCTATAAGGACCTGGTTTTTTTCCACATTACTTTCCCCACATCAGCTCTTTGTATGCTGAACCAACAACCTCTTCCTTCCTTTCAACCATACCTGGTCACTTTAAAAATGGTTGGCTGCTATCAACAAAGATACCAAGCAAAGCTATAGTGCATACCAACTCACAATTACAGCCCCCTTTTAGGAGCCAGTCACCACTGTGAGACTGTGTGTGACTGGAGGAGGTGACTGGGTTTTAGAAATCTTCATTCTAAGTGACTCATGGGGGTACCAGGTAAGCAGCAAATATTCTCTGCACATTTTCATTATTCAAGAGCGCTTGATGATGCCAGATCCACTGTAAAGTTCTGTATTAAAACCCCAGCCTACAGTAGTGAGATGAACATTTGAGTTTCAAAGACTAGTTTTATAGAAACTTGGCACCAGAAAACACGTTTCTGTTTCATTATTATGACACATAAAATTTTATTGGGGTCTCATAGTCTTTTTTTCTCTAAATCATTGGCATATGCTGAAATACACAATGTATTGGCAAATACACAGTAGTCCTCGTTCCACATCATTTCCCATAGCATTTTAAAAGTATTTGCAATAACTGCATACTTCAAACATGCAATAAGTTACTTACAATGCAACACAAGAAGTTATAATAACTCAATCACTTTTTGTATAAATTTTAGAAAAGTTACTGTTCCTCACACAGTGGCAACTCAGAAATATTTTTTTAAAATCCATTTTATACTATGTTTTAAGAATAGCCCAAGGAAAAGTACAAATCAATTGTTGTGCACATTAATTTGTATGTTACTGCCTCAAATCAGGAATCTGGAAGTTAAGAAGAAGGCTGCATGTGTCTAATCCTTTCCTTTTCCAACAGATGATCTGTGCTGTCTTCTCTGGAAGTGTTCATCATTTGTTAGGTGGTTGCAGAATATTGTCTGATTTGAGCAGGATCACTTCCAACACCCAATCTTCACCCTACGCCTCAACTGTCCCTGTACTCCCAACAAACTAAATCTAGGATTTCATCCCACTGCCATGGAAGAGTATCTGTGAAAAGCAATCTGTTTTCACTTACTAATCCTTTTCTCAAGATCAGGGTGAGTAATAACATTTACTGTATCCCAGGTCAGCAAATAATTTTAAACAGAGACCATAGATTCAACAAATCAAGGCAAGAAGAGCCAGCAACACGGCCTCTGAGTTCTGACTCACTCCCACATAAGCAGAGACTCAGGGTTAAAATACACGTGACATGCAATCACATGAACATACTCTGAGGGTTTTTTTTAACTAAAGCAACTGTGGGAAGCTGCAATCTGGACCAGATGTTCATGCAGTCGGTTGCTTATCTCTTTCCCTGTGAACTATTTTTCTGATAAAAAATTGCTCCCTTTGAGCTGCTTTTGGCCCACAGAGAAAAGATACACATACTGATACTTTTTCTTCTTGTGGGATGAAAAGTAACTCAGATCACAATCCTAGCCCGAGAAGAAACTTTGTGTGTATTGCCCATTTCAGAATACTACTGCACTTTATGAGGGTACTTAATTTGTATTCCAAACTTGATGATTATTAAATTTGGCAACATCTGTAGTCTTTATCATACAACAGGGCCACTGTCAGAATTCAAAAGAACCCTGATCCCAAGTGTAAGCATATTTGAACTCTGGGGGGATAAGCAGGAATGAGAAGAGGAGCGGTCTGACTTCATATCCTGAAGGAACAGGGATAGATTATGTCTCTTTGGGTGGAGGCCCAGCTAAGGGAAAGAAAACTTCTGCTGCAGAAGAAAGGATAGCTTCTTACTAGCATCTTTGCTTTGTGAGTATCCAGAATGGGGAAATATGAAAGCAGAGAACACATTCTGAGAATTCACTTCACGGATTCATGGAGGGGTTGGAGGACCCCTCCATGAATCCCAGAATAGAGCAGAACCACAAGTGACAAAAGGCACAGATTGGACACTTGTCTGCTTCCCTCAAGTTTTGATGGGAAATGTAGGCATCCTGGTCTCACAGCTTGGCTCTCTGACTGCTGTCCAATGGACTTTTCAACTGTCACTTGTCCAACATTCCGCCAAGCTGCCTACATTTCCCATCAAAACTTGAGGGAAGCTGACAAGTGTCCAATCTGTGCCTTTTGTCACTTGTGGTTCTGCTCTCAGATGCCTTCTGAAATTCTCATGGTGGGAAGGCACACTGGTACAGAGATCACTTCATAGAATTATAGAGTTGGAAGGGATCTCCAGGGTCATTTAGTCCAACTTTGCTAGTCAACAGTAGTTTAATTAGTAAAAGCAATAATCAATTCTGGATCAATTTCATTCTATGCTATCTACCTTGTCTTTCAGGAAAACTCTTGGGGGTTCTTGGTTGGATTACTCCAACATCGAAAGGATTTTCTCTTTCTCTGACCCATGGTGAGAACTAAAGTGAGTAGGGTTGCAAATGATTTTTATAGCACCCCACAAGAAGTCCCATGAAGTTTGATGGGGTGGACTGAAATTGGTAGAAGTCAGATAGGAGGACCTGGGGGGCTGTCTTTCTTTCCCCCCTAATTTGGGCATTGTTTTAAATATTCTTCTAGTGTTGTGGGGTGAATTTACTAGTTTTGCTGCTCTGAATGGTGCACTGATCTGTGCAGAAAAGCAGTTTATAAGCACAATTGTTATTAGCAAGGATGTAGACTTTACAATTTCCTGGGGGGGGGAGCTGGGGCTGGGCCAAAGGCATTTCTATGCTAGGTCCTTAAAAGAACTGGGGCCAAGAGACATCATAAGGAGGAGCCAGTGACATCCCAGGGAGGGATCTCTGTTGCCACTATCAATGGAGGCAGGGCCATGGGGGATTTAGAGAGGGGCTCCCTAAAAATGTGGGGGGCGGGTACCCCTGGGCACCTCCTAACAATGCTCCTGGGCTGGGCTAGGAAAAGGTGGGAGTTGGTGGTTACAGTGGTATCTCAGCAATCTCCTGCTGTGTCCTTTTTTGAAATTCACTTTTAGGATTGTCACTTAAAGATCTGCAAATATACACACCTTGTGCATAGGACAAATTAATGGTCACAAATTTGACACTAAGAAAGGCAACACAAAAAAGTCTGAGGGGAACATTTTAAAAGTTTTCCTGGACATTCATTTACAGGAGTATTGTTTCTGCCTTATTCATAAGGGTGACTTAGTACTAAATGCAGGCATCGCAGATGCCTGCATTTGGTAAATGCATGGTTGAAGTCTCTGAGCCAGGGCAGAAAATGAAACAGTTGCTGTGCACTCAATTTCTGAGCAATGTAGAGAGTTCAAAGTAGTAGCAATCTTCTTACTTCAAACTCATATCCTATAAGTGAGTAGAAGCACATTTTCAAATAATATATACACTATATTATTTTATTATAAAATAAATGTACTTGTTATTTTATTTTGAAATAAAATAAAAAAGAGTCTTGGATGTAGTCTGAATATTCTGGCCAGTGCACATTAGATGTTATATTTAGGTTCTTAGCAAATATGTGCGAATGTCTGCTGGGACAGGCTTGACTGGGTCGTGCAGGCAGGGTGCAATCCCTGCAGCTTCTACCTTTTTGTAATAGCATTTCAAATTTGCCAGAATGTTTTATAGCTTTTTATTCAAACCACCACCATGCAAAGTAAGCCACAGTGCAGTAATACTTGAAACAGGTTCATGTTAGCTGTAGCTGCCTAGGTGGTGAACAATTGTCAATACACACTTACTGGCTATTTGACCAGCTCTTTAGAGTGTAGACATTTTAAAAATAATGCTTAATACGCTTGCTGAGGCCATTAATTAACTTTAAAAAGGTACTGGTTCAGTATTCACTTCAGTAAATGTAGAAAATCACAGGTTTGAAGAAGACACACAATAGCTACCAAAAGAATCTCCAAATCCTATAGCAATGCATATGCTGCACATTTTAAATTGCTACTCAACTGTCTTTTTCAATTTCTTCTCTAAGCATTAGCTAGTTGGTTGTCCCTTTGGAACTGTACCACACCATGAATATATACAGAGTGCACATCCATTACCAATGTTCTCTCTAGGCTGTACACAGGGCAAAAGACCTCTGATCTGCAACCCCCCACCCCCAGTCTTGTTAATCACCCTGTGAGGTGGGTGGGGCTGAGAGAACTCTGAGAAGCTGTGATTGACCCAAGATCACCCAGCTGGCTTCAAGCAGAGGAGGGGGGAATCAAACCTGGCTCTCCAGATTAGAGTCCTGCCACTCTTAACCACTACACCAAACTGGCTCTCAATAATACTCTTGCTAGTGTACGATAGGTTTTCTCATTGCTTCAGAGGGATATCACCCAGGCTGCCATTTTAGGAATTGTCCTTTTCTTCAATAGATTCTACCTCACCATTTAAAAATGAAATGGAAATGGAAAGCAGAGGTTAGGAGTGGCTGAAGCAGCCTGCCCCTCACTACCATGAAAAAAAACCCTGTTCTCAGTCAAGGATATATAGACGCATCCCACACTCAGCAGAAAGCAACAGCAGCAGCAAGCAAGCAAGCAAGCAAGCAAGCAGACAGACAGACAGACAGACAGACAGACAAAGCTATTTCAATGAAGAAACATAGGCCCTACCTTTCCCCAGTGTTCAATTCTCAGAATATAATATAATGATAACATAACTGCAAAGTAAAATCAAATAGAGATTCACTTTCCCCCTCTTAAAAGGAACAGAAACTGGCCCTTAACAGAGTAGCATCAACAGCAGATAAAATGTGATGGGTGGTTGTAGTCTGCTAGCTGGTGTATGAGAGAGAAAATAAACGTACACTTTCCTTAGGTTTAGAGAAGAAGTAAGAGTTCTTATAGGAGCTCCGTACTTTGATAGGAAAGTGGAGAGATAGATTCCTATCTACCTATCTAGTCTAAAGATGGATATGGATGGCAGGACAAGTCCTGCATCCATGGTACTTTGTTTGAACATGCTCAAGGGGGGCAAAAGAAGATGATGTTGCCCCTATCATGGTTCCATAAAGGAGCTGGGCCAAAGTTTTGGCTTTAAAGAGTGCTAGCCGTTCTTATCATGGATATCTTAAATTCCTTACAAATATACAATAAACAGTTGGTTCTTTATTAAGCTTTAATTAGTTAGAACAATACATTAATCCAAGCATGCACTCCTATTTGATTTTCAATGCATCTTGGGTAATTAATTTGATTTAAACTAAACACAAAGTCATTGTGCTAGTTTGGTGTAGTGGTTAGGAGCGGCAGGACTCTAATCTGGAGAATCGGGTTTGATTCCCTACTCCTCCATTTGAAACCAGCTGGGTGACCTTGGGTCAGTCACAGCTTCTTAGAGCTCTCTCAGCCCCACCCACCTCACAGAGTGATTGTTGTGGTGATAATAATAACTTAAATGGCATAAATAAATGTTACACTGTATGGAAATGTTCTACTGTACAGAAACTATGGATAGTAATAACATACTTTGTAAACCACTCTGAGTGGGCATTAAGTTATCCTGAAGGGTGGTATATAAATTGAATGTTATTATTATTATAAGGTGTTAAGTAGTTATTTTCCCATATGCTTTGATGCTCATTTGCCACTAGTAGCGGAACATTCATTATTAATAGATCAAGATGGGTAGCCGTGTTAGTCTGTCTGTAGCAGTAGAAAAGAGCAAGAGTCCAGTATACAGCTAGCTAGCTGTATCTGAAGAAGTGAGCTGTGACTCACAAAAGTTCATACCCTACCACAATTTCTGTTAGTCTTATAGGTACTACTGGATTCATTATTTGCAAGTGGCCTTTGTGATTGGCCAATGGATGCACAAAATCCTAAACACATAAATCTCGAATGCTACAATTATCCTTTTACAAATATTTCATATAGGGATATGAAATATTTGTAAATAGGAGTGTCAGTGTTCAGTAGTGATTATAATGTTGCACTAGGAAGATCTGGGTTCCAGTCTCTACTGTGCTATGGAATCCACTGCAAACCTAAGAATAATTTCTTGGAAGTAAGCCTCAATGAATAAATTAAGACTTCTAAGAAGGCTTGTTTAGGAGGGTTCCCTGGGTGACCTTGGACAAGTCACTCTCTCTCAGTAAAATCTACCAGACAGGATTGTTGTGAGGATAAAAGGATACGTGAGGATATGTATGCTACCTGGATTTCCCTGGAAAAATAAACAAGCAATCCACATGTGTATGACCTATCTTGAGTATTCTGATTTTCATAGGTTCCTACTTATTATGGTCACATAGGACCACAAGTGGTGTACAAGGATCACTTATATGAAAGATTTCTGCTTTTTTAATAATCCAGCATATTTCCTATAACCTCTTAACTGTTAAGTCTTATTACAATGTGAGTGAGTGAGTGAGTGAGTGAGTGAGTGAGTGAGTGAGTGAGTGAGTGAGTGAGTGAGTGAGTGAGTGAGTGAGTGAGTGAGTGAGTGAGTGGGTGTATTCCCAACTCATATGCTTATTCATATTATAAGACTGGTGGAAAGACTAATTCCATTAAGAACTTTTCTTACAGATATTATTCATGGAAAATATGCCTTTTCTAAGATATTCCTTCTCACATCATACGTATGCATCATTGCACAACTTGGTTCTGGTACTATCTTCCAAGAAACATTGCCTCTTCTGTCTGAGAGAAGAAGTAGGGTATCTTCTAACATGCTACTGTCATATGCGGGTACTACATGACCATCTAAATCTAGATACTTGAGCCGATGACTCACCCCACGATTCTCTGGACAATGAAGAACTGCAGCTGTGGCTCCTCCATCGTGACTGATGAGACTTCTGCTTCAATGCACACCGCCCGGCCACCCCAAGACAGGCTCCAGTGCGCCAGGGCTGGGCTAGGCCCCGCAGGCCCGCCCGTCCACCAGGTCAGGCTGCGGTAGCGTGAGGGCCCAGCGAGGCCCACTGGTGTGGCCCTGGCTCACTGCCGACAAAGGGGTTGGAGGCCAGGGGAGGCTGACGCTGTGCCCCTCACCGCAGCTCTCTGCCTCCAGCATTGCCATCCCCACCCCGCAATGAGGCCTGACCTCAGGGCCCCCACTGAGGAGGGGAGGGGGCAGGGGTGTGTGGCAGGGAACACCAGGGGCTCGAGGGCAGGGAAAGGCGGGGGGTGAGATGTGGAGATCCCAGCTTCAGCTGAGGTGCCCCCATCCTGAAGAGGGGGGGTGGGCTCTGCAGGGGCATTCAGGGTTGTTGGATCCCCTGCATAGTCATCCCTCCTCAGGGCAAATCTTGGCAGGAGAACCCCCCCCTTACCTCAACACAGATAAAGAAGCCAAGACGAACATGTTGGTCCTGCCAGGAATCCTGAAGGAATGGTGCTGAACATGCAGCTGAACAAGGAGGAGGGATGGACGCTCCTCCTCTTCTGGGCTGATCATGCCTCCATTGCATCCTTCCCTCGGTGCCAATACAGCCCACTGGTGAGTCTGCGAGCTTTTCTTCTCTTGAGCATCAATCTAACACACATTTACCTGCTAGTAACTTACATTGAACTCTGGTGGGTTTAATTCTGAAAAAACATGTTTAAAACACATGTTTTAAGCTACTTCTTATATGTTCCCCCATCAGCGGGCATGACCTTTAAAAAAAAAAAAACTATACAGTCCTGAAATGTCTAGCTGTCTTTGTTTAGCCATTCTTTCATATTGAAACTACCTAAAAAGATTGGCTTTGAGTTCACTCTTATCAACTCAGAAGTATCCTCTGACACTTCCGATGACCTAACAGAAACCTTGGGATGCACTGTAGTGGTGATTTCAGGTAAACAGGACTGGCTCTTGACCCCAGAAGGGGGAAAGTCAAAGTTCTTTTGGAAATGACACATTGTGACCTGCAATCTGCTGTAGCACATTAAGTCTGACAAATGTTCAGAAATGATGGCTAACACAAGCAATGGAGAGAGAACATTTTAGTTATTGTGCCCAGCAGTTAACCTTCTGTAGTCACATTGCAGGGTGGGATCATTTGGAAGCCCTATCCCCCTGGTTAAGAATAAACATGGCCTTGCAACACCATTAAAAAGTTTTCTACATCTTCCTTCTGTGTTAATGTGGTTCAGTGCTTCTGTCAAGAAAAAGAACTCCAAGGGACAGTTTCCCACACACTGATTCACAAAGACCACACTATGTAGCTCTTATAAAGATGGCATTTTATACTTCTGTGAACCTATACACATTGCAGAGGTTAACTGAGATTCTATATAACACTGAAATAGGCTAACATACTGAGGAATTGACACTATAAGCGTGATGGGGGGAGGGAGAGAGAGAATTTATAGTTCAAGATTAGAGACCATTATACACATTTCCTATGCTCTAGTCAACCAAAGGAGGCATTCTTGTTTTAATTTGTTGTGTTCTGTCATCAAATCCTTATATATCTGGGTTTATAAATATTATGCAAAAATAAACATTGGAAGATGAAAAGAAATGCTATTTTATAGGAACCTCCATAACATAAAAGCAACCGTAAAACCTGTTTCTATGTTTTCCAAACAGAAGTTTTGTTTTCACTATTTTTCTTTCAATGTTTACTTGACATAAGGAAAAGTAAGAGTGATTTGAGCTGGACACACCATGTGGACAAGTGCAGTAGTGCATAGTGCTTGAAGTTTGTCCCTTCACAGGAAATGACAACTATTGCGGGCAATTGGACCTGGGGCTTTCCCAACCAGCTTTTTGCTCCAGCTGGGCTTCCTAACTCATGTCTTCTTATCTCTTACATGCAGTATAATTTGCTAGTCATTGTTCTCCTGTTTGGGATTTTTGTCTTGTTATTACTTTCAGGGTTTGTTTTTTTTGCAAAAGTAGTCCAGTTGACTCAGCCTTCCTGTCATGGGCTGGGCCAGGCCAGCCCAAGCAGGGTGGTTCAAGTCCAAACCTTAATGCCAGAGTCTGAGGGGAGTTCCAAGAGCAAAAGCCAGGTCAAACCAGTGGTCAGAGCACAAGATAACACCAGGAATGAGTCCAGAGTCCAAGAGCAAGGTCAGGCACAGTCCAAGGTCAGTTACCGATAGCATCAGGTCCAAAAGCAGACACAGGCAAGGTCCACAAAACACAGCATGATTGCAGACAGTAGACACATTGCTTCCACGCCCAGCAGTCCCTCCAGACTGGCTCTTATAGCCAGGCATGGTTTTCAGCCAGCTGCTGGGGCTCCATCCTGACGCTACTCATCATCACTCTCCAGCAGCTGGCGTTGGCTCAAGAGGCGAGCACTGCGCCGTCTCTCCTGCAGTTCCAGTCTCTGCCGCTGCCTGCGGCGTTCCTTGGGCGTGGGTGAACCTGGGGGGGTGGAGGCTCTTGGCTGCGCTGCACCTGTAGAAGTCCCTGGCTGAGCTTCCCCTGAGGTGTTGGAGCTAGAGGGTGCTGGTGTCTCAGCTGCTGGCTGCAAGCTCTGATCAGCCAGCAGCTGTTGCTCCTGATTGCCGGCTTCTGCTGAATCAGGGCTAGGGCTGGCTACACAGGGCTCCTCTTCTCCTGAGGAGTCCTGGCTGGCTACATGAGGCTCCTCTCCTCCAGAGGAGACCTCACTCTCAGACTGGGCCATGACACTTCCATCCTTCTGAGGTCAGTAAAATGAATACCCAGTTTTCTGGGGGTAAAGTGTAAATGACTAGGGAAGGCAATGGCAAACCACCTCGTAAAAAGTCTGTCAAGAAAATGCCAGGATGCGACATCCCCTCATGGGTCAGTAATGACTCGGTGCTTGCACAGGGGACTACCTTTACCTTTATCTTTAGTCTGAAAAAAACACAGGGAAAAATTGAAGAAAAACTGGAAGAGTAATGGGTAAACAGTGCTGTTTCAGGAAGGGCAGGGGAAGAGATGCAGTTAAGAAGCAAAGCTGGAGCACAAACCTAATGCGGAAAAGCCACTGGATAGGGCAGTATCAGATTCACATCAAAAGAAGTGAGTAGTCCCTTTTTAAAGAAACAAATAGTCTGGGACATTGAAGGGTGTAACTCTGCTTAGAATTGCCCTCTGAGATAAGGGTATGCACCAAAAAAACCCCAGGTTTAAGGGATACCAAAAAAAAAATCATTATTCCTGAAATCCAGGTCTGATTCTCTAATTTGGTTAGAGAATCCCAAGTTTATCCAGCCATTATTCCCTATGTGAAAAATGGGGATATTTTTCAAGAAAACACCACCAAATTTGCAGAGAACTTACTCCTGACTGTCCACTAAAGACCTCCCAAATTTCAGGAGGATTGGACCACAAGGTCCAGTTCTATGGGCCTCTGAACAAGCTGCCCCCAGCCACTCTCCATTGTTTCCTATGAGGGAAACATTTCCAAGGCCTTCCAGGCAATGGGAAACCTTAAGCAAAGGCTGTCCTCTGGCCAAAATCCCATTCTAAATGCAAGTCCCACTCCCATGCAAGTTGAACCAACAAATGCCAACAGAATCAAAATAAAGCAAGGGTACCAATATAAAACCAGAATATTCCAATGTCAAACCAAAGAACCCAGATCCCAATTAAACTGAAGCAAGGGGTTGCTCACCAGAGTTGCAGAGTTTAAAAGGTAAACAATGGCTTGAAGGGCTCTTTTGGAGCTCAGGTGGGGGTGGAGGGGTGCAACGCGAATCCACTCTTTCTGCTGCCTCCTGTCCCCCACCATTCTTGCACCACTCTCCTACCTTGGAGCTGCCCTCTACTTTGTGCCATTGACCTCTTGCCTGCTGCTGGTCTACCTCTGCTGTGGCTACCTGTAGCCAAATAATCCAACCCAGTTTGATTCCCCAGATCTGATCTGGGGTTCCCTTATGTGATCCGGTACAGCTGGATTATGTCAGATTAGCAGATTGGCATAAATCCGGCTATAAAACTAGATCACAAATCCCGGATCACACACCCCTACTCTGAGATGCCCAAGAGATGAATGTTAATCTTTCTTTCTTATTACTTCCTGTGCCTGCCAATGACATGTTATTAGTTGGAAAAAGTAGATATGTGTACATTTTCAAAATCCATTTAGCATAAGATTGTAATACAGCAGCATGTTAAGATTTTGTTACATGAGAAATGCTATCAAGCGACTTGCAAGCTATAACCTTCCCTCCGCCTTGGAGGTCTTGTTTTAACATTTCACTAACAAATATAACCACCACATGTAAAGTTAAATAGCATGTTCACACATAAAGAAAAACTATAGTCAGATTATCTCTTCTTTATTTTTTTCCCTAGCAAATTCAAAGATGAGATTATCAAAAGAAATTTCTGTCAGAAAATAACAGACCATTGAGAAAATTGATAATGATAAATCTTAGCTATGTTATCCAAATCAGTCCCCCCATGTCAGTCCTGTCACATGTAGATGGCTTCTGCTTGTGCAGAACCGTGCACGTGCTATAGGGTAATTATTTGGGATCATTCCGGTCTTTTGTTTCTAGAACAATACCCTTGGAAAGATGAGACAAGAGAGAGAATCTCAAACGACAAAATCTTTATTCCACTTCCAAGATACAGTGCTGGAAAAATGAAATACAGGAAAGCTAGCCTTGGTTGTTGTGTAATTGGGGTGCAAATGGGGAGTTTAAGGGGAATTAAAAAGAGGAAAGAAAAATCATAATTACTTGTCCTGAAAAGAAGAAGGTGGTGTGCTGTGATCTAGGACAAGAGAAGGAAAATCTGGTCTGAGGCAAAGGAAGGAAAATCCAAAACTAAAACCAACTATGACTTGATGATCCAATGGATGGCTGGGGGTCTGAGAGCATAAAGAAGGGAATCAGTGATTCAGCAAGCCAAATGCAAAACTGGAGAAGGAGGTCTGGGAACAAAGTCAACAAACTATGTTGGGAAGTTTGAGATGCCCTTTTATAGTTTAGGGAGGATGAGGTGGAATGAATGAATTACTGGGGTGATAGGCCAGCTTGGGTCAGGCTTGTCAGTACCCTAAGGGGATCCCCCACATCTGGCTCCTGTTTGCTATGGCAGGAGGAAAATTTTAAAAAGAAATAGGTGTTGGGCCAACAGCATTACATGACTTTGAGGGAAAACCTAGAAGTGATGTCAGTCTTCTATAGGGATTGCTGGAAACTCTTTGGTAAAAACCATAGAGTTTCTTGTCATTTCTAGAGAGAAATGACTAAGGATGAACACATGACTGAGAAGTGTCAAGAGATCCTCACAGACTTACCTACTAACATTGTTAAAACATTTAGATCAACGGTGTCAAACATATTCATTTATTTAATTAATTAAATTTATATTCCACTCAACCCGCAAGAAGGCTCAGAGTGGATTACAAACAGAAAATCTAAAATCCACAGGGTAGCATAAAACTATAAAAATCATTTAAACAGCAGCATACATACTACACAACTCTCCGGTATCAACAAATCTGTGGGGCAAGGTGGCTGATTGATATAGGCAGCAAAACCCATAGACTGGATGTAGCCACTCCAGGGCTCTTATCAGGCCCACAAGCAACTGGAGATAAAGGCAGGAAGCTGCTCCAGGGTGCAAGCAGGGCATGTGCTGGGTGGGCAGTTTATGGCTTCCCACCTCTCTCCTTCCCAGCTTGGCTTGTCCAAAACCCCAGTTCTTCTGCCACCACAGCTGAGCTCAGTAGCCTGGTGGTAGCAGCTCTGGGCCCGTCCTCCTCCTCCATGCAGCCAGGCAGGCAGTTCCCTCCCTCTCTCTCTCGCTCGCTCACTTTCTCTTCTTCTTTCTCTTCATGCCACTGGGACTCTGCATTGTGAGCGATAGAACGGTGGCACATGCCAGACAGAAACTTGGACTACCACTGGTTAATCCCCAGACCCAGCAGAGGGCAAGAAGGGGCAGTGCCCATGGATCGGGGAGGGGGGCTGTTCCACCACACGGGGATTTTGTTTTTCACTCCCACAGAGTTTGATCAGAGTATTTCTACTTGCATTAGAAATAGAATGTACAGGGTGTAGTCTTGGAGGGGTTATGATACTGCTTAAGCCCCATTCCTTTCCTGGTAACTTCTCAATGCTCCTTATTTCTGAACATGGCATCGATGCAGCTGTTCCAGCACTGGTTTTACTCTGGTGCAGTGAACTACAACTGTGTATTATGCCGGCGTGGAACCTATTTAGTATGCTCAAGCATTTCACAGACTGGCTTTAGGACTGCACCCTTTAGTAGTTAAAACCTTAGCCATTCACTGGACTTCTTTTGTACTGGGTAATCTTGAACTGTTTTTTGTATAATATGAGCTCAGCTGTGGCTGGGAATTTGTTTTCAAAGCTAGCGTCTTAAGAACGGGAAAATAAACATGAAGTCAGAATTTCCTGAAGGACAGTGGGAGAGAGGAAGGGAGGGCGATCAGATCAACCAAAAGCTGATTGTGTGTTTTCCCAGGATGAGTTCCCCTCCTTTTCTTTAATTGTTTGTCCTTCTCCATAGCTGAAATTGCTATACATTTGTAAATATTTTTAAGTTTCATAAGTGAAATAAATTTGCAGCGGAATACATCTTCCAAGATGTAAAAGCCCTGAAGACAATGGACTTAGAGCAAAAATGCCCGTTTAGAAGATTATGATAAACACATTGAAGTGCTCAGTCTGTACTCTTCTTTGAGAGCTAGTAATCTTACTGGAAATACCAAATATGTACTTAAATGTGGGGCAAGATTGTTGGAACTTACAGTAACGATAGAGAGAGGAATTCAGTTTGGTCTTAAATCACCCCTGGCACTAGCAACATTGGCACTATACATTATGAGAGACCAAAGACGCTCTACCTTCCTTCCAACACCTCTCGAAATAACTTAGAATCATAATCCTAATCCCTGACCCAAATTTCAGAGGGCTAAGGAGATACATGTACAGAGGACCATGGACTGAATGTACATGGAAGAGCACAATCTCGTCACTGGTTTTGCGCCAGACATCCCCATGTTCATCCAGATGTCTTCAGTAAACCCAATGCATGTACAAATGTATGTATGAAAGTCATTGGGAATTCTGCAAAAAGCAAGGTCCAGTTGCATGGAAGAACCTATACACCTATGCTTTTGTAAGCATAGGGTTGCAAACAATCCATTGAGGGCAAGTCCCATTCTCTCATATGTTTTTAGTGTTCGCATTAGGTTACTGTGCTGACAACAGGACTGCCTTTCTTTTCTGGGATGAGGTTGAAGGAGAAGTGGATGAGTGGAGAAGGCACCAGTTGGATGTTTAATCTGATCAAACACAGATGTGGCCAAATTATCCCAAACTGGCATATTAATTTCAGCTTTGATCTCTTTGCTTAAACCAGTCCTTTTCTTTGCTGCATAGCCTGTAACTCTAGACATTTGTAGGCTAATGGTTAGAGTGTTCAACTAGGATCTAGAAAACCCAGGTTTGAATCCTGACTGTGCCGTGGAAGCTTGCTGGGTGACCTTGGGCCAGTCATATACTCTCAGCCTAACGTACCTCACAGGCTTGTTGTGAGGACCAAATGGTGGAAAAGAGAATGGTGTAAACTGTTTTGTCTCCCCTTGGGGAGAAAGGCAGGCTAGATTTGAAAGAAAAGCAAAAGGAACTTCAGTTTCTTCACATATGTTCCTATTTCATAATGTATTTTACTATTTATTATTTATTAATTTGATTTTTAGCCCACCCTCCTCACAAGCGGGCTCAGGGTGGGTTACAGTAATATAAATGGTACAAAAATAAAACATTGAAATACATTTAAAACCAGAACAGCAATACAAATATAACCAGAATCTCAAGATGGCGGCCTCCTTCATTCTTCTCAACCACAATATAACCAAGAGGGGAGTGGGGGGCACAGTTGGTGTCCTCATTGTGACTTTGCATATGAGGAGGGCAGATGGGTAGGGAGGCATTTCTAAACAGCCTAAGACTGGCCACAACATATGCCTGGAGGAACATCTCTGTCTTACAGGCCCACCAAAAAGATATTAGTTCTTGGTGAGCCCAGGTGTCCTCCAACAGAGAGTTCCACCAGGTCAGAGCCAGAACTGAAAAAGCCCTGGCCCTGTTCAAGGCCAATTGAGCCTCCCTGGGGCCAGGGACCACAAGTAGATTTTTATTTGAGGATCTCAGTGCTCTCCGGAGAACATATGGGAGAGGCGGTCCCTCAAGTATGCTGGCTGCAGTCCATTTAGGCTTTAAAGGTTAGAACCAAAACCTTGAACCTGGTCAGGAACTCCATGGGGAGCCAGTGCAGCTTCTACAAGATGGTACCTTGTATGGTATACCCACCAGGACACAAGCAGCAGTATTCTAGATCCGTTGTAATTTCTGGGTCAGACCCAAGGGAAGCCCTGCAAAGAGTGTGTTACAGTAGTCTAATCTAGAGGTGACCATTGCATAGATCACTGTAGTTAGGTCATGAGCTGACAGATAAGGCGTAAGCTGCCTGGCCTGCTGGAGATGAAAAAATGCAGACTGGGCAACTGCCCGTAACCTGGCCCTCCATTGTTAAGGAAGAGTCCAGCATCACTCTGAGACTCCTGACCAATGGAATGGGCAAAAGTGATGCCCCGTCAAAGGTCAGGAGCTGCGTCCCCAAATCTAGCAACCCACAGCCCAAGTACAGGACCTCTGTCTTCGCCGGGTTCAGTTTAATCCGGTTCTGTTTTACCCATCCAGACACGGCCTCCAAGGCTCTCACTAGGACATCTGGGGCAGAGTCAGGCCATCCATCCATCAGCAGATACAACTGAGTGTCATCCACATATCGGTGACAACCCAGTCGGAAATTTTGCACCAACTGGGCGAGGGGATGCATATAAAGACTGAATAACAGAGGGGATGCTCGTAGGATGCTGCACACCAAGGGTTGGCATACAGATAAACCTCTCCCCAAGTGCCACCCTCTGTCCCTGACCGTGGACAAAGGAGACAAGCCACTGCAAGGCAGTCCCTCAGATCCCCACATCAGCGAGGTGGTGGGTCAACAGTTCATAGTCAACCATGTCAAACACAACTGAAACATCCAACAAAACCAGCAGCACCAATCCATCTTGATCCAGGTGCCTACAAAGTTCATCTGTGAAGCCAACCAGCATTGTCCCCGTCCCATGGATCGGATGGAAGCTGGACTGGAATGGGTCCAGGATGGAAGAATCCTCAGGAAAGCCTGCAGCTTTCTAATGATTTCTGTAATTATATATTTGAAATGCTACTTTTCCAAAATGAAAATAAAGCACAATGCAAATAAAAATTCCCAAGTTTGGCTGTGTCATATTTCATATTATGAAATATGGCTCTGGAATTTGTTTCAAGAAATTATTATAAAATACATACTCCAAAGTCTATTAAAGATCACGGAATATAACTGGTTATTATATAGACTCAGATTAATGGATGCTAATGTTACCCTGTATGACTCTGTGGTTTCAATCTGTGAATTATATATATTGCAGAATCATCGTTTATTTTAATAGACTACTCTAGGTGGCTTGCAACCTGTGGGTGTGTACATATAAAGCTAGCTTCCTTCCTTAAGTTTTCCAAAATTCTTGAGACTTGGCTCTACCACAAGATTTCCAAGGGTCAATGACGAGGTGATGTTGAATTAGCCATCAGTCAATCTATAGCGTCTACACCAAAAACATCTTGGAATTGGTTAGACACCATAGTAAATTGTGTTTGCGTGTTCAAATTGCACTGCTTTGGAGGGAGACAAAAGTGGCTGATAAAACATGAAATTTGAAAATGCCCAAAGACAGATAATTTGATAATCTGTACCTTAACCTCTCCGCTCAACTACCCTGGTCAATTCTGCTAGGTGATGATGTAGCCAGGAGTCTCTCTTTTCCAACTGGATGGGAGCCTCTTTTGTCCTTTATAGTTAAGCTTGCCATATCCCCACCCCCACCTGCTCACCTGTTCAATGGGGGGAAGCATGGGGGGAGACGCACATGCTGGAAACATCATTTTTCAGTGCAAAGGGGAAGCTGTGGGTTGCACTAAAGCCAATTCAGTAAAAATTGCCCATTTGGAGGCTTCAGCATGCCTGGCAGCTCCTTCATCACACTGGAAAATGACATCATTTTCTGGTCCAGTGGAAGAGCATGGAAGTGTACATGCCCTTTGCACATGTGCAGGAAGAAAGTACCTCACTTCCCCTCCTGCCCCCCACACCTCTGCATCTCTGATTTGGTCCCTGAGGCCTCTGGCAACCCTATTTGTAGTAGATGTTGCTCACACAAACACAAGATAGTTTCTGTAACACCTCATGGTTCAGTAGCTTTCCAGACTGGTAATATGTATCCAAATGGGTTTCTATTTAAAATTGTGTGTGTGTATGTGCGTATCCACAAATACAAGATTATACAGAGCCATATAAACACACTTTTAACTTGACCACAATTACAATACTAGTCAGATAAAAGGCTGGTGCAAACCATACAAAACCAATGCTACCTCTCTGTCTCAGCCACAATAAACTCTAATGTAAACAACCCCTTAGTTACCTACGATACCTAACTGGGATAGAGCCAGAGGAGTTAGCCATGTTAGTCTATAGTTCCAAAATAGTAATAGTATGCATATGACAAAGAGAGCTGTGGTTCTCGAAAGGTTATGCCTCAATAAAGTTGGTTAGTCTTAAAGGTGTAACTGGGATAGCTAATTTTGACGATGTAACCTCCAGCTTCCACATAGACAAATATCATTTCAGCTGAATATTTGAATTAAATTGTACAGTTTTTAACTGAGTGTCAGTAGTTGTCCCACAAGTAGACATGGGCATGAACAGCACTACGAACAGAAAAAACCCACGAACAGCCCAATCTGCTGTTCGCGAACAAGCTGTTCATGATGCCCCATCCTAAACAAACAGGTGATCATTGCAAACCTTGTTTGTTGCCTTCAGCAGCCCTTCGTCAAGCCAGACAGTCTGGCACCTGCAATCAATCCCCTTGGCAACTGGAGGCAGGGACTGTACTCTATCTGAACTTCCGCCTTTCCTTCTGGCTTTAACCCTTCAAAGTACTTCCAGGAGCGAGTCCCGTTTTTGCCACTGTGAAGAGAAAATGACAGCCAATGGGGAGACCCATGGATCATGCCTTTCCTGGGGTGCAATCTCTCTGAAACTTGGGGAGTCTTCAGAGGACAGTGAGGACTATGTCCCCTGCAAATTTGGTGGGTATTGGACATTGGGAAGGTCAGTTGGTAACCCCTCAAAGTAGCTGCCAGCAGACACTGCGGTTTTTGCCAGGACAGGGCCCTTTGAACTATCAGCTGACAGGCAGCAGGGGGGAATCCCCACACCACCTGCCATCCGATAGTTTAAAGGGATTTTTAAGGGGCCAGGTAAGTGGGTTTGAGGGGAGAGGAGGCTAAGTGGGGGGGGTTGGGGTGTGGGGGGGTTCTGGCCTCCACTAACAACGAACAATAAACATGTCCAGGAACAGTTCATGTTCGTCTATGTTCGTTGTTTGTTGTTTGTGGATGGCAACGAACGACGAACAGGGTGTTGGGTTTTTTTCCCCCATTCGTGCCCATGTCTACCCACAAGCTCCATGATGCTATCTGATCCTTGTATCTTTCCTTTTTCTCATCACTGGCCTACATAGTTCCTTTGCTGCTCCTGCAGCTACCAATATCTCAGTCCCAGCTTCAGCAACTATTTCCCTTCAATTAATGTGATTCCCATCAATACCAAAAAAACCATGGTTGAGACTAAGGTTGCTGGCATTTTTGACTGTCCCAGAGATAGCAACCCACAGATGTTGAGGAAGAGGTGTGCAGTTTGGTTTGAATTTGGGTTAAAATAACAAATTTTGGCTGATCTGGTAAAATCTGTGTATTTCAAATTTAAAAGGCTATTTGAGGAGAGAAAGATGAAGTCAGAAGGGATCAGTGCATACTTCCAGGTGGCATTTCTCATTTGGAAAAGTCCTTAGCCAACCCCCTTCCTACTGCTCTTTTTGAAGTCTTCAGAGTATAAAAAGTAGTTTGGGAGTTTGCTTGGTAATGACTTATTGGGAGGGGCCACATACAATGGATGTGTGAATACTCCTCTCTAGATTTTGAGCAAGGAATTGTACCAATTCATTTTGAAATTCCTCCTGATTAATGCTTCTAATTATGCAGTCAGTATTTTTGTGGATTTCTATTACAATTTTAAATAAAATTCTATGCCTTAAGTCTAATGCAAGTGTTATATACACAAGGTTATATATGCAGGGAAATATATACTCTTCTTTCCCTGCATTATTTAAACTGTCCAGGTTAGTAAATGCAAACGTAAATACTGAGAGCAGCTGTAGAATTTAATAAAATCTCAGGTTTGAACTAGCATGTGAAAAGAACAATATTATTGGAAACTTGTGGTTGAATGTGAAGGTTGAAAGAAATATTTTAGCACTATCACAATATTAAATTGCAAACATTATTTAATTTATCTTCCCTGAAATGGCTAAAGGGAAATGCACCCAAATGCCCTATTTACTTAAACCAGGAAATAAGTCAATGATCAGATTGGTGAATGAAGTAATCAAAAGCTGACAGGGGACAATATAATGTCACTATTGTAATAGCACTTACTCATATTGTTTTGACTTGGATTTGCTTTGGAATAAATGTTGCACAGCCTTCTTTTAATAATCGAAAAAGCAAAGTAATGAAACAAAATATGGTCTTCTAACTGATTTCTTGGTTTAAAAAATATTGAAAAATATCAGCTTTGGCACATCTGTAGGAAAGGAATGTTACCCCCAATTACTAAGTTTTGAAAATATATGTGTGTATTAAAAATTAAGGTATTTGCCATTCACGATTGGAGAAAATAAGAACCTTTGGCAACCTGTGCATTTCAGTTGTCACTTTGAACTTTAGAACAAAGGCCAGACTGTAAAAGCAGTTTATAAAAAGTATTATGAGATACCACAACTGGCATTTTTATGGCCTTATTAAACTACATTCAAGTGGCATAAATTATGTGCAATGAAAACGGATAGGTTTTGTGACTTGATTTTAATATCAGCAGCATGCTTATTAGTTTTCAGAGGAGTGGAGAGTTGTTTTCTGAAGAGAAAGAGGCTTTATTGTTTTTGTTTTCTTACCTTACCAGCTGATATTATGTGGAAGTCATAAACATCAGATTACATTTGGTTCATAGGATAAAATCATTGTTAAATCACTTGAGGTAATGAGCAGTTCTTCTCACTAAATCGTGCTGGAGGTGTTAATTTAGGTTCAAAGCATTCCTGCTTATTAGAAAGGTATATTAATTTCCCACAAGCAGAAGATGCATAAACCAGCATTTACAGTTCAAAAGGTCATCTTTCCTTAAAAGTGCTCCAGGAAATCTCGTGTCCCTACTTTTTCTCAGTAAGGTTGCCTGTTGGAATGATTACATTTTCTCCCAGATTCAGGAGTTTTTATGGGATATGTATGGCCTTTCCTTTTTGTTTATTTGCTTTGATAAATGCAAGTAATAATGGGAATTTAAAACGAACCATTGGCTGGCATTGAGAGTCAAATTATAGATTGTCTGAGAGATCTGTGATTGAATTAATGTTGTTAGCCTCCAGGTGGAGCCTGGAAATCTCCCAGAATTACAACTGATTTCCAGACTACAGGGATCAATTCCCCATGAAAAAATGGCTGCTTTGAAAAGTGGACTCCATGTCATTATACTCCACTGAGGTCCCTCCCCTCCCCAAATCCTGCCCGCTCCCCAGGCATCATCCCCAAACCTCCATGAATTTCCCAATTTGGATCAGGAAAACCTAGACTGAATCTCACAACATTTTAATTACAAAAGTTGTCATAAAGGACATATGGTCATAAAGTGTTTTGGTGGATTTAAATCTTCACCCCGTGAAATTTCCCCACTAGAAATAGCTCCTCTGGTTACTACCATTCATGATAGAGGGGGAAAAAGGTACAGTGGGGTAGATCCAACCATCCTCCAAAGAGCCTTCCTCCAGCCTAAGGAGCCTTGCTGCAACTTAAATAGCTCTTTGTCCAATGGAAGAGCCACTTCTATTGGAAGAAGATTCCTTAGACTGGAGGAAAGCTTCATACTTTCCTTGGTGGCTTAAGACGGATGACTACAGGTATCTGTCTTTTTATTACCTGTGCTAATATCAGTTGTGGAAGGTGCTGCAGTTGGGCAATGCAACTCCTATGTAACATGCACTGGTTACCCCTCTGTTTCCTGGCACAATACCAAGTGCTGGTTCTTACCATTAAGGCCCTAAATGGCTTGGGTCCAGGGTAACCTGTAGGACCAGCTCCTTCCATACAATCTCACCAACCAGTTAAGATCTGCCTCTCAAGCCCTGGTCTTTGTGCCCCCACCTTTAGAGGTGAGATGGGGGCAATTAGAGGTGGGGTATTTTCTGTGGGGACACCTTGCCTTTGGAACTTCCTCCCTCTTGAGGCTCGCCTGGCACTTATTTTGCTTTCTTTTAGGTATCAAGCTAAAATACCTCTTTTTACCCATGCTTCTAACTAAGGATTTTATCTTATCAGCTTACATGGTCCACTTCTGTTTTAGGGGATAAGTTTTATGCTGCTTGTGTTTTAATATTATGGTTTTTAATTGTAAGCCATCTCAAGCAGGACTCTGAAGAGGTAGCATAGAAATATTATAAACAAATAAATAACTGATTCATCAAAAAAGAAAACCAAAGAAGAAGAAAATAGCAGGGTGTAAGCTGCCTTGAATCTCAGTGAGAAAGGCAGGCTATAAATAACATAAACAAACGAACATACACACATCCTAGTGAGAGCAGGATGGGATTATGTAGATAGCAGTAGCTTGGTACTAAGTGGCTTATATAGCATAGAGTAAATGGATGGAAATCATGTCTACAGTTGAGTAGGGGATAAATATCCTCTTGCCTGTGTCATAGGGTTCACCAGTAGCAGTGACTAGATTTAGCCACCGCTTCAGTAAAGTCTCTGAAGGTACTATTGCATATTACAAAACAAAGGATTGTCTCCCAAACAACAGAGCTGTATTCAGCTGCCCCTTTTATCTCCATAATGTTCAGTTCATCTTACCCTTTGACTTAATGGCTTCATTAATGTGTGTTTTACTGCTGCTGCTGCCAGGTTACTCTTACCATTCATTATAATGGAAGAAAGAATTGCACTTAGGGATAGATACTATGAAAGTGAAGGTAGCTTGGGGCCCCACTGGCAGCGTGTGTCAAAATTTGCTTTGTCAGTGTCCAATTATTTCTACTCCCATAAATTTCCCATTTAAATGTATGAGTGTAAGTATGTAATAAAACTTTTTAATCCCACTATTAGGCCTCAAGACCCACAATACAGCTTACAGGTTTTTAATATTTTAAAATACATTAAAATCGCATAATATCCATACTATTGTTAAAAGTTAATATTTAAAGATGTCTTTAAAATATATCACAATAAAGACAAAAACCACATACGTCAACAGATATTATCATAGATTGTCTACATCAGAGACTACAAACTTTCTTTAAAATGATAGTTATCATTTGCTATCATCCCAAAGAGGCTTTTCATACGAGGCATTCAGTGAGTGGCAGCTCAGTTTCTTATATAAAATCCAAATATATTTATCAATAAAGATCAATAAAGAATATTAAAGAAAGCAGATATTCACTAATGCCCATTTATTTCATGTATACTTTCATTTCCTCTCTACTGAGTGTACCACAGACAATTAAAGCACCAAACTTTAAAACGGCACTCTAAATTAAAATGTTGCCCCCATCTTCCAGTGGAACTTCTATCGATGCAAGGGGCACAAGGGGGAAGAGAAGGTCTGTCAACGTACCTTCCACTCACATATTTTTGGATCTAACTCATGGAATTAAATTGACGACAGAGTTTTTTTTAATTAGGAAATCAAAATCAATACCATAGATACTCAAACATAAAAGAAAAGAAGTTATTTTCTGAACATGGCTACAATTTTTGATGTCCAGGTGTTTGCCATTGCCAGTGTGCCTGCAGACACCTGCCCCAAACTTCAGTCACTTTTTTGAAGAAAACTCAGAGGCACGGAACATTAAAAAAGGTTGCAGCCAGCTGTCTAGGGCCAGTGACATAATGGTGAAGAAGGGCTAAGAAGGTCTCACAAAGTGAGGGGATGGCTGTAGTATGGAAAATAAGATATAAAAAGTGGCTGCTGACAAAAGGATTCAAGGTGCCATGTGACTGATAGCTGCTATGAAGCCTTTGGACACAGCAGATCCTAGGTAAATAACAAGATAAATATGAGGGCATCTGGTTTTGTCTTACCTATACTAACTTTATTTGGACATGCAGTTTTTTTCATATACTGTTTCAAAACATAAAGAGACACTACTTTGTGGCTCTCAGAATGTTTTGCCTGTGTTCTGTCCCCTCACCAACTTCTCATGGTTATCACTGAAAAACATAATGAAGTTCATAATGAAGTATCACTCCTTCGGAGAGTTTCCACATATGTTTAAAACTGTATTGAGAAAATGTGGTTTCCCTAGCACTCCATCTGGTGTTTTGGGACTGATAGTAAATCCATGTTCAATGAACCATGAGCACTATAGAATTTTAACAAGGGTGACATCTAAGGCATCATCCCTTTAGTTATATATACTAAGTTCTGGAATTTGGATGGCAGCTAATGCACTACAAAGAAAACTATCTTGATATATTATTATTAAGCAAGACTCTTAAAAAGCTAACATATCAGTTATCTGATATGTTCAGTATCATATCCATTTTTCTTTAGTAAAAAGATGTGACTTCTTTGTTGTTAAAGCAGGCTTTGGTGATGCCATGAAATCTTGAGGGTTGTCTGAGCCCTCAAGTAAACTGAATTCATATGTGTGTTTGTTTCACCCCCCCCCCCTTTGGACTAGTAAAGGCTACACTATTTTCCCTTTGAAATTTCTCTGCTGGAGAGATGCCATTTATTTGCAATGAATGTATCAGCATATGGGACGGTCAGGGTTTTATGGTTCATCCATCTGTAACTCCAGAGTGTTTGAAATTGGTCTCTGGGCACTGCTAACATCAGGTGTGGTCTAAAAAGACTAGTATTAGTTAAATTCTCTTTAGCTTCTTTATTTTCTACCGCGCTATGAAATAAAGCAAATTAATTGAATGCATTGCACAGAGATCTTATTTACTAAATACTAACAACACCAAAATGCATCAGGGTGGCTTCTAAAAAGCATGCAGAAATTTTAAATACTGTATATTTTAACTGGACACTTTATTTTATTGTATTTTTCTTAAACCTGTTATTACATGCACTGAACCCTTGGAATGGGGCAGAAGAGAAGCTCAACCAACTAAAATAAATAATTAGAAATACTACGGCACCATTGGGCTCATGTCGCTCCCCTGCAAATCTCTCTCCACCAGTCCTTGGCAGGAAAGAGAAGCCTGTAGATGAATCCCATTTTATACATACAAATTATTCAAAAGGATGGATTATGCCCTTGGTTTTTTATTAGCTCTAACATTTTTTATAATACAGTCCAGTAGCACCTATAAATAACAAAATTAGGGGTAGAGTATGAGCTTTTGTGAGCCACAGCTCACTTCTTCAGATACAGCTAGCTATATCTGTGTCTAGCTGTATCTGAAGAAGTGAGCTGTGAGCTGTGACTCAGAAAGCTCATACCCTAACACTACTTTTTTTTAGTGTTATAGGTGCTACTGGGCTTTTGCTCTCTTCCACTGCTACAGACAGTATTAATTTTTTAGATAAGTATTATTTTTTTAGATAACTGAAGGTGGTATAATAATGGCTATTATTGCCTGTCATTTACGTGTCATACTTTTCTATGCTGCTTTGGGTTTTGGTTCA
The DNA here is from genome assembly GCF_028583425.1 of Eublepharis macularius. Taxonomy (NCBI): domain Eukaryota; kingdom Metazoa; phylum Chordata; class Lepidosauria; order Squamata; family Eublepharidae; genus Eublepharis; species Eublepharis macularius. Next base: position 80,042,921 of record NC_072790.1, on the reverse strand, counting down.
ATGGATCTTCCAGGTTTTTGAAGCGCTATAAAAATGGAAAATTGATCAGAGACTGGAGTTGAATATAAAATAAGTATGTACATTACCATACTATCTTCAAATCACTTAAAATTGATTATCTATTCCTTTTGTACCTGAAACTAAGCTGAAACTGCATCTACCTGGGAGAGGTTTGTTATCTGTTAAGGCATGTATTACATACGAAACTTCAGGTTTCGTATGTAATACATATGAAGCTTTGTGAGGCAAGGTAAAGGTAGTCCCCTGTGCAAGCACCGAGTCATTACTGACCCATGGGGGGACGTCGCATCATGACGTTTTCTTGGCAGACTTTTTACGGGGTGGTTTGCCATTGCCTTTTCCAGTCATCTACACTTTACCCTCAGGAAACTGGGTACTCATTTTACCAACCTCTGAAGGATGGAAGGCTGAGTCAACCCTGAGCTGGCTATCTGAACCTGGCTTCCACTAGGATCGAATTCAGGTCGTGAGCAGAGCTTGGGCTGCAGTACTGCCGCTTACCACTCTGCACCACGGGGCTCTTTGTGAGACATTGTATAAATATAATAAGGAAAACACTTTTGACACCCCAATATGAAAAATGAATGTTCTAAATTGTAAGGAAATGAAAAAGTCGAAGTCTGTACTTCGGTCATGTTTACATATATATGCTTCCCCCCAATCAGGGTTCATTCATGAAGCACGTATATCATGTATCAAGCAAAAAGAAATAGTTTCAAAGTGCTTACACTTTATAAGAAGGGATGGAGAGTGTACTCGTTGTGAAGACATGTTCATGTTTACAAAATCATTTTGTATATTGCTGTGGTGCCAAGGAGGACCCATTCCTTAGCTCCTCCTCTTTGATTCCCACATTTGATTTTATCTTTGCTAGTTTTACTCCGTTTCTCATCTCTGTCATCCTATTTTTTTTATTGTTTTCTGGGCTCTTCGGATTCACCTTGTTCCTTCAACCACACACAAGCACCTCATTAACTTTCTCTGTACATTGGTGCATCTGCTGCCCTTCTCAACAGCACTAGTGTGTTTCTGCAATAACTTTACCACCCCATAGTTTATCTCAAGACAATGCTGTTGGTTTGTATTCAGATAATGCTTATGCTTTGTATTGTTTCCGTTTTAGCTGTGTATCAGATTGCTGCTTGTGTTCAGCTTTCATGCTATCCATTACATTATTGCATTGTTTATTGGATGTCCCAGCCATAGATCATATTGACTTACACTATGTGATCCACCTTGAGTCTTGGTAAGAAAGGCAGACTATAAATAACATAAAATAAATAGGTGCACACATGCTGAGTAGACATGATGAGCAGTTCCTATCCCACTGCATTGGGAGTGTGGACAGTATGGAAGAGAAATATTTTAAGGGATTGTGGGAGTAAGCTGCTGCTGTTTGAGAAGGTAGGTGTGAACACACTCACCGTCGTGAGGATCTGTAAACACACACACAGCTCTATGGCCACACAGTAAGGAATGCGGCACATGGAAGACCACACAGGCTGCTGCTATGGCTTGATTGTTTAAGTGCAGGAATCCCTAAAGTTGGAGAATGTGAGGTATGTAGGGATTTGCACATAGGACTCTTGCATAGAAATAATGGTTCACCTAAATGAGAACAGGAGGGGAAATGGCTACTAATAAGAAAAATCCCGAGCATGAAATAAATGGAATTGTAGGCATTAAAATGTATGCTGAAACTGACATGATGCGTGAGATATTGATATATATTAGCAGAAAAAGAGTAGGGGCAAGGGGCAGGGGATGAATGATTAAAAATAGTTTCTAAAAGCATAACATTCTTTTTGGTCAATCCTCATTGGCCATCTTTCACAGGCCCTTTGGCAGAGATTGCCATTACCCCTGATGAAAAGGACTTGCCCTCTTGAAATGTTTACTATTTCTAAACCAATCACACATAAACAAACAATTAGGGGGCAGAGTCCAATTTTTAGAACAAGAAGTGGAGAGGGGACACATGTGTGCACGCATGAGTGTTCCTACATCTCCATCTTGCAGTTTACTTCCCTGTAATCTGTCCCCCCCCCCGCATCACTTTTCTCCTCAACCAAACTCTTCTAAGAGCCGCAGTTGAAAGAAGGAGTACAAGGAGGCAAATTCTGGATGAGGAACAAATTGACGTATCTGCATAGACTCCACTTGTGATTGAGGCATGCCGAGTTTAAACAAATGGCTCAGTCAGGACCATTGCATATACTTTTCTTATTATTTTGTCATATTCTGAACATTTTGAATGCATTAATACAAAACATGTGTACTTATTTTCTTTACCTTTGTCAGTGGCGGGTCGAAGCTTTTGAAACTGGATACAAATTTGGGTCCAAGTGAAATTCATCAAATGCTTAGCTATGAACATATTATGGTTTGAGGAATGGGAGCAAAAATGCAAAATGGGGAACACAGATGCCTAATACATGTAACAAATTGCAGAACAATGTGTCTATCTTTGTTGTAAGTCAACAGACTGTTATATTTAACTTTAAAAAATTGGTCTCAAATTGTGGCCTGGTGGCTTTCCTCTTTTTAAAAAAATACAGGGCGGGGGAGGAAGGAAACGACATTGACTTTCTAACTACACCTGTGCTGCATGTGGTCCCAGAATGGTAGTGGCACACTCCCAACATCTGTTCCTTTCATTGAAGTGAGCTGCAAATTGAAATTCCATTGCAATGTTTTTAGACTCAGTTGAAGCAAGGAGACTGTCAGAAATCCTCTTTAAACTCACCCTTATCCAAACAGGAAGCTGACCCCTGACCCCCGGATGTAACAGTACACCAGTGGAAATTTCATTATCCTTGTTTCAGCTGTACTAAGTGAAAATTAATTGTGTAATTATCTGGATGAGCGCATGTGTAAAAGTTTACAATGTGCCAGTTAGATTATGTAACTTGTTAGTGGCATGGTTTCGAGCAGAGACAAGGCTGTTGTGTTAACCCAAAAAGATGCCTTTAAAGTTTTGATTGAGGGGGTGGGGATGCTTGAGTAAACTTTGATAAAGAAAGATAAAGGAAATCTCTCTTAAACCTGCTGTGGGTCTTCCCATATCACAGCTGTCACAAATAAGTGGTTAAAATTAAGTGAAACAGCCAATACTTTTTCATACACATTTTGTATAAATCATATTCTGCAATTGCATTTTCACGGATCTTGATAGTTTTACCAGTTGGATAGAAGCCCTATATCTCATTCCTTACCTTTGATATTTGTATGACAGAAATAACAGATTTTAAGTTTCCCTAATTACATCTTTAATAAGAAAGTGGGATCAGATTATACTATAGTATAATTACATTTTTAAATTGTTGCAGTTGCAATGATGCTTTTTCATTTTTTTCATTTTTTTTAGAGACAAGCCTTGAGAGAAACTAAAGCCACTACTTAATGGAAATTATTTCCAGTTCAAAGCTGCTACACTGTTTAGATAGCAGGAGATCAGGATGAAAGGTGCAGCTTGGATCATTCTGCACAAAGTCTTTGAAGAGGCATAGTCATTCTTAACAGTCTGGCTCAATGTAAATGGTTTTTTCCCATGTTAGTATTAAGAAGGCTGCCATGTTACATACACATAACACCAGCATATGAACATCCCAGACTGACCCTTATGCTTCAGTATTTATTTACATCATGTATAGTCTGCCTTTCTCACTGATACTCAGGGTGCATTACATAGTATGAGTTAGTACAGTCAATTTCAAGGATATTTCAATGAACAATGTAATGGGAATATAATTGCAAATTTGCAATGATTTCAGCCACCAAAAATACAATATACAGAATTGAAGAAATGCTGAACAGAGCATTAGCAGTTGAAATATTAAAACAATATAGAACTACTCAGGAGGATCATACTTAAAGCAAAAGATAATACATAATAGCACACAGTAGTAAAATCTATGGTCCCATTACTGATGCATCTCTTTGAAACCACTACCTTACAGAGCAGCCTATATTACATTAAAATGCATGAGGGGGAAGTGCTGAGTTTGCAATTTCCATATGCAAATATTTGCTAAGTGCCCATTTACAGAAAATGAACTAGTGACATCATAAAGAGGATATGAAATATGCTGGATTTGTATACTTGTGATAACATGTATTATCTAATTAAAACAGCTTATTTATCAATATGTCAACATTTCCTATTACTTTACAGAAAGCTGAAAGATAACAGAGCTGTTTTAAGCACACATCCATACTACTGAAATCAGCGCAACTTAAACACTTTTCAGTTGTTACTTTTTACCATGCATATGGGAGGAATGCATTAATTACCTGATTTAAACAATTCAGAAAAGAAGTTAAGAGTATGAAAAGTATCATACTATTAAACCCCACCCTCCAAAGTTATGTAATACCAAGAATCAGTTTTTAGAATTAACCAGTGAACAAGTGGGGGACCAACAAGGACTTGCGGGGAGCATCTCATTTTCCCCTCCCCTACCATGTCCTCTTTCCCTTCCCTGTTCGCCCATAAACTCCAATTTTCCTGCTTCCTTCTCTCATTCCCACTCTCCTTTGTGTGCCCCATCTTCACCTTTCCCTCTTCCCTTCCCCAACAGCCTCCTCCCTATGGCCCAGTTGCATGGTGGGGAACCTGCAAGGACTTGCAGGGTGCTTCCCTTTCCCCTGTATTCCCATCCCACACTATTTCCTCTTTCCTCTTCCCTCTTCCTGGCAGCCTCCATATGTTAACCTTTCCCTTCTTCTCCTTTAAACCCACTAAACAACTTACTTTTTATCTGCCTCCCATCTTCATCTATTTTTATTAATTTACTTCATTTGTACTTATTAATTTTACTTATTAATTTACTTCAGTAGCCTTTTGCCACAATGGGGACCCATATTATCCTTGCTTTGCCTCCATATTATCCTTGCCTCCATATTGCCTCCATATTATCCTTGCCTCCATTTTATCCTCTCACCAACTCTGAGAGGTAGGTTAGGCTAAGAGTGTGTTACTGGATCAAAGTCATCCAGTGAGCTTCTACAGTGGAGTGGTGATTCGAACCTGAGTATCCAAAAGTCTAATCCCAAACCCACTTCATTGATTTGGGAGGGGGCTGCTGCTGAACAGTATCAATTTGCCTGGTGGTTGCTTCTGGGCCTGGACCCAATGAGTCTTTCCTCAAAGGCCAAAACAGCCCTGGAAAGGGTCTTTCCTCTTCCTGCCTTTTACTGTCAGAAATCAAGCCTGGAATACTGGCTAAACTGTTATGGTTGCTTAGCAACAGCCTCTAAGGACATCTGGTTAAAGCTAAAGGTGCTCCTTTTATCATTTTTGGGTTTTTTATCCCCAATTTGTTTGTTTGTTTGTTTGTTTTAGATTATAGATTTTTCTGCAAACCTGGGACATTTTTCAGGTATGTAGGAAAATCTGTCTTGTCTGTCCATGGCAACAATCTTCTAATTTATGTATCCTCAGATCACTGCCACTTGACTATTAGTATATAAGATGCTGAAGTTCCTAGTTTGGAAATAATTTGACCCTACATATTAGCTGGGGGGAACATGACCTTATTTGGGACTACAACACCAAGGAAGGAAGGGGAATTATCTCTCATGCTTAGTTCTGCCTTCAAATATGGTTCTTGGGCAAAGAGAAAAAATCAAACACAACAGAGGTACCTTTTTCAGTTGTGGGAGGAGAGGATGATGGCAAAGTGCTAAATCCCTCCTTTACCAGCACCAAATTTCTAATTCAAATCAGCTCCCCTTGAAGCTACTTGTTTTATGATTGGCATTCCAATTACAGAACTTCAGTGGTCATGTCATGTGTAGGAACTGTTTCTCATGTTAGATTGCTGATTAATTTAAAACACTGCCTTATGACGTGATGAATTATGACTTGCTGATGCAAGAGAAATTGTTTACATATTTTAAAAACACTTCAGTTGCTTTTCCAACTAAAAGTGCTAAAGAAAAGAATAAAAATACATTAAAAACAACATTTTAAAAACCCCACAGCACATAGCATAAAAACTGGGCATGTGTGACATGGTTTAATCAAATATGATTTTATGCTTCTTTTGCCTGTGAAGCGGACTTTATTTTAACACAGGCTTGCAAAATCTCAGGGTACAGGCTATATCATCCATGTATTGTGATATGATGAATCTTATGCAATCCACCTATACTTGGGATCCTGCTTCAACAATAGATGCTTTTCAGCTACCTGGCTGTAATGCAATACGTGACTGTTTCAAGCTTTTACCACCCCCAAAGCTATGTAGAAAGAATGGCTTCTGATTTTCTCCGCAACCAATGTAAGTATCAATTTCAAATTTTCTCTTACTCTGTGTTAAAGATAAAGGCTCTCCTTTTTCTAAAGTTCAAGTTCCTTAGTCCATAAATCCACAAATCATCAAATCATTATTTGTCTATTTCATGTAAAAAGTCTTTAAGGGGTTTCCATTCGACAACAAAGGAAGTTATTGGCTCCCTCTGTTCAATGAAGTAAGTTTTGCCATCATTGCAAATGCCAACTCCTTCATCAACCATTCCTCCACTGCAGGCAGTGTTGAGCTCTTCCAATGTTGTGCATATAATAGTCTTGCTGTCATAATCATATATAAAAACAAAGAGGTCTCTGGTTTCAATTGTATTTTAATTTTTAAAATCTTAATTATTAACTGTATTTGAGACCAAAAAGTTGTTGCTTTCTGTCAAGTCCACCACATATGATCAAATGATCCTTCACACTGAACGCATTTCCAGAATAAATTAGAAAAACCATTGTATATTCTAGCCTGTTTTTAAGGAGTCATATGCCAGCAATATATAATAATAATAATACAACATTTGATTTATATACCACCCTTTAGGACAACTTAACGCCCACTCAGAGCGGTTTACAAAGTATGTCCTTATTATCCCCACAACAAAACACTCTGTGAGGTGGCTGGGGCTGAGAGAGCTCCTAGAAGCTGTGACTGATCCAAGGTCGCCCAGCTGGCTTCAAGTGGAGAAGCGGGGAATCAAACCCAGTTCTCCAGATTAGAGTCCTCCGCTCTTAACCACTACACCAAATAAAGAACATGAGTTGTTTCTTAAGATTAGTACATTACATTATCTATTGTTTTTATAGCAATAGGTCCAAGAAAATATAATTGTTGTTACGATCCCATTGTAGAAAGCATCACATAATGAGGCTGTTATTTTTTTCCTCCAATTTAATTATTAGTTTACATTTTGTTACAGGATTGATAATTCGTTTCCATTTGTTTCAATGGGAAATATATTCATGACTGTAACTTCTGTTTTCTTTCCCAACCAATTGGGAAAGAAAACAGAAGTTACAGTCATGAATATGGAAGTTTCAGAGATTATTAATTCAAAGTATTTATATACACTTCTTTCTTCTGACACAGCCAGGACCCAAGGAGGTTAACAACAAAAGATAATCATGTATTATTACATGATTAGATAAAAATCATGTATTAGATAAAAACTAATGTATTAAATTGAAATACATAATTAAAAGCCAGTAGTTAAAACAGGTAATTCAGACCCCATTCAAACTGCCTCATAATCTCCTTCAAACATTGAGCAGAACCACAAGTGACAAAAGGCACAGATTGGACACTTGTCTGCTTCCCTCAAGTTTTAATGGGAAATGTAGGCAGCTTGGCGGAATGTTGGACAAGTGACAGTTGAAAAGTCCATTGGACAGCAGTCAGAGAGCGAAGCTGTGAGACCAGGATGCCTACATTTCCCATCAAAACTTGAGGGAAGCAGACAAGTGTCCAATCTGTGCCTTTTGTCACTTGTGGTTCTGCTCATTGTTTTAAGCCAGTTGGTCCCTAGGATAGGTGCCTGCCTTACCCCTTCTAGGAGGCTGTTCCATAGCAGCGGGGCAGCAACGGAAAAGGTCTTAAGTCCAGGCCATCACAGATGATATCTTCAACAGATAGGAGAACTTTATACTACATAGAAATGGGATTCTATGTGACACATTTCAGACTGATTGGAAGAGCAGGAAGAATTTGACAAAGCAACCCAATGAAGTTGGTAATGTGGCAACGTGGGCAAAATATCATTGAATATGGTGTTTCACAAGAATGTGGAGAAATATCTGTGTTATGTAAAAATCAGAAGGCTTAACTGACAGGACCACTATGGCCCCCTTTGAGATACACGGTACCCTTTACATGTAGCATTTTCTCCTTTCTCTTATGGCTCACCTAGACTAGACTCTGGAGAAATGTGATCAGATCTTTGTATTTCACCAATTTTCTTTAAAAGCATCTATGGGGGAAAGGCAGTTGAATCAGGGAACTGGTACTGAGGTGAAGGGATTAGTTCTCCCCCTCCGCCACTCAGGTTCCTAGATAATAATGTGCTCCCCCAACGGCTATCAACCCATGGTAGGAGAAACATACCAGCTGTGGAGTACCATAGAAGAAAAATCTAAGCCCTCCCTCCCAAGGTCATGGCCACAATCCAATCCTCTCCATGACTACTTTTAAAGAAAATTAAAACTTACACGAGGTGGGCTCATGGTTCTCCAGCAGAGAACCATGCTTTCAGAGTGGAAAGGGGTGGAAGCTGAACTGGATTGGATTTGATGCTATATTTTTGTGTTTATTCCACCTGATTATATTTTTATTAATTTTATCTATAATTGGGGGTGGGTGGGGGGCAACAGTGTTTGAAATGTGGGTAGCCCTCTGATTTGGTTTTGTTATTGTGGTATGTTAATTTTTGGGGTGGGGATTGCGGAGGGCGGTGGATATGAGGGAGGAGACCGGGATGGGGCTGGGGATCCCAGTACTCCGGGGTTGAGGGAGGTATGGCGGTGGGATGCAGGGCTGGAAGGGAAGGCCATGGAGACGTGATAGGGCTCGGTGTCCTTCCAACCTGCGTCCCATCGTAAGGCATGCTAGTAGTGGGGCTAGGAGATATAGCCTCCCTCTGGCACTGGTGTTGTGCAATGCCAGGTCCATCAATAATAAGACCCAAAACGTTGCAGGATTTTATTGCAGCGGAGGGAATGGGCCTGGAATGTGTGACCAAGACCTGGGTGAGGGAGGGCGAACTGCCCCCCCCCCAGGTTTCTCGATCCTTCACCAGGCCCGGACAGATGGCCGGGGCGGTGGAGTGGCAATACTTATTTGAGAGTCTTTCTCTTTCAGGACACTCCCCACTCCTAAGATCACTGGCATTGATTGTGTTGGTCTGGCGTGGGCTGCTGAGGAGAGTTTGGCTATCTACTTGGTGTACCAGCCGCCTAGCTCACCAGTAGCTACCCTGTCGAGCTTGTTAGAGGTGGTATTGGGGTGGGCATTGGAGCACTCTAGGCTGTTGGTCTTGGATGATTTCAATGTCCATGTCGATGATGCCGCCTCTTCTCAGGCTGTGGATCTGGTGTCTTCCATGGCAGCACTGGGACTCTCCCAATTTATTTTAGCTCCTATGCATCAAGCGGGCCACATGCTGGATCTGATCTTTGGGGTGGGGATTCAGGTGGATCTGGATGCTATTAAAGTGGTGCTGTGGTCGGACCACCATGTCCTGATGGCTCATCTGGGTATGCCACCCCCTTCCTGCATAGGCAGTGAGCTAATTTATGCTCGCCCACAGAGATTTATGGATCCAATTGGTTTCCAGAATGTTCTGCGGGAGCCGATGCCCCCTGGCAGTTTGTTAGATGAGCTAGTGGAGGATTGGCATGGCCGTCTCTCGAAAGCCATCGACGAAATCGCTCCCCATCACCCTCTCTGTCCCCGTGTCAGACTGGCTCCCTGGTACACGGAGGAGCTATGTCAGATGAAGCGGGAACTGAGACAGCTAGAGTGAGTGTGGCAGCAGAATCGGGGCGCAGAGGTGAGATAATCTTATAAAGTGTTTATGAAGGCCTATGAGGTGGCTGTGAAGGCGATGAAGAAGGAGTATTTTGCCACCTTCATAGCACCTGCAAGCTCACGCCCGGCAAAATTGTTTCATGTAGTTTGCTCCTTGGTCTCCCTTTCGCAGGGGGACTGCCAAATTAGAAATTCGGCCATCAGCTATGAGGCTTTTGGGAACTTTTTTGCAGACAAAATCTTGTCTCTCTGCCACAACCTGCATGCCGTGATTGAGACAGTAAGGGAACTGGAGACCCCTTGGCCATCTTCCAGTCCAACTTTGGATCACTTCAGCTTTGTCACCCAGAAGGAAGTGGACAGGATCCTGCGGCTGGTCAGGCCCACTACATGCTCCCTAGACCCCTGCCCATCATGGCTGGTGAAAGCCAATGGCGACGCGTTGGGGGCCCAATTGGAGGATTTTATGAATTCATCATTGAGCTCCAATGTTTTTCCCAGTGCGTTGAAGGAAGCCGTAGTGAGGCCTCTTCTGAAAAAACCATCCTTGGACCCAACTGATCCATGCAACGGTCACCTCTAGGTTGGATTACTTTAACTTGCTTTACACAGGGCTGCCCTTGGGTATGATCCGGAGACTACAGCGGGTCCAGAATGCTGCTGCACGTGTTTTGATGGGTGTTCCTAATAGGACACATATTACACCAATTCTGCAGCAGCTCCACAGGCTCCCCGTGGAATTCCGGATTCAGTTCAAGGTGCTGGTTTTAACCTATAAAGCCCTAAACGACTGGGGCCAGCATACCCAAGGGACCGTCTCTCCCCGTATGTGCCCCGGAGAATGCTCCAATGAGCTGGAAAACATCTGCTGGTGGTCCCTGGCCCTGGGGAGGCTCAGTTTGTCTCAACCAGGGCCAGGGCCTTTTCGGTCCTGGCCTCAACTTGGTGGAACTCTCTGTCTGAGGACACCTGGGACCATCAGGATCTTCTATCATTTAGGCAGGCCTGTAAGACAGAGATGTTCCACCAGCCTTATGGTTGAGGCCGGCATGAGAACCTCACTGAGCCTCCCACCAGTTTCTCACTAAGTGTGGGGTTATACAGTGTCCACCGGCCGGCTGCCCAACATATGGGTACAGCACAGGGCTATGTACTGCCCATTCGTTAGATGACCCATGTATGGGTTGCAGTACATTATCTGTCCACTTCCCTCCCCCTGTATGCTGATGGGCAAGAATCTGGAATTGACCCCATCTTGGGACAGTTATTATCTGTTTGTTGATTTTATGAACTGTTGTTTATGAATTGTTTTTAATATTTGCATAGTATTTTTATAATTGCTATACCTCGTCCTGAGCCTGCTTGCGGGAAGGGCGGGTTAGAAATGTAATTAACAACAACAACAACAACAACAACAACAACAACAACAACAACAACATCTTGTCTTGATAATTGGTTAACAAAAGGTTAAACTGAACATTTAATTCTGCAATCCTTTTTAACTATTTTAACCAAACGTAGCTACTAGAATTGCAATTGCAGGATGTAGGCAGGCATAGAGGAAGGGAGAAAGCCTTTGAGACCTTTCCTCCAGTGCCATTTTCCCAACAAAAGTCGTCACCTTCAGCTTTACATACCTATTGGGTAAAAAATTTCTTATAGAAGCTCATATTTCCTTTTCTCTGTCCTTTTCTTGTATTGATTGCAGGACACACACATTAGTGAGAAGATGCTGTCTGGTGTCCAGGTATCAAGGCAAGTGTGGCTTTTGTCTCAAGCCCAAGGAGGTACAAAGTTGTAGAAGGATATACTGAATAACCTAAGATGAAACAATGCCAACTGCAGTTTTAGCAGGCCGCTACAGTAAAATTCCTAAGGACCAGCGCTTCTGTCCCTGTGGAACATCTGCAATTGAGGACTTACCTCATTATATTCTCAACTGTCCATTGTATGTCCAACCTAGGACTAAATTTCTTTTTGAGATGTTGTCCAACCTTTGTACCCACTCAGACCCTGAGAAGATTGCAATTTTATTAGCTGACTCTGATGCTAACGTATCCCACAAAATGGCTTTATATGCCCTGGCTGCAAAAAAAATACGGGCCAATGCTGTACTTAAGGGATAACATTAATATTGTACATTGGGGATTTTTATTGTCTTTACTGTTTTAACTGTGTATACTTTTATTGCCCTATATGAACTTGACAACTGGAAATGGTTTAATGGCTGTATCTAGTTTTAAATTTTAATGATTTGACCATGTATCTAGTTTTAAATTTTAATGCTTTTGACCATGTCACATCAATTTTATTCAAACTTCTGTTTCTGTTCTGTTTGTTGTTTGTGACTTGTAATGGCCTATGGCTGTATACAATAAACCTTCTATCTTCTTCTGAATAACCTAAGATGTGAAAAGGTACATACAACCGATATTACAACTAGAAGTGCAGTCCTATTAGGATGGCAGAAAGAGGAAGTAAGAGGCGACAAATTATTCCTTTGCAGGGAAAAAGAAAACAGAGAAGGTAAAAAGTAAAATAATACTGATGCAAAGCTAAAAATAAACTGCAGAGTATCAGATCTTAGAAAACATAACATATTTTCCCGCAAACAGAAATATAAGACAGCAAAGGGAATTCTTTCCTCACTGTCCACTTTTATCCCAAAGATCTGAGAAAGGCAAATGAAAATTTCCTGGCATCCTGCGGCAATAAAATAATCTCTGTCTTCTTGTGAAACCACATTTGTGTGCACATTGAACAGTGGCTCTTTGAGAATCATAAGTGCTATGTAAGCATCATTTTTCCCAGGAAACTGAGGCTTTGCTTATTTGCACAGATCTAGGCATGAATGTAATGAGAAATAAACTGGCCCAGCAAAGACAAAACGCTGAAAATCTAACATGCTCTATAGGCATGTTATTTCTGATAGATGTGTCTCTGGCACCTAGGAAGAATAGTGGGTATGGCCACTGGGGGAGAGGAGGGCCATTTGGCCTCAACCTTAAGTTCCATGGGGGGCAGATTTACACACTTGTTAATTTTTTGCCATTTAGAACAGTTTACAGCTTGTTGTTATGTGCATCATGTTGATTTTTTTAAAAAAATTATTATTACTAGGGGACTCAGAAACTGAAAGTGGCCTGGGCCTCTCTGGACATTTGAGAAAGCCAGTAGAGTTGCCAGCCAGAGAATTTTGGGGGTGGAACAGGCACACTGGCATCACGTTAGCACGCAACTCCACCTTTATTGAAAAACCAGAAATGACATCATGACTAGAGATGGGCACGACCAGCAATACGAACCAAAAAAAGCCACGAACAGCCCAATCTGCTGTTCATGAACAAGCTGTTCATGAGGCTTCTACCTGTTCTAAACGAACAGGTGGTTGTTGCAAGCCTCGTTTGTTGCTGTTTGTCTTGCTGTTCGTCAAGCCAGACAGTCTGGCACCTTCACTCAATTCTCTTGGCAACGTAGGCAGGGATAGTCTGAACTCTGTCTGAACTCCTGATGTTGCCCTGGAAACCCCAATTTAAGCCCAATTAAACTTGATAGGCAGGTCTTCCTTTCAAGTGTGGAGCTCCAAATTTGTTACAAGGGAGCAAAGACCAGTGGGTAGCGGGGCTCCCAGATCTGGCTTAGGGCCAAGCTACAAGTGACAAATGACACTTGAACAGCAAGTGTATTTCTCCCTGTTCACTTGCCCTCCACTCAATCCACTTGCCGTTCAAGTGCCATTCGTCACTTGTAGCTTGGCCCTGAGTTTGCAGGCAGTGGAGAGGGAGAGAGTTGCTGTTGGCATTTTGATAGAATGCATTGGAGCTTGAATTTTCTTTGTTTGTGGTGGGATAGGGATCTACCCTTTCAAGTTGCAGGGCTGCTGCCAGGCTCTGGGGCCAAGCTATTATTTATTATTGGTACCTTTCCTGGTGCCTGCTCAGGTCAGGTTTCTGGGAGTGGTGCAGTAGGGATCTTGACTTGGATGATGGCTGGAGGAGAGCCTGCTGGCCCCCATGAACAGCCAACCACGAACATGTTCATGAACAGGGCCATGTTCATGGTTGTTCGTGAGTCCCTGTTCATGGATGGCAATGAACAACGAACATCGTGTTCATTTTTTTCCTGTTTGTGCACATCTCTAATCATGACACTGTGGGTGACGCTCTAGGATTTGCTCGGAACCATAAGGTCAGCACACGCGCACACACACACACATACACACAAACACACCTGCTGACCTTTCAAGTGCCAGCAGAGAAGAGGAGGAATTACTAGGAAATCTCATGCTGTAGTGTGAGACTACAGGGCCTAGTAGTGGGTAGTGGTAGAATGATTAGCATACCAGACTAGGACCCCTGAGACTTGTGTTCAAATCTCAGTCAAAGCACACTGTGTGAGCTGGGGTCAATCAGACTCTACCAGCTTGATTTGTCTCAAGGTTGATTATGAAGATAAAATTAGATCAGAGGGAAGAATGTGTGCTGTTGTAAGTTCCTTGGAAGAAGGATTGGAGGACAGAGTGTAAGAAGAATGATATTCATACCTGCCCATTCTTCCCATAATTTCATTTCTTACCAGAATGAGAAAACAAAGGCAGAACCACACACGGAGAACTAAGAGGTAGTACAGCCATTTTTGGATTGCACCACTTCAGAAAGCAAGTGAGGCATTGTGTGACTGAATGGCACATACAGCCCACTCAGCTTCCATGAGCAAATCTCTTGCATGACAATGTTTTCCCGCCAGAATAATGCAGAAATGAGTACTTGTTCAGCTGTAAATATGGGATGGGGTGCTATGAGGGAAATGCTCGTTTGCCCAGTTACACATGCACAACAGGCCAGATCCTAATGAAGGATAATGGCGATAAATTTAGAGCTGCTAATCTCCAGGTTGGGCCTGGAATTCTTCCAGAAATTCAACTGAACTGCAGACTACTGAACTGCAGAGATTTTGTTTATTTATTTTTTTATTTACAACAATTCTATGCCATTCCCCCCCGCCCCCAGTTCAGGGTCCCCAAGAAGGTGACTATTAAAACATTAAAACATTTGAGACATTAAAAAGCAATTAAAAGACAAATATATATTAAATATTAAAAGCAATTAAATAAAACATACTATAAACATATAAAAATGTAAACAGGAAAAAAACCAGAGCGTTTACGTGGAGGAAATGGTAGCTTTGGGAGGTAAACTTTGTGGCATTGCATCTCTGCTGAGTTCGCACTCCTGAAACACACCACCATCCCTAGGCTTTGCCATCAAATTTCCAGGAATTTCCCATGCTGGAGTTGGCAACTCTGTTATCAAATTGCCATGCATAGTCAAGCAAAACTTTTATTTCACATGTTCATCCAAAAAAGAAAGAAAGAAAGAAAAAGGACAATTTTACAATATCCAGCCTCCAAGATTCTGTATTCATTGTTTAAGCGTTTGAAATACTACAAACAGAAGTGTATTTTCCTTACCATATCTGTGATAAAGTTTATTGATCTGCCCTACAGAACTCCATTTTGGAGATAATGAAGTTGGTAAAGCTATTCACATCTAGCTGCTATAGATGTTTGTTTCTGTCCCACTATCAGAGAACTGAGTTTGGCCACAAATATTAACATTGTAACATACTTTATTAATACAGCAACAGATTGCTGGACTTTATGCTTACTTGGAAGGCACCCTTTGCTCATATCAACAAGGGAAACAAACAGATATTTCAGCCCTTAAAGCAATTTTCCTGCACAATTCTGCAGAATGATACCCAACCATGATATCCACTGATGTATTTCCTGCCCACTTGCTTCTTTAGAGATAACATCCAAAAGATCTTGAATTGAACAGAAAAAGTCACACAACCTGAAATCACTCCCTCCCAGATGACTGAATAGTAAAGCACTGAACTCAATCTAGAAAGATGTGTCAAAGTTATGTTCGCTCAGCTTGGCCACAGACACAGACTTCGGTAAATCTTCAGATCAACTTCTTCCAGTGGAGACCGAGGGAACAAACTAACCCCTTTCTTTGGAAGCTGAAACAAAGCAGCATCTCTTCCCCTTAGCAAAGCCTTGGTCCTTCCCCATGACAGCCTTTTTCTGGTTGGTCCCATCTGGTTCAAAATAATTCCAAAAATGTTCATAGGTTCAACAGGGGTCAGTCAAGACTGCAGCTCCAGATATTCTTGCAAGTACTATCTATATGTTTTCTAGCTATTCCATTGAACAACATTTTGTTATTGTTTATTTGCCTACAGTCTAGTTAAATAACTGCTCAATGTCCAGCAAACTATATATGCAATTTTTGGATTTAAACCAATTTAATATCATTACAGTTTATGGGACTGTATGGGCTTTAATCCAAATAGTTTAGCTTAACTGAATTGTGGATCAAGACTGGAATTATACTACATTTGATGGTTGCTTGCTGACCGTTACCTGTATTTTATCCAGATTTTTTTCCTTATCCTTGTTTCTAGGATATAGAGTTTCCTGTCTAATAACTTCATCCCTAAGGGCTGTTTTAGCTCAAAATATAACTGGCCTAATTTATTTGATTTAGAGCAGGGAAGCCAAACACTCATGGTCTCAAAGTATTTAATGGGCTCTCTTGACAGGCTGAGATGCTACAAAATGCAAACTTTCTGAATAAATAACTAGGCAAATCTTAGCCATTGTAATTATGAATATCTCTGAAAGGCGATTTGGAAGATAAGATGCAGAGACAAAATATTTACACTGAGACTTGGGAATTAAAGTATAAATTGTAGGAACATCACCTAGAAATGAAACCGTAAGCTGAATCAAGTGAGTTGAGTTAGCCTAAGAAGAGTCTGAGAATAAAGATGGTAAAAAGAGAAACAAATTTAAAGATTGCCCACTTATATAGTAAACCTATTTGTAGCAGTTTGTGGGACATCTTTTTGGAAAACTTGCTTCCAGATTTGACTCCATGTAATATTGTTGAGGGTTGGGACAGTGCTATGGAGAATTTGTTTGGGCACCCCACCAAGGTAACAACTTGGTCTTTCCCATACACTGGGTCTCACAACTGTATAACCTCTTTCAGGGGTTTTACTCCCATCATTGTTTCTGATGCCATTTTGTTGACACTCAAAATGTCATCATGACATACAAACAGCACCACCCCCATCTTCATCCTCTGTGCAACTCTTCTACAAGGTAGACTAAGGAAAATACTATTTCAGTCTCCGCATGCACACACTGGCCGTTTCCACACGGCTTACCTCTCTTCGTAATGTCCCGGTAGATTGCGCAAAAAACGCGGAAGATCACGTTTCCTCGCATGAGATTTGCGCGATGTCATGTGACGTTGTGCAAATCTCACACGAGGAAATGCGATCTTCCGCGTTTTTTGTGCAATCTACCGGGACATTACGAAGAGAGGTAAGCCGTGTGGAAACGGCCAGTGTTAATTTGCTTTGCTGTTAGTGGCGGGGAGGGACGTTGCTGGTTACAATGCAGAAGCTCTCCATAGCTGAAGAGAAAAAAATATGATTACATTGAAGCAGATGATCAGTAAGAGAATACAGATCCTGGAATTGAGGAGAAAAGAGTAGGGATCAGAGAGAAAACACTGGCCTAGCAGAAGTATATCCCACATACCTTGAGAATTTTGGACTTTTCTTTATGGACAAGACTACCCAGGAGAAGAATGACTTTATTATTTTTTTTACTTCAATAATCCCTTGTCTTTCTCCCCAGCAGGGATTCAAGGCTGTTTGTGTCATTCTTCTCTCCTTCATTTTATCCTCACAAGAACCCTATGAGGTAAGTTAGGCTGAGAACATATGATTGGCCCAAGGTTACCCAGCAAATTTCCATGGTAGAGTGAGGATTCGAACCTGGGTCTCCCAAATCCTGGTCTAATGGTACTGGAGATAGAAAGAATATATAGTTTGTTTCCTTGCTAAACTTTCTGCTGTTTTCTTTTTTAAAATGTTGCTTTCTTGTTTCCATTTTATTGTATAACCTGGACTCTCTAACCACAAAGGCAGACAGTTTGTAATCCATTAATACAGTTCCCATTTAGCCATTCCTATCCCCTTTGTTGTTGGTAAATCATTTGGTATTACCAGGTTAACATGAATCTGGGTGTGTTAACATCACTTATTTTTGCACATGACTGAAGGGCACACAGAACATGGATTCAGTGGTGGCTGGGTACAATTCAGATTCATTATAGCTGTTGACTTTAGTGAAATGTAGATTCTGTTCAAGATATGATGTAACTCTATTATATCAGTTCCCAACTAATTTCACTTTTCCAATAATTGCGGCTGTTTCCCAGTTCAAGATGCTGGCTGCTCATCTACTTTTAAGGGATGTATTCTCAACATATACCAATAGTGTCTGTAACAGAATTTCCTACCCAATGAGAAATAATGTTCTTTTTGTGTGACAAATTGCCACTCATCAGATTCTTTCAACTCATTACTTCTACATTTTTTGGGATGAAATTTGTTTCAGTAATATAAGTATTTTAAAGAAATAAATAATTCTTCTCAGAGGTGAGAGACAGAGATTGATCTAAACAATTTAGATTAGGGAATGTACTCTTGTGACAGAGCAATTCAGTATCCATCTGGCAATTTTGGTGAGAGCGGGCAGTAAAATTAGACTATGATGAAACAACAAACTTCTGCCTTATTAATTTGCAGTCAGATTAACCGTGGGGCTTTCTGTTGCTGGTACGTTTATCTGCAGACTAGTTCATTTGGCACTTTAAAAACACTACTACTACTACTACTATTATAACAATAACAATATGATACAACAGCATCATCACAGAAATAAGCATTAAAAAACCCAGTGTCTGAGGGCCAAGCTACAAGTGACAAATGACACTTGAACGGCAAGTGTATTTCTCCCTGTTCACTTGCCCTCCACTCAATCCACTTGCTGTTCAAGTGTCATTCGTCACTTGTAGCTTGGCCCTGAGACAAGTGTTATCAGGGGAATTCTACCATATTTATATTAGTACAACTCAAAGGGTCTTAAAAAGGGGCATCTCACTGTTCCTTACAGCAACTCTGCAAGGTTTAGACTAAGAAATCGTGACCTGACAAGTCTATCTTAGTGAATGTCATAGCTGAATTCAAACCCAGATCTCTGAATTTAAACCCAGAACTCTCCACTCGGCATCATCACAGAAATAAGCAATTCTACTGTACCCACTAGTTCAACAGTCAGATACACCTAATGGAAGTTTTTAAAAACCTAGTTCTGGTGTGGGACATGCTGGTTTATTTGGTTCCTTCTTTCCCCTCAGAAAAGCAAATGAAAGCAGTCAGATTACAGTTTTTAGAACAGATGTGCTGCTGAGCTGACTTTTCATAGTTTTGGTCAAAACTGTCTCTGAAGACCCTTTGTTTCAAATTCTGAAACAGCTGTCTCAAGAGCATACCATATTTTAAGAGCAAACGATTTCTTCCTTTAACCCTTTGATTCTTGGAGTGTAGACTTACCAGGTATTCCATCCCAATACTATTTCCAGTCCTGTTGCATCCTGCTTTGAACGAGAGGTCTTCTAATATCTATGGTCATTCCAGAGGAATTTGTGTACATGCCAGTAAAGATAAATCTACACAATTTCTGCTGGCATTGTGTTTTCTTTTGCTTTCCTCTTTAGGCAATATATTATGCTAGAGTGAAAAACATATGTAATTTCACACTTTGATCCAAAATAGGACACACTGCTTTAGAATCTAGAGCTGAAAGATCAAGGGGAGAATATGCAATGCTATCCATCAGTTCTCACTTTAGACATTAGAATTTCAGGATATTAAAAACTCAGCCCAAAGGTATTGTAGTTAATTCAAAGGGCACCTGGAAAAGAAACCATAAAACAAGTGATTATTATCAGTAAAGTGTGATAACAGCTGAAAGCATTAGAATGAGCCTGGAGAATCCAGATTCTTTGGGCCAGGTGGGCAGTGAAAGAGTGTAACATAATATAAGCCTAGAAAATCCTTTAAATGTACCAGTTCATACTGGGTTAAGACAATATGGTGTCATTCATTTCACCAATGTGACAGGCATACACAGATGGATAGCCAGTCACAAAAGGATTTACATTCAAGTTATGTAAAACTTACAAGATGAAACCCGATGCCACTCTAAATTCTACTGGTTTTGATACAAAAACAAACTCAGACTGTGTTCATAAAGATTTCATCAGTCACACTCATTTCCAGCTCCAATGAGTGAGTGGAGTTTGTTCAAAAATCCTGTTTCACTTCACATTACTGCAGACTAAATGTACTTGTACTGATCTTGGGAGATGACCACTGGATCCTTTTTCCATTCTACTATAGCTCTTGGGGAAGAAAGGAATTACAGGAGATGTTTAGTTCAGAGTTGTCAAGAGCTGCCATGGAGAAATATTCACTTTGAGAACCCAATCAGACCCGTCCCAAACACTGTATGAGGGTAACTTGCTTGGCTCCATGAGCCCATCCCAGAATTTTGTCCTTTTAGCCTCTTCCCCCACTTCTTGGTTTTAATACTGCCAGCCCATTCTGTGATATCTACAGGAGGCAGGAACATCTACATTTGGTAATACAATTTCTCCATTTTGGTACATTGGCACATGATGGAAATTTATGAAGTAGGATGTCACACGAGTATCTGGACCCAGATGCACCAGACACGTATTTCTGAAACAAAAAAAATTTAGTTCTCTGCACTGACACTACAAGTCTGAGGCTGCAAGCCAATGCACACTTCCATGAGACTGACAGTGAGATTTACTTGTGATAGTTTAGGTAGTTAGGTAGGTAAGTAGGTAGTGATGGTTCATAATTCAACCTTCAAAATCCCTTTAAAGGTACTTACATACCACATAGGATTCCCAACATGAGGAATAAAAAATATTTTCCACTGCCTCCTTTTTGCCACGGTCCCCTACACTCCCCGGAAAGTATCTCTTAAGGCTCAAGGGACCTTGGGGATAGCATGGATACAAACTGGGGATCTGCACTTGAAGGAGATGCGCCTTCTGGACCCAGTTCATGGAGGAAGTACTTTTGATCTTAGGTGCTGATATATAGTAATTAATTAAAACCTTTTTAAAAAGAGAACAAATCAGTGTTGAGTTGGTTTTTTTAAAAAATCATTGGCGAAGGAAGAAGAAATGGGAATGAGAACTCCTGCGGGGCTCCCTCCCAAGTCAATTTCTCCTACAGCAAACAAGGTCTTCTTTTTATTTCTTCTTTTAACAGATTTTAAACGTATATATTTTCTTGACAGTTTCAGGTGTGCAACTGTTCACATATACAAGGGATGGCAATATTTGTGCCACAAAGATACTGTATAATAAATGCTGGGAAAGCCTGTGGTTCTTTTCTACAGAAATGGTTCCTGCCTCTCTCTCTAATTCTTCTGTTATATAAGATCATTAATACTATTCATGTTAAAACAAACCGATATACAAGAAGGAGGCAAAAAATTAAGGCAGCGAGGCTACCAACTTTCTAAGTGAACTCTGTAGATATGCCTCCAATTTTATATGCCCATGCTTTATTACCTGTGTGCCATCCTAAGTTGAGTTACACCCTTTTAAGACTACTGACTTCCACTGTAAGATATCATGCTTCTTCTATTTTATGAAAAGCTTCATTGGTTGATTTTTGTACAACAAGTTGCTCTTAAAGGTAGCCAAGCCTCTGTCTTTCTGTTGAGCTGGCAATTGTACGAATGCAATCATAGGGAGTCACATATTTTGAATTTATATTCCAAGAAGCTGAGTGTTTAGATAGATTCCAGTGAAGACTATTGCATTTGAGGTGATGTGATATGAATGGATATTCTGTCTGTGGTGATGAATCTATGGTGGCCCATTCATATAGACAAGTCATCACTTGATGTTACAGTCAACAAGGGAGGGACAACCTCAGGAGAGCTACTCATCCAAAGCATTATTTATCGCTATCTATCTTATCCAGAGGAGATACCATTACAATTTCATTAGCATATAGGCTAGTGACTGGAGTCTTCTACTGCTTCCACACTTGGCCCAAGGTAAAAAATCAGTGGGTTTACTGGCTACAGCGGATTCCTGTAAAAGGGCTATGATGAAATCCAGTCGGTAGAACTAAAATAGAAATTTGAACTTTGATAGAAATTTGATATCTACATATTTGTAAGAAATGCAAATGAACATCCAGTCTTTCTCGCAAAGCAGGTGAAATATGAATCAAGAGTTTCATGGTGAATAGAAAATCTCTCCTCTGATGGGAAAGCTAAATATGCTGGATAAGTACAAGTGAAGAGTTGTGAAGCAGGAGTCCCAAAAGGCTGTGGTTAGATACCAACAGTACTGTCATTCCACCTAAATATTTCATGCAAAGTAATACAAGCAGGTAGCTAGTACAATTAAAAGAGAATGATTCAATATTTAGGGGGATGAAATGTCACCTTTGGAACATTTCTTTGGTCTAGGTTTTGTTAGACAAAGGATGTCCTGGCCCAACTAGCAATGCAGTGATGCTCAACTGGAACAGCTAAAAACAGAGTTGAAGAGTTTGTTAGAATAAATATCATCTGAAGGTCAGTTTGCATGGTTAAATGTGCCCCTATATAACACAGCTTGGCCCATCTACCACCTGGTTCCTTCCCTCTTAGACTCCTCCTCCAAAGTGGCCAGCCATTCTGCAGTTTATCAGAAAGCCTTTCTACACAAGACATTTTACATGAGGATGCTCAAGTGAAAGATCTGACACTTGTTCTTCCATTGTGGATACACATACAGTGCTAGGAAGACAGATATACTTAAATATAAGACCACACAGAAAGTGTAAGACCTATGAGTGTGCCCATGTAAGATGTGCAGAGAGATTCAGAGGCAAAGACATTAAAGCCTTTTCCCTCAGGTTGCCTGACCCATCTGTCACCTGGTTACTCCCCTCTTGGACCCCATCAGCTGCTAGCCGTCCTGTAGTAAAAGGAAATGGAGGGGGACAAGGCCTTTCCATTGGCCTGCTTTCATCCTTTTACATTTTTTCTTCTATACTTTTTTTTCTTTTTTAAGGCAGAAATGTGATAAATAATCCTTCGCTGAATATAAAGTTACCACAACTGTGGGATGGTAACATGCACACTGACCTTCTGCTAATCTCACTGCAGCAATCTGGCAGCAATCTCCACATCAGGCCTGGGTTGATAAGGATGCATATAGGGCTGGCTCGTCACATATTTTGTTCTCATGCAGTTGCAACACTGGGAGCTCTTTTGATGCATTGCTGTTAACCATGTGAGGAGCCAGCCCTCAAAGATGCAAGGAAATCCACTGTTTAGTTTATCAGACTTTCTTTACAGAGGAAAGAAAACCTACATTGGAGCATAAACCTGCTCTTAAATGTAGAAATGTAGAGACCCTTAGAAGAGCTCATACAATTATGAATCACATCCAACTTGTTACTTGCTATACTCCCTTGCTACATATTCAATCAAAGCCTGGGGGCAGAGGGGAACTGAGCAAGCTATGATATCTGGTTTGTCATTAATGCAAGAAAACTGCAGTGAAAGATCATCTGTCATATTTGCTGGGAAACTGAGATGCTATCGTTTCCATTTGCATTCATAAATTCTGTGCTTTTTGTAAAAGAGCACATCCTAAATTGTTTAATAGAAAAACTGTTCAACATAAATTGATTGTGATTAGGATGGAGAAAAGACTACAACAGCAGCAACATATGAGAAAGTTGGACATCTGTTTCCTACTTTCACTGAAAAGGCAAGGCTGCCCAGCAAATGTATACCTTAGGCTGCCACCCTCTGGTAACTCCGGCAAAATGAGTCTCAAGGAGCTGCTTCTCTTCCAGTGTATTCTAAGATCTCTTTTCCAACCTGTGCACTCCCTTTCTCTCTCTCAACATTGACATGTACTTGTTCTGTTTCTTTTAAGCAATCCCTAGGATAGCCCTTCTTGCAACAAAAGGGTTCCAATCCTTTTCTTCCTTGCAAAACTGGATTTCTCTTGATGGAGGTAGCCTTGAGTGGTGCTCAGTTTGCAAGGAGTTGCAGCCAAAATTGGAATGGTGAAACTGGCAATTTAGGTTATGTCTGATATCTGTGTTTCCTGGACTTTATCAACTAAGCTAAACATGTGTATGCTAACTTAGTACATGTAAACAATTAGGGCTGCCAGGCCTCCCTTGAGCAACTTCAGTTATGTTGTAAAAACCTGCAAGTGACATATGGTAGCTCTAGGAATTGCCAGAAATGCTACCCCCGCCCTCCATTTCCATACCCCTAATCCTTCTGCTGGTTGCCAGGCCTAGCAGCCCTAACAAGAACAATACCATGATGCCTAACTAAGATATTGTATTATCAAGATCTAGAATAAAGTATTTTTAATGCAAGTTTGTGTACAGTCATTCAACAGGTATATCACTGCATCCACAGGCAGTTAGTCCATAAAGTGCCTAGCCACCCTACAAACAATAAAGTAAATGTATCAATATAGAATTTCCTATGTGAAAGCTATGTTCATAATGAAAATTATGGTAATAAAAAAATAACATGCCCACCAAAATTCTGCAGTGTGATGGAATATTTGTGCCTGTTTTGGACAAAGAAAAAAAATGTATGGGCATATTTGCTTTGGGGGATGTTACAAGGGCACAGTGCAATCAAAGACATTTCACGGTCAGAGTAGTTCGAAGCTGGAATCAGCTGCCTGGGGAGGTGGTGAGATCCCCTTCACTGGCAGTTTTCAAGAAGAGGCTGGATGAATGTTTGTCAGAGATGCTTTAGGCTCATCCTGCACTGGGGAAGGGGTTGGGCTAGAAGGTCTGTACGGCCCCTTCCAATTCTGTGATTCTATGTGATTCCCTCTGTGTGTGATTAGTTATAAAATACTCCCCTTCCCCGGGACATCTAAGGGATAATTTCAGATAAAAGAAATACAATTGACATCGTTTTCCTACAAATGCTGAGTGGACACAAAGAGCAGGTTAGCCGCTAGGACCCTTGACTGTTTGTTGCAAGACTACAGACTCTTAACTGACACCAATCAGCCACAAGTGACAACCAGAGGCATGCTAGACCATTGTGCTGAGCACACAGGGCAGGTTCTCCATCCAAGAAACGGAGGTGATCCCCCAGAGTGCTAGCAGTGCCGTTGAGGTTGGCAGCATAGCAAAGGGGGCAGGCCTGGCTTATGTCTGTCATTGCCCTGCAGACTGGTGTAGCCACGCTGAGTCCAAAGCAAGCAACTGAGACTCTGGGGTTTGGCTTGCTCCCAGTGTGCCTGGATGAGTATGACTCTTGCCTCTCTTAGCCCCTTCCATTTGCTGGCAGGCAAATATCTTCTTCACCAGCAGACACTGCATTTTTTCTCATGCATTGATTGCCTCCTCCAGATATACAACACGTGTGGTGTGCTGTAAGACCAGGTTGGAAGACTTTATCTCAATAATGACTACATTATTGTTGTTCTAATGATCCTTAGAACCCAGAGTTCAAGATCTCACTTTTATCTGTTCTACAACAAAAGCAATAGAGAACCCACCAATGTTGCACCTGGTTCAGATTAGCCATCATATTTCCTCTTTCCATCAGTGTCTTCCACTCATACGTTGAACCAGTGTTGTCCAACATATCCTGGGACAGCCAGTCTCCATAGACAAGAAAATCTCTGTACTCTCTAGCTAATATGGAAAAGTTCCAGATGCTTTCTTTTCCCATTATAAGCACTGAATTCAGTACCACTTGAATTTGGCCTGAATTACTTTGTCATTGAATGACCTGACACCAGCTGCATTTATAGTGCTATAAGAATAGATATAGCCATAGAATTCAATAAACCTGATGTGAAGGAGATTAGAATCAAACATTAACCATCTTCACATCTCATAGTTTACAACCATACAGAGATTTAGACATTAGAAAAGGTCAAAAAGATCAATGGTACTCTTTTCAGAACATTCAGAGACTAAACTTGTTTACTTAATATTGTGCTTGTATTGCTAATCAGTGGTGAAATGGCTTTCTCTGTTGACAATGTCTATAATGAGAAATTATTATGGATGCATTAATTTTTAGAAAAACAATATTATAGTCACTGCCTGTTGTTTGTCTAATGTTCCAATAACTTCTATCATTTTTAATGTTCATGTGTGTCTTATTATGCAATGCTGACATTTCAAGACCAACATTATTAATGTATCATAAAAATAAAAGTTCAAGAACTTTCAAACAATGCACTGAGTCAGCCAGGATGATTCAGAATGATTCACACAAACATGAATGACACTTGTTGTATCACATTGATGACATCACATGCTTACTCTCACCTTAATGTGCAAAGTACCTTGTTTGAAAAGTATTGTACTTAAATTGATAGCAAGTAATACACGTGAAAGTCATGACTTAATGCAGTTTTTGTCTTTCTAAAACTAAATAAAAATTAAAAGTATATTTAAGACAGTCATTTTCAATTGGACATGGTGGTATACATAAAACTGAGGAGAGGAGGACAATGTCAGCTGCTTTGGGTCCCTGTGCAAGGAAGGATGGGATAAGATGTTTCTTAGTTATAAATCTAATTTTGGCTACAGTTACAAAAAAGGATGATCGCTCTTGCTGTCGTTTCATTTGGTATTGCTGCAGCTATTTTGGCCAGAAGCAGAACGGCTCATTCTGTATTCAAACTACTGATAAACATCATGAACACAGCAAGCTACAGTGTTGGCAAGCAGAGCAAGTGGGCACATCTCAAATAAATGATAAACGTCTAGTGATTTGATAAGGTTGGTGTTTTTGTAATGTTTGTATCTTCTAAGGGACTTGATAATAGTTGGTGTCATCATTTTTATTCTATACTGATTGGCCATTACACTGCTCAGCCTTAATTCCAAACCATTTAGGACAAATTAAACACCACCAGTCCCAATATTGATCCTTGTGGGACCCCACTGCTTACTTCCCTCCACTGAGAGAATTGTCCATTTATTTCTACTGCCTGCTTCTTGCCACTAAACCAACTTTTAATCCATAAGAAGACATATCTCCTTGTCTCATGATTACTAAGCTTACTCAGGAGACTTTGGTGGGGTACTTTGTCAAAAGCCTTTTGGAAGTCCAAATATATGATGTCTGCTGATCAATACGCGCTTGGTTAACTTGCTCAAAGAACTCCAAGAGGTTAGTGAGGCAGAGCTTCTCTTCATGGAAGCCATGTTGATTTCTACTAATTTACCCAGAATTACAGGCTAACTGGCCTGTCCAAGTAGATCAACAATTTCCTATCTGAGTTCTTTAAGAACCCTCAGGTTTATGTCACCTGATCCTGGTTTTCAGTTTGCCTAGAAAGTACTTTTGGTCACTGTGCCAGTCTGCTTTCCAAACAACAAGGTTGGGTCTGTGACCACATCCATGCTCTTAACCTGCTCTGCAAATGCCAATTCCACTCCATCCAAAACAAGGGAAACACTCCAAAGCACCAGCTTTTCTGACGAGGATTACCATTGTCTTTGTCAGCTTCAAAACACTGGTTCAGATGAGGCTCAGATAAAAAGATATAGAGATGAGTTTTGTCTGGATATAGATAACATCCAGCTCCAAAATTCCAAATTTAAATGAAGACTGTCTACCAGTCAAAGTCATCTTGGTTCTGTACCTGGGCCTAAAAACAGATTGAATTGGGTCAAGGATAGAGGTGTCATCCAAAAACTCCCTAGACCTGGTTCTACATACTTAGATCTACGCAACTAGATAAGAAGCTGGAATACCCGTAACTGGATCTTCTTAGCTATTTAAAAATAGAAACAGAAGCTACATGGAGCCCCAATCTGGATCAGGGCTATAGATTCAAACCTCTTTTCTAGCAAAGTCTAGTCTGAGTGGCAGTGGATCTCCAGGTCTCAGGTTGAGATCAACCTGATCTTTTTATCTGGAGATGCTACAGATTGAACCCAGGACCTTCTGTATGCTAAGCAGATGCCACTAAGCCATAGCCCCATCCCACTTACAGGTTCTGATGGATTGCATGTTTTAAAAATTCTGGAAGGGCTGCATACCTAGCAGCATGACAACCAAGGGTTAATCCCTCGTAGAATCAGAGAGCTGAGTGACAGCCTATTCCAAGGCATCTCTTTGGGCCGCATAAGCTTGAAAGAGGAGGGTCTGTTTTCAGTCCTAGGAGGAAGAATGAAACCCTGTATGAAGAGATGGAGGCTGCTTCCACACACATTGGATAATCCACTTTCAATACTCTTTCGTGAACATTTGAAACTGATTTTCCATGTGTGGAACAAAAACTCCACTTCAAAAGGATTGCGAAAGTGCATTGAAAGTGCATTATTCAACGTGTGTGGAAATGGCCGGAGTCCCCGCAGAGAGAGCAGATTTAACATTGACAGGAGAAGGGGCGGGGGGAGTTTACAAGGAGATTTGGAAAGTTAATTCAGACTCCCAAATAGGCCAAGGAAATGGGGATCGATCTTCTAAGGAGTGGTGATTTTCTCTATCCTGTCAAACAGGGAAGTAGCTCTAGAGAGTGAAGAGATCTCTAGTCAGGTGTGGTTGGAAACTGTCTGTGGAGACCTTCTAATTCAGTTAATGACTGAAGGACTGTTGTGTGGAGAGAAGGGGTTGGGATACTAGAAAGTGGGTACCAGCATTCCTCCAAAAGTGACAGAGAATTCTGAAAGAAAGTATGCCAGCATGTTTGGGGAAAAACAAGGGAACAGAAACATAAGCCTTTAAGTATCTGTGGAAAACATAAGAACTGAAGACTATATGTTCTGATTTTATCTCAGTGAGTACTGTGTACTCACATATATACATACATGCATATGTGCGCACATGCATGCACACATATGTGTTTGTGTGTGTTTGTGTATACACACATATACACATACATATATATACACACACTCATTCACACACACACACATGTTGAATTACCTCATACATTTTCAACCCTTGATTTCACCTGACCTCTCCCTTCTAAAATAAAGTAGTTAGGAACTTTTGAATTTTAAAAATGCCTCTCGTGCCGTTTCTGCTTTCTAAGGACAAGGAAATGTCATACAGGTCTTCCAGCACCTCGCCTGGCTAATCTCTGGATGATAATTGCTATAATCACTTGAATGAATTTCTCTCCTAAGTTTACATAGCCTGGTGATGATAAGATTGCTATGATTATTCTAAACAACCACCAGAAGTACTCTTCAGGCATGTATGTTCTCTGCAATATAATATGAAAGTGTTTAAACTTTCCTGAGAGTTTTGTTTTCTAACACTGAAATCTCCCTCACATATGCACACCGATGAAATAGCACCCTGGTCCATTGCTACATTACAAAGGGATTTTGGAAATGTTTAAAATAAAATTAGTTTCAGAGTTGGGCCATGAGTTAAACTAATTGCAAAAGAACAGATTTGTTTGAAATAAATTAAAGTGGTTTTTAAAAATCTTTTGTACATTTCCTTCAGAGCTTCTTTGAGATTCTTTTTGTTTTTATTACTACTGAATTCCTATTAGGGAAGTTACAAAACTAGTTCTAGCTGTTTTGGAATGCAACACTGAAAAGTAACAAATCCATTGCTTTTAATGATCTCTTTGGATCTTAGATGTGAAATTGCATCTCTTCAAATTTTCCATGTTTGCTCAGAGTAATGTTTGATGAAGTGCAAACTGTGAAATGCAGCCTCAATTCATTTCATGCTTGTTTCTTTGCTTCCTTCATGTGCCTCCAGTGTTAATTTATGAAACCACATTCTTCATATAATCTCAAGCAAAATGCTCTAATTTTTTATGGGAAAATAAATTTTCCTTTTAAATGGCACATTTGGTCACATGACCTCTGTAAACATTTTAAGTTCAGCTTTCCTTTTCATTTTAATTTCTAACTGGTTTAAAATATCAAAGGTATCCCAGTTGTCCATAAGGAGCTTTTAGTCCCCTGATCCAAGGCCCCCACATATACTAGCACCACAGCCACTTCTGTTGAAGGCTTGTACAGATGCCTGAGGGCATCTTTCAGCAACAGGATCACATTTGCTTGTAGGACTGAAGTAAATATTTTCATGGTCTGTCACCTTGATTTTATTAAAGGTGTTGGGCTAGACTATTAACTAGCTTTGGAAAAGTCTCCTATAGAGTCTTTACATTGTCTTTGGAATGTATAAAAGCCATTCATTTTGAGCCTACAGCAAACTTTCTTTCCATGGTTCATTTTGGAGCACTTTTACAATTAAATAGTACCTCAATAATAAGTGTTTTACTAGGTTTGGGAGTACTTCTAGATGGAAAGCTCTGCATTTTACAAAACTATGCAAAATGAACCTAAGCTCTGCATTTTACAAAACTATGCAAAATGAACCTAAGCATATTTACTTTGAAGTAAATGCCAATGATTTTAATGGGACTTACTCAGTAGTAAGCTTACTGACCTCAATTGTGTTAGTTTGGTTTCTTCTCAAAGGTTTTTCCTGTAGTAAAGACAACATATGAGTTGAAAAAGTCTAACCACAAACAAATGTTAATCACAAAGTTTTTAAATTCCATTCTATTTTACAAAAAAAGAGTTTCTATTACTTTGATAATTTATTTGCTTTCATTTGCATCTTTAAGCATGCAATGAATAAAAATCAACAAAATAAATAAGAATAGGAAGATATAAGAATAAATGTTTTATTTTTTGAAAGCAGGCATCTTACTGAGGGATGCGATTTATGGATCTGAAGACAGAACAGCTGTTTATAGTACCACCACCATTCTTTTCAAGACCTTATTTTATTAAAGAATTTTTCAGAGTTTTTTAAACCAATACTAAGTTTAAAAGCTACAGGCAAAAATAACTTGTATACCCATGTAAACGCTCTGTGCCTGCTGTTTATATAGCAAGGGCAAAGCAAGTGTATTCTGCAGGCACCACATGGAAGCCAGAAGATTTGTGTGTGGTCTGGATGGAATTTTTTTTTATCATCCTGTTTGGGAACAAATTCAGGATCTGTTTCTGTTGGCAGTTTCCTCCTGTTGTGAATATATTAGTATCGTTCTCAAGGCCTCTGTAGAGCTGCAATGTTAACAATGTGAGCCCCGGGGATGATAGACAATCATACTCTATCAGGTCACATGTGGGTGATGGAAAGAAGGAGAAAAGATTACATCACAAGAAAGAACAGAATGAATAAGTGCCAAGACCAGTGAGTGGGCTCTAATCTTTCTCTTTTACCATAAATGTCCAAGATCATCTTATCTACGCATTAAAAAGATTATGGGAAAGGAAGAAGCTGCCATGCTTCGAGAACTCAAATACTGCTGCCGAAGTAACATTATCCCCAAAATTAAGAGTTATTTGAAGCCTACCATTTATTGTTTCATTTGTAGAGGACCATAGAATTCTTTTTAAAAAAAATATTTTGAAACGAACAGTTAATAAGTGAAGAGGTTCCAAATAATTTATCACAAAACATTTTTGCTAATGAATTTTAGCAGGACTTGCTTAGTACTAACAATCCTCCCTTTCAGGACATAAATTAGAACACCTTTGGCTTTGCCGATGGCTGTTTGCATGTATTGCAGGACACTCAGAGGCCACTGCATGAGGTAAAGAATGCTCTGTGAGATATGGAGATTTTCTGTAGCTGTCGTAGCATGCGTTCTCTCCAAGAGAGCAATTGTTATTTTTGCTTCTCCTGATTGCACATTTCTTTGCTTTTTATTTGCATTTTGCACTTCCTTTAACAAATTTCATTTAGCTATATTTGTGTGGTGGCATTGTGTTGTTACAGCTTCAGTCTGAATCCAGTACCTTGGCCAACTGAACTCAGCCTGCAATGTGCCTACCTTGCAAGATTGGTTTTTGTCTGTTAATACTGAGAGTTTGAGGTTTGCCTCTTGCTCTTAAGATGTGGGTTAAAAATGAGGCTGGTGGTGGCACTCTACCCTGGCCAGTGAAGATTCACTTACTAATCTTTGAATTTTGTTCTTTGACACCTAAAAGGAAACAAAAACCCCACCTCCTTCCCGAGAATCTAAGAAGGAGCTGCTGTCTTTCCCCTACAAGGTCTGCTCAGAATCCTGTTATTTTATTATTATTATTATTTATTATATTTATGTCCCGCCCTCCCTGCAAGCGGGCTCAGTGCGGGTTACAACAGAAGATAAAATCACAATAAATTAACACAGCTTTCTAATAAAACACTTGCTCACTGTATAAAAATCATATAACATCTGACGGAGGTGGAGGGGTGGCTTAACAGTGCGTGGTCGCTCATATTTGGGGGTAGATGGTCAATACCCTCTACAGAAATAGAGGAGACCGGGAGAGAGGCTCATTTGGTGGAAACCCTGATGGCCTCAACCATACACCTGGTGGAACATCTCCGTCTTACAGGCCCGCCTGAAGGAGACAAGATCTTGGCAGGCCTGGGTGTCCTCACACAGAGAGTTCCACCAGGTCGGGGCCAGGACCAAAAAGGCCTTGGCCCTGGTTGAGGCCAATTGAGCCTCCCTGAGGCCAGGGACCACCAGTAGGCTGATCTCAGCACCCTCCGGGGAGTATATGGGAAGAGACGGTCCCTCAGGTATGCTGGTCCCAGTCCGTTTAGGGCTTTATAGGTTAATACCAAAACCTTGAATCTGATCTGGAACTCCACGGAAAGCCAGTGTAGCTGCTGCAGAACTTGAGTAACGTGTCCTGAAAGGCACACCCATCAAGACACGGGCAGCAGCGTTCTGGACCCGCTGTAATTTCCGGGTCAGACTCAAGGGAAGCCCTGCGTAGAGCGAGTTACAGTAATCCAATCTGGAGATGACCGTTGCCTGGATCATTGTTTCCAGGTTACAGGTCGAGAGACAGGGAGCAAGCTGCCTGGCCTGCCGAAGATGGAAAAAAGCAGACTTAGAAGGAGTTGCATCAGCAAAGGTAGCACACATACTATACTATCTGTACTATAAATATGTATCAGTTTATCCTAGTTCATAGCAATTCTTCATTGTTTTTGGTGCTGTCATACGTATGTATGGGTCTCTAAATGAGTGAAGAGACAATGGTTGTTGTGGGTTTTCCGGGCTGTATTGCCGTGGTCTTGACATTGTAGTTCCTGACGTTTCGCCAGCAGCTGTGGCTGGCATCTTCAGAGGTGTAGCACCAAAAGAGAGATCTCTCAGTGTCACTGAGACACTGTGGTGTCACTGAGAGATCACTGTGGTGACACTGAGAGATCTCTGTCTTTTGGTGCTACACCTCTGAAGATGCCAGCCACAGCTGCTGGCGAAACGTCAGGAACTACAATGCCAAGACCACGGCAATACAGCCCGGAAAACCCACAACAACCATCGTTCTCCGGCCGTGAAAGCCTTCGACAATACAGTGAAGAGACAGACAATTAATAACAGGGCTGTTGTGAAAAAAATGGAAAAGAGGAGAATTATGATCCTGTTTTATGAATTGTTTTTAATATTTGTATAGTATTTTTATAACTGTTGTACCTTGGCCTGAGCCCGCTTGCGGGAAGGGCAGGTTATAAATGTAATAAATCATCATCATCATCATCATCATCAGGAATAAAGGCGGGGTTTGAATGAAATAAAATTAAAATTAAAAAATAAATACATTCATAATAAATAGAAAATAAATAGAATGCCAAGACCACGGCAATACAGCCCGGAAAACCCACAACAACCATCGTTCTCCGGCCGTGAAAGCCTTCGACAATACAGTGAAGAGACAGACAATTAATAACAGGGCTGTTGTGAAAAAAATGGAAAAGAGGAGAATTATGATCCTGTTTTATGAATTGTTTTTAATATTTGTATAGTATTTTTATAACTGTTGTACCTTGGCCTGAGCCCGCTTGCGGGAAGGGCAGGTTATAAATGTAATAAATCATCATCATCATCATCATCATCATCAGGAATAAAGGCGGGGTTTGAATGAAATAAAATTAAAATTAAAAAATAAATACATTCATAATAAATAGAAATTTCTATCTTCAAGGCCAAGATTTTATTAATCTTTGAATGGTTAGGATCACACATTAAAAAAATCTGAAAGCTCAAAAGCTTTTACCTTTATATAATGAATACTTCATATAATGCGGCTCTCCCAGCACGGCAGAATGCCGCTGGAGCTGGGAGCTGTCCTTTGAAGCCCCGCCCGGTGGAACAGAGACAGTCTCCCTTCCTGGGCACCCGGGGCTTTGCTGAGGGGGCGGAGCCAGGAGCCATTTGCTGGCTGCTCCGCCCTTCCCCAGTTCCAGTCTCTTCGATCGCTCGGAGAGGCAGGAGGCATTTTGCTCCAGGCTTCCCCGAGCGTCGAAGGGTAGGCCCTCCACATCAACAGCTGCTCGTCAGGAGGGCCTTGGAGCAGCGATAGCAGTCAGCTCTTGGAGGCTGTCGGAGGCGGCTGGCGGCTGCAGCGCACAATACAGGCCAGGGCTTCAGGGCCTGTTGGGGCTAGAGTAATTGAGCAGTTTAATTGAGCAGGCTGGTGGGGCACTGGGGTGGCAGGCAGCAGGGCTGTATTGGAGGGACTTTGGCCCAACTTGGGTGTGGTCGTTCCCCTTAATAGTTGTCTTGGAGAGAGTGGGTGGTGAGAGCCCTCTCCCCCCCCACTCACACATAAACCCCTCTTCCTGCCATAAGCCTGTTTGTTTCCATTTAGCCTCCTCCCCCCACCCCCTGGCAAGAAGTAAACTAAAGTAACTTAAAAAACAGCCGGTGTTCTTCACTTTGGCTTACTGGTAAAGTGGCACCTAAGCCTATATTTTTGTGGGCCATAAAAGAGGGCCTGTCTCTGCCTGATAGCCATTCTGTTAGCAGGCAGATTTGCTCAGGGCTGTGCTCAGCGCCATCTTTTGGTGGAGAATTACTGGTGGCCTGTTTCTGCCTGACAGCACTTTGGGTAGGAAAGCTAGGCAGATCAGGCTTGAACATTAGCATGGGGGGGGGGTAGTACCAGCCACCCATTGTATCATTTAAAAATATTATAAATATATAATATATTCTTAAGAATATAAAAAATCACAGTATAATCAGTATAGAAAAATAATATCAACTATTATCAAATTCCTTAGAAGATAAAAACATTACAAAAACATCAAGCTTATCAAATGAAGTTTATCATTTATCAGAGATGTGCCCACTTGTAGCTTGCTGTACTCATGATGTTTATCAGTAGTTTGAATACAGAATGAGCAGTTCTACAGTAATACCAAATGAAACAACAACAAGAGCAATCATCCTTTTTTGTAAACTGTAGCCAAAATTTGATTTATAAGTAACCTTCCTTCCAAATGGCGACCCAAAGCAGCTGGCCTTGTTCTCCTCTCCTCAATTTTATTCTCACAACAACCCTGCGAGGTAGGTTAGACTGAGTTTGTGTGTGACTAGCTCAAGTCACCTAGCAAGCTTCTGTGTCAGATTGAGAATTTGAACCTCCGTCTCCTAGATCCTAGTGTGAAACTGTAACCCTTATACAACAAAGGTTCTGATAGTTCAGGGAAGATGTTAAACCCTCTTTGTTTTGTCTGGAGGGGATATTTTCCACCCTCCCTGTCGGGGCTGCCTGAGCTTTGCTGGCTTCTTGTGAATATATCTTTGCTTGCATTGCAACTGGAAGAAAGATGTTCTGGAGATAATCTATGCCAGGGTGTTCTGGACTTCTGATTCCCTTCATTTTTGGCAGTGCAAGTCCCACCATTATCCTGAAGCTGTGGGCAATTTTTGAGATTCCTAGTTTTATTTTCTGATGAGTGATGCCTGCCATTGCAGATAGCACAGGGTAGGGGTACAGGAGCTTCTGGATTTTTCAATTCCTGTCATTTTTGACACAACAACTCATTTCATTCTATTTTCAGTGGCCAATTTTCAAACACCTAGCTTTATTTTTTGATGAGTTATGTCTGCCATACCTTAACTTCTATTGCAAATAGCAGCATCAGCAGGGGGGCGGGGAGGGGGGTGTTACAATAACCTGGACCAGGATATTCCCATTTCCTTCATCTTTGGTACTGCAACTCCCATGATCACTCTGAAGTTGGTGGCCAATTTTCAAATGCAAAGCTTTTTTTTATGATGAGTTATGGCTAACACAGGTCAATGCACCGACAGACAGAAAGACACATCCTTTTATTATAGGTTACAAAAAGATTAGAATGCTAGATTCCACAACATTCATTTTTAACCTGAAATGTTCCTTTTCTAAAAGCTAAATCTAGTCTGCAATTCTAAGAACATTTTACGTGGAGTAAACTCCACCAAATCAAATGGGACATACTTCAGAGTAGACCTGCTTAGGGTTATTCCTTTTTCCTAAAATGAAAGCTGTCATAAATTAAATAACCACTTTTTAAAAAGATTTTCAGGTGGGCAAATCAGTGGTTCTCTGGCCTTACCTATTGCTCTGGTTTAACTATCATGGAGCAGGGTGATCCATAAGTCACCTCTTCTCCCAAACTGAAACTCCCAGGTGTGCAAATAGTTCAATAAACTAAGCCAATATATTTCAGACTCAGGCCTGAGGGTAAAGTGATGCAAAGGTAGGGTAATTTTATTGTGTCTAGACAACGTTTGACATTTCCAATATCATATACGTAGTCAGCTGCTACATATATTGCATGAGGACACCGGTAACACTACGCACACAGTGGGTGAAGGACTCATTTAAACATGAAACAGCCGCAAGGGTGATCAGGTTTTTTTTGTGCATGTGAAAAAAAAAAAGATGGCAGTTCTAATTGTACATGTATCAATTTTTATGGCTTAATCAATCAAGATTGAAGGATGTGATATTTAAACAGAGACTTACAAAGGACTTCCTTGGTAGGAATTGTCATTACATAGTTGCCAAAGCAGAATTCTAAATTTAATTTCCAGTGAATGAAAAGGCTGTTGCCTCCAATCTTAGTTAAGGTTTTACAGTGCAATCCTGTTTAGGATTGCTCTGTTAATTACCCTGGGTCATTGATCTAACCCTCTTTTCATTTTCAGTCTCACCTCACAAAAGTATCTTCCTTACACACGCACGCACACACACCACCATTTTGGTGTGTGGAAGGTCTCTCCCTTTTGTTAGATTTCCAGATTCAGGACTGAAAATGAAGCGTAAATCTTACTGCCTAATAACCACGTCCCTTAGTTCCATAAAATGCTACTTAAAAGTCAATAGGCTGCACATGTTAAAGACATTAGAGCTGTTAACAGACCATTGTAAAGTAAGCAGAATTTTTAATAACCTGCATGGAACTTTTAGCCATGCTTTTTGGAACAAGGACAGGCTCAGTTCTGGTGTTCTGCAGTTTGCCTGATGGTACTCTTCTGGCATTTCAACTATTGCTAGAGCAACAATACTAGAAACTATTAAAGGGAGAATTACACGTGCATCATAAAGTATAAGCTGTGATTGTAAATCATCCTTCCATGAATTGATTCAGAAATCTGGTAGAATTGCATTAAGAACTGCCTTGCATGTGCACACTGATAGCTGGTGAAGGGTTGAAAAGGTGTTTTAAGTGGCATGTGCGAAGCTGGCCATAATACCTCTTAGGAAAGATACAGTAAATCATGGATATGTGAGCACATTTTGTACTACTAGGGAGAACTTGAACACAGTGGAAAAGGCATGCTTCAGATTTCAATGCATACACAGTGTTCCTGTCCTAGTTTCTCCTCAGAACTTAAAGCAGAAGTACAATAGGGGTTTTTCATGTCCTTGTTGATTGTCCAGGGACGAGACTGCTCCCCCCAGACTTACCTCCACGCCCAATGAAGGAGGCCATGCAGACAGGGCTTCACCAGCCACTGCAGTCTCCTCCTCTGATGACAATAACCAGCCCACCTTGTCCAGCGGAACACTTGATGGAGGGCCATCAGCAAAGGAGGCCAGGGCAAGGCTGCAGGGAAGGATGCCAGCACAGCCATGGAGCCAGCACCACACCCGGCGCATCCCAGCCAGCCCCACCCTGAGGGGAGACCAGGATTGGGCAGCAGGGGAGCTGGGGGAGAAGAGCAAGAGATCAGAGGAGATGACAGTTGGGCCAATGACTTGCTTGTCACCCATGAGGCAGAGCCTGGGGAGAGCAGCAGAGGGCTCACTTGTGGACCACCATAAAAGCAGGCTGCTGGGTCAGGTTGAGGAGGATGCAAGCCGAGTTGTAGAGGGAGGCAAAAAGAGAGAGCAAGAGCGGATGGAAG
Source organism: Eublepharis macularius (assembly GCF_028583425.1). Classification (NCBI taxonomy): domain Eukaryota; kingdom Metazoa; phylum Chordata; class Lepidosauria; order Squamata; family Eublepharidae; genus Eublepharis; species Eublepharis macularius. The sequence goes on along the minus strand of NC_072790.1, from coordinate 80,004,913 downwards.
CGAAAAGAGAGAGCAAGGCTCCAACATTCCTGTCACGGAGTCTGAGGGCCAAGCTACAAGTGACAAATGACACAGGTTGGACACTTGTCAGCTTCCTTCAAGTTTTGATGGAAAATGGTCTTGCAGCTTGGCTCTCCGACTGCTGTCCAACAGGCTTTTCAACTGTCACTTGTCCAACATTCCACCAAGCTGCCTACATTCCCCATCAAAACTTGAGGGAAGTGACAAGTGTCCCACCTGTGTCAGACGTCACTTGTAGTTTGGCCCTGACATTGGTACTTCTCATAACATGCAAAACTCTTATTTTCAGTCATTTCAGCATTATATATGTATGGTATATTTCAATAATTCATAATGCTTCATATACCTCTAAGTTATCAAGCACATTACGTAAGCAAAGCTTGGTTTGCGTTAGGTTCATTTCTCCTAAACATGGCTTATGAGGAAGGAAAAAGCAATCTGTGGTGGAGTTATATATTGGAATTGGTAGCCAAACTCAGATTCTCAGAGGACTATTTTAGAGGGATAGACTTTTTTGTGGCAAAGCAATTAATAAAACAAAGACTGCTAGATGTAAATGCTCAGATGGACAACGCATTGTGAAGTACTTTACAAGCAACTTGCAGCCTCTCCTTTGACTATTCTATGTTATCTTACTGATCTAATTAATCCTGAGCATAGGAAAGCAGTTACCAAAGCACATTTGGATACCATATAACTGGCAATGGTAAGAAGCCATTATAATATGATCTCATATAAAGAACGTGTCTGTATTTGCAATCAGAATTCTATTGAAGATTTAGGCCATGTTGTCTTCTGTTACCCTAGATTTGCATTAGATTGCGAAAGATATCTTGGGGATATTTTATAAAAATATCCTGGGATACTGGATAATGATAGACTAATTCTCTTCTCTTCCATTTGTGTAATTTATTTACTTGCCAACAAAAGCAAATGGATAATGCTGCAAATGGCAACGTTTGTTGCAAGGGTGATACAGACCTTATCAAAACCATCTATTGTTACTGTGGCTAATGGATAAACTTATGTATTTTGCTGACTATCTGACTGAATTGTTTGAATTGATGTTGGTTTTAGTTTAAATTTTGTTGTGATCTTAATGATTGTTATAAAATTGTAATGTATATTAGATTTTTTACTGTTGTCATGATTGTTGTATTATAATTTTGATACTGTTGGTGTCAGTTGCTAAGGCTGTGAGCTATTGCAATAAAATTTATGATGATTAAACGGACATTACAAGTAGATGAAAGATTTCCAGAGTCAAAATTTTGCAGCTCACCTCTATTAGAGAAGCTCATGTCTTCCCACGCTGTTGGATCGTTTTTTCAGTATTCCCCTTCCCTTCCCTTTTCTCTTCTATATACTGTAATGCTAATCAGGAAGCTTGCTAGATGTGGTAGTCATGTTTTTAGGTAAAGAACTGTGAACATTTAGCTTAAGTTGTTGAACTGCGCCAGAACTGTTTTGAAAGAGCTATTTCATCTCCATTAAGTTTGACTGTTAAATTTCATAACATCCTGTATAAAAACATTAGCATAACTTGGACATCATAAAGCTGTCTTTGCACAATTTACAGAAATGTGCATGCCTAGTCATATTTTTTTTAACTTGGCAATTATCTGGACAGTTTTATTTGTCATTTCAAAATTTCAGGGAGGCATACTAATTTTCCATGCTTAAACTTCACCCATTTCAGGAGTCTAAACCAATGTTCCATGGATAAATTAACTATTTTAAAATAATATTTATATGTATGTTTCATATATTCCTACTTACATCAACTTCATTTTATACTGTCTATAACAAATACTTCAGCTGATGCTTAATTATTCAGGCAGTATTTGTAAAGATAAGTGGTATTCTTACTCTAGATAACTGTGGGTCAGCCCAAAGAACCAGGAATGGTGTTCTATTTGCGGAACCTATTTTCTTCTTTCCTCTATCTTCTGCAGCTTCTCACACTTCTTAAAAGCTGCTCCTGGATACAGGAGGAGATGCAGGGTTGTGCTGCAGCTTGAGTGAGTAATCTGCAGAAATTGTGGATCCCTGTTCCTGATATGATGGGCAGTGCCTTAAACTCACATTAGGGTACCTTGGAGTCCGCTCCATGACACTAAAAATGCATACAATAGACATTCAAAACCTATAAGAAGGAAGAAAAATCTATTTGGCCACTGCAAAACTAATTATAATGACAGTTAGAACTTGTAAAAATGAAAATCACTGAAGTATTAACTGCCTCCTACTATTCAGTTTACAAATTTTAACTAGTGGTCTTGACTAGACATGGGCACGAACCAAAAAAAATTTAACGAACCTGTGGTTTGTGGTTCGGTGCCACCGACGAACCTGAACAAATGAACCGAAATGAACATTTCCCGTTACCAAACCGGTTCGTGGTTCATGGTTCGTGGGCATCAGAATGGCCCCCGTTGCACATAGAGAGCCCATATTCACAGGGAGTGTTTAGCAGGCTCTCCTCTAGCAAGCATCCAAGTTTGGTCAAGATTGCAGTAGGGATCTTGGAGTTATACCCTCTCCAATCTGAGGCCCCCAGGAAACTCCCACTTGATACAATTAGAGCCACCAGTTGATGTTGGCCCAGTGTACAAGGGGTTGGCCATCAGAACTGCCTATCAAGGTTTGCAGGGATGAGATTGGAGTGCCCATGACTACAGAACACCCCCCTTCCCCCTCCCTCCCCGGGTGTCTTCTCCCATGTAACCAATTGTAACCAATTTGTAGCTCCATGGTTGGAAGGAAGACCTGCCAATCAAGGTAAGCTGGGCTTCGATTTGGGTTTCCAGGGTGACAGAAGGAGTGCAGACAGAGTTCAGGCATTCCCCCAGCTCCGTTTCCAAGGGAATTGATTGATGGTGCCTGACTGTCTGGCTTCACAAACCGCGGGCAAACACAATGAACTGGGCTTCCAACGAACGCTGGTTCATTGGCAATGAACCCTCACAAACCGCCGGATCAAGAAAAAACGATCAGGCAGTTCGTGGGGGTTTTTGGTTCATAATGTGGTTCATGCCCATGTCTAGTCTTGACTGCTGGCTATATTTACAATTTTATATGCACATTAAAACTCATAAAGTAAGAAATAGTATAAAATAATACAAATAGAGAATATGCACTGAAGACAGGTAAAATAATACAACAATCATATATTTTAAACTCAAGTTTCAGGCTATAAATAGCATTAGTTTTAAAACAGATAGGTGCTTTACAACATCCTATAACTCAGTTGTTCAAAACAACTTCTAAATAGGTAGTCTTGTGGCACAAAGGTAAGGCCTGGAGATCGCCCAGAATTACAACTGATCTCCAGACAACAGAATAAGTTCTCCTGGAGAAAATGGCTGATTAACAGAGTGTACTCAATGGAATTATACCCCACTTAGTTCTCTCCCCTCCCCAACCCCTACCCCTCCAAGCTCCATCCCCAAATCTCCAGGAATTTCTCAAATTGGAGTTGGCATTGGCAACTCTATGTAGCACCTCCAAGAGTAAACGTTGACGCAGGTGCTTTTATCAGCTAGGGCCAACTTTTGTCAGATGTACACTGTAGTTCCCCACTTTTTCATAGGAGAGCTTACTGCAGTTTTGGAGTGAAAATCTCTTTCCATTAGTTGCTGTTTTTAGTATAACAAACGTCTGCATGAAGCATCTTGTAATTTGCTGCTGGCTTTGCCTTTTCAATATGTGTTTATTGTGCAGTAAGTTCCTTCCCACTTATGTTTAGTCAGCTTCAACTAATGATCTGCACGAACTTCTGAAACTAGCGAGGGTGCCATTTGGCAACGGGCATAAATCCCTTTGCCCAACTACTATTGTTGGTGAGTTAATTCATTTCTTTGAATTATAAAATTAGGTAAAGTATTCTTCATTGTTTTGTCAGCTATGGAAACAGAATGGCAAGCAATAACAAGAAATAACTTTTCTTAGATTACACGTTATTCCATTATAATACCCAAAGGCAAGGCTGGCTGCAATGCATGTTTGTAAAGTGATGAGTTTGCAGTATTCTTCTGGGTGAAACCAAAGATGACAGGAGTACTCTCTGTAGTCTCCAGCAAAGAATATAGAGATTCAAAGTTGTGACTTGACGGGATGAACCCAGGATGAACCCAAAGGAAATGCAGATACCAATACATCTGGATTAATTGCAGGGCTTTGTTGTCAGGTTCTTGAGCTATGCAACTTCCACCCAATAACACTCTGTTCTGTGGTTTCCATCCTCTTCCTCTACCAGGCAATCTGGGCAAAAAAAAAATTATTCACGGTGGCCTAGGATTTCCATGTCATGAAGTCAACATAGGTATTCTTCATTAAAATCCCAATGCAACTTTGCTGTTTCCTCCAGATCTTTCCAATCCTTATTATGTTAGTCCATATTTATTTCTTTAGATTTCTGTTTTTTTTTTCATCTAGTCCCCCACTATCTGCATTTGTGGGCCCTCTTTAATAGCAATGCCAAAGACAAGAATATTCTACTTTAGTAAGAAGTTACAGTAAAATTATTATTCTTTCACATCGTTCTCTCTCCCTATAATTTCTTTGTTGTGTAGAAGGTTTATTGTATTCAGCCATAAGCCATTACAAGTCACAAACAACAAACAAAACAGAACACAAGCTTGAATAAAATTGATGTGACATGGTCAAAGCATTAAAATTTAAAACTAGATACAACCATTAAACCATTTCTGGTTGTCAAATTCATATAGGACAATAAAAGTATACACAGTTAAAACAGTAAAAACAATAAATATCCTCAATGTACAATGTTAATGTTATCCCTTAAGCACAGCATTAGCCTGTATTTTTTTTGCAGCCAGGGCATATAAAGCCATTTTGTGGGATATGTTAGCATCAGAGTCAGCTAATAAAACTGCAATCTTCTCAGGATCTGAGTGGGTACAAAGGTTGGACAACATCTCAGAAAGAAATTTAGTCCTAGGTTGGGCAATTGCGGTAATTTCTTTGTTGTGTTAGATCTTTTCCAGCGCTATTCTTACAAATGGACTGGGTTGTACTTTCTGACGACTGCTAATGATATTGGCAGTACAAATACACATGCAAAGCATACTGTAGGAGACATCAGACTTGACTTTTCTACATGCTGCATTTATCTGAAGACCAAATAAAGGTTCTCAGAGAGATGGTTCCCAAGACTCAAACAACATTCATATTGTTGCAATATTTGAGAGATACAATTCCTTATCCACTGTTACTGATGCTTAGTTCCTATTTGTAATAGGCAATTTTTGTGAATTGGGCCTAGCATAAAGAAAGACCCCAAACAACCTCATAAGGTTACCAGCCTCCAGGTAGTGGCTGGAGATCTCCCGGAATTACAGCTGGTCTCCAGGCCACAGAGATCAGTTCACCTGGAGAAAATGGCTGCTTTGGGAGGTGGACTCTATGGAATTATGCCATACCAAGGTCCTTTCCCTCCCCAAACCCCACTTTCTCCAGGTTTCTCCAGGTTCCACCCTCAAGATCTCCAGGAATTTCCCAACTTGGAGCTGGCAACCTTACTAACTCAAGTTGACGTAGTCACCAGAGCAAACCTCTCCTGATGCAAATTCATTTTCACACAGAAGGTTTTAAAGCAGTTCTTGCTCCATTTGGGTTATAATTTGAATGTAAAACCTACATTATTCTGAGTGCTCTTCACAGTAAAACCGCATCTCTTCTCCACTTCCTTTTCCCTATGAACAACAGTCAGCAATTTCTTACAGGCAATTCAAACAGTACACATGGAAATGTGAAAATTCCTGTAAAGCAGTATTTGTAAGAGGAAACAACATAGGACAAGGAGCTCCTTCACATTTACCACTAGCATCAAGCACTTCTCACTGCTCTGGTTTCCCTGCCTCTCAAACTGGACCACAGAACACGTAACAGTGTCTGGTCTAATGTCACGATTTTGCTGTTGCTGTGCGATATAGTTTAAAAAGCTTAATAAATTTTTTTTACAGCTATTAGGAACATCAAGCTAGTCTCCAAGCATGTTTTTCTTCTTTCATTTACTTATAACTTTCTAGGCATCCTGTTTTTTCCCCCTATTAATTTGCCTTTCCCCCACCACTGTATTTCAGGTCAAGTTTACATTCTTAAGGCTAGCTTGGGGAGGGGAGAAGAGAATTACTTGCTAATATTTTCCAACTTTGCTTGAACACCCAGGATGGATTATAGCATGATGAATAATTAATATATGAGGCTTGCAGGGTTCAGTTTAATCTCTTGTTTACATTGAGCATTTTTTGTTACATAATGGTCAGATCCTATAAGGATGGTAGTGTTTTCAGAGAAGCATATAGACCCAGATCTACCTCACTCTTGTGCAAAGGCAGTGTCCAACTGCCGGCAGCAGGCTGAAGGCTTAAGGCCATGCTGAACAGTTGTTTGTAGCGCCCTGCCTTTGGAATGTTGCAGAAGTATCATCACCTAAAGACTCTGACACAGACCCATTAGGGGAATCAAAATGGTCCCTTACTCTGCAATACCTCTGTGTCCAATAAGAACCATACAGGAGGGTACTTATCTGCAGTGCCTGAGTTGAAGTTTGTGGGTGGCTTGGACCATTCTTTTTAGGGTTAAAATGCTGGGTTTGGGTTAAACAGCCGACAACAGATATGGAAAGCAATCACAAAGACAGCCTGTGTCAGTAATAAACATGGGCACGAACCAAAAAAATTTAACGAACCAGCGCTTTATGGTTCGGTGCTGACGATGATCCCAAGATCATGAACCGCAACGAACATTTTCTGTTACTGAACCGGTTTGCGGTTTGAGGTTCGTGGGGCATGGAACGGCCCCCATGGCACTTAGAGAGCCCATATTCCCAGGGAATGTTTTGCAGACTCTCCTACAACCAGCACCCAAGTTTGGACAAGATTGCAAAAGGGATCTTGGAGTTATACCCTCTCCTGGCAGCAGCCCTGGCACTAGAGGGAGGGTGTCATGGGCTGGGCCAGCCCAAGCAGGGTGGTTCAAGTCCAAACCTTAAGGCCAAAGTCAAAGGGGAGTTCCAAGAGCAAAAGCCAAGTCAAACCGGTGGTCAGAGCACGAGATAAAGCCAGGAGTGAGTCCAAAGTCCAAGAGCAAGATCAGGCACCATCCAAGGTCAGTCACCGATTGTGTCAGGTCCAAAAGCAGGCATGGGCAAGGTTCACGGAACACAGAGTGGTTGCAGACAGTAGACAAATTGCTTCCACGCCCAGCAGTTCCTCCAGACTGGCTCTTATAGCCAGGCGTGGTTTTCAGCCAGCTGCTGGGGCTCTATCCTGCCACTACTCATCGTCACTCTCCAGCAGCTGGCGTTGGCTCAAGAGGTGAGCACTGCGCCGTCTCTCCTGCAGTTCCAGTCTCTGGCACTGCCTGCGGCGTTCCTTGGGCGTGGGTGAACTTGGGGGGGGTGGAGGCTCTTGGCTGCGCTGCACCTGTAGAAGTCCCTGGCTGAGCTTCCTCTGTAGTATTGGAGCTAGAGGGTGCTGGTGCCTCAGCTGCTGGCTGTAAGCTCTGATCAGCCAGCAGCTGTTGCTCCTGATTCCTGGCTTCTGCTGAATCAGGGCTAGGGCTGGCTACACAGGGCTCCTCTTCTCCTGAGGAGTCCTGGCTGGCTACATGAGGCTCCTCTCCTCCAGAGGAGACCTCACTCTCAGACTGGGCCATGACAGAGGGAGGGACTAGAGCCCTAGCCCACCACTCCCACAGACCTGAACAGATCAGGCACTTATGTGAGCCCTCAGCCAAGGTGCCCACCGAGCTTAGCCCCAGGGCCTGGCAGCAGCCCTGGAACCATAGATCCCTATCCCCCAAATCCAAGCTGAATTATACTCTCAGTCTCTCTCCCCAAAGCCTAGCAAGTGGCAAGCAAGAGCTCTGTCCCACTCCACTGCTTGCTGAAAGTGAAACCCAGCCTGGGAGCCCACGGCTATTTATAAGCACAGGAACCATTGAGCAATGCAGGAGGTCTGTGTTTGGCCATCAGAGCTGCCTATCAGGGTTTGCAGGGATGAGATTGGAGTGCCCATGGCTACAGGACACCCCCTTCCCCCTCCCTCCCCTGGGTGTCTTCTCTCAACTTGTAAACGCTTTGCAGCTCCATGGTTGGAAGGAAGACCTGCCGATCAAGGTAAGCTGGGCTTTGATTTGGGTTTACAGGGCAACAGAAGAAGCGCAGACAGAGTTCAGGCATTCCCCCGGCTCCGTTGCCAGGGGAATTGATTGCTGGCACCTGACTGTCTGACTTCCCGAACCACGGCCGAACGCACCAAATCAGGCCTCTTCCGAACACTGGTTTGTTTGCCATGGACAATCATGAACTGCCGGATCGCGATCGCGCCATCGCCATTTTCGTGAGTTTTTGAAGTTTGTAATGCAGTTTGTGCCCATCTCTAGTCAGTAATGCTCAAATCAGGGCTGCCACAGGGACAAATAAGGACAGCCTATTGGTGTCAGTAGAATTTACTTCAAGATTAGGCTAAAACAACCCACCAAGAATCATGACTAATTTCTACATGAATAAAGTTTTTAGAGCCCCAATTTGAATTTTTTTTGTGTGTATTCCTTTCTGTTTGGGGGGGAAATGAATGATAAATGATTTTTAAAAAATACAATCGCAGAAAGCTGTGCATTCTGGGAATGCCCTATTGTCTCCCTTTTTCTAACAAAATGAAAAGAGAATCAAATGCACATTCCACTGAGTGTTTTAAAGGAATTCTTTGGGGGGATGAATAGCAAGCATGTACATAACCACACACATATGTATGGAGAAATTTACAAGCTACAATATCCAGACATCATGAGGCTCTGCTAATAATTTTCCCAACTTTACCAGACTGTAGCTACATTTATGATCTGTAGATTTATTGATTTTAGTTATTTTATCCTTTCCATAATAGGAAACTACCCCTAGGACCGTTGACCTACTCTTGTTATAAATATATTGTAGTCTTCTTTCATCATAATACAATGTGAGCCTGGAGCTCCTAGATATTATTATGAACCGGTGGTATTATGAAGAAGGTGGTTATAACAAGGTTTTAAAATAACCATTTAACCTTTCAAACATATATCAAATATTCTTTTTTACACATCTGTAACTGCAACACATCTGGGTAACCAAGTGGAACAATTTATAGCAATAGTTTGGGCATACACAAAATGCGTGTCACTCCTGAGAACCCTACATCTTGAGGAGGGGATGATCAACATAAAGCTCCTAAGGTACTTTTATGGAGCCTATAAGCTTCTGTTACAAATATAATTTCCATTTTACTTACTAAACATAGGCTTCTGACCCTCTTTGTTTCCATGTAAGCTTGAACAATTGAAAACACAAAGACCCCCTTCTCCTCACAGCAACCAGGAAGCAAAGAATAAAAATCCCATGTTGGAGCCAATGAAGCATGAGTGGGGTCTGCTTGCACAATAGATCTTTGCTGCCTCCTCATATTTACTGCAGCTACCTGTGACCCCTGAAAGGTGAATGGGGTCCCACTACAACATAATGAGCTATGTCATGACAGGTGTGTCACGTAAGCCTAGAGAAGGCAAGGTTCGGAGCAAGGGACCTCAGTAGAGTATAATACCATAGACTCCACCCTCAAAAAGCAGCCATTTTCTATGGGGGAACTGATCTCTGTTGTCTGGGGATCAGTTGTTATTTTGGGAGATCTCCAAGCCCCACCTGGACAACTGTAGCTCCATCTGGCTCCAGGGAAGGGTCATTTTAAATTATCCCCTGCTCCCGCAGAGGCTTGGTATCTCTGTAAGTCCACAGGTGAGCAAATAGTGATCTGTTCATGACAAAGGAAACATAATTAATTTCTCTACCCTCAGATCACATTCATCCTGCCCAGAGCAAAATACCAGGTCCAGATTGTGACCTGCATAATGTTGAGAACCAGTTATTCCCTGAGATGTGTCCATGGTTGTCCTTTATTAATAAGGTCCTTGGATGGCACAGAATCAATATGTTTAATTTTAATGTAACACTTAACAGAATAAAATACTACAATGTTACATTATCTACAATTTCCCCATATAATATCTATCATTAAGTTAAAACTAATCACAATACAGCTTTAAGGAGATCACTAGTGGTAAAAATCTGGCAACAGGTCAAATTATTTTGGGTCTGAATCTGCCAACATACAAGAGATCACCCAAAATTCATCAAGAAACATATATTTGGCCAGGATAGGCCTAATTAAAGTTCATACAATATAGCATGACAGGATCTATCATCTCTCTTGTTCAGAAATGATCTGAAAATGGAGTTTTAGCAAAGCATTCATTCAGTTCTGCAGTTTGTAAAACATTCAACCTACCAAGCATAAAATCTCACATGTAGCAAGAGATTGAATGAAAATTTAAATATGAAGAGAGAGTTAAAGGCAGTGGTTTATGTACTGTATTTATACCCACCTTCCTCTCTATCAGGGACCCAAGATGGTCTACATCATTCTCCTCTCCTCCACTGAATCCCTGAAAGAGCCTTGTGAAGTAGGTTAGGCTGAGAGTATGTGACTAGCAAGACACTCGACAAGCTTCATGGCAGAATGGGGATTTGAACCTGGTTCTCCTAGATCCTAGTCCAACACTCTATCCACTGTACCACACTGGCTCTAGAAACAGAAATTCCTGTTTCAGAAGTAAAACATACACACCTTGCCTGGAACTGTGTACCAGCACAGTCAAGGTCATAGAAACCACAAAATCCTTGAGCCACTCTTTATACTACAGTCTCGGTACGCATCTTGAAGACTCCCAGGTCAACCAGCCTAGGGGTAGTCAACAACATCACTCCCAAGACCACCGCTGTCACCTATGTTAGGGAGACTGTTGGGCAGCATGGTGGGCAGGACACCAACAGAATCCAATCCTGTCTCTCAATCCCCTCATTAGGTACACAGCCTCAAAAAACGAAGCATCCTGGATAGGGCACTATGGTTGCTACAGCAACACCACCTCCTTAGCTGCTTCTAAATTCAGATCTCTCTCTCTCTCTCTCTCTCTCTCAAGTAACACATTTCTAAACCCACTGGCCCATACCCAGCCACAGTTGTAACTTACACCAATTGGCACCCCCAGATGTACATCCCCATTTGACTGCAAAGGCAGAGCTATTTCAAGAGGGCTTGGATGGCTCAAATGCACATATGGATCTGTACCAGCAACGCTTCTGAAAAGCTGCTTAGAATATAGGAGGGTGCTTCCTTGGGAAGATTTCTCTTACTAAGAACAATCCTAAGAAGATCTACTCAGAATCCTAATCAGGTCCATTCAATTGTGAATACTGCTAGGAAAGGAGAGAAAAAGAAAGAAGTACTGAGTGGGGCATATGAAAGAACCTGCAGTTATCTGAGGAAAGTCTTAACCGCTGAACAACTATCTATTTGTAACATTAAAACTTTTTTTTTTTTGCTTGTCTAGTAGAAAATGTTTCCTTGTGGCCCAGTTACCAAGTATAAGTACGAATAGGTAAGATAACATGACAAATGTTAGATAACATTTGTCTAACCATCAGAAATAAATTCCATGGATGCCTACATATTACATGCTTATTGTGGAATTAGTTTCAACCAAGAACCTTGTTCAGATAATGAGATCGTCATGTTTGAGGTGGACTCTTAGAGATTCAGTCCTGGTGCAACTCATTACTTCCAGGTCAGAACAGAAATGACTTCATAGGCTGGGACTGCTGGCACACACCCACACTCATTTTGCCTATGTGCCTGCAGTCTACCTTCTTTCTGGTTCCCTATACTTCCCCCCCTGCCAGCCAGGTGAATAGAGAAGGGGGCAGTGGATCTCCCACCCCCAGTGTGGTTTGGTAACCTTTGTCTATAGCATCAAATACTGGGGGAAATTAAAATTTTTAGCCCGGTATCAAAATGTTAATAGGCCAATGCCAAGCAAAGTGCTATGCAGAGGGCATTCAACAACAGAAAATGCCCTCATTTATGACCCTCAACTCTTCTCTGAAGATAGCAAACATAAAGTGAGGCCTGTGGAGATATGAAAGTTCTGCTGCTATGTGGGAGCAGGTAGTCCCTCCCAAACAGTGCAATCCTAAAAACACTTTCCTGGAAGCAAGCCCCACTGAGTAGACTTCAGTAGGAATCTGAGTAGACCTGTTTAGGATTGCAATGTAAGGTATGTTATGGTAGTCAAGAGTAGACATGGGCACAAACCGCATTATAAACTTCAAAAACCCACGAAATTGGCAATCGCATGATTGCGATCCGGCAGTTCGTGATTGTCCACGGCAAACGAACCAGCATTTGGAAGAAGCCTGGTTCGGTGAGTTTGGCCACGGTTCGGGAAGCCAGACAGTCAGGCGCCATCAATCAATTCCCCTGGAAACGGAGCTGGGGGAATGCCTGAACTCTGTCTGTGCTCCTTCTGTCGTCCTGGAAACCCGAATCGAAGCCCAGCTTACCTTGATCAGCAGGTCTTCCTTCCAACCATGGAGCTGCAAAGTGGTTACAAGTTGGGAGAAGACACCCAGGGGAGGGAGGGAGGGAGAGGGGGTGTTCTGTAGCCACGGGCACTCCAATCTCATCCCCGCATACCATGATAGGCAGCTCTGACGGCCAAACACAGACCTCCTGCATTGCTCTATGGGACCTCAGCTTATAAAAAGCACTGCGATCACAGTTCTGGTTTCACTTTCAGCTAGCAGTGGAGTGGGGCGGAGCTCTTGCTTGCTACTTGCTAGCCTTCGGGGAGAGACAGAGAGAGCATAATTGAGCTGGGATTTTTGGGATAGGCATCTATCTCCTCTGGTTCCAGGGCTGCTGCCTGGCCTGATCTGGTCAGGCCTCTGGGAGTGGTGGGCTAGTGATCTAGTCCCTCCCTCCCTCTGGTGCCAGGGCTGCTGCCAGGCCCTGGGGCCAAGCTCAGTGGGCACCTCAGCTGAGGGCTCACACTATTATTACTAGTGCCTGATCTGGTCAGGCCTCTGAGAGTGGTGGGCTAGGGCTCTAGTCTCTCCTTCCCTCTGGTGCCAGGGCTGCTGCCAGGCCCTGGGGCCAAGCTCAGTGGGCACCTCGGCTGAGGGATCACCAAATGATTATTATTATTATCACAATCATTATCATTTTCATTATTATTCTTATTACTATTATTATTATTAGTCTCTGTGCCTGTTCTGTCCAGGCATCTTGGTGTGCTGGGCTATGGCTGTAGCCTCAGCCTCTGGTTCCAGTGCTGCAGCCAGGCCCTGGGGCCAAGCTCAGTGGGCACCTCAGCTGAGGGCTCACACAGTATTATTAGTGCCTGATCTGGTCAGGTCTGTGGGAGTGGTGAGCTAGGGCTCTAGTCCCTCCCTCTGGTGCCAGGGCTGCTGCCAGGCCCTGGGGCCAAGCTCAGTGGGCACCTCAGCTGAGGGCTCACACAGTATTATTAGTGCCTGATCTGGTCAGGTCTGTGGGAGTGGTGGGCTAGGGTTCTAGTCCCTCTCTCCCTCTGGTGCCAGGGCTGTTGCCTGGCTCTGGGGCCAAATTCAGTGGGCACCTTGGCTGAGGGCTCACAGTATTATTACCAGTGCCTGATCTGGTAGTCAGGCATCTTGGTGTGCTGGACTAGGGCTCTAGCCTCAGCCTCTGGTTCCAGCATTGCTGCCAGGCCCTGGGGCCAAGCTCAGTGGGCACCGTGGCGAAGGGCACACAGAGTCATCTCCTTTCCTGTCCTCCTTAATTCTAGTTTGGTGGCACAATGAATCTTCCTGTTGCGTTGGCTGCCAAGGGTGGTTGTGGGGTGAAGTGCGATAGCAATCCTCCTGGTTTACTTGTGGAAAGCAGTATTGGATGTGGCTTGGGGGCAGCAGAGAGTCCTCCCGCTCCCCCAATTCACCTGTGTGGGCTGTGGAGGAGGCCAAAGAGGTCTTTCCACAGAGGGGAGAGAATCTCTCTCAACATTTTGAGGAGGGGGTGGGCAATGGATCCCTGGCGGAATGGTTTGTGTGTTATGAAATATCCCTCCCGTCTCCATCCCAAACTCTCGATGGTGTCCCTGCCTGCAGTCCACCCCTCACCCCGTCATCCGTGGCCAGCTCCGCAGCACAGCCTGTAACCATTCATCCTCCTTCCCCTGGGACAGTTAGTGGTCCACGTTTCAACGCCTCTGTATGGAGGCACTTTCGGGCCCTTCCTAATGACCCCTGTGTGGTGCAGTGCCGTGCCTGTGATGTCCTGGTGCGCAGGGGCAAAAACCCGAAGCACCTGTCTTCAACGGCCCTGACTTGGCACCTGAAGAAGCACCACCTGAGCCTGTCTCCCTCCTCACCCAGTGAAACATCCGTTGGGGGGAGAAAGGGGGAGACCAGATCTTCTGAGTGTGGGTCAGTGGGAGGGTCACTTTGCCCTGAAGGTGACGCTGGTGAGAGCAGAGCACTCTGGCAGGCCACACTCGTGGAGGTGGTCCCCTCGGGGTCTGGGACAGCGCCACTTAGAACCTCGAGACTGATAGCTCAGAAGGCGGGCCTTCGCATCTTGGCAGAGACAATTGCCCTACATGGCTTGCCCCTATCCAACATGGAGTGTGTGGGCTTCCGCAGGCTACTAAAACTTTTTGCCCCTTGGTTCTCCATGCCATCACCACGCACCCTTGCCCATTGAGTCCTGTGGGTATCTCGATTGAGGGCTGGCACGTTTGGGTCAGGTTTAGCCAGGTCCAGTCCCACTGCTAACAGGCTTCTGAGACCTTGATGGGCCTTCCTGGCACAGCCAGATCATCATGACACCTCCTTTCTGCGAAGGCAGGAAAGTGGGTGATGCTGGAGGCAGCCTCCTTTGGGCACTTGTGCAACAGCTCAGGAGCTGTTGCACATATAGTTGAGCCGCATGGTGCCCCTATTCATCACAAACGCTGAGCCCTCTGAGCAGGGGAGAATGGGTCCCTCGACTCATGTCCTTCCCGCAAAGACAGGAAGGTGGCTGATGTCAGCTGCTGCTGCTGCTGTCCCATTTCTGTCTCCCCCTCTCAGGAACCACTCTGACCTGTCCAAGCAATGTCTCCTGTCCTGCCCATCCCCTACTTTCCGCAAAGGCAGGACGGCGGGTCATGTCAGCCCCTGCTTCACAAGGGACTATCCTGCTGCTGCTCCCTTCTTGGTCATGAGGGACAGCTCGGCTGCGATCGCGCAGCTGATTGTATCATATATGGATACAGTTGGTTGCACTGTGTGGTGGCTCCCCTATCAACTGGACTGATGGGACCCCTTTCAGCTGGGTGGGAATGTGTCCCGCAACACCCGTCCTTTCCGTCAAGGCAGGAAGGTGGGTGGTGCTGGCTACTGCTGGAGAAATCCTCAGGGGGACCCTCAGGTGAGGCCCTGTGGTTTCTGGGGGATCTTGCCACTTCCCCTCCAAATGACATGCAAACACGACCCATCCATGGATAAAAGGATTGAAAATCAAAAACAGAGAAAGATACAAACGTTACAGAATATATACGTAGAATGAACAATACCCTCGAATGTATGTGCAAACCTTAGAGAATGTCTGTTAACAGTGAGAGAATGGTATATATTGGGAGAATTGTATGTAGAAAACAATAGAGATAGAAATAGAAAGAGAGGGGACATCACCCACCTTCCGGCGCACTCCTGTGAGGCCAGGCGGTTGCAGGGGGATCTTCCCACTTACAGCCCCCACATGACTTGTTCTCTCCCTCCCATCCTTTCTGGCAAAGCAAGAAGGTGGCAACTGTCAGCTGCTGCTGCACTGTTCCTCAGTGGGACCATCGGGTGAGGACCTGTGGTTGCTGGGGGATCAGGCCCCCATCTAAATGACATGTCCTCTTCCTTCCATGCCGGGAATACCAGCATGCTCCTCTTTGGCCTGGTGGGCGGGCACATGGGGGGTCCCGCCGGCAAGCGGCCAGACCCCCACCCCCTAAAGGGGAGGTGGCTCGTCACCGCCTCCCCATGCTCACCAGGCCTGGTGGCCGCTGGAATTCACCACCTTCCAGCCTGCGCCAGGAATACCAGCGCGCTCCTCTTTGGCCTGGCGGACGGGCACATGGGGGGTGCCACCAGCGAGCGGACAGACCCCCCACCCCCTAAAGGGGAGGGGGCTCATCACCGCCTCCCCGTGCCTGCCAGGCTCGGTGGCCGCCAGCAGTACCCACCTTCTGGCCTGCACTGGGAATACCAGCGCGCTCCTCTTTGGCTTGGCGGGCAGGCACATGGGGGGTGCTGCCGGTGAGTGGCCAGACCCCCCGCCCCCTAAAGGGGAGGTGGCTTGTCACCGCCTCCCCGTGCCTGCCAGGCTTGGCGGCCGCCATCAACACACACCTTCGGT
The DNA here is from genome assembly GCF_028583425.1 of Eublepharis macularius. Taxonomy (NCBI): domain Eukaryota; kingdom Metazoa; phylum Chordata; class Lepidosauria; order Squamata; family Eublepharidae; genus Eublepharis; species Eublepharis macularius. Next base: position 79,988,567 of record NC_072790.1, on the reverse strand, counting down.
TCACTGGGCCAATGTCAACCAGTGGCTCTAATTGTATCGAGCGGGAGTTTCCTAGGGGCCTTGGATGGGAGAGGGCATAACTCCAATATCCCTTTTGCAATCTTGTCCAAACTTGGGTGATGGCTGTAGGAGAGTCTGCAAAACATTCCCCGGGAATATGGGCTCTCTATGTGCAATGGGGGCCGTTCTGAGCCCCACGAACCACAAACCGGTTCGGCAACGGAAAATCTTCATTGCGGTTTGCGACCTCGCGATTGGCAGCGGCACCAAACCACGAACCATGGATTCGTTCGTGCCCATGTCTAGTCAAGAGCTGACAATATTTCTGTCACATTTTGAACAAATTGAAGTTTTTGACCTCAAACCCCTTCAAAGACAGTCCCACAGAGAGTGCAGTAGTCTCACCTCGAAGTGACCTGGGCATAGATTGTCATGGCCAGATGTCACTTTTTGAGGCCCACAGCTGGTGAACCAGCCAAAACAAGTGAAAGGTGTTACATATCAGAGGTGAAACTTGGGCATCTGTTTCCGCATCAAATTCTGAAAGCATGCCCAGACAGCAAACCTGCTTCTTAAGGAGGCATATAACCCTCTTCAGAATAAACTGTTGGGAATATTCAGCATGCTGGTTGTTCCATGGTATAAAACTGTTTCGAGTTACTACTAATGATTTTCTGATGATTAAGAAAGACATGTTTAAACACAATGTGTAAATGAACCATCAAGGAACATTTTCTTTGTTACTGTCAACTTATATGTCTCTGTACTGTCTAAGAAAATAAAATACTTCTTGTATTTCACTCTCAGAAGAACCAATTTAATAACATTTTAACGTTATTTTTAGCTATTCAGAGATTTGGCTTTTCAAATCTGACTATATTTGGAAATATTATTGTGACTTCCAAATTAAACCTTTGGAATTTCTGTTATGTTATTTAAAACATACTCTAAGCTTAAAAGATTGACATTTAAATATTATTTCCTCATCTTTTGGCTCTTACTGAATTTACTTAAGGAAATTACATTTGACAGGACCAGTTATAATACGTCTAATAGTTAAATTACACTAAGAGTAGAAAGTGAAATTTGACATCCCCTTTTTCATAATCTTCCCTTAATATATTCTTTCTAGTCAGAAACTTAAAGAGGCCAAAAAGGATATATCATCAGTTTAATTCTGGCCTGTAATATAATTATACACAATGTTGACAGTTGTTAGCATTAACACCTTTGTTACTAATAATGTGTATATTCAGCTTTCTACTATGCACAATGGTTTACATCTCAGTTCACCTCGTGTGTCCTCACAATGCTGTAAAGCTACTTAGGTTGACTAATTCACCAATGGATATCCAAAAAACTTTAGGTCCAGACAACGATGGATATGGGTCTCCTACCTCCAAACTCAACCCAACACACTAGAAAGGGGCTCTACTTGCACATACTTCTTATCTTCTTAGGACATATGTCCTATAAGAGTATATTGCTTTTATATTTACATTTACATCATTTCCCCAAAAGAATCCGGAAATTTGGAAATACCCCTCAAAGAACAGGACTACAGCCCCATGCTTCTCTGGGAAGATAATAGAATTACTTTGAAACCAATTACTTTTAAATTGATTTTATAGACTGTTAGGAATATGGGTGTCTGGGATTATCAAGCTAGGAGGTATCTGTACACCAGGTTCATTGACAAATTCAGGATTTTATGTATAAATATCATTAATGAATTATAACTGAAGACCTGCTTCACTGTACCACTGCACTGTCTGTTTTATCATGAAGAAAATACTCATACACGACCAACTGCAGTAATACTAACTGCAGTCATATGCCTTTGTACATATGACTGCAAATGTCATGGAAGTCTAGCAGAAAATGCCATCTTCTAAGTCCATTGAAACCAACTGGTTTAAAAGGCTGTAACTGCATAAGATGGCTATATTTAGAAGCTAATCTAAGCAGGTTAACTCAGAAGTAAGTCCCATTTTATTCATTGGGGCTCTCTCCCAGAAAATTGTTCTTAATTTTCCAGCCACAGCTATGCTATGCTGTGTTAATGCTAACCAATGCTGCACCCCCACACAGTTGGATATTGTGCTATAATTGCACTGTAACAATCTTTTGCAACTTGATTTTCCTGTGTGGCCAAGACAGTCCTACTGAAAAATCATTACTATAGTGCGATATCCAGCAATGTGTGAATATATTTTTACTGCTGTTACACATCAGCTCCATGATGCCACCCACAAGTTTCCCAATGGCATCTTCCTAAGGGACATTCTTTATTTTAATGTAACATTTCTTTCTATACATTACATATCTGTAGGTCATTGTTGAAGCTAGAACTGAAAGAGAATATTGAACAAGTTTCAAAATTATAAAATTGAAATAAAGCCTTGAAAAAAATTAAATGTTTTTTTTAATGTAAAGTTTAAGCCTTGATGTTGAATTTGGAGGCAATGATATTTGCTTGTTCAAAAATATTTATATCTCAGCGTTTTGATGGACTCAGGGAGGCTAACAAAAATTAAAGTAACAAAACTATACAGAAATGATTAGAACAACTCTGTCAATTGTCAGCACAAAATTAAATTGAACCAGCCACAAACACATCTTAATAATCACAGAAATTCAGAAATCATTGCAGATAGCTCTGAGCTGAATAATCAATGAATAAAACCTCAAAGTGGCTATTTTTAAAAAAATATATCTTAGTCCTTGCAATCATAACGATGTATTCCACAAAGATTTTATTAATCTTCTGTCAAATTGGTATCCAGCTAGCATGATTGAGATTAAACAGGCTATTTCGGTATCTTCACAAATATATTAAGAATGTAACATGATATTTTCAACTTTCAATTACAGATGGAGATAGAATTTCATAAAGAGCTCCATCTGAAAGTATTCCTCCCAGATGTGTCTTCAGCAGTGGTCCATAGTACATGGCGTTGATGAGTTACATTGAAAAAGCTAGAAAAGGCCAATGTATCCGTTTTAGATTTCAGATGAGGGTTTTTTGCTTGTTTCCATTTCAGGAAATGAATAGTGCATTCATAAACTAGGGCAATCCCCCCTTTCTTATCCAGGAGATGAACTTTAGCATTTTGATTTGGCCCCAGAGTATTAAATTTCTTTAACACTTTACCACATTAGAATACGTTTTCCATCTCAACAAGGATGATGCAATCTTGTGAAGGGGGGGATTGGCAAAAGTGGTCTTCCATAACAAGCCATAAAAATTTATGATGCATGTAGTCCGATAATGGCACACAATGAATTGAATATTTCCTTATGGATGCTATTTGAGAAGATATAGCATATGAGGCTATCATAACACTTCAATCAATCTGCAATTGCTACTTTAAACTGTAGTTCTCTCATTGTCTGCATCACCGATTTTTTTTTTTACAAATGCCAAAATTTGGTCTGACTTCACTAGAAAAAGCAAATGATTTCCCCTCTTGTGCTGTATTTTTTGCAACAATCTGTCCCTTCACGTCTTTGCTTTTATTTCTTTTCATTCTTTTGTCCCGTTTCATATTCTGTCTTTTGTTGGACAACGGAGCTTTCATGCTGATGATACATGATTTGTGAACATCAGTGCTAGCAAACATCCCTTTTCTCCAATTATTGCATTATATTTTTTTCCATAGGAGCTTTCATAAGGTTAATTGCACTATAATTGGAGAAATCATTCATGGACTGTGCTCTTTTCCATTCTGCAGATTTTTCAAAACCTCACACCTGTTTTTCTTAGGTTTGGGAGCTACATCAGTCTATAAATCCTTCTACGTTTCCTGGTATACTTTCTTATGAAATAAAACTTTTTTTCTATCTCACTCTCCTTTTGCCCAACTGTTTTCAATACTTGCAGTCATGCCTGAAGTTGTCAGTCAAGGAACAGCTTATCAGTCTGGGCTTTTCCTTTTTAAGCTTAAACTTGGTGACTTTGGAAACCTGTCAACACCCAGTTGCTTTTAGCCTTAACAATAAAGTCACACTCTATCTCCCACCTAGTAGCTTTAGATTAAATTCTGATGCTATATACGTCATATTTACATAGTTAAAACTCATAACAAAGCAACCCACAGGCAATAGGATGTAATAACCATGCAACAGAGCCATTTCCTGTCCCCTTTTCTCTCTCATACTATGTTTTGTGTAGTTTATTGGATGTGAATGTTTTGAAAATGAAAATCATCTGGGGAGAAAAAAAGTGCTCACCAGGCGTGAGGTTTTAGAAGAATTCAACTGAAAGAATATATAGAGCTGTAAATGCTTGGCCACCTCTGGCATTGTAAAACAAAAACTCTTTCAATACTCCCTTTTATTTCCACAAGATGAATAGTTTGGGAGTGGGGAGGTCATGATTATGTGCTTCAATGGTCTATTTTTAATATGTTTTATTCTACTTGCATTAAAGGAGAACAATTATATCTTGGAGTCAGAAAGCCTTAAACACCAAAGGTTTTACAGTTTTTGTTTTAAATCGCAAACGGCCTATTACAAATGCAGTGCAATGTGAACTTTGCCCATGAACTGTGTTTTAAATACCTAGTCCTTTTGTAGCAAAGAATGCTCTTTAAGAGTATCAGACGTTTTCTTCTCAGCCAAGAGAGCCAATGAAAACATCAAGATAAAAATGGCTGTGATGTGTCCCTTGCACTAAACTGGTAAGCCTTGGATCATGTTAATGCTTCAGATCCAGGCCAGAGATCCCTTAATTTTGACAACGTTGCATCCCATATGCACAGTTGCCGTGTATGTGCATCAGAGCACTCGTGTACTCTGATGCACATACACGGCAACTGTGCATATGGGATGCAACATTGTCAAAATTAAGGGAGCTGACTTGGAAACACAGATCAGCTTCTTCTGCTGAAACAAACAGATAGTGCCTTGCTAATGGGGAGAATTGCCACAGAGTTATCACAGACAACAATCGGATCAGAAAGAAACCTGGCATTAAAAAACTTGGCATAAAACAAGACACTGAGAGATCTCTGTCTTTTGGTGCTACACCTCTGAAGATGCCAGCCACAGCTGCTGGCGAAACGTCAGGAACTACAATGCCAAGACCATGGCAATACAGCCCGGAAAACCCCCAACAACCATTGGCATAAAACAGCTTGGCGTAAAGCTACAAAGGCTGATGTGAACATAGTATGCTCTGTAAGCCTTTATTTGCACACTTGTATTACCAAGTCCTCTTCCAACATTACCTTTGGTCTGTGTACTGCACCTCTTTCCATGCTAGTGTCCTAGTTCCCAGAACCAATGAAGCTGCCCTTGGAGGCCCATGACATGTGCTCCTCTCACTCGAATTTACAGAGCAGTAGGAGAAGGAACCATAGAGGTTCCCACACTATTAAAGGTAATATCAGAAAGAGATCAAAGGACTTTGGTTGGGGCAGTTGAAGGTTTTTAACTGCCTGGAAGTAAGAAGAGGGCTGTTCAACTTTCATTTAGCTATGGTGAAAGACTGGCTAGATCTATGGCCACTCCTCTCAAATTTCAGGGGTAAATGATCTTTTGCGAGTGATTAATCCAGTTCCTACTGCACAGGAATCATGAAGCTATCTGTGTACAGTAAAACTCATTTGGATTTTGCACTCTTTTTATTTATTCTCTCACATCTCTCCTTCTAGTATGGAATATCTGGTAAATATTTAGGAAACAAACTGCTTGTGATGACATTCAAAATGTGTATGGGGAGTTTGTGTTGTTTTTAAATAAAGATCCCGTTCTTTTGTTGGCTTTGGCAGAAGAGATGTTGCTCAGTTAATTCTACAGAATAATGGAGGTGGGAAGGGTGGAAAACAGCTTCTATAAGCGTGAACAGCAGTCCACACATGGAAAGTGCTCTTCAGAGTTCCATTAAGTCCCCTTATCAAGTGAAGCTCATATCACCACTCAAAAAGTCAAATGAAAAGCAGCCCTTTAGATGCAGAAATGGCAATGGCAAAGGAAGCAGGACAGCAAAGTATATGGAAAAAAAACTTTTTTCTAAAAGGCAATAGAAGGAATAGAGAGATCAGAACCACTCTGACAGCATCTGCAGTGCTAACTAGGTAAATCAGGAAAAAACCACACAATAACATTGCATTGCCAAGTTACGGTTTGCAATTTATTTGTCCTTAAGATATTTCTTTTTTAAAATAGTATTTTTAATCAATCAAAATGTATAAAAGCATGCAGAAGTTAATTTTTCAGGCATTTTGAGATATTTGAATTGCTATTTACTGAATTTCTAATTTTTTGTGTTATATGCCACCCTTTTCCGTTAATTGGCAGGATACTAAATTCTACAAACAATAAATAGCCTAGACCAAATTCTGAACATACTTATCTAGAAGAAATTTCCACTGAAATGAACAATTTTTTTTTTTATTAAACAGGTTTATGAAAGGGTTTTTAACTAAACTAGTTGTAAACCACCATTAAGCAGCATGCTAAGAACATTTTTTAAATATTACTGTTATTGACATGTTCTCCCAGAATAATAAATCTAAAGTTTGTACCTGTTTGAAAACTGTCCCATGTAAATAATAAGCCCTGGCTTTCAACAAAATATGGTCTCGTCCTGTTTTCATTATCATTATCACATCATTGAGCACTATTCTTTCAATATTGGTGGCATTCCCTTTGAATTTTTATTATTATGTACCAAACCATCTGCAATCCCAAATTCTAATTCTTTCATGCCAAGGTGTTTTATATAATCTTATCAAATAAAATTTCAGCAGGTTTTATAACAAGATATCTTACATTGTTTACTTCTGCGCATAAGTGCAAAAATATGCACATCATCCAATCCAGTAATGAAGATAGTGGAGTTCTGAGAGACAGGAAGAAACAAAACATAAAGCAGACAAACTCTACACAGAGTTGGCAGAAGTACCTTGAGAATTTTGGATTCTCTCTCAGAACTGATGTAGGGTAGTAGATCTGCTGCTGCTCTCCAGGCAAAAGAATCAGTTTGTAGCTGATGTGAAAGACATTTGCCTGAGACCCTGGAGAGTTGCTGCCAGTCAGAGTAGACAATACTTACCTAGATAGGCCAGAGATCTGACTCAGGCAGCTTCATGTGAAGCTAGGATTTTGGATTGAATGAAACCTCTTCCTTCTTCAGGTTTTACAGGTGCCTACACAGTTTCCTACGCATAGAACTGTTCTTGCCTGCTAACAGCTCTACAGGGTCTAATCTGGCAGCTGGAATCCAGTGGGGGATTCTCTCTTTTCTGACTCCTGCCAAATTGCTGGGAAGGAAAAGAGACATTCACAGCATTTTAACAAGATCATTCCAAAAACACAATTTGTCTCGAATAAGAGGAGAGATTCCTGTTCCTTTTCTCACCCTGTTGCAGATTATGCCTATTAGAGATGGGATTTTCCCTCATATCTTCAACAACACCTGATGCATAAGGTCGATTCCCCACATGAAGAATGTAGCTCTTCCCCAAGCTTCTCTTTTCCTTTTTGCCGCCCTGCTCCTTTCACAATGGATCACTGTTTTTCTTGTCTAGATGTGAATCCATCTTGCATCTGAACATCAGCTCAGATCTCTTTAACTCACTCTCATTCATCCCAAGCAGTATGCCTTGCTATTATATACTTCAGTATGTTCTTGAGCTTTATATACTGGTCACTTGCCCTCTGCAGCTACAGAGCTCTACTTAGTAAAGTAAGCCTTTAAGAAGTAAAGCCCATGTTAGCTTTCTTCTCTTGCTCTGCTTGTGCTTTCTGTGTACACAGCCAGAGGTTGACTGTGTTCTGTTCATTTACTTTGCTTCTGGACTTAATGTGTGTCTCTGTTTGGGGCAGGGAAAGTAGAAAATGTTGGCATTTTCAGCATATGGGGTTATAATATGCAACGTATGCAGCTGTGCGTGTAATGGAAAGACATACATGTGTTTGCTATGGTGGTGATTGCGTCAGATCACCCTGTTACGAGCCAGAGCACCATCTGTCTTGTCAATGTTTCCCATTTGATGGCTTGCTTGAAGATGTTTTGAATATTTATAATTTTTCTTTTACCCAGTAAGCAGGTGAATGATCTCACCTCGTATCAAGGCCATCCCAAAATGATGATCATCAAGCTGTCACAAGATGTTTGCTTCAACAAGAGAGTTTGTCAATGCAACTCAAGAAGCAGCAGGGTAGAAAAGTTTACCTGATGCTTCTTCCTTCAGCGTTAATCAGGGATTCACACTGAATTCCTTTAATTGGTTAATTGTAACAACTATTGATTAAAGGTGACAGCCTTAAACTGGATCTTATCAATGACTCAACATATGTCAGATTGCAACCCAGCGGGTCTGGCTTCTGACTACTTTCTGGATAACTTCCAGGAGGTATTTTGTCACTCTCTCAGCATTCACAGAACCACATCTGTAGTCCATGGAAAAAGAAATATATGTTAACTCCACTCTGGAAAATAACAGCCATGGGAATCCAGATTCACCGTTCCACATTTTTTAAAAAATCCAATCCTGTTGGACTTGACCAGTTTGGAGCTGTTTTGCCACAAAGTTCTGCTGGTTAAGCTTGTTTGCACAGCTATAATCTTGTTTGTATTGCCATAATCTTTTAATGCTCAGAAAAGGATTTTAAATTATCTGCCTTTAGGACTGCTACTGGTGTTATTCTACTTGCCTCTTACAGCTGCAAGCACCTTCCACGCTGTAGATTTCAAAGCCCTAGAGCTCACAAAGGGCCAGTGTGTGGGGTGGGTGGGGGAGACGTAACTGAGCCCTCTGAGATCCTCACTGTGATATATACATAGGAAGAGACATTATTAGCCAATACTTCATACTAGTGGACATACACTACCTGATAACATAGTGTTTATTTCTTGCATTTGACAAGATAAATCAACATTTCTTTTTGACCTTTGTGTGGGCATTGGCTCTGCAAGCTCTTAAGGAAGTTCTGCTTATAACCGTGGGAGTTTATTGCCATAGAAAAAAGCTCTAAAGTTAATAATAATGATAATAATGATAACAACATTTGATTTATATACCACCCTTTAGGACAACTTAACACCTACTCAGAGCAGTTTACAAAGTATGTTATTATTATCCTGACAACAATCACCCTGTGAAGTGGGTGGGGCTGACAGAGCTCTGGAGAGCTGTGACTGACCCAAGGTCACCCAGCTGGCTTCAAGTGAAGGAGTGGGGAATCAAACCCAGTTCTCCAGCTTAGAGTCCCATCGCTCTTAACCATTACACCAAACTGGCCCTCAGTTAGCTGTTGAAGCTATATGAACATCACAGGCTATCATCTTAATAGAATAAGGACCAATTTAAACTTTGCCCATGACTGCTACCAAACAAAACCTAAAATGATGGTTGTTGTGGATTTTCCGAGCTGTATAGCCGTGGTCTTGGCATTGTAGTTCCTGACGTTCCAGTCTGGTTCCAGTTAGTGGATGATATGTTTATCATTTAGAGCCACGATGAGGAAGAATTGATGGAGTTCTTAAACCACCTCAACAATATCCACCTGAACATACAATTCACCATGGAGAAAGAAATTGAGGGTAAACTTCCATTTCTAGATACCTTGGTCATCCGCAAAGCAAACTTTCAGTTAGATCACAATGTCTACAGGAAACCAACTCACATGGATCGGTACTTACACAAAAACTCCAATTACCACCCTCGACAGAAAAGAGGCATAATAAAAACATTAGTAGACCGTGCAAGATGGATATGTGAATCGCACTTTCTCAACAAGGAAACTAATCATCTAAACCATGCACTTCAAGCAAATGGCTACTCCAGAAATGAAATCAGAAGAGCGATTAAACCAAGGATAAATCAAACAACTAAGGAAAAACAGTCTCCCACAGGAAAAGTGTTTTTGTCATATATCAAAGGAATCACTGATCAGATGGGAAAGCTTATGAAAAAGCACAACTTACAAACAGTATTCAGACCCACCAGAAAAATACAACAGATGCTACGATCAGCAAAAGACAGTAGAGATCTCCTCACCTCTGCAGGAGTATACTGCATACCCTGCAGCTGTGGACAAGTTTACATCGGGACCACACAGCGTAACATCCAGACAAGAATAAAAGAACATGAAAGACACTGCAGACTTGGCCATCTGGAAAAATCAGCAGTGGCTGAATATAGCCTAACTCAAACAGAACACAGTATCCTATTCCAGGACATTAAAATACTGGACAACACTTCCAACTACTTCATCAGATTTCACAGGGAAGCCATTAAAATTCATAAGCATAAGCACAATTTCAACAGGAAAGAAGAGACTTTAAGAATGAATAGAGCATGGTTTCCAGTCCTGAAAAACACCAGGCTAACAAAATACTCTACATCCTACAATAGCCCTGCAGAGAAGATTAGCATATAAAGCACAAATCCATATGCAAAAGAACCTCCTCAGGACACAGTGAAGCTTCCCTCCATTAGCATTCCACACCCTGGGAAACTCTTACAGGATGACTCAGCCCAAACACACCTTCCTGAGTAGATATAAATTACCTGCCAACATCTTCTCCACATTGTGACACTGAGAGATCTAGATCTTTTGGTGCAACACCTCTGAAGATGCCAGCCACAGCTGCTGGCAAAACATCAGGAACTACAATGCCAAGACCACAGCCTGGAAAATCCACAACAACCATCGTTCTCCGGCCGTGAAAGCCTTCGACAATATATAAAACCTAAAACCATCAGCCATACGGCAATCAGAGCAGCAAGGAGAAATACATCAGTCAAAATGCATGGACTTCACACACAAGTTTCTCAGAGCTCTTGGGACAGCCATGTGTTTTCATCATGGTACACAATAGGAGCATCTAATAAGTCCATGTAGAAAACAAGATCCTGGGATAGATGGACCTTTTGCCTTATTCAGCAGGGTTCTTCTTACATTCTTAAATCTTACTATTGCCTAATGGATTGACTAAATGAGAAAAATGTTGTAGGCTGCAATCACTGATGAGACACAATGGCTAAATCAGTCCCAGTTTCTTCCTCTTATTCATCTTGATATGATTAGCAATAATGTGCTTAGGAACAAAGTGTCCTTCAATACCGCAATCAGTTACATGTCAAAGATTTGTCTCATTTTAGCACAATCATTAAAAAACAATGGAAAATTTCTGATGTTAAAATGAAACTGACACTTGAGGTAGGGGCTTTCATGGCAACTCAAACAAACAAAGACAAATTTTCCATCTTATTTGTAGATTGTACCAAATATCTAATGGATTGCAATAATCTATAATGTTTTTGGTTCTGGAATGACTGGTTTACCATGTACGGCTGTATAAGGTGGCTTGTATCATGCATGTCATATATGAAGTTTAAATAACATTGGATGATTTTTCTTCTGAAATTTAGTTTCTCAAGATTATTACAGAAGCATTTTGATTTCTGAAAAATCAATGGACTCTAATTCTAAACTTCCATTTTTATCCCCATGGACTGCAGAGCGCTGCACGTTGTATGTGATAAAACAAGCTCCTCTACTCTTTCATATATTCCAAACATAGAAGATGGAAAACTGCAAAGTAGGTAAGAGGACCTGGGTATTATCCTTATCTGTATTATGCTGGAATTGTAGTAGTCTTACGTAGCAGCTACATAATTAACATTTTAAGGGAGTAAAAGGCAGCTAAAACCCTGCCTTAAAAAGCATTTCACTCATCATTATAGAAAAGAAAATGTTTCCTAAGAATATATCCTGTGACACTGTAAAACCTATGCAATGAATCCAAAGAACTGGACTGGGTCTTCATTAACCCTTTCCCACTTGTCACCCATCCTGTTCTCTGCAGTTCCTCTTCAAATGCAAAAACTTGCTTCTGGTGACTGGGACACCAGTGGACACACTATGGTAGGCAAGCACATGGAGATGCACTGTCAAGAGATAGCGACTTATCCTCGATCGACTGGCAGCTCCTGCACAGACAGGACAGCCAAGAGGGCCAGGCCCAAGACACCCCCTCCAGTGGCCTATCATCACTGGGAGCAGAAGTGGGGGTGACTGAGTGGCACTTGCTCCAAAGGCATGAACGAAGAGGCTCCCAGCCCATGCAGTGAGAGAGGAGTGAGGCTTGGATCTGCATGAATCTGCACGAGCTTGAGCAGCACAGGCCAAGGCCAGCAAGCTGGGGAGACTCAACAGGAGTCAGCCCCACCAGGACATCTACCAAATTTCTACCCTCCCAGGTGCCAAGGGCAGGAGCTCTCCTAAGAAAAGGAGGGTGGCATTCAAGCTTGTGCAGGGTGCAGAATCCTATTTAGGGGCTGGGAGGAGGCCCAGCCGAGGCAGAACCACATGGATCTTTATTCTAAGGGGTAGAATATGCAGGGGAGTAGTAGTAATAGGGTGCAGTACACCCTTGGGAAGGACTGTGTCTTTGCAGTAAACTGACAGGTAGATGATGGGGGTGCAATGGCTTCACCCCCCTGCTTGCTCCTAGTCATGCAGCAACCATGACCAATGATCTGTGGAGACTCGGGCACCCCAATCCACGAAATACAGCTTGAGGGGCAGATGTAATTGTGACATATTCCTTTGCCAGCAATGCCCATCTACCTTCTTCATTAACCAAACTGGACTGTCCTTTTGAAAGTATAAACAAAGACAAGTCACTAAAAAATTAGAGAACAAATATTTAAAACTTCCCAAGATATTCTATTAAAATTTCCTCTGCCCCTGTCAGGCCTTCACATTCCACATATACACACTTCAATCCATTCTTTATCCAACTTCAAAAATGTGCATTCAAAGAAAATGCCCACAAAAAGGAACAACAACTATGCTTTTCAACAGTAGCCACTCAGTAGCCATTTCAAAATCAAAGGTGCTGAGCAGGCTCACCAGCCACTCCCCTTGGAGTCGGGCTGCCAGGTCCCCCAGTGAGGGTGGGAGATGCCCCACTCCCAGCCTCTGCCTCCTGCTGCTACTCACCTGGCCAGCGGGGGGGGGAGGCCCTGGGAATGGGCCTGGGAGGCAAAAAAAAACCCTCTTGGGCCAGAGACCAGCAGGCTGGGCATGATGACATTGCTTCCTTAAGTGATGTCATCACACTTGGCAATGGGCATGCTCCCACGCTTAACAGGAGCCCCAACTGGGACCACACAAGGAGATCCAAAAGGTAAGAGCCAGGTCCCCACACCCACTGGGATGGTAAGGGGACCTGGCAACCCTACAGGGGGGAGGAGACTGAAGCCACACAGGAAGGCCTGCTGGTGCTGTTGCCAGTTTCTGCATGCCAATAGACAGTCACTCCTCCACCATGCACAAAAATACTGGGCGTTTATATGTCCAGTATTTTAACTGCGTTTCCCCCACCAGTCCAATAAAAAAACTGTACTGTTCAGGTGGAAACTGGACACCTGGCAACCCTGTGACTGGGAAGAAACTCTTTCAGTGTTTTATATCATTGTCTGAATCTGCACACTGACGAGCACAGGAGAGTGGAGTTGATTAGCAACACCTCTCAACATATTTTTGATGTGGCCACAAGGAAAAATTAGGAATGGTTATGCTATCATTGCAAACTTCAAACCTAGATGGATCTGCACAAATGTTGCAAAACCCGTGGGGAAGTTGCTTAGTATGCCGACACTATTAAAATGAAATTTTAAGTAACATTTAATTATTTGCAGTTCTGCTTAGTTATTACTAAAACCTTAACCCACAACATCATCTGGCATCTTCATTTTGTTGTGTGGTAGCAAATGCATAGTGTTCTTATTTTGCCTGATATACCCACTATGGAAACTGAAATTGCTGTGTGGGAAAACAAGAATTTCCCTTTATGTTTTTGTGGGATTCTTTCCCCTTTCTTTTTAACAGATGGCCACATTTTAAATGCATAAATTATATTTTAAAGTAATATACAGATTGACTCATGACAGCTTTTCTGCCAGTAAAAGAGGAAGGTGGGCTGGTAACTTTGGACCCCTGGAAAGGCTATGCCATGCATCACCCACATGGATAAAAAATCATGTGGAACAGGGACTGGAGTGAGGCGGGCAAGTGGATGAGATCAAATGAAACATTTAATAGGGTCCAATCCTATTAAGGTCTCCAAGGCAGAGAACAATACACCCACAATTAAAAACAACAGTTAATGGAACACATCAACCGGAAGGTGGATCAGTGAGGGACCCAATCAAAAAAGAAAAGTTCTTCCACCTGCTGATGGAAGATAGTGATAGAAGGTGGTGGTGGAGAGTGCCTCAAGTCATAGCTGACTTATGGAAACCCCTGGTTGGGTTTTCATGGCAAGAAACTAACAGAAGTGGTTTGCCATTGCTTGCCTCTGTAACCCTGGTCTTTGTTGGAGGTCTCCCCCATAGAAATACTAACCAGATCCGACCCTGCTTAGTTTCTGAGATCTGACAAGATCAGACTCACCTAGGCTATTCAGATCAGGGCAGTAATAGAAGGAGACAGATGAACTTTGGACCCATAACCAAAAAAGCCCTTTCCCAGGTTGCCACCCAACCCACTTAGCCTCAGAAGGCAGGGGCACATGAAGCAGAGTTTCCAAAGATGACTGTAATGGAAGAGTAGGTTCATAAGGGAAAAGGCAGTCCCATAAGGTATGCTGGTTGCAAGCCATGTGGGGCATTATGCATTTATGTTTGTTTTAAAAATCCACATTTTATAATTAAAATAATGCAGCTAACTGCATTTCCTTACACTGTAATTTCAATATTCTTTTTGGTGCTCTACAGTGCGTTCCTATACATGTTTGCTCAGAAGGCAGCCATCCAGTCACTATAGAACATCCAATAAAAGACCCCAAACCAAAGAACATTTGAGGTTTTTTAATATGATAAAAGTCATTTTAAATGTAAACGATGCAGCTCTCTTCAACTGCTAGCTATAAATTGCCTGAACTGTATGGGGTCCATTGACATCATATGTGCGGAACAAAGCCAGCGGAGGTGGTGCTGAGAAATGTTGTTTGAAGTGTAGACATTTACTTGTGTACATTGCTTCGCCCTCAAACCATTGTCATAATTGCCATCAGATGGTAGTATTTTAAAATTGTTTTCTTTTGATTTTTATTATTTGCTTCAGTCTCATCACATAATATTGGTGAACATCACCAATATTGTTCAAAGACAGGAATGGAATTTGGACTTCAGGCCACGGTGACAAGTAACGCTGAGGCTTTGCTTCTGATGAAGAAATAGTTAAACATTTATAACTAACCCTTTCTTTGTTATTTACCCCTAAAATCTGTCCAAATTGTCAATGAAATCATAAACAAATTATACCCTTTTAACCTCACTGAGTTCAATGGAGTTTGAAAGGCAGGAGTTTGCTTAAAGTTGCACTGATAGGATTGTCTTGTGTTTTATAATAAATAAATGTTACGATGATATGACACTGAAAACAGGTATTCCTTAGCTCTACAACTGCTCTGGCTGCTAAGAGGTATAGAAAGTTTTTATAACTTTTTCACTTATCAACCTCTACCAGCATTTAATGTTAAAGAACAGATTCTTGCTGTTAGTTTATTCTGTACTCATAAAAGCCAAGTAAGTGCTCTATCCTGGTGGACAGTTTGTGAGCCCCACCACATTGATACCAGTTTAAAAGAGCTAATAAAAGTTTGAGTGATATAATCTGTGTTTATTTCTTAATTTGTGAAGTTAGGATGATGTCTTCTAATAATTAAAATAGCATTTTTTAAAAAAGAGAACTTTTTAAATGGGATTTGTAATAGATTTATGTCATCAATAGGTTCCAAGAAAGCAAGGTGCACCTAGAACACATATATCATCTGTTTCATATGAAGATGGGAGAATGGGAGTGGCATTATGCACTAAGCTTTCAATGATCACAATTAATACTGCTTCTTGTACACAAGCTCATCATCTCATTTTTTTCCCTAGTACACAAAACCTGCCACAAGTCTAGAGGGTTTTATGCAACAGCTTTTTCCCAATCTAGATGGAATAGGAGTAGGTTGTCAGGTCCAGGTTGGGAAATTCCTAGAGATTTGTGGGGGTGGGGGGAGACTTGAGACTGTGGGATTGAGAGGCGAGTGAACCCAGTGGGGTATTGCATAGAGTCTGCTCTCCAAAGCAGCCCTTTTCTCCCGGAGAACTGACCTCTGTGGCCTGAAGCAGCTGTAATTCTGGGAGATCTCCAGCCATCACCTAGAGCTGGCAACTTTAAATGGAAGACACTTTTCTAGAAATGTGGTATATAGTTAGGTTTGTTTTTGCCTTGTGGTGGGGATTATCTTGCCCATAATCATAACTAGAGATGGGCACAAACCGCATTACAAACTTCAAAACCCCACAAAATTGGCGATGGTGCGATTGCAATCCGGTAGTTCGTGATTGTCCTCGTCCAATGAACCAGCATTCAGGAGAAGCTTGGTTCGGTGCATTCGGCTGTGGTTCGGGAAGCTAGACAGTCAGGCGCCAGCAATCAATTCCCCTGGAAACGGAGCCGGGGAATGCCTGAACTCTGTCTGCGCTCCTTCTGTCGCCCTGGAAACCCCAATGGAAGCCCAGCTTACCTTGATCAGCAGGTCTTCTTTCCAGTCACGGAGCTGCAAAGCGGTTACAAGTTGGGAGAAGACACCCAGGGAAGGGAGGGGGAAGAGGATGTTCTGTAGCCATGGGCACTCCAATCTCATCCCTTCAAACCCTCATAGGCAGCTCTGATGGCCAAACACAGACCTCCTGAGTTGCTCAATGGGACCTGTGCTTATAAATAGCCGTGGGCTCCCAGGCTGGGTTTCACTTTCAGCGAGCAGTGGAGTGGGACAGAGCTCTTGCTTGCCACTTGCTAGCCTTTGGGGACAGAGACTGAGAGTATAATTCAGCTTGGATTTTTGTGGGAATTTCCTGGGGGCCTTGGATTGGAGAGGGTATAACTCCAAGATCCCTTTTACAATCTTGTCCAAACTTGGGTAATGGCTGTAGGAGAGCCTGCAAAAGACTCCCTGGGAATATGGACTCTCTAAGTGCCACAGGGGCCATTCTGCACCCAACGAACCACGAACTGCAAACCAGTTCGGTAACAGAAAATGTTCGTTGTGGTTCGTGATCTCAGGATCGTTGTCGGTACCGAACCGTGAACCGCTGGTTCATTAAATTTTTTTGGTTCGTGCCCATATCTAATCATAACTCCTTATATGACTTTGAGATTACTGGATGACTTTTTGTTTTTCTGATTTTGTGCCACTTGAAGTTTAACTATGGAATGAATTCCTGGAGGGGGGATATATTTGTTATCTAAACATCCCAGTAATAAAATGGTATCAATTTCTTAAAAATTAAAACACCACAAAGTGCAAAAACAGCAAATTATTGTGGAGGTAGTTAAGATTAGACTCGTACAGATAATTAAATTTTTTCCTATCCAGAAACTTGTTAGCCTGCCTCTGAAAAGTAAACAGGACTAAGCAGTCTTCAAAAATCACTTGGGAGGGAATTCCCTCCCGAATGAACCCACCACTGTGAAGACCCTGCTTCTAATTTCAACAGATGGCCCTGCAAGAACAATAGGCATGCCAAGCAGGAATTTGACACCCAGAGCCCCAGTGAATGGGCTCTCCTTAAGTAGCTATTTGCAGAGTTCGGTTGCATTTATAGGAAAAAACAAACGAGCCAGGCTTGTGTGTTCCACTTCAGAGCACTTTACATATTGTTTCCAGACAGTGTCCCATGCAGATAGCTCTCAGGGCCAGATGTTTAGCCTCAGCAGTTGTATCAAGCACCTTAAGATCATTCTAAGAATGTAATTTAAAACACATACACTGACTCTGTTGCTATCAACATTGGGCCACTGTTGGTGGGTCACCGAGATTCAAATCAGAGCCTTTTTAATGCTGATGTTCAGTCTTGAAAAAAAAAAATTATAATAATACAATAGGATCTGTTCAAGCATATGTAGAATATCTTTTTCTCTTCATACAGTAACTTAAACCCGCATCTACACCTCTGGGAGCAGGGGAAAGGTTTTCAAGAGCAAAAGTGTTCTTTCTTCAAAATAAAATCAGTAAATATAAAAATCAGGGATTTAAACATGAAACAGATTGTGCACACATTCTGACATTGCATGCTCTGTCACCAGAAATCACTGTCCCTTTATCGTAAAAGAAATATTATACTTCAAGTGAAAGCAGGTGTTTGGGGGTAATCTGATGAAGTGGGGAGATGCCCCTATGTGATGTGCTCAAGTAACAAAACACGACAGAATGTTGCAACTTCTGCAAAAGTATTTCTACTTCACAATGGTTGCAGAAGCCTCATGGGAGAACTGAAAGAAAATCAGCTTGCAAGGAGGTACTGCAGGATTTAATGGCTCTAAGTCCACCTGTAAACTGCCCCTTTAACTGCTTCTGGGATCAGACTCCTCCAAGGCAGGATTGGACAACTTCTGTGTTCTCAGGGCCCTCTCTATTCTCCAAGCAGCAGTCCTGTATTTTGTATCTTTCATAAATTGTCAGGCTTCATAATAATGTCACACCTAGGAGTAAGTTACATGCTGAAGCATATTCAGTCATTACATACAAAACACAAATATGTGGACTCTCTCTTTCTCTCTACCTAGATTTGAAAATAATTTTTTCCCCTATCTTAACGAGTTATGCCATGTTTAATACTGTAGTTGTTAGCCTTTCTCTCCCTCCAGGTCCAGGTGTTATTTTGACCGTGCTTTCTATGGGAGAGAATACTCTTATCTGTTTCTACAGCCAGAGACCTTGATGGGCCAAACCTTCCCACAGCAAAGTTCTCATCGCCATGGAAGATGGAGGGGAGGCTGGTAATGAAGGGTTTGATGTATCACATGTTGTGCTTTCTTTTTTCATTCTCAACAATGACTGTGTTCAGCCAAGATCCTTTCTAGGCCTTGGAATATGGATACTTGTGTCAGAGCCTAGTCTTTCAATAAACCTTTTGAAATCAAGAAATTGTGCTTCTTGCAGAAGGGGGAGACAAACTCTAGATAACAGGGATTCCATAGTCTGACAAGGGCCATTAATTATTTTTATTTATTTATTTATTTATTTATTCAATTTATATACCGCCCATCCCCAGGGGCTCTGGGCGTTGAACAGTTTAAATCGATGGCCTTTGGTAAGGCCATCAGGAGACTAAATAAAATTCTTTAGAGGGCAGTCCCTGCATGTAAACCTCTAGCCAGCTGACCCTACTTTGTGAAAAAACAAATGTGGGACACAATCCAGCAGGAACTTCTCTTATTCAAGGCCCACTGAAATGAAAGGGAGTCTCTCAAGAGCACTACTCATTCCTTTCAGGAAGGCTCAGACAGCAAAACTTCCTTCTGGATACTCAATTCTGTTTATCATCATGACATCAAGTGTGAAAGTAAATAAAGATGATATCTGGACAGTACCACAGGGGACAAAGGGACTTTAATTTTAAAATAATATTTTACTACAGAGTTTTCTCTAAATGCAAAGATAAGCTAAATTCCCAATCAAGAATCTATGCCTTTAAATAAAACTGGCATCTTTATTTAATTTATTGATTATTTCTAAATTTCTAAAGAAAATTTTTTAAAGAAAGGGCAGCAGTAGAATTAAATGTCTCTTACTTAGGGGGAAATGGGGTTTTTGTTTGTTTTGTAGTCAGCAGATTGTTGTCATTTTGATACCTTATATAAAGTATACCACATATCAAGAGACAGAAAATAAAAGTCACAAAAAGATGTAGTAAAGTGTGACAGCTGGGAAGGGTACTGTGGGAGGTGTTTGATGGATAAAACCATTTGTGGCTACAATCCTGTCTTGTTATTCGTTGCCTTGGTTTCACAAGACTATATATGTTTGTAGCCATACAATACTGCAGGAAGCGTTTATAATTGCTACCTTCGTTTTTTTTCTGAATTCTTTATCTGCTTAATTAAGAAGGTATTTCATAGCATTTTTACTTTGTCATTGGTATGGTTGCATAAAATATATTAGCCAATACATTGCAAATAATGACGTCAACTAGAACTCAAGAGCAGCTGTGCTGGATCAGACCAATGGCCCAACTAATCCAGCATCCTGTTTCTCAGATGCTCCTGGAAGACCAAAAAACAAAGTACGGAGGTCAATGCCTCTCCTTGTTTTTTTCCTCAGTACTGATATCCAGAGAGTTCTTGACTCTGGAAATTTAGTCATCATAGTTAATAGCCATCTAGTCATCCATGTATTTGTCAAAACTCCATTTAAAGCCAACAAAATTAGTGGCTACTATTGCCACATGCCACAGGAGCAAATTCTTTTGTGGCACTAGTAATGCCACTCTGAGACCCAAGCACTTTTGTGCAAAGCAGTCATTGTAAATAACTCATATAAACTGAGTTATGGAGTCAGGAAAATAATTTCCTATGCACATAAGAATTATAAAAATGCTGGACCTTCCTTGGGCAGCACAGTGGTTAAGTGGTTTGGCTACGAATCAGCACTCTATTGGTTCAAATCCCACTATTGCCATGAGCTCAGTAGGTGGCCTTGGGTAAGCCACTCCTCTCAGCTCCAGCTCCCCAGCTGTATTGTGGGGATAATACACCGCTCTGAGTGAGGCACTAATCTGTCTAGAAGAGTGGTATATAGGCACAGTTATTATTTATAACAGGGAAAAACAGCCACAGGATGATGATAAATAACACCTAATAGGACTTATATTCGTAGGAAAGGTATGCCTTACTGTTCCCTTATATTCATAGGAAAGGTATACCTTATGTTCCCTTATTTTTCTTTCAAAAGATAGCTCTGTAACTCTATTTCTGTTTCTCACCTTATAATTCTGAAAATAATAGATCGTATCCTATGAACTGCAAGTACATGGGCTTTCTCTGTGGTGGCCCTTACCCTGTGGAACTGCTAGCCTGAGGAGGTCAGGAGTAGACATGGGCACGAACAGCATTACAAATGAAAGAAACCAACAAAAAGGCTGCTTGGCTGCTCGCGAGCAGGCTGTTCGGGAGGCGCCACTACAGCCGAACTGGTGATCGGCGCAAAGCCTTGTTCGTTGTCCTCGGCCGCCATTTGGGAAGCCAGACACTCAGGCGCCTTCAATCAATTGCCTCGGCAACAGAGCGGGGCAGTGCCTGAACTCTGTCTGCACTCCCTCTGTCTCCCCGGACACCCCAATCAAAGCCCAACTTAGCTTGATGGGCAGGTCTTCCTTCCAAGCGTGGAGCTGCAAATTTATGTATTTATTTATTGGATTTTTAGCCCACCCTCCCCGCAAGCAGGCTCAGGGTGGGTCACAATCATAAATAAGATACAATAAGTAAAACCAATAAATAACATCTCATGGATATCCACATTCCAAATGGGACACCCTTCCCCCTTTCCCTGCCCATCATACACAAGTGAAGAAAAGGGTGGAGGTGTGCGTTGGTGAACCTCTAACTCTTCAAGCATTGGGAGGCAAATTGGTAACAATTGGTAATGTGGGAGCAGACACCAGGCGGGGAGGGAGGGAGGAGGGGGTGTTCTGTGGCCATGGGAACTCCAATCTCATCCCTGCAAGCCCTGTTAGGCAGTTCTGACTGCCAACCACAGACCTCCTGCGTTTCTCAATCAGACCTCTGCTTATAAAAGGGCACTGCGCTCCAAGTTCTGGTTTCACTTTCAGCAAGCAGTGGAGTGAGAGAGAGCTGTTATAGCCTTTTGGGAGAGAGACAGGGAGAGTGCATTGGAGCTGGGGTTTTTTCTGTGTGTGGTAGGTGGGATAGGGAGCTATCCCCTCTGGTTCCAGAGCTGCTGCCAGGCCCTGGGGCCAAGCTCAGTTGGCACCTCAGGCTCACTTTTATTAGTACTAGTGCCTGATCTGGTCAGGTCTCTGGGAGTGCTGGACTAGGGCTCTAGCATCAGCCTCTGGTTCCAGGGCTGCTGCTAGGCCAAGCTCAGTGGCACCTTGGCTGAGGGCTCACATTATTATCAGTGCCTGATATGGTGGTCAGGCTTGTGGGTGTGCTGGGCTAGGGCTCTAGCCTCAGCCTCCAGTTCCAGGGCTGCTGCCAGGCCCTGGGGCCAAGCTCAGTGGGCACCTTGGCTGAGAGCTCACATTATTATGAGTGCCTGATCTGGTCAGGTCTCTGGGAGTGCTGGGCTCGGGCTCTAGCCTCAGCCTCCAGTTCCAGAGCTGCTGCCAGGCCCTGGGGCCAAGATCAGTGGGCACCTTGGCTGAGGGCTCACTTTATTATCAGTGCCTGATCTGGTGGTCAGGCTTGTGGGTGTGCTGAGCTAGGGCTCTAGCTTCAGCCTCCGGATCCAGGGCTGCTGCCAGGCCCTGGGGCCAAGCTCAGTGGGCACCTCGGCTGAGGGCTTACAGTGTTCTCTCCTTTTCTGTGCTCCTTAATTCTAGTTTGGTGGCACAATGAGTCTTCCTGTTGTGGTGGCTGCCACGGGTGGTCGTGGGGTGAAGTGCAAATGCAGTCCTCCAGATTTGGAGCAGTACTTGGTGTGGCTTGGGGGCAGCAGAGAGTACTCCCGCTCCCCCCCAATTCACCTCTGGGGGCTGTGGAGGAGGCCAAAGAGGTCTTTCCACTGGGGGGAGAGGATCTCTCTCAACATTTTGAGGAGGGGGTGGGTGACAGATCCCTGGAGGAATAGTTTGTGTTTTATGAAACATCCCTCCCATCCCCATCCCAAACTCTTGGTGGTGTCCCCACCTGCAGTCCACCCCTCACTCCGTCATCCATGGCCAGCTCCGCAGCGCAGCCTGTAACTGTTCATCCTCCTTCCCCTGGGACAGTTAGTGGGCCACGTTTCAATGCCTCCATACGGAGGCACTTTCAGGCCCTTCCTAGTGACCCCTGTGTGGTGCAGTGCTATGCCTGTGATGTCCTGGTGCGCAGGGGCAAAACCCCGAAGCACCTGCCCTACCTCAGCACCTGAAGACGCACCACCCGAGCCTGTGGTCTCCGTCCTTGCCCGGCAAAACATCCATTGGGAGGAGAAAGGGGGTGACAAGCTCTTCTGAGCAGGGATCGGTGGGAGGGTCATTGGAATCCAACCCAAGCAAGAATCCTTGCCCTGAGGGTGACGCTGGTGGGACCAGAGTGCTCCGGCAGGCCGCGCTCACAGAGGTTGTCCCCTCGGGGTCTGGGACAGCGCTGCGTACAATGGCGAGGTTGAGGGCTCAGGAGGCAGGCCTTCGTGTCTTGGCAGAGACAATTGCCCTACATGGATTGCCCACATCCATCGTGGAGTGCATGGGGTTCCGCAGGCTTCTAAAGCATCTTGCCCCTTGGTTTTCCATGCTGTTGCCACGCACCCTTGCTCATCGAGTCCGGCAGGTATCTCGAATGAGGGTGGCACATTTCGGTCAGGTTTAGCCAGGCCCACTTCCACTGCTAACAGGCTTCTGAGGCCTTGATAGGCCTTCCTGCAACAGCCAGATCATCATGATACCTCCTTTCTGTGAAGGCAGGAAAGTGGGTGATGCTGGCGGCAGCCTCCTTTGAGCACTTGTGCAACAGCTCAGGAGCTGTTGCACATATAGTTGAGCTGCACAGTGCCCTATGCATTGCAAATGCTGTGCCCCCTGAGCAGGGGGAATGGGTCCCTCGACTCATGTCCTTCCCGCAAAGGCAGGAAGGTGGCCAATGTCAGCTGCTGCTGCTGTCCCATTTCTGTCTCTCCCTTTCTGGAACCACTCTGACCCGTCCAAGCAATGTCTCCTGACCTGTCCATCCCTTCCTTTTCATGAAGGTAGGAAGGTGGTTGGTGTCTGGCGGTGCTGCCCAAACTGTAATGAATAGTGCCCGTACTACCTGCACAGGTGAGGTGTCTCGGAGCGGTGTAGAACTGCTCTGGTCCCCCTCATTTCTCGGTGCTGCTGGTCCCTCTTTCTACCTCTCTCTCTGTGGAACCACTCCGACCCTTACGAACAACCTCTCCTGTCCTGCCCATCCTCTTCTTTCCGCGAAGGCAGGACGGCGGGTCATGTCAGCCGCCGCTTCACGAGGGACTATCCTGTTACTGCTCTCTCCTTGGTCACGAGGGACAGCTCGGCTGCGATCGCGCTACTGATTGTATTGTATAGGGATATGGCATGGTTGCACTGCATGGTGGCTCCCCTGTCAACGGGACTGACTGGACCCCTTTGAGCTGGGAGGGAATGTGTCCCACGACTCCCGTCCTTTCCACAAAGGCAGGAATGTGGGCAATGGCAGCTGCTGCCACTGCCCTATTTCTCCCTCTCCCTCTCTGGGACCACTCTTCCCCCTCCCAACTACCTCTTGCTTGGGAGCTTTCCAGTTCCCAGTCCATATCTCTCCCTCTCAGGTACTGCCATGAGTCCCTTCCCCACCACTTGCACCGCCCCGTCCCCTCCTTTCCGTGACGGCAGGGAGGTGGTTGATGCCAGCAGCCACCGATTTGGGGTCTTCCTGTCCCTCATGCAGGATCTTCCAGGTGCAGCTCATCGCCATGGCTGGAACTCCTTGGTCCTCCTCTCCCACCATGACCACTTCATGTTCCCTCTTTCCTCCTCTCCCTCTCGGGTACTGCCAAGTGTCCCTTCCCCAACACTTGCACTGCCCCATCCCCTCCTTTCCATGACTGCAGGGAGGTGAGTGATGCCTGCAGCCACCGATTCAGGATCTTCCCATCCCCCTCGCAGGATCTTCCAGGTGCAGCTTGTCACCGCGCCTGGAACGCCTTGGTCCAACTCTCCCACCCTGACCACTTCATGTTCCCTCTTTCCTCCTCTCCCTCTCGGGTACTGCCACGAATCCCTTCCCCAAAACTTGCACCGCCCCATCCCCTCCTTTCCGTGATGGCAGGGAGGCAGTTGATGCCAGCAGCCACCGATTTGGGGTCTTCCAGGCCCCCTTGCAGGATCTTCCAGGTGTGGCTCGTCACCACAGCTGGAACCCCTTGGTCTCCCTCCACCTTACCACCCGGCGGCTGCAGTCCTCACCCACCTTGCTGCGTAAGCAGATAACCAGTCCGCCTCCGACCCGGAGGCTTGGCGGGCGGGCACATGGGGGTGCCGCCAGTGAGTGGCCAGACCCCCCACCCCCTGAGGGGAGGCAGCCCACCACCACCTCTCCGAATCCGCCAGGCCCAGCAGCTGCAGTCATCAACCACCTTACTATGTAAGTGGATAATTTTCTTCCCAGCCGCAGGCCTGGCAGGCAGGCACATCGAGGGTGCCACTGGCCAGCAGCCAGATCCCCCCATCCCCGAGAGGGGAGGTGGCCCACCTTCAGGACCACTACATGGGTCCAAAGTCAACTGGGGAGGGTGGCTCCATTTGTGTTGATTGGGAGTTTCCTGGGGGCATTGAATTTGGGAATGTATAACTCCGAGATCCATACTGCAATCTTGACCAAACTTGCTTGATGGGTGGAGAAGAGCCTGCTGCACATTCCCTGTAAATATGGGCTCTCTAAGTGCTAAGGGGGCTGCTCTGGTGCCAACGAACGCCAAACACCGAACACGTTCGGTAACAGGCAATGTTCGGTTCCGGTTGGCTGTTCATGTTGATCGTTGGGAACGAACACCAAACAGCCTGTTCGGGTTTTTTTTCCCATTTGTACCCATGTCTAGTCAGGAGAGCCCCCATGCTCCTGGCTTTCTGCAAACCATGCAAAACCAAATTATTCAAAAAGGCTTTTTTCTCAGCTAAGAGGGCGGTATTGTAGGAAAGGGTTCCCATATGTTTCGCTAATGAATTAGGAACCATAGATTTCACCATTATGTTGCATTACATAATATCTGTTGCTTTAAATATGTACTCCTATATACTACCTGTGCTTCATATTGTTTAACGTTCGTCCTAGAATTGATTATGTTGTTTCAGCAATTCTTCAACCCCATATTGGATCCTTGCTAATGCTGTGTCTTTGTAAACTTGTATTCATTTATCCTATGAAATTGTTTATGGAAATGTTCTTGACACTGTATGGAAATGCCTGCCCTTGTCCTTGCCACTGATTGTACTAATCTCACACTATGTAATCCACTTGCAGTCTCAGTGAGAAAGAAGGAATATAAATGAATGAATGAATGAATGAATGAATGAATGAATGAATGAATGAATGAATGAATGAATGAATGAATGAATGAATGAATGAATGGAGGGTTTCTGCGATCCCAGAGGGCATTCATAATGCTGCCTCATACCATTTGTCTATCAAGGGCAGCGCTGTCTATTCTGACTGGCCATGGCTCTCCAAGATCTTGGACAGAGGTCCACAACACCACCTAATGCCCAATCCTGTCAGCTGGAGGTGTCTGGGATTGAACCTGGGAACATCTGTATGCAAAGCAGATGCTCTACCACTGAGTCACAGATTTCCTTAGTTTTTTTCACCTCACTTCCCCCAGCAGCCTCTGGAGAAAAATGCTCTAAAAAGTTGAAGCTTGGAGCCACAGTAGTCCTCTTTAGAGAATGTCAAACACAGTACTGTTCTGTGCAAAATACAGAAAGCAGCCCCACCCCCAAAGCAGCCTCCTGAAGCAACTCCTCCAGATGCCCGATTTTTAAAAAAGTCAAATCCAAAATGTGAAATTTTAGGCAACACCATAAAACTAGCTGAAGAAAAACATGTTAATGTTGAAATTTTTAATTTTGCCACTAAAAATGTACACGTATTAATGACCTCATTAAAAACAGTTCCCTGTTATATAGCATGCGGTACAATGCAGCCCAGACCACAGGAAATCTCTGGGCTAGTTCATCCTGACCTTTCCCCTCTCACACGTTCTAACATTGTTTTCCTCCTCCTGTCCATCTGCTTTAATCATTAGCAAAGCTTTCTTTCTTTTTTTGCAACTGCACTATGAAGTAAAGTCAGCTGTCATCAGAGCATATTTAAACTCTGACTGTTAGATTCCACTGAATCAGCTGTATGCCCACAGGTCTCATTAAGCACAAGGAAGAGCAGAAGCACAGTTTCCTAAAAACTCTAGGGAAAAATAAGCTTTTCTACATTAAAGACTGATCTTGTGTCTTTTCTAGAGCTTGCAGTAGAGTTTGAGACTAAGGTGCAATATAATGTAGGTAGAACATATGAAGTATAGATTTTGAAGAACAAAAATGGCACACCTTTTAAGCATTGGGAAACTGGATTAAGAGCAACTATGGCAGAACCAGATGTAGACCTCTTTCACATTTCCGTTCAAACCAGGTTGTTATCCATTTCTGCCCCAACTTTGTATAAAGCGATGTGGGGGCAGGGTTTTCAAATGGCATTAACATCCATTTCTAAACCTTATGTGACTCGCTGTGGCCATTTCAAACAGCACCGCATTTTTTGGCACCAAAAGTGGCTACCTCCCCCCCGCCCCCACCAGGCCACCAGGGCTTTTGCTTTTCTTTTTTTTAAAGTCAGCACAAAAATAGCTTTGTAATGATAGATATAGCAGGTTTTCTGAATATCCAGCTTTCATTTTTTAAAAAAGTTTCTAGCCCCTTCCCTTGCAGAGATATATGGGTAAAGGCATATCTCTGCACGGGAAGGGAATAGAGACTTTTTAAAAAATGAATGCTGAGAATTCAGAGAACCTGCTCCGCCCTATCATTACAATGTTATAGTGCTAATCAATATACACATTCAAAAAAGAGAACATGCTGGAACTGGACAGGAAAATAAGAAGGCGGCATTGCCAGAAGCAATACTCTGCAACAAATGGGAAAAGCATTGAAGACTCGAGAATGGGAAAACCTTTTTTTTAAAGGCTCAGCCCTGCATTGCAAACAGGGCACAAGCAACTTTGTTTGAAAAGGTTAAAATAAATCCATTTCAATGGGACCTGACCACAGTGAGGTGCAATGGTTATTGCTATTGTTGTTTCATAGTCCACCTTTCTCACTGAGATCCAAGGCAGATTACACTGTGCAGGTGAATATAATATAATCAACAGCTAGGACATTCACTGAGCAAAATATATTTAGGAAATTCAATGAAAAACAAATATAATAGGTTATGGCTGCAGAAAATTTGAAAATAAACATAAAACCGAACATAGAAATGAAAACTTTTCTGAAACAAAGCATAATGAACTAACATGACAACTTTAGGAGGAGCATATCTATATCAGCAGGCAGTACCCAGAAACATAGCCTATAGTCCACCCCTTACCAAGGTATCTCTTTGACCTATTCCTTATGACTAGGGGTGTGCAAGCCAAAAATTTTCGGCTATAGCCGAAAGTAGAAAGCCGAAAGAAAATTCTCTATCGTTAAAGCTGAAAGCCGAAACAAGAATCTCTTTCGGGATTCGGGATTCGGGATTCTTTCGGCATTATTTCGGCATTCTTTCGGCTTTTTTCTATGGGAAAATGCCTCCGTCTTCCAGGACGCCTGGAGGAGGCATTTTCCCACCGAATAAGCCCAAAATTGGTGGGGACCTTCCTCTAACCCTTCTCTAACAACCACCCAAGTTTCAGACAGATTGGACTTTGGGGGGCCATGTTATGGCCCCCCAAAGCAGGTCCCCCCATCCTCCCATAAAGGAGCATCTTCTTCATTATTTCCTATGGGGAAAAAATGAAGAAGCAGGCTTCCTTTGCCAGGGGTGGCATTTTGCATGCAAAATGCCCCCTTACCCTCAGGGGCCCTTCTCCCACCCCTCCTCCCACCCCCCACCAAGGCTCAGCCTGCTCCCACTTGGGGGGGCCATTTCATGGCCTCCCCAAGTAGGTGCTCTAATCTCTACCACTGACAGCTGGGGGAGGCTTGTGTTGCCAGGGGTGGCATTTTGCATGCAAAATGCCCCCCAACCCTCTGGGGCCCTTCTCCCACCCCTCCTCCCACCCCCCACCAAGGCTCAGCCTGCTCCCACTTGGGGGGGCCATTTCATGGCCTCCCCAAGTAGGTCCTCTCAGCCCCTAAATTCCACCCCTTACAGCCCCACACAAACCCAATTCCCCCCCAGCTGCCACACACAGACCCAAATCCCCACATTAGCCCCTCACAGACCCAAATCCACCCCCACCTGCCCCACACCCATAACCCCAGGAACAGGCTGGCAAAGGCCAGCCCTCTCCCTTTGTTCCCTATGCTGGGAACTTCTAAACTCTCTTTCCCTGGGCAATTCTGCACAGCCCAGGGGTGCCACAATGGTGGGCACACTTCTGAGTGCCAGCTGGTCCCTGTGAAAGAACACCTGAACCACAGACACCCTCCCTCAAATTCCCCCACCACCTACAGAGATAGCTGGCCAGCCAGCCCCATTGTTCCCTATGATGGGAACCAACTGCACAACAAAGAATAAAACAAGAACAACACAAAATAAAGTTTTAAAAAAATTATTTTCTCCCTTCCAAAGTACAAGTAGGCAAAGCATTATGACACATTACACCAGCAGTCCCCCACACAGAAAAATAACACAACTCACTTAACATCAGAGAATCACAAAGCACGATTCCTGTCAAAAACACTTTATTTCTTGAACAGCTTTAGGTTACACAGCAGGGGGGAACACCAAAGGGCTTGGCAGCAGTATCTTACACAAAAATAACACAACTCACTTAACATCAGAGAATCACAAAAGCACAATTCCTGTCAAAAACACTTTATTTCTTGAACAGCTTTAGGCTACACAGCAGGGGGGGGACACCAAAGGGCATGGAAGCAGTATCTTACACAAAAATAACACAACTCACTTCACATTAAAGAATCACCCCAAAAAATTGCTGTCAAAAGCACTTTATTTCTGTAACTGCTTTAGGTTACACAGTAGGAAGGCACCACAGAGCAGGAAAGCAGTGTACTACACAAAAATAACACAACTCACTTCACATCAGAGAATCACACAAACACAATTGCTGTCAAAAACGGTGAAGTGGGTTGTATTATTTTTTGTAGTACATTGCTATCATGCCCTTTTGTGCCCTCCTACTGTGTAACCTAAAGCTGTTCAAGAAATAAAGTGTTTTTGCCAGGAATTGTGTTTTTGTGATTCTCTGATGTTAAGTGAGTTGTGTTATTTTTGTGTAAGATACTGCTTCCATGCCCTTTGGTGTTCCCCCCCTGCTGTGTAGCCTAAAGCTGTTCAAGAAATAAAGTGTTTTTGCCAGGAATTGTGTTTTTGTGATTCTCTGATGTTAAGTGAGTTGTGTTATTTTTGTGTAAGATACTGCTTCCATGCCCTTTGGTGTTCCCCCCCTGCTGTGTAGCCTAAAGCTGTTCAAGAAATAAAGTGTTTTTGACAGGAATTGTGCTTTTGTGATTCTCTGATGTTAAGTGAGTTGTGTTATTTTTGTGTAAGATACTGCTGCCATGCCCTTTGGTGTTCCCCCCCTGCTGTGTAGCCTAAAGCTGTTCAAGAAATAAAGTGTTTTTGACAGGAATCGTGCTTTGTGATTCTCTGATGTTAAGTGAGTTGTGTTATTTTTCTGTGTGGGGGACTGCTGGTGTTATGTGTCATAATGCTTTGCCTACTTGTACTTTGGAAGGGAGAAAATAATTTTTAAAAAACTTTATTTTGTGTTGTTCTTGTTTTATTCTTTGTTGTGCAGTTGGTTCCCATCATAGGGAACAATGGGGCTGGCTGGCCAGCCATCTCTGTAGGTGGTGGGGGAATTTGAGGGAGGGTGTCTGTGGTTCAGGTGCTCTTTCACAGGGACCAGCTGGCACTCAGAAGTGTGCCCACCATTGTGGCACCCCTGGGCTGTGCAGAATTGCCCAGGGAAAGAGAGTTTAGAAGTTCCCAGCATAGGGAACAAAGGGAGAGGGCTGGCCTTTGCCAGCCTGTTCCTGGGGTTATGGGTGTGGGGCAGGTGGGGGTGGATTTGGGTCTGTGAGGGGCTAATGTGGGGATTTGGGTCTGTGTGTGGCAGCTGGGGGGAATTGGGTTTGTGTGGAGCTGTAAGGGGTGGAATTTAGGGGCTGAGAGGACCTACTTGGGGAGGCCATGAAATGGCCCCCCCAAGTGGGAGCAGGCTGAGCCTTGGTGGGGGGTGGGAGGAGGGGTGGGAGAAGGGCCCCAGAGGGTTGGGGGGCATTTTGCATGCAAAATGCCACCCCTGGCAAAGGAAGCCTGCTTCTTCATTTTTTCCCCATAGGAAATAATGAAGAAGATGCTCCTTTATGGGAGGATGGGGGGACCTGCTTTGGGGGGCCATAACATGGCCCCCCAAAGTCCAATCTGTCTGAAACTTGGGTGGTTGTTAGAGAAGGGTTAGAGGAAGGTCCCCACCAATTTTGGGCTTATTCGGTGGGAAGATGCCTCCCCCAGACGTCCGGGAAGACGGAGGCATTTTCCCATTGAAAAGCCGAATGAAAGACGAAAGAATCCCGAAACGTTTCGGCTTTTTTCTTTCGGCTACCCGAAACGTTTCGGGATTCCCCGAAACGTTTCGGCATTCCCTGAAAGAAGCCGAAACACTTTTGTTTCGGCATTCTTTCGGCATTCTGAATGCCGAAACGCACATCCCTACTTATGACACAGCTAGGCTTGCCAAACTCCATGTAGGGGCTGGAGATCTCCCAGAATTACAACTGAGCTCCAGGCCACAGAGATCAGTTCCCCTGGAGAAAATGGTTGTTTTATGGTATTATACAATGCTGAAATCCCTCCACTGTCCAAACTCCATCCTCCCCAGACTCCACCTCCAAAATCTCCAGGAATTTCCCAACCCAGAGCTGGCGATCCTAAACACATCCCTATATTCTGAGTAGAAAGCCCTCCTGAATAATTCAGTTTTGCATAGTTTGCAGAAAGCCAGGAGAATGGAAGCTTTCCTGATTTCCTCAGGCAGTCCATTCCATAAGGTCAGGGCTAATGCCGAGAAACTGTGTGTTAGATGGGCAGCTTAAAATGACTGACAGAAACAAAACTGTGAAGAGAAGCAAAGGTCTTATTTCTGGACTAGGAAGTGAAATGTTATTCCAGGTGTCCCATCATGTGACAAGGAAAATATATGTATAGAAAGTAGAATGTCTTGGTGTGCAACTCTGAACAAAGAGATGAATTCTGGAGAAAATATAAGAAGACAGAGCCAAATGAAAAGTGGCAGAGCGTACATCACTAATTCCAGCCTCAGAACCAGATTCAGTAGTTGAAGAAGACTAAATACTCTCTTTATTGTGCATTATCTCCTCTCCTCCCTCTCCCTGAATAATAACCAGTGGGCTACTCTGTCCACAAGTTCAGCATAATCTTGCAGGGTCTGGGCCCATTAACTCAACAGAATCAAAAGCACAAAACCAGGAAATTTAGTTTTGAGAGAAGATTAGCGGGGAAAGGCGCTGGTAATATATGTGAAGTGCTTTGAAAATGGTATATAAATACTAAGTATTATTAAGCAAAAATGTTCAAGCAAAATTAACCATATCACCACCTTATAATAAAAAGAACTTATATCACAACCTGATAAGGGAAACTATTAGAAGCATTTTGTAGATTCAAATAAAATAAATATTGCTCACATTTCCTATCATAATCTAGATTGATTCTTTTAGGTCATTTCCGCACATCCTAACATCGCACAATACAGAACAAGGCCGTCTTCATAGTGCGATTTCCGATGTCATTGCTCCACAATCCCGTTTTTGTGGCGCGATGACATCAGAAATCGCACCATGAAGATGCCCTCGTTCCGTGAGCGTTGCACAATATTAGGACGTGTGGAAACAACCATAATATTCCAACAGCCTACTTCTTCTACATCAGGTAATACAAATTCAGTTCTATCACCACACTGAACACAGGCATATCAAATCAGCCCATGAAGAAAATCACAAGACACCGATACAAAAAGGCAAAAGCTCCTTCTTCTACACTTGTGTTTTTAGTCCAACCAAAACCAATTTCCCCTTAACACAAAAGATATATGGATATTTTGTCATATTTTTGTGGAGATCTGCTGCATGTATTTCCTGTACAAAACTGGCCCCTATATCTCATAACCTAATAAATCAGATAATAAAGGTATCCGCTGAAATATTAAAAGATGCCTTGGAGTTGTAGAGTTTCTACAATCAAATTAGTTTTGCTAACAGAAGTAACTTGATCCATAAGAGAAGTGTCTTTTACTGGAAAGCCAAGCAAAGGAACATCATGACCTTTAAGAAGCTCTTTTCTCTTTACAAGAGTGTTCTGAGGAATATGTGGCACCAGGAAGCAGACTACAATTTCCATGGCTTCCTTTGTATTCTCCGAAAAACAGAGAAGTCTCTTTTTGTGGTCATATATTCTTAGTTTAAGGGATGTTTCATTGTCATTTCTAAAGTTTATAGATTATCTGTTTATTCTAAATCCTAACATTTGGCAATAGAAGAATATTAGGAAATCTGAAAAGCATAAGGATCCAATAATAAGGTGTTAGTTGTCCATAGGTTCCAGATATGTATTTGTATTCAGTCTGAAATGTAATTATTTTTGTAAATAAGAGCAACAACTGGAAAAGCCCAAACTTTTCTGAGAAGATACACTCCCATTTTGACTAGAATCTTTACAGAGAAAAACCATATACACCACTATGAAAAGCTTTGTCCCATAAGAAGTTTGTAAGATTATACAGGAAAAAAATACAAAGAAAGGAACAGTAATGTTGTGGGTATTTATTTACTCAGTACTCTAGACTAGGGTTGCCAATTCCCAGGAGGAGCCTGGAGATCTCTCAAAACTAAAACAGATCTTGGACTTCAGTTTCCTTGGAGAAAATGGCTGTTTTGGAGGGTGGGCTCTATGGCATTATATCCCACTGAGACAATTCCTTCCCCCAAATCCCACCTTTTCCAGGTCCACCCCCAGATCTCCAGGATTTTCCGGGGAAACTGATCTTCATAGTTTGGAAATTAGCTGTGGTTCCAGGAGGTCTCTCAGTGTGAGGACAGCTGAGCCTGATTGGGCCAAGGTTACCTAACAAGCTTCCTGACCAGTAAAGATCTGAAGCTCAGTCTCTCTGGTCTCAGTCGAACACTCTCATCACACTGGCTCACACAGCCTAGTGAAACAACATCAAAAATCACTGAGGGATGCATTTATGAGAATGCAGCCATTCTGCAACATGTACCTTTCTTTACAACTGCTGGATCACACTCATTCTAATTCCAATGTGCAGAATTACTGTTTAAAGTATTTCCCAGAAGTATTTCCCAGAATCTGGCAGTTAAGCAGCCTTCTGGCTTACCTTATTTGGCAGTCAGCTTGGACTTGCAAGAAATTTTACATAGTCAGTTAAATCCTGCAAAGCATTATATCTGTGAGAATTTCCTTATATTTAATGGGAATACTTTTGTAATTCTAAAGGGTTCAACCCAAAGCCTGCTCCTATTTCTACACATCTGTCTGGAATTCTCTCTATGAGTTCAACCACTTGACCCTGTAGTATATTTTAATGCTTGCTTTATATCTTCCATAACACAGCTGACACTCCACATTCTTATATACAGCACTGTTGTTTATTGATCATCAAACTGACATTTAAGACATCAAAAAAGAGGCAAAGTATCTTTTTGAATTAAAAAATTATACACTGCTTTTCTGCATTTTAAGATGGCTTACAAATGTCAATAAAAGCATAAAACATTCATCCATCAGATGAAACACAGAATGTAAAATGCCCATTAAAACAAATAACTCCAATCAACTACTTAACAAAAAGAGGAAAAAGTAGTCTTTTGCAAACCCCTGAAAATCTTGTGCAGAGAATGCCTTATGTATATCTTCCAGGAAACGATTCCACATAATGGAAGTTGTCACCGGTCGGCTCAGCTGTTGCAGAACAAACTTAATGGACAGAGGGCCTAATGGAAAGACCTCAGAGGGCTTAAGTAGGCAAAGAGATGGTCATACTGATATGTGGGTCCCATTTGTGAAAAGCAACTCCTAAAAAAATCAAGGAACTTCAGGATCAGCGAGTGTCTGGCATGGCGGGGGGCTGCTAAAGAAAAGCCCTTCTGTGAACTCTACTGTATCTGTAATGGTCTATTCTCTCTCCATATAGATAATACCTATAGATGACCTACAGATTTACAAATACTTCAGTGTTAGCATTAAGGTATACTTTCCCTTACAGCTGAGGACTGATTGTAATAAACTTATCGGAGAGAAAAGCTTTCGTACAGTTGCATTTATGGCATTATATCCCATTGAAATCTATTTCCTCCCCAGGCTGCACCCTAGGGTTGCCAGCATGTGGCTGTCAACCCTACTGGGGTGGAGACGATTGATAAGAAAGATTTCTCTTTTGCTCTTTCTGTCTGTCTCATATTATTAAACTTCAGTGGGCTAAGGACTCAGAAAAGGAAATTCTTCGAACAAATAATTAACTTCTGGAATTTGTATACATTGAGGCAATGGACCCTGCTTAAAAGGTTTTTATTCCCCTTTGAAAAAAACAAAACTCCTGATTTTAGAACGCAGAACTAGATTTACTGAG
This sequence comes from Eublepharis macularius, assembly GCF_028583425.1. NCBI lineage: Eukaryota > Metazoa > Chordata > Lepidosauria > Squamata > Eublepharidae > Eublepharis > Eublepharis macularius. The sequence goes on along the minus strand of NC_072790.1, from coordinate 79,953,223 downwards.
ATCTGACTTAGGGAAATTCATATGTTCTTATTCAAGCATAATATTTTCATTCTTTCATTATCTTCTATAGGTCCTCCATAACAACTTTAAAATAAAACAGTTTTAACCCCCATGGAGTTTTACCTCCTATTCTTTTGTTTTTATCACTCACCTTGGATCCCATTTGTTTGGGAGAAAGGCAGTCTTTAAATGTTTCAAATAAATAATTTCACTGCATGCAGTTCTAGTGTGTTTTTATCGAAATATTCAGTGGTTTGCCTTTTCCATCCAAAAGTAGGGGAAATGTCTGAAACTCCCTTAGGAGTTCCTTTTGTATACTTAGACCTGGAAACTAAATGCTCACAAAAGCCTTCACTGGCACCAAAAACCAAACAAGAGCCCTAAGAGCTGAGGCTCAACACTGTAGCCCAAACACAACTTATCATAATCCCTTACTGCCTTCTGTGCTTGTATAATACAGGCCTTCTTGAGTTACAGCACACTTTGAAGATCTCACCTTCTCCCATTACTTGTCTTTTACATAAAATATCCACAGATGTGAGCCTGCTAGCCTGTCGGAAAACTGTAGTTAATAATTTATAAACCAATACTTCCATCCTCTTATGTTCTTTCAAATTGTCACACAGGGAGTGTCAGAGGGAGAGAGGCAGGCAATATTGCTCCAGGAGCACCCCCTGCTGATTGTTCTGAAGATCAATGTGAAGAAAACAGGGACCGCTGAGATCCCTTGTGATAATTAGGTGTGAAAATTAGCTGCTTGGAAGAATAGAATAGCTTCATCTTTTTCACGTGCAGTTGAGACAGAGCAAGTTGGCCACCCCAAGTGATCTCCCTGCTTGGGCTGAAAATAAATTCTGTGAGGCGTCAGTCTCATAAGGAAGGCTTTCCTGCAGTGATTGTAATCTAAGGCTGGTGAAAGCAAACACTTTTTGAGGTGACTGAAAGGGATTTATTAGTTGCTTCCTATGTTGCACAACACTTGTTTATTACATATTAAATTTGATTGATTGACAATACTGTGTTACAAAAAAAGCTTGAAAGGATAGGGAGGAGGGCAATGCTGTTGGGGAGAGGCCATTTAACTTCTATAGTGACTGAGAAATTCCAAGTCCTTGATAAAACTAGGTAGGCAGAAACCGACCTTCCGGATGAATCCTAATTCAGCCATGTCGTGATGAATTGTATGTGTGTGTGTGAGAGAGAAAACAGTGACTTTCCAACAAAAGAATATCAAATGAAGAATTCAATGTGAAATTTCTGACTTAAGATTCATCAAGAAGTAGCTCTAACAAGAGGCTCATCTAAAGTGCAAAGAAGAAATCCATAAGGAATTTTGAAGGCCACAGAGGTCACAACCAACATTAACACCAAATAAACATGTCTGTGACTGGTACTCATTGTGCCTCTTCCCTCTAGTTTAAACATAGTGCTTGGGAGCAGCCCAACCTCCAGTGGCAGATCTGCCCTTGGACTTTTCCAAGAATCACAGGATGTTCACTTGGGAACCTGCTGTACCAGCAACATAAAAGCTCACCAGGGCAGTGGCAACATGGAGAAAGGCTATAACAGCAACACCACAACATTGGCACTTCAGGCCTTAATTCAATCACAGCTAACAGCTGACAAGCCAACCAGGAAGAATACTGTATCAGCAGTATTGTAGTATGGACCTTTTAAGGCCCCATTTCAATCACTGCCAAGTAGGATTACCAGGTCCCCTTACCCTCCTGGCAAGAGGGCAGGTACCCAGCACTCAACCTCTGTGTCCCTTCCGGTGATGTCCCTTGCAGGCAACGTCAGTGTGCAGGCACAGGAACGTGTGCAGGCTTTGCAGCAGACCAATTTGGGCCACAAATGGGCTCCCAGGAAGTGATGTCATCGGGAGGCACCCGGGAGTGCACCCAGGAGCCTGTTCCTTTGCCTTTCCTCCCATTGGCCAGGTGAATGGTGGCAGGGGATGGAGGGTGAAAGTGGAGACTGGTAACTCTACTGCTTACAGTTGCTGGCTGTTGAGCCCACCCAGGACAATGAGAGGGGGAAGAGAGGCAGCAGGTGCAGCCCAAGATTCCTCTGAGGTCTCATAAGATTGCTAGTTCTCCTGAGACTTCAGGGGAAAGGACTGAGCATGTGCAGCCTCTAGCATTCTTGGAAGAGACTAATTTTCTAAACTCATTTTAATCTGGTTTCAGGCTAGGCTTTGGAACAGATACTGCTTTGGTTTGTTTGGGTAATGACTTTGTTTGTTCGTTCATTCGTTCGTTCGTTCGTTCGTTCATTCATTTGTTTGTTTGTTTGTTTGTTTGTAGTCCGCCTTTCTCAAGAATTAGACAAGGGGAATGCAACCCTTCTAGTCCTGATGGATAGTTAAGTATCTTGTTCTTCACAAAGAAGTATACATTACAAGGCCTGTAACAACTTCTTTATTCAGCCATTTTGAACATAATTGCCCCCTCTGATATGTCAACAAATTTTAATTCTTGAAAGCTCATACCTTGGAAATCTAGTTGGTCTTTAAGGTGATACTGGACCTAAATCTTGCTGTCTATATTACAGTAGTCTTCACCATTTGTTGTCCTATTTTATTTCTGGCAGACATCTGTGGAACCCATTGTTAGGATGAATTAAACATATTTTGTTTCCTATAATTTTCAAGCTGATTTGCAGATGACCACCTACCTGAACGAAAGTATTTTCTTAATTTATTTGCCCAAATCATGGCTAATGGGCTATCTTTACAGATCTTCCACTGAGTCCAAAACCCAGAACAGTTGCTACAATGAAGTGTCTAAAGTATTTGTACTTCCTGATTCATATCCACAGAGAATTCAGCTTATGCTTAAATCCTTTAACTACTTACAACATTCAGCAAGAGGATAAGTTTTCAAGTCCTTTCATGAGAGAGAAGGAATAGAAAGCTTAGAAGTGCCAATTTTTAAAATTAAAAACCCTGCTTGCCATTCCACCTTTTCAGATCCTGTACACCTGAACTACATGGTAAAGGAACTTACCAGATACAGAAAATCAAAATGATGTGAATCATTTCTGAAAAATAATCCAGTTGTGCTCATACTAATTGGAGAGGGAACATGAATGACCTAAAATTGTTGAATTTTTAAAAAGTTTGTTTGCATAATACATTATAAATCAGCTGGACAAAGATCTGCCATGTATGTTTCCCCCTCTCCCTCTGCTTCCATCACCATCACAGTAAACATAAACATCTGCTTTCAAAGCAAGCCTGAGTATTGGTTAGAAGAGTGAGAGACAATAGATCCATAAAGACAAAACAAATATTTTTTTAGAGAAAAGCTCAGGCTTAGACATTCAACCTTCTATTGCCAGACAGCTAACACCAAAAAGAACAGATGGTCCTACTATATAAAAGGCAAGCCGTATTGGCAACAACTCACTTTTTATCCATGTGTAGGCACATCTTGCAAGACCCTCCACAGGGATAAAAAGTGAGTTGGCCCTAATTGAATGTGTGGTGTGTCTCAGCCACTCCGGTGTTCCCTTCCTTTTCTCTCTCCTCCCCTCCACCTCTTTTGAGAGCACATCTCCTTATCACATGGGAGAGATTGCATCATCCTTATACCTTATCACATAGCTGAACTTTTTTAGGTTAAAGTGCCATTGTATCTTTACTGCAGATTGATGTAACACACTCCTATACATTGGAAACCAAGCCTCAGGTGGGTTTGTGATTGGATTTAGATAACCTAGGGGGTAATTAAGAACATGTTAGGGAATAATTTTATAATTTGATACATTTTTTCTTTAGAGTGCAACAATAAATGAAGAGCATTGTGTGAATGCAGTCCTGGGTCTACTGCAATATTTGCAGTTTATCACACAATACTAGAGGTAAATTTTGATCCAGTATTTTACCTAGAATATTTCTAGCACTTTAGAATGGACTATATTATATTTAAAAAATTCCTCACCCCTTCTTCTTTTGTTACAGCTCTAGATAAAACACTGGGAGCATTGCATGATTGGTTTCCATATGTGTGGGTGTGTTTGATCATAAATTGTTTACAATTGACCACTGAGGAAGGCCTAAGGGCCGAAACGTATCTGGTCAGTTTTGTACTTTTTACTATTTTACAACTGCAGACACACAGCTAACTCTTCTGGATCTATGAGGCAGGAGAGTGACTCATAGAATTCTGTGAAGCCAACAACTTGTTCATTGCAAACACATGCTTCAGGCAACCAAACAGATGATTGTATACGTGGAAATCACCAGATGGCCAATACAAACCAAGGAGATTACATATTCGGAAGCAGAAGATGGAAAAGGTCTATTCTTTCTGCTAAAACTGATTGTGGAGCTGATTGTGGTGCAGCCTGAATTGTTAATATCAAAAATTAGAATAAAGCTGAAGAGGAATACTAAAAGAAATGTAGTGCCAAATATAATCTAAATAATGTTCCTGAAGAATTTAAAGATGGTGTAAAGAATGGGTTTTTATTACTAAGTTTAATTGATCATGAATTGGAAGAACTGTGGACAGAGACACTATCAAAGAAGAATTTGTAAAGACTGTTCCTGTAGCCAAAAGAAAGGAGAAACCTAGATGAATAACAGATGAAATTCTTAAAATTGCTAAAGATAGATGAGAAGCAAAGGTAAAAGGCGACAGAAAAATAATCAGAATTCTAAATGCAGTTTTCACTCATTTGCATGCAGAAAAAAGAGAACTATTATAATAACTAGTGCAAAGCAAACAACAACAAAAAAGGAAGAATAAGAGATCTGTCCTACAAAATCCAGGAAATCAAAGGAAAATTCAAACCATGGCTAGGGCTACTGAAAGGGCAAAATAATAAAAAGATGGAAACAATACACTGAAGAGCTATATAGAAGAGATGGAAGGGTGACAGATTCCTTCAAAGAATAATCTTGATGAAGAACATGCATTCTTAGAAAGTAAGGTGAAAGCTGCTCTCAAAGAAAATGGGATAAACAAATCACCAGGAGTAGATGGTATACCTATAGAGCTATTTCAAGATACAAAACTGAGTCCATCATAAGCCTAACAAGAATATGTCAACTAAGAGGGAAAATAAATCAATGGACCACAGACTGGAAGTGCTCAATCTACATTCCAATTTCGAAAAAAGGAGATGCCAAAGACTACAGCAACTATTGGACCATGGTTGTTGTGGGTTTTCCGGGCTGTATTGCCGTGGTCTTGGCATTGTAGTTCCTGACATTTCGCCAGCAGCTGTGGCTTGCATCTTCAGAGGTGTAGCACCAAAAGACAGTGTGGAAAAGATGTTGGCAGGTCATTTGTATCTACTCAGGAGGGGTGGGGTTGAGCTGAGTCATCCTGTAAGAGTTTCCCAGGGTGTGGAATGCTAATGGCGGGAGGCTTCACTGTATCCTGAGGAGGTTCTTTTGCATATGGATTGGTGCTTGATCCAATCCATATGCACCAATCCATATTGGATCCAATCCAATCCATATGCACCAATCCATATTGGATCCAATCCAATCCATATGCACCAATCCATATGCAAAAGAACCTCCTCAGGATACAGTGAAGCCTCCCGCCATTAGCATTCCACACCCTGGGAAACTCTTACAGGATGACTCAGCTCAACCCCACCCCTCCTGAGTAGATACAAATGACCTGCCAACATCTTTTCCACACTGAGACACTGAGAGATCTCTGTCTTTTGGTGCTACACCTCTGAAGATGCCAGCCACAGCTGCTGGCGAAACGTCAGGAACTACAATGCCAAGACCACGGCAATACAGCCCGGAAAACCCACAACAACCATCGTTCTCCGGCCGTGAAAGCCTTCGACAATACATAGAACTATTGGACCATTGCATTAATTTCCATGCAATCAAAGTGATGCTCAAAATTCTACAAGAAAGACTCTTAGCATATGTGGCCTAAAAAATGTCAGATGTTCAATCTGGATTCAGAAAAGGAAGAGGCACTAGAGACTATATTGCAAATTCGTGATGGCTAACAGAGCAAACCAGGGAATATCAGAAGAAAATCACCCTATGTTTTATAGATTACAGCAAAGCTTTTAACTGTGCGGATCAGGAAAAGCAATGGATGGTGTTCAAAGAAATGCATGTGCCACAACATCTGATTGTTCTGATGCATAATCTGTACTCTGGACCAGAGGATAGTGTTAGAACAGAATATGGTGAAACAGAATGGTTTCCAACCAGCAAAAGTGTCAGACAAGGAAGTCTGACACTGTTTTCCTATCTATTCAATTTATATGCAAAACATATAAGGAAAACTGGATTAGTTTTAGAAGAAGGTGGAGTATAAATTGATGGAATGAATATTAACAATTTGAGATATGCAAATGACACCACAATACTGGCAGAAAATAGTGAAGACTGAAACAACTACTGATGGAAGTTAAAGGAGAAAATGCCAGAACAGGATTAAAGCTGAACATCAAGAAGACAAAAGTAATGACTACTGAGGAATTATACAATTTTAAGGCTGACAATGATGAAACTGAAAGTGTTAAAGATTTTCTTTTCCTTGGGTCAATCCTCAACCAAAAGGGAGACTGCAACCAGGAAATCAGAAGGAGAATGAGACTTGGATGGGCAGTCATAAAGGAACTTAAAGAAGATCCTTAAGGACAATCATGTATCACTGGGAACCAAGATCAAGATAATTCACACTATGGTGTTATCTAGCTATATAAAGACAAATGTCCTGACTGACTCATCAATGCCCAGCCCAAACCCCTGGTCCTAGAAACATGAAATTTGGGGAGGACATTCCTTTAATGATGTAAACGCCCACTAAGGAGGGGTTTTAAGAAATTCGTCCCATAAGGGGGTAAAAAGAGGTAAAATGTGTTCTCCCAGAGAGCTTCAGCTTCCCTGTGTAGTTGGCAGGCTACTGCCTGTTTGCACCCCTCCCACTACCAGCTCAGCCAGTCGCTCCTGATTGGGCCAGACTTTCAAGGTCATTTGCCTATGTGGACTGATTGGGGCTCACAACATTCCACACATCATCCCCCCAGAGACAGTTGGAACACAGAAGTTATTTGCATATGTGGCCAGATTGGTCCTCAAGACTCCTGAATAGGGATAACATGCTTCGCTTTATTTTGTGAAGCTCGGGTACTATGCTATTATACTACAAAACTAACTTTTTTAACAAAAACCCATAAACCAAAAATGTTACATACCCATAAATATTAAAACTGGATTTAAAGTAGTTAAATACCATAGTGAAACATGGGTATCAAGCTAGTCATACTATATATGGATGTGAAAGTTGGACAGTGATACTGAGGGAGAGTTTTACAGATACCACGGATGTCCAAGAAGGCAAGTAAATGGGTTCTAGATCAAATCAGGCCTGAATTCTCCCTAGAAGTTAAAAAGTATCATACTCTGGTCCAGGGCTTTTTTTCAGGGGGAACGCGGGGGAACGGAGTTCCAGAACCTCTTGAAAATGGTCACATGGCTGGTGGCCCCGCCCCCTGATCTCCAGACAGAGGGGAGTTTAGATTGGCCTCCGCGCCGTTCGGCCAATCCTCTCCAGCCCTTGGATTATGGACACCTGTATCCTGAGCATAGTCTTTCAATAAACCTTTTGGAACCAAGAGACCTTGTGCTTCTTGCAGAAGGGGGAGAAACGAACTCGAGGTAACTGGGATTCCATAGTCTGACATAAGCCCTAAACTGATAACTCAGAGCTACACTGCGCCATGGCATCTTCCGTATTCCTTGGAGCATTTTGAAACATTCAGGTTTAATCAAGCTATTCGAGTCATGGACAATATTCCTGATAATTCAAGGGCTCCCTTCCTCATGTAGCTCACTTTGCTCTTGGCTTAAACCAAGGCTGAGGCAAATAAAAGGCACAAATGCCAATATAAGTCACACTGTAAGGCAGATCCTTTAAGACCACCGTGGGTTATTAAACACTTTCTACTCTTTTTTTCATTTTGTATTTACTGCAGTTAATCTTGGAGTAAAAGATTACTGTGCTAAGGAAGTTCAAATCTCAAAGGATTGATATGAAGGATTGATATGATTTGATTGTACTACTGAGTTTTTACATTTGTATAGTCCTTTTAAAGTCTCCCTCTTGGAGGAACTAGCAAAATGAAGCCACTTGGTAGCCACTTGGTAGATTGTGCTGCTGTTTGAATGGCATGTACAAAGTATCAAACCATTCAATGTAGAACAGCCTTGTTCAGCTTGATGGAAAAATATTATTTTCCTATTATTTGACTCACATCTGTTTTTAACCATTCCCATACTATCCCTTTTCCTTATATGATCTGACTGTTATGGAAACTAATTTATTTGAGGATCAGAAGATGAAGATGCTAAGTAAACTCTGTCTTTAGGAAATTATTAAAATGTTTTCTATGGAAGTAGCAGCACATAGAGCTAAACTGCTTTGGGTAAATGCTAATGTGCAAATAATTTTAAATAGCTTCCATCCACTCAAGCTGAGGTACTTAAACAAAGAAATAAAAATAAATTATCATGCTCGATGCTTTAAGAGATTAACATTGCTCCATTGAATAACATGTGGCTTACTTTTAAGTAGACCTGCTTAGGATTGCTCCCAAAGGCCATTCAGGAGAATAGGGAAATAAATCCACTCCATGTAAGTTCCTTGCCCCCAACTTCTGCCTAGCATTCAGCCATATTAGTCATTTAATCCTGCCTCTGAAATTGGAGGGAACATGACGCCTTTTTTCACAAGATGAAATGTCATTTCCAGGGCTTTTTTTCAGCAGGAACGCAGTGGAATGGAGTTCCGGCACCTCTTGAAAATACTTGGCAATAGTGCGTGAAAATAATATTATTTCAAAGAATCCTGCGTGTTTCTTCTTCATTTCCCTCTTGAGAGTTCCGCCACCTCTTTTCCCAGAAAAAAACCCGTTCATTTCCTAATTTATCTACTCACACAAGGTTTTTATGTTTTATTTAGCTATTGATGCCATGTTTTTTTCCTCAGTGGGGATTCAAAGCAGCTTCCAACATTTCACTTTCCTCCATTTAGGCCGATTCCACACTACCTTAGCTCCCGCTTTTCTTGTGCAATGATTGCTCCATCTGTTATTGCGCATTCTTCGCTTGTTTGTCCACATCACCCTTTGAATAGCGCTTCTCCTGCGCAATCCATTGATCACATCCCGTTTCAAAAAGACGGGTAAAGGGGCGGGAAAAACCCGAACGGCTCCGCGGTTTTTTTTTTTAAAAAAAAAGGACAAATTGACACTATATCGACGAGTAAGCATCCTGGTTCAATGGTACAACGACACCAATAAGATAATATATTTTAAAAAATCACCCGAGACACTTACGATGAGCGCTCGGAACATCACAGCCTGCATGCTGGTTGAAATCATCCGGGAATGGGTGAGCAGTCACGATCACCTACAGCAGCATCCCACAGCAGAGCTTCATTTTGTCTTTGGAAAATTGAAATCTGTGCCTAACTTGTCAGCACAGTCCGTGTCGGGGTGTAACATAAGCCATGATTTCAGTATCATGTGGATGCCCCCCCCAATATATAAATTGAATTAACATATGAAATTGTTCCTCTGATATTTGAGGTCTGCCCGCTTTTTTAAAATAAGATTAATATGATGAGATGTCGCCATATCGACACGGTACTCTTATTTTTTAAAAAAAGGGGTGGGGACAAAGGCGGAGAATTACTCCTTAATTGGGAGGCGGGTCAAGAGAGGCTTGGAATTCAACGGAGGGCAGTTATTCATCAAAAGATAACCCGCGGTGAAAGTGCAATGGGCTGTGGCGACGCCATGGCGAATTAATGATGGCTTTGGAGACGATGCATGTGAACAGATGAAGGAATGGCGCTGCAGAAGTGAAAAACTGCCGCAAGAACAACGGTAGTGTGGATTCGGCCTTAGCCCAACAACAACCCTGTCAGGTAGGTTAGGCTGAGAGAGAGAATTGCTGGCCGATGGTCACCTAGAGAGTGAGGATTTGATCCTATCCAGAACTATAACCACTATACAACACTGACTTTCTTGCTCAGAAAAGATATATAATATGCATGAATACAGGAAATACAGTCTACAGAAACGTTTGTTTTTATCATTTCACATTACATCCAGATAACATCATAGTAGGATCTTTTTTTTTCTTCATTTCATTATAGTAGGATCTTGAACTGATACAATCTGATATTCTAACCACTACATACACTGTCTACAATGCACAAACTACTAGCCAAACTTACAATGTGTGAACACTTGATGAACACACCCAACAGTTTCCTATGTTGATTTTGCATTACAGAGACAGATCATTAGGGATAGGCAAGCTGTCTTATAGCTGATCTCCATATTAACTGGATTTGTACTTTTTAACTAATGTAAGACATTTTGTGGATCATTCACAAGAAAAGGTGGTTGTAATGTTTTTGTTTTAACCTGCCTTGGATCTTTCTTACAGCACCTCCCTATGTTAACTTAATTTTTTACCTCAGGAGGTCCCTGGTCAGTCCTTTTATTTCCACACCCACATTACTTCAGGTGTTCTCTACATTATCTAGGCTTTTTACCTCAAGAATACCTTCACTTGGTGGTTTCAACACCACAATTAATAATAATGAGAAGGAGGGGGATAAACTGCACTTATATAACGCTCTTCTAGACAGATTAGTGCCTCACCCAGAGCAGTGAACAAGTTAGTATTATTAATATCCCCACAATACAGCTGGGGAGCTGGGGCTGAGAGGAGTGGCTTATCCAAGGCCACCTATTGAACTCATGGCAGTAGTGGGATTCAAACCAGTAGAGTACTAATTCACAGCCAAACCACTTAACCACTGTGCTACAGCAACTTTGGCATTTTGCCCCTTTTGTGTCCTATATGTTATTTCCTCCTTGTCTTCCTCAGAGTTCCCAAAAAGTTTTTGCTGCCACCAACAGCTTTCGCCTTAGATCTCTTCAGTTTAACTGGTATTATAAGAAGGCTTAGTTATAGATAGTAGTATGACAGAAGGGTCAGCACGTGGGGGTGGCGTAGCAGTGAGATAAAAAAGGATCCTACATTCAGATAAAACAGGCATTTTGCCTAACTAGAGATAAAATTTATTTATAAGTTCGTATGTGTGATGGTTACAGACTAGTATTGATAAAGGCATTGGTTTTGGAATAGGTTCATCAACTGGATGGTTTCAAAATGGTTATATATTCTTAAACGGTTATTCACCCACCCACTTACAAAGACTAATTTTCCTTAGTTCTTCACTCACAGAATAATGAAATAACTCTCTTCTCTCACCACATAGACTTCCACACAAATTGATTGAACTAGACTCTCAGGCTTCTGCACAGATTGTCTGAACTAGACAGAATTAGTTTTTTTCAGGTTTCCACATAGTTTTCCTGAGTAAACTATATATAGATTGCCTGAACTAGACAGAATCTCTCAGAACTAGACTGACTGAACTTTCCCTTTGTCACCACTTAGGCTGTGTTCATCCACAAAGTAGAATGCTTAGTTCTTCCTCTGAGGTGGAAGACATCTTGGTGGGTGATCCCCACCCTCCATTCAGGAAGGCAAGAACAAAGTCTTTCCACTTCATGTCTTCTTGGTGGGAGTCATCCATCTCCTCAGTTCTTTACCTGCATCGTCAGGGAGAGCAGTTTAGAATAGGCGTCTTACCTATTTGTTTTTTCTTTCCTTCTTTTTAACTTACGTCTAATTCTAGATTCTTATTCTTGTGCCTTTCTTCAGTTCCTTCTATTTCCTTCACTAACCTACTCTATTTCATGTATCTACACAAATAAACTTCAGGGAAAAACTTCTTCAGTCAGGAGAACTTATCAGCTATGGTTCACATCTGACAACATTACAGAGTGTGTTTTCCAACTGCTCTAAAATGGAAAGTTGTGAGGGCAGCAACAGCTTCCTCTCTGAAGGAGAATTAGAAGAAGCCCCCATCACCGCCATTCCCAGGAACAATACATCATGGAATGCCTTCATCAGGTGGAGCAGAAGAAAAGGTGTCAACCCTTTGAAACCTAAGATTAAATAAATTATAACTTTTCTGCAAGGTGGCCATGTTAGCGGACTCAAGTCTTCTACATTGAGACAACACATTGCAACTCTGATGATGGTGTTACCAGAACTCCAGGACTGATCCTATCCAGACACCCACACACACGTCGCTTTCTCAGGGGTGCTACTCAGAAAGAACCACCACAAACACAGATTTCCAACACGGAAATCTATGCACAGACTTCAGTTCTTATGCTCTTCATAGATACTTAAATGCTTATGTTTTGAGGCTTTTGTTCCCTTAGTTTTCCACAAACACTTTAGTATACTTTCTTTCAGTATCCTCTTTCTCTTTTGGAGTTAGGAATGCTGGTACCCACTTTCTAATACCTCAATTCCCTTCTCGCCACACATCAGTGCTTCAGTTGTTAACTGAATCTGAAGGTCTCTACAGGCAGTTTCCAACCGCAGCCAACCAGGGATCTTTTCACTCTTCGGAGCTCTCTCCTTGTTTGACTGGATAGGAAAAATCTCCTCTCCTTAGAAGATCTATCCATTTTCTTTTGCCCGATTGGGAGTCTGCACCTACTTCCCAAACTTCCTTGCCAACTTTTCCCCAGTCCTCCTGTCAGTATTAAAATTGCTCTCCATTAGGACTCCATCTCCTCCAACTCTTCACTCTCCATTCCTCTTAGCTAGGACTGAAAACAGACCCTCGTCTTTACAACTCATGCTATCCAGTCAGATGTCTTAGAGCAGCCTGTTGCTCAAAGCTCTCTGTTTCCGTAAAGGGTTAACCCTTAACAGTCCTGCAGCTGTGTGTACAGCACTTCCAGGCTTTCAAAAATGTGCTATCCATCACAACTGGCAAAAAAAAAATCAAGGGATTTAAATGGAAAATTTGGTTAATGTTGAACATTCAAATATTCATTTCTCTTTAGCTGTGATGGTTATATTGCCCCTTTAGGTGCCTCTGCCCAAAGCTCATTGAGGTGCACGGGAATTGCTTTGCTTGGTAACACTTAATGATTTCAATGAACCAATGAACTTAGGAATCTTTCAGGTGTCATTTCTATAATGTGGGACAAGCATGACACATAATTTCTATCATTGGTTAACATTTAGCATGTGGGTATTCACCTTACAGGATCTAAAGTAAGGGTGCCACATCTTATATACTAATATCCAAGTGGCCCTGATCTGAGGATACTTAACTTCAGCAATTGGAACTATGAACATAGACCTTCCTGCACAACTTAAAAATGGCCCAGGGGTGGGAGACCTGGCAACCCTACCTGGGAGTGCTCCTGAATTGGCTGGTACAAAACCCAGGAGCGCTTCTGGGGCCTGAGTGATCTCAATTCCAGAATTAACATTCCAGAAGAAACAAACAGAATGTTTTTACTCCATGGCCGTTTTCACACGGCTAAAACCTCCAGGAAATGGTGCAAAACTCACAGTACAAAAGCGTCTTCATAGCACGATTTCCCATTTAATGGCATGATTTCTGACATCATCGTTCCATTAAACAGGAAATCGTGCTATGAAGACACCATCTTGCTGCAAGTTTTGTGCAATTTCCTGGAGGCATTAACAGCCATGTGAAAACAGCCCATATCTAGTCATGCTCTCTCAACATCAGTTCATTTTTAATCTTTAAAAATGAAATTGAATCTTTAAGCTTGAATCAAAGCTTGAATCTTTAAGCCTTGAATCAAACCAACACAACAAAATATAGGGATGAACTACACTTTTACAAAGGATGTTGTTGTGGAATCAGGACAGATGTGCTCAATGACAAAGGAATTCTTCACTCAAAGCATGTCTGTTCAATACATCTAAACTATGGACGGAAACAAATGCTTAAATAGTTCTTCTAATATAAATAACAGGTGATGTAGTAGAGGTACAACTCAGTGACATATTCCCTTTCTGTACCTACAAATAGCATACACTTGACTGTCTTCAAAATTCCAACACCCCAAGTTGCTGACATGCCTAAGTAAATCAACAAGGCCGAGAGTTCAAGTTTATCCACTAAATGTGTTGGATCTGCGAGCTCCCCCCTTCTTTTGAATTATGTCAAAACCCCAATTACTTATCTTGGTACAGCAGCAAGCACTCTTTTTATAATCAACTCTTCACAACAGATATTTCAGAGGCCATCACATTCTTTGTGAAAGCCATTCTAATCTGGTATTTTCACACATTACTACTCAGTCACAGCTCTTACTGATTTCAACTAACAGGTTGAATCTTCATAGCATGTTACCATCCTATTCTCTCACCCATCCATTTCTAGTTTATCTTATCTGCAACACGTAGAAATATTACGTCATCCTCTCCAGTGCTGGCTCAAGAGATTAACCTCAAAGTGATATGATAAATGTCTCATTTTACAAAATGTTTTCCGTAACAAACACCAATTCCCGAGCTTTGTTTTAAGCCTCATTTAAGGATATGAGATTGCTACCAGATATTAATTTATATTCTTTTTCTCTTCCCAGGGCTAGTGCCAAATATTTTGTTGAGTTGCTCAGTATTCTACAAACTCAACCCTTGCCTAAGGTGAAAGATGCAGCACTGGAGGTTTGGAGGTATATTCTAGAGTTTCTCTTATTGCAATGTTGCAAAGGACATGAAAGTAAACAGATATACAAGAAGATCTACATTTAAACATGAAACTGGGTGTTTGGGGGGGGGGCTTAACTTATGTGGATTTCAAGACCTGCAACTTGTTTAAACCAGATGGACTAGGGCTTTATATGTGCAAGTTCACCATACCAGCAAACCATGTTCCAGATGGAAGTGATGCCAACACTACAAATGTGTGTGGCACTAATCTGTCCAGGATGGTGGTATATAAGCGCACTGAATTATTATAAATGAGCAAGAGATTAGCCATGTAGAACCTCATACAGCTAAAACAATTTTGTTCATGCCTGGTGTCACAGGTCAAGAACACATTTAAGAAATGTATGCTATGCTTTATTATTCCTATGTACCCTAATATATAAAAGCCAAGCCTCCTGACTTACAGGGGGCTCCTTTCTGGGCCGCAGGGTGCAGGGCATCAGGCGAGGCAACCACCATGCTGCCTCAGCCCAGGCGGCTCCCAGCAGACTCCACACCTGGTTGGGAACCAATGGATGCGGGCCGCCCAGCCAATCAGCAGCAGCCTTGCCAGGCAGTGGGAGGGCTCCTGGCCAGCAAACCTGGAGAAGGTGGGTGATGGGCAGGACACAAACGGGAGAGCCAGCCGGGCCTGCGCATCACACGCAGTCATCTGCAATTAGCATCCCTCCCACCCTCACTTTGGCTTCGTCAGGTTTTGTTCAGTTGGAGTTTGGTCTCTCTTCCTTGGTGGAGTCTTCTTTTTATGTCAGGCTGGTTGCTGTTTTCATCACTGTCACAACTTTGGTGGGGGCAGTTTGGCATGGGTCACAGATCCTTTAGGGGGGAAACATGGCCGGCAGGCACTGTTTCCCCGTAAATGGGGATTCCCTTATAGGATCCTGGGAGCAAGGCACAGAATGGGCAAGCCCAACTCAGGGACTGCTAGGGTGTGCTTGCTTCAAGATGGCAGAGGAACCACACAGAGACCTGCACCCACTTGGCTTCCCACTGACTGCTTTACCACTGTTTCCTCATCGGCAGGTGGGCTGAGGGGATGTGGGATCATCAGCTTGCAGGTGGGTCGAGCAACACTTGGATCCAAGCCTCATGAGGCACCAATGCTCTTTAAAGCTGTATTCAATAAAGCTGTGGCCTTTTAAACTCCACCTGAGGTCTCTGTGTCTTCTGTCGCCTTGCCCTTCGCCCTCCAAGCTGGTCCCACAAACACCATATTTGTAACATCATGCGCAAATCTCTTTTTGTCCAATCAAAGCCTATTTACAAGATGTTTTATACAGTTGAACGTGCTACAAATGGCCTCAGTACTGTATCCTGAAAGCTGTTTGTTCCTAGTCAGAATTTCTGCTTTTCATCTTACAGTGTGCTGTATAACACCTGATGTCTTGGTTTCTTTCAAATCTCTTAACTCTGTTATTCCACTGTGAAAATACATGTTTCAATTTCACCTCTCTCTTTTCCCAGCGGAACCATGATTCCTTATTTGTGTACCCTTTGCTGTTTCATTGAACCAATTTTTCCTAAAATGAACACAATTTTAATGTGTTTTGTATAGCAATCAATGAGATCTACATATGTGTATACAGTGCGTATTTAAATACCATATAAACTATATATAAAAACCATACAACACACATATACAAAACTAATGATGAAGAATATAAACAAATATAAAAATAAAAACAGGGAATATTCATTCATCTCTCTTGAACAGTGATTTTATCAACTGCATTTTTAAGTATTGCATTTATGCTGGACCACAGCTTACTGAGACAATAATGCTGCAAGCCTAACCCATGCAGGTCAACGGAGAGACATATGTTTTATTCTGCCGTAGTTTTGAGCACTTTGACTTACAGTTAATGGAATTCACAAAGATGAAAAGCCACTGTGATATGGTGTTCATGGCCATTTATCTATGAAGTTTCCTAAGTAATCTTTGGCAAGTCCTTCTCTCAGCCAAATTTCAGACTTTGAGGATAAAATGCAACAAACAACTACATTGCCATGAATTTTTGAGAGGAAGGGCATATACATACATACATACACAATATGTTATGTATATATTAAAGGGGGGGGGGGTTCTGACCCTGAGAACTGGCTCAAAGAACACTGCCAGGGAACTATGTGTAAGCTGGTTTAAGCTCTACTGAATAAATAGTACAGAAGAAAGAAGTATCAGAAAGAAGTATGAATCATGAACTTTGAGATGAAAAAAGTTCTTTTTTTCCAGTAGATACATACATTCTCAATAGAATGCACAATCCTTTTTTAAAAGAAACAAAACACAAATTCATTAGGAAAGTATGGCAGAAAGGACCAGCATCTGTGGATGCCAAAATTCCCTGAAGGTACTTGGAACATTTGTCACAAGAAAGTCGCTGCTGTGGCCTCAGAAAACAGGACTACGCCACTGGTCAAAAGGAGCAAAAGGCAAACAGGTTCTGGTTTATATACAAACCTGTTTTGTTTGTTTTCATTAAACACCCTTACTGATTTTAACCATCTGTATTTGCTAATTTATTTCGTTTGTTCGTAGTTTGGAATACAAACAATACCATATGTGCGCTCACTTACTGCTGGTTTTCGACTCATCACGCTGACATATGCCTGAGGAGCTATACTTACATTTGTCATCCCAGTGGATGTGAAATTTGAAATATTCAAGGTATTTTTATAAAAGAAAACATAAAAGGCACATAAATGAAGAGCATTAATCTCTGGTAAAACTTGTGCAGCAACACATATTTAAATATCTAACAACATAGCTCTTTTTTGCATAAGTGAGTGACCCAAACTAATGTGGGAAAGAGAAAATCCTCATTCCCCTCCCATTTCTCTCCTCAACTTCAGTGAAGCAACTTTTCTTCTGCTGGCTTCCTTATGCCTTCACAGCGGATAGAAACCTGGGCAGAGGCTGCCATCGTGCACTCATCCCCTGAATAGGTTTGCCAGCCAATGGCTGGCACGCAGCAAGAGATGGGGGGGTAGAGACATGGAGGGGACACCGTCATCACATGTGATGTGACATCACTTCTGGGAAAAACTAGAAAAACTGGATGCTTTACTCTAGGAATAGCTGAAAACTCTATGGTTCTTGGAGCAATGTGATGTCACTCCTGGGTTTTCTCTGGAAGAGAAGTCACATTGCACACATCAATGTTTTTTTAACACAATGTAAGTCAATACAATCAATAGCAAGAATATTCAATATACAATGCAATAGGGTATGCAAATGAAAATTTGGAGAGATTTGAAAACAAGCAGAAATCAAATACAGAGCTGAAATAAAGCATAAATAATTCTAAATCTGACATATTAAGCAATCCAGAAATTACTCAATAGGATCATACTTACAGCAACAGGCAGTACGTAGTAGTATACTCTATAGTCCCTATCCCTTTACCAATGCATCTCTTTGAAACCACAGCCTATCTTAGAAAAGCCCTCCTGAATAATTCATTTTTGCATACTGTATTCAGGGAATATGAAATGGAACAGGAAATATATGCATAACAGCACCCATATCATGCTTCCAGTTGCCAAACTGTACTTATATTCTTTATGTGACCTTTTCAGTGCTTAAAAGGTGTCTAAAAACTTCCTCCAAATTAGTATATTTTGACCAATAAAGAAACAAAGAGAGCAAATTCTTCCTTACAGCTTAAAAAAATTCTTAAGGAGAGGTAAAACTTGGGGTCAGGGTATTCAAACAGTTCCTGTCACTTGCTTCTGATTCACACTCCCACTAGACCTTAGGCCAAAGAAGTAGGGTTCCCAGCTCTGGGGTGGGAAATTCTTGGAGATTGCAAGTGGGGGGTGTCTGAAGAGGCCAGAGTCTGGGGAGGAAAGGGGCTTCAGTGGAATATAAAGCCACAGATCACACCGTACAAAGCAGCCATTTTCTCCAGGGGAACTGATCTCTGTTGTGTGGAGATCAGTTGTAATTCTTGGAGATCTCCACCACCTGGAGGCTGGCAACCTTAGCAAACTGCTTTCATCTCTTCAAATGGTCACTACGTGGCCAGGTCATGTGCCTCATCTCTTTCCTCACATTGCCATTTATTTATTTTTTTTGCAGCATGCAGGCACAGCTTCTGCTCCCTTTCTAGAATTCTCCCTTATTAAGGTATTAATTTGGAATGCCATATTTTTCTCATACCTGGTGTTTCCTTCAGAAATTGCCCTCATGTTTGTGAGAGCACCATTTTGGTGCTACATGATCACCATGGGCTAATTTAGTACTAGGTAAGCAGGGAATCCACAAGGAGTTGCAGGGGAATATCATTTTCCCCATACCTACTATTTCCTCTCCCCTTTTCCTGTCTCTTTTCCTTCCCATCCACCAGCCAACCTACCTTTATCTCCCCTTCTTCAGTTTTCCCATGGCAGCTTCTCCCTAGGAAAAGTATGGCTGAATGCAGTGCCAGCCCTTGGGCCAGGCCCGCTAGCATGGTGGGGAACCTGCAAGGATTCGTGACAGGCTCCTCAGCTAAGGGTTTCCAGTACCATCACCTCATTGGGGGCAGGGCGATCCCCAATCTCCAGCCTCTACCACCTGCTGTCACTCACCCTGGCCAGCAGGGGGAAACCCCTAGCAATGTCCACAGAGGGTATTTGTTTCTTAAAACTACAGGTGCTACTTCTATTATTTTTAGCAGGGGGAGGTTAACCCTCAAGGAGTGTTTTGTTTTTTAGACTTCTTTTCTCAGGAGTGCGGAAAGATCTGCCTGGTGGTCCACGGCCCACACGATGACATCACTTCCCAGAAAGTGACCAGTGAAGAAAAGGCAAGTGCCAGGCCACCCACCTCCCGCTGAGGGGTAGGGGGACTTGGCAACCCTAGTGGAAAGGCAACATACAAATGTTTTAAATATAAACGTAAATATGATGGAATAAGATAATGTTTTGAACATTCTAATTTTTTATTTTCTTTTTGCAATAATACTAAATGATACATGTCTGAACTGGAATATTTTGTTTATTTTGTGAAGCAGTATAAACAATAAGCAAACAATTGTGGGGGGTACATCAGATATGCCAAAGTTTTTTTGAGTGAAAATATGAGTGTAAAGGAGAATGTTTAGCCTACATTTTAAAAAAATAAGAGCCACTTAATATTTAATTGTTTTAATGGATATATGTTACAGACCTGTAGTGTGTCCCGCCTAAAACTATACCATATAAACACTTTTTAACCTGCTTAGAATATATGTCACAAAAAGCCAAACATAAGCCCATCCCTGAACCCAACTAGAGGACTGAAGTAGTTGGATCATCTTCCTGGCCATCTCCTGAAAGCAACTACAACCCAGGATGTACGGTGCCACCACTGGATTACAAAGGATGGAGAACTGTGCGTATGTGCATCAAGAGGGGTGATGCCTGAGCCGAGGATTGAGGAATATGAAGGAGCCTCCATTCAAACAGTCCTCCTGCACTTTTGCATCCCCTTTTGTGGTTGAATATACGGAGCTGCTTTATGCTAACCTAGACCATGGATTTTTCTACCCTGATGTTACCTACAGCATGACAAAACAATTCTCCATGATCTCAAACAGAAGCCTTTCCCAGCTCTATTACTCAATATCCTTTAATAGAACTTACTAACTATTGAACATGGGACCTTCCAAAGACAAGGCAGTCCTATAGTGCTGCAGGATGGGTCACTCTGCAGTTCTGCAGACACCCTTGCTTTGGCCTAGCAGGTCAATGGCTGCCCATCTTCCGCCTCCCTCATTTCCTCCATGCAGGTTCCAAATGATGGCCCAGTACAGGCTGGCTGTAGTGGAAAAGGCCAAATCACTGTATTTTCTGGGTGGAGCAATATCTCATTTTCAGACATGCCACCCCAGTTTTTGCACTGGGGGACCAAAAGCATCTATACAACCGATATCTTTTTTATCTATGCAGCAGTGTTGAAAGAATTTAATCAAGGAACCCAAGGAATGGCAGTTCTGTGAAAGAGCTGAAATGGTTGTTAGCATCTGTAGCCCTTTCACAGAATGATGCTGACCAGGGATCCTGGGTTAAATTATTTTACATTTGGGCACATGCTTCAAGTGCAATCCCCCCCCCCCAATTCTAAGCAAATGGTAACTAAGCTTTAGTGAATACTGCAAAGGAGGCTTTGTATAAATGAAATCAGTCCTCTAGTACTTTAAAACCACATCACACATTAGGGGCAGAAGCAGCATTATATGTTCACTGTAAATTATGCCTGCTATTGTAATTTATCTATCCAAATTCTTTGGCGCTGCTTTCCACAAGATCCAGTTGCAGAAACTGTCGGCGTCAAGTGAAATCAAACATGGCTTGTGAACAGAGGTTTAGCGATGAATAAATCATCCCAAGGAGTTGGAGGGAGTAACAGATCCTCATACACGCTTGTGTTATGGCCCTTGCCTTTATTTCTACTGCAAGGGTTTTTTTTTTCTTTTTTGTTAAATTTCATTTGCAGTGTTCGGGTGACATATGTTTTGCCTTATTCAGCCATTTGGAATACAGGTGTACCACTGTGTTTTTTGATGGAGTGTTGCTATTCTGGAGTGCTCTGTCCAAAACACAATCCCACACATGCAATCCAAACCACCGAGGATGAGTCAGACCTCATGTCAATGCCATGATAATTATTGTACACATTTTTATACAAAGTTGCAAAGTATTTATCAATGGTCACAAACTCAGCGCCAAAAGCAACATCCCCAAAGCTTAAAGGGTGTGTTTTCTTTAACCTTGAGGAATTTGAAATTTACAAAGGGGTGTATTGTATGCCCCGTACCTAAGCCAAATCAAATATTAAACTGCAAATAGACACACAGATAGCCATTTAAAAATACAAAACGGTTTGTAAGCTTGAATACAAATTTCAAAAAAAATGACATTTGCTTAATGAGATTTAATAAATGAATACCTAAGCATAAAACATTAAATACAGTTATCATAAAAGCTATCAGAAAGGCAAAGTTCACAAAATCATAATAACGGAAGAAAACAGATTACTAGGTAAGGTTGAGCCAAGATCATTTAACTAGCTTCATAGTTTTATGACCATCAAATGGTACTTCCCATTTTCAGAACACACATGTTTCAGTGCTGTCCATATTGCCATTTTTTGAGAACACAGAAGGCAAATAAGAAAGAAAAATGGCAGAGGGAAGCAGCCAAAGCAATACAACAGCATCAAAAGAACACATCAGTATCAATGTAGCAAGGAAGAATTTTCCAGTAATACATTTAGCCGTATCAAACATGTTTGATGCAGATGTAGAAATCTGAAAATATTGATCCCCTTCCACCAAAAGCACAACACAGAATCAATTTTGTGAATGACTAATTATAGGATTGTGACCTCCAGGCTCTTGATATGCCCCGCTCACTCTTCATAAACCCGTTTTCTTTCTCTTTTTCTGCCTTGCACTCAGTTACACAGAAGTCATTTTAATGCACAATGGCAACATTTTTTAGAAGAATCCTCAATGGTAATAAAGTTGACTATTTCTCAGCTATTCAGGTGTTTTTTAAAATAATTATTTCTGGCAGCAAACCAGGAAAATGGTATCCAATCTTTCACATTTTTCCTGCTCTGGCATTATAAAGACTGTTTCACACATTATGTGAGACGAGTATAGGTTTTCATCAAATGTTCTCACCAACTCAGCAGGAAGCCAAAGCCAAGACTATTCCCGAACATATCCTGCCTGATACCTACATTGTTGCAGTCACATGTTAGATCTGTACATGTATGCTCAGAACATATTAACTGTATACCTTACAATATAAATGAATCAATCCTATGGGATCCTAACTTAAAGCACTTGCATGATATGCACCCACAGACATAGAGGACAAACATGCTTTTTGCATTATCCAACACAAAATAAGTGGGCTTTCTATTCCTGCTTGCGATCCTTGGAGGAGGAGGTGAAAGATTTAGCATACCTCAGCATCACCAGAGGGAATCTATGTTCATAATAACTCTTACACACTGTTTCTAGTTTTGGACTGTCCTTCTGAACATGCCATCTCCCACACCTTGTAGGAATGAATACAAGATTAACTCCAATTTGAGGAGGGAAAAGGGAAAGACATGGTTGCTATAGTTCAAGTGAAAATCCAAACTTAAAAAGCAAGCTGAATGACAGAGAGAACCAGAATCAGCATCTTGCCATTAAGTTTGCAGTGATGACTGTTTTCTCTCTTTCTTAAAATGCACAAAACCAATAATATAAAGCAGGTTGGTATACTTTTAACAAATAAAAACTGCAGAATAACTCAGAGCATCGGGCAGTACATTTGCATGCCTGTCAAATATATTACTGTTCTTCCCATTATCTTTCAAAAAATCAATGGGATTTGACTGGAGTAACTCTGCTTAGGATTGCAATAAAAGTGCAGTAAAAAGCCATTCCATTAATAAGGTGTTAAATTTTATATTTAAAAACATTCTGATATGTGATTTTTTTTCAATTTGTGAGAATTGTTTGCTTTAGGTTTATACTCAAGGTGGCTTTAAAATGTATGGTAAACATACACAATACATAATACACAGCTGTTTGAACATACCAAGAACATACCAAGCAACAAGAGTAAACCATGACCTAGTTACTATTACAATTTAAAGATACAGTGTAACAAAATAGACAAAAATGTCTTTTATATCATTATATCAGTATCAGTTCATGAGAACCCTGCTGACCTCAGTCAATATATAGAAGGTGCAGTACATAAAGCAGCTAGCAGCAACATACAATTAATAGAATTCAAAGTGCAATAGTGCTTATAAACTCCTTGTCTTAAAGTGCAAATGCTAGCTTTGAAGAACCACATCTCCTTAAACCACAGAGTACAAACCATAAATTCATAGCCAACAAACTGTAGCACAGTAGTATAATCCAGATTCCAATATCAGCAAAAAGCTTTCCATAAATACAATCAAAAATTCATACATAGAAGGCTCTAAATGAATAGATAGTAACTACAATGGGTTTGCTAGCAAGGAATCCTGTTTCCAATATCCCCTTCCTCCTGGCAGTTACCGAGAGAGATTAATCAAAGGTAAATTACATGTCAATTTCCATGCACAGTGGCTGCTCACGCCATTTCCCCGGTGACATAAATAGCATTTTCCTCCAATTTTCATCGTGATGGGGCTGGGAGACCTTAAAATGGTGATTCCTGGACTATTGGTTGGTTGTTTATTTTAGATAGTTTATATGCCGCCTTTCCAGAGATCTATTTCAGGTGGCTCAAA
Source organism: Eublepharis macularius (assembly GCF_028583425.1). Classification (NCBI taxonomy): domain Eukaryota; kingdom Metazoa; phylum Chordata; class Lepidosauria; order Squamata; family Eublepharidae; genus Eublepharis; species Eublepharis macularius. Next base: position 79,929,332 of record NC_072790.1, on the reverse strand, counting down.
GTAAAAACAATTCAACAAAATTATTCAAATAACCCAGTAACACAAACATTGTAGATATTAAAACAAGCCATTAAAAATACACCATAAAAACAAGCCACATGCTTAAAAGCTGCAGAAACCAACATCCACCAGCCTAAAGAAAGTTATTTATAAACAGTTCTCAGGCTAGAAATATACTACAAAAACAGCTAAAGAAGATAGAACAGTTAGTTAAAATAGTAGGTAAAAAGGTTTTGCACGGTCACATAAAATTCAGCAAGAAACAAGCCTCGAGCAGGAAGACATTCCAAAGGCAAGGTATCACCACTGGAAAGTCTTGTCTTTGGTTCCCACCAGCCTCACCTCAGCAGACAGGGGCATGGAAAGCCCGGAAACAGGATCTCAACTGGCAAAACTGAACTGTAGGGGAGAAAGTGACTCTTCAAGTAAACAGCCTAAGCCATTTAAAGTTGTTGAAGAGGCTGATGAGCAAAAGGCTATTCTGAGGTAATCATATTATATAGAATAATGATATTCTTATATGAGGAACAGCCCCTTAAACTAAAGCTGTGTATCAAACAGAAGAATATACAATAATATATATGAGTTGATCTGCATGTAATTTTTATTTTGGTTCTGATCCCAAATGATGATCTGTATCCTAAGATTTTCAGAAGAAACATTGAACCATGACCTATTAATTATACTTTTAAAACCGCTTTTTAAAAAAGAGGAATTGAGTGCATAGAAATAGCTGAAAGTGACCTCAAGATGTGGGAAAGTTGTCTATTGCTTATATTATTTTTACACCCACTTTTGAGTGCTTTGAGGCTACATTTCCCCTGAGTTATGACAGATATTGCCACCCACCTTAGTACTTCCTGTCTTTGCCCTAACAGACCCTCTTTGTTGTTTTATCTAATCAAATTCAGAGGCTCTGCTGTAGTTGGCTCTGTAGACTGTACAAAGTAGTTATATTTCTGATTTCCCAGGGTTCAGAAGAACTAAAAATAACCAAGCAAGAATCTGAAATGGAAGGCTGAATTCTCTGCCAGCATTTTAAACAACCTAGTTAGAAATTAGAAATAAGGGCAGGGGAAGACTGCTTACATCTGATAAGGCTACCGGACAGGGTGGTAGCCTGTCTTCCTCACTCTGTGGGACTGCCATATTTCCATATGAGTCTTCAAAGTGAACCAACACAAACACTGGCTTCTTCATAGCCAAGAGTAACTCATATAACCCCATCATCAGGCCCCAGTTATGAGTATTTCAGTATCTATGGATGGTTACTATCACACACGTGTATAAACAGATATTTAAGACGTCCCTTAAATAAATTACTTTGTTAAGTTACCTCTGAAAGCGCCCAACTATGTTCATGGTCAAGATAACTAAGGCAGGATTCCTCCCACACACCCCAGGATCAATTAAGTTTGAGAAGGGTTACAGTGATCCTCTCTAATGGACATGGGCACGAACCAGAAAAAAACCGAACCATGGGGTTCATGGTTAATGAGGTTTCCATGAACCACAAACTGGCACGGAACTGGCCCAGTTACGAACCAGTTCGTGATTCGTTGTTTGTGGGGCTTAAATGCCCCTTTCCAGCAGGGAAAGGGGCATTTAATCATTTAAAGGGCCCTTTCCTGCCGCTTGCAAGGGGCAGGGCCCTTTAAACGATCAGCTGGCAGGTGGGGAATCCCAGCTGATAGTTTAAAGGAACCTGCCCCTTGCAAGTGGCAGGAAAAGTTTAAATGACCATTTCCCCCCAGGGAAATGGCCATTTAAACTGGCTCTTTAATATGAACCAAACGAACCAGTAGTCTAGTTCATGAAAGTTTGCGGAAACTAACTTCCACAAACCCTGGTTCACGAACCCCGAACCGGGCTGGTTCATGGTTTTGGTTCGTATTTAGGTTTGTGCCCATCTCTACTCTCTAAGCCTGGCAAATTGGCTACATAGAGCTCTGTGGTCAAGATTTGGTGAACTTATGAAACATCAGCATTTTAAGAATGCCATAGCATTTTATTTATTCATTTTGGATATTTCTATATTGCCTCTTCAGAATCTTACTTGAGGTGGCTTAGAATTAAAATATCACAATAATATAAACTAGGCACGGGACATAAGCAGCATTGGAACTACCCAGAAATTAAGCAGACCATTAAAAAGCTGATAAGATTTTTTTAAAAAAAATCCTAATTAAAAGCTTGGGTAAAGAGATGTAAAGAAGATGCCAGGCAAGCCTCTAGAGGGAAGGCTTTTCAAAGGTAAGGTGCCACCACAGAAAATTGTCACCACCTGCCTCACCTCCTTCAGGTACTCTGGCCTCAAGCCAATGGCCTTTGTATTATGCTCAGAAATAGATGGGTAACCAGTGCAGATCTTTCAGCACAGGGATGCAATAATCAACTCCTGATAGTAGCCTGGTCACCATATTCTGGATTAATTAAAGTTTCCAAACTGTTTCTAAGACAAGTCCCACACAGAGTGCATTACAGAAATCAAACTTGGATTTGATCAGAACATGAGTCACAGTGGCCAGATAACACTCTTTGAGGAATGGCTATAGCTGGCAAACCAGCTGGAGTTGCTAAAAGGCAATACATGCCATAGAGGAGATCTGAGCCTCCAATCATAAACCAGGATCCAGTAGCACCCCCAGCTACAAACCTGCCCCTTCAAGGGGAGTGCAAACCCCTCCAGGGCAGGCTGACTCTGCAGGCCCCAAGCAGCTTCTCAGTTGATCAACAGCACCACAGTCTTGTCTGGATTCAACTCCAGTGGCCTTCATCCATCCCATTACCTCCCCCAGGCACCTATTCAGGACTTGAAAACCCACCTGGCTTAGCTGTTAAGGAGAAAGACAGGGTTAACATACCTGTAACTTATGTTCATCGAGTTCTTCTGTGCCGACACACATGGGTACTGCGCACGCGCAGGCCAGCCGCCGGAAGATTTTTTATCGCTTTCCCAGCTCCGAAGGGGCCGTTTGCCGCGCGCCTCAGCGACCGTTTCCCGCCCAAACGGTCACATGCTCCTCCAGCGGCCAACGGCCCCTTCCCTCAGTTCTCCCTTGCCGCCGCTCATCCAATACACAGAGCCATAACCCCGATAAAGACTAGAGCCATAGCCCAGCCATAGTACAGCAATCTGCGTTGGAGTTCACAGCGGGGTAGGAGGGAGGGTTGTGTGTCGGCACAGAAGAACTCGATGAACATAAGTTACAGGTATGTTAACCCTGTCTTCATCTTCGTTCTTCTGTGCCTCCACACATGGGAGAGTACCAAGCTTCACACAATAAGGAAGGTGGGGTGAAATCCAACTCAATTTTATTATACAACAGGAAAAACAAGACAACATATATACACATATACATATGTGGCAAAAGAAAACATACCAACCCCACAACATCCAGCAAGTATAAATATATATATATAATATACACTATATACAGCGTCTCCACCTCCCCCATTGGAGCATATTAATCAGCATACTCCTAGGGAAACAAGGAATGGAGGACGGCCCTAGCAACAGCTACATCTTCATTGGCATTTACATCCACAGCGTAATGCCGTACAAAGGTATTGGCGGACGACCAAGTTGCAGCCCTGCAAATATTAGCTAAAGGTATACCCTTGAGCAGTGCCGAAGATGCCGCCTGGGACCGTGTGGAGTGAGCCCTGACACCCAAAGGACAGTCCACCTTAGCCGTGGCGTAGGCCTTCACAATGGCTGTCACAATCCAACGGGACACCGTCTGTGCAGACGCCCTGCGGCCCTTGTCCTTCGCCCCGAAACACACAAAAAGGTAGAGACTGTTCCTGAACGCCCTTGTCCTCTCCAAATAAAAAGCCAAAGCCCTCCGCAGATCCAAACTGTGGAGGGCCTTTTCCCCTTTAGTAGAAGCTTCAGGGAAAAATACAGGCAGAGAAATCTCTTGTGAAAGGTGGAAGGTTGACACCACCTTGGGCAGGAACGAAAGACACGGTCGCAAGACCACCTTATTCGCATGAAAGCGAAGGAACGGGGGGTCTGCCCTAAGAGCAGCCAGTTCGCTGACCCGTCTGGCAGAAGTGATCGCCACGAGGAATGCCACCTTGTAGGAGAGCAAGTCCAGAGGGCACGTAGCCAAAGGCTCAAAAGGGGGCAACATCAACCTAGCCAGGACCAAGGAGAGAGACCATTGGGGCACAGGGGGTGACACAGGCGGGTAAAGATTAAGCATCCCCTTCAAAAACTGGCGGGACTTCTGGTGCGAGAAAACCGTGCAGCCATCCACCCGATCATGGAACGCAGAGATGGCCGCAAGGTGCACTTTCAGAGATGCTACACTAAGGCCCTGGTCCTTCAGCTCGCAAAGATAATCCAAGACCATCCCCAAGGGGCTATCCAGAGGCGCCACCTTCCTAGAGGCGGCCCAAGCCTCAAACCTACTCCACTTCGCCTTGTAGGCACGCCGTGTGGAGGGCTTCCTAGCGTTCAGTAGGACCTTCTCGACTGGCTCAGAGAAGCCTAGGGACGGGGCCGAATCCGCCAAGCGGTCAGGTGTAGTTTCCTGGGCTCGTGGTGGAAGAGCTTCCCGTGTAGGAGGAGATCCCTCCGGGGCGGAAGGGCCACGTAAGCTCGGCCGGACATCTCCAGCAGCTTCGGGAACCAGAGCTGCCGTGGCCAGAACAGAGCCACTAAGATGCAGTCCGTGTTGTCCCTCTCCACCTTGCACAGCACTCTGGGTATGAGAGGGAAAGGCGGAAACATGTAATGTAGTCCCCGGGCCCAAGTAAATTGGAAGGCATCCCCAATAGAAAGGGGGTCGCTTCCTGCCCGAGAACAAAAGATCTCGGCCTTGGTGTTTGCCGATGTCGCAAACACGTCTATGCTCGGGTGACCCCATTTCCGAAAGATCGGCCCAACGTACTTTGCGTTGAGCCCCCACTCGTGATTCAGCATGTGCACCCTGCTGAGAGTGTCCGCCTGCACATTGTCCGACCCAGCTACATGAATGGCACGAAGCGTCACCCCATTCCTGATTGCCCATTCCCAAATGAGCGTGGCCTCCCTGCAGAGGATCATGGACACCGTGCCGCCCTGTTGGTTCAGGTAATACATAGCGGTAGTGTTGTCCGTCTGCACCAGCACCTGATGGTTCTGCAAGATTGCTGTGAACGACATAAGTGCAAAACGAACAGCCCTCAGTTCAAGCACATTAATATGGAGACCCTTTTCTCTCTCAGACCACACATCCTGAACACATAGCTCCCCACAGAAAGCCCCCCACCCTTGCAGAGAGGCGTCCGTGGTTACGGAGAACTCGGGATGATGGAAACCAAATGGGGTCCCTTTAAACAAATTAATATCCGACAACCACCAGTCAAGAGAGGATATAACGGCTCTGGGAACAGAGAATTTAGCAGTCGGAGGATGCTGTAAAGCATTGTATCTCCTCACAAACCAATTCTGGAGCGGGCGCATCCGCAGCCTCGCAAAAGGGACCACCGGGGTGGCAGCAGCCATATGCCCTAGCAAGCATTGAATCATGCGCACTGGCTGAAAACGATTTCTCTTAAACAAGGACACCAGGCCCTTCAAGGAACGTGCCCGCTCTGGAGGCAATAAAGCCTTGGCCTCCAATGAGTCGAACACTGCCCCAATATAAGGCACAACACGGCTAGGTGTCAGCTTAGATTTTTCAAAGTTAACCAGGAGGCCCAAGCGTTCGCAAGTGTCTAGCACCAATGCCACATCTTGCAGCAGCTTAACCTCCGAGCCCGCTGTTATAAGCCAATCATCGAGATAGGGGTAGATGGTACAGCCCTGCTCTCGAAGAAAGGAAACCACAGGAGCCACGCACTTAGTAAACACACGTGGGGCTGTGGAAAGGCCGAAGGGGAGAACCTTGTAACGGAATACCCGCTGCTTGTAAACGAAGCACAGAAATCTCCTGTGCTCCTCCAAGATCCCCACGTGGAAATACGCGTCCTCTAAATCCAGGACAGTGAACCAATCCCCCCTCTTCAAAAGGGCAATTACAGCAGGTAGTGTGATCATCCTAAACTTGGTGACCCTTAGAAAGGCATTTAGGCCCCTAAGATCCAAAATGGGACGTAGACCCCCATCCTTCTTAGGGACCAGGAAGAACCGGGAAAAGAAACCCTTCTCAGACTCCACAAATGGCACCTCTTCCACAGCACCCTTAGCCAAGAGGGACCTAATTTCATCCTCCAGCTCAACCAAGGTATTATTCACCGCACTCAACGGTGAAGTACACATCGGCAGTTCAGTGAATTCCAGCCCGTACCCCTTATCAACAATCGTTAAGACCCATGAGTCAGATGTTATTGACTCCCATTCAGACAAAAAAGGACTGAGTCTGTCCGAAAAGTTCAGGGCTGCCTCAGGGCCGGGTCCTCAGAACTGCCTTCCAGCCCCTTGCGGATCTTTTTGCTGGGGCGGAGGTTGAGACGAGCGGGGCTTGAATGGCCTACGCCTCCTGCCCTGGTGTTGCGCTGGGGTATACTGGCGCTGCGAGGTAGGGTACTGCTGATAGTACGGACGGGGTTGATATCTGCTGCGGTACTGGTAGGGATTATACCTCGACGAGTACCGAGGCTTGAACGTGGACCTGTCCGCCGGAGTGACCCCCAGGGAGCGTGCCGTCTGCCGGTCCTCCTTCTTCTTTTTAAGCGCCTCGTCGGTGGTGGTAGAGAAGAGGGAGTCACCCTCGAAGGGCAGACGTTCAATCTTGGCCTTCACCTCCTGCGGGAGGGCAGTCGACCGCAACCACGAGTGCCTCCTCAGAAGCACCGCTGACGCCATACCCCGAGCAGCCGTGTCAGCCGCATGACTCCCGGCATTCATCTGTTGCTTCGATAATCGTACTGCCTCCGTCTGCAGCAACGACACCACCGCCTTCTTGTCAGCAGGGAGGTCAGTGACATAGTTCGCCAGCTTTTCCCATAGATAGAGCTGATAGCCCGCCATAATCGTTTGATAGTTGGCTATCCGGAGGGCTAAAGCAGCAACTGAGTACTGACGTCTACCCAGTGCGTCCATCTTCTTTCCCTCCTTATCCAGTGGGACGGAGGAGGACCCCGACCTCTTGTGCTGAATCTCCTCGGCTATCAGGGATGACGGTGGAGGGTGCTTGATGAGAGACTGCCACGTCCCCTGTTTGATCTTATACATCTGTTCGATGCGTTTGGACGTGGCAGGCAGGTCAGATGGTGACTTCCAGACCTTGTCGATGATCTCCTCCAAGCCCTCCAACATAGGAAAACCTACTGTAGCCGGGTTCTCCCCATAGATTCTGCACAGCAACTTGTCCTTCGTCTTCGGGACCACAGAAGACACGTCAATCTCCAAGGCCTTGGACATGCGGGCCATTTGGTCTGCATAAATCCGCAGGTCCTCGAAGGGAGAGCTGGTGGAAGGGCCGACATTGTCGTCCGGAGAGGGCTCAGAGAGCGACTCAGAGCGGTAGCCGGACCCCGCATCCTCGTCATCCTCATCAGACGCAAGTGCTGACACTTCCTCTCCTGGGAATGGTGGAGGCAACCACTCACGACGGCTAGACGACGACAGCCCCGGATCCGATGACCTGAAACCAGGTGGAGCTCCTTTCCACTGGCACTGATAGGCCTCTGGTAGACCTGTAGCCTGTTGGTGACGCGCAGCCACGGACCGCTCGGATCCGACTCGCTCGGATCCGACACTCCCCTCCGACCAACACCGCTGGCTACGGGCAGACTGTGCAGGCGACGGATCCCTGGTCGTCTCTCGGATTCGACGACGCGGAACCGGGCTCGATTCCGGTGTTGGCGAACGCCGTCCACTCGACAGGACCACATAGGCCCCCGGATCCGGCATCTCTTCCTCAAGGAGGGGACGGTCAGGGGAGTCCAGGTGAGGTGATGGCATAGGTGGAGACACCAGGACCACCTCTTCTGTAGACCGGCGCCGAGGGGACCGAGAGCGATGCTTGGTCTTCTTAGCCTTCTTCTTCGGAACCGATTCGGAGGAAGCTTTCGGAACCGATGTCCTCTTGGTCGACGCCTTCCGTGCAGCCTCCGGTCCCGAGACTGTCACAGGCCCTTCGATCGACGCCGGGGCTGACCGTATCGGATCCGACTCGCCCGGTTCCGGCCTCGGAGCCGACCTCCCCGGTTCCGACCTCACCGACGCCGACTTGTGCGGGGACTTCGCAGACCTCGCCACCGAGCTTGCCCTCGACGCCGGCTTGTCTGCCGGGCGGGATGTAGCCACCGATTTGGAAGAGGTTACAGAGCCCGCTCGAGACCGGCTTCCGGCATGGGTGGGGGTTCGGCCAGCCTTCTCCGCGGCCCCGGGTTTCTCCGCCTCGGAGGGCCCAGGGGCGTCCAAGACCCGCTGCCACAGTGAAGCCTTGAGGCGGGCGGACCGCTCCTGCCTGGCTTTATGCGTAAAGCCCTGGGGACTACATGTTCCTCCCCCAGGCAAAGCAGGCAAAGGCTATGCCCATCCGTTTGAGCCATTTTAGCACGGCACTGGGCACAGTGCTTAAACAGGGCCGTAGAAGCCATTCCGAGGGGCAAAAAACAAACGCGAAGTCAAAAACAGTCCGGGTCAAATACTCTACCAAGATCAGTCCGTCCAAATCAGTAAGCAGAAGAGAAGTCAAATCCAGATCCAAGTCAGTCACGAGAAAAGCAATCCAAAGACACAAATAAGCACGGAGCTACAAGCGAACGTTCTCCTCAAGCGGCGGCAAGAAGAGAACTGAGGGAAGGGGCCATTGGCCGCTGGAGGAGCATGTGACCGTTTGGGCGGGAAACGGTCGCTGAGGCGCGCGGCAAACGGCCCCTTCGGAGCTGGGAAAGCGATAAAAAATCTTCCGGCGGCTGGCCTGCGCGTGCGCAGTACCCATGTGTGGAGGCACAGAAGAACGAAGATGAACAGATCTAGGTTTCATCCATATATTGGGGACACCTGACTCCAAATCCCTGGATGACCTCTCCTAGCAGTTTCATTTATGTGGCAAATACCATGGGGGACAAGATGAAACCCTGCAGGACTCCCTGGAATAAATGCCACAGGGCCAAGCAGCAATCACCCAGCATCACATCCCAATGCCAGACCTGAACCCAGATTTCATCCCGCGACTTGACTACAGTGATTCAGGCAATGGTCACCTCTAGGTTAGACTGCTGTAACACACTCTACGCAGGGCTTCCCTTGAACCGGCGGTTACAGTTGGTGCAGAATGCGGCAGCGTGTGTCATTACAGGGTTGCTGGTGCATGGGCATATAACACTAGCACTTCATCAGCTGCAGTAGCTACTGGTGGAGTACCAAATCAAGTTCAAAGTTTTGGTATTAACCTATAAAGCCCTATGCGGACTGGGACCGGCATATCTGCAGGACCACCTCTCCCCATATGAACCCCAGAGGACTCTCCATTCTAGTGAGAAACTTCTGTTAAAGGTCCCTGGCCCCAGGGAGGCTCGCCTGGTGTCGACCAGGGCCAGGGCCTTTTCGGTCCTCCTGGCCCCAGCCTGGTGGAACGCTCTGTCTAATGAGACCAAGGCCCAGCAAGATTTGTTATCTTTTCGCCGGGCCTGCAAGATGGAGCTGTTCCACCAGGCGTATAGGCGGTGCTAGACAGACCCCCCTGGCCGGTTGATGATGGATTGGGCCCTCCCCACCACCAATACCCCCGTTTAAAAGTCTTTTACTGCAGAGATGCTCTGACGATGATTTAAATTTGGTCAGTGGAATTTTGTGCTGCTATGTTGATGTTTATGCAGTTTAATCTGTGTAAATTTGGATGCTTTTAGGATTGTTAATTTATAATAACTGTGTTTTATATATTTTAACCTCTATGTGTCTGTAATCCACCCTGAGCCTGCTGGAAATGTGGGGAGGGCGGAATAAAAGTCAAAAATAAATAAATAAAATTTAAATGGGTCTAGATAAATTGTATCATCCAAGACTGCCTAAAGCTGTTTAGCCACTACTGGCTTGAGCACCTTGCCCAAGAATGGAATATTAGCTACTGGGCAGTAGTTGTTTAGGTCATTAGGGTCCAGGGATGTCTTCTTCAGGAGGGTTCGCACAACCACCTCTTTCAACACCTTCCCACCGAGAGGCATTTATCACTCCTGGGATGAGTCAACCAACCAAGCCCAGGATGATACTATTAGCCATGAGGGACAAGGTTAAGAATGGATGACACACATTGAAGCACCTTGCCCACTTCCTCAGGTCTCACCAACTGAAAGACATTTTTATTTATTTATGTTATTTATTTAGTCCACCTTTCTCTCAGACACTCAAGGTAGACTACACAGAGTGAGCCAATAGGAGCAATGGCTTGGACATACAATAATAAAAAGGGGCATGGACTGCATCCATACAACTAGGACTAAACTGCTCTTCAATAATACCTTGAGACTGAACCAGTCCAATTATGGTGTCTGAATTGTGGCAGATGCGAGTAATTTTATCTGCAAGATACATTGAAAAGGAATCACAGTGGGCTTGTATGTTTTCAAGGTCAGCTTCCTCTGGGACTTGAGATAAAAGCCCCTTCACAGCCCAGAAAAGCTATTCTGGACAGCATTGTGCAAATGCAATAGTGGCAGAAAATTGAGCTCACTTCACCGCCATCACTGACACAGAGTAGGCATGATAATTGGGAGTGCACACACACACACATGCACATGCACACACAAAATCCAGGTGATCTGGATTCGGGTACCAGGGATAGCAAAAAGATTTGGTCTCTCTGAAATCCAGATCAGATTCTCTATTCTTGCCCTCCATGCATCTGACGAAGAGAACTGTGATTCTCAAAAGCTTATGCTACAATAAAGTTGGTTAGTCTTAAAGGTGCTACTGGACTCTTTTTGATTTTTCTATTCTGGTTAGAGAACTAGGCTTGCCAGGTCCCTATACCCTCCTGGCTGGAGGTGGGGCACCTGGCACTTACCTCATGCCAGTGGCAAGGTCTTCTTCGCGCATGTGCAAAGCATGCACATGCTCTGGTGCCTGTGTGATTACGTCACTTCCAGAAGTGACAGCATCTGCCAGCCATGGGAATGCCCTTGTGTTCCATGCGGAGCCAATTTGGTCCGTTTTGGGGGCAAATCAGCCCCAAACAAAGCGACCAGCGCGATGTCACTTTCAGAAGTGATGTTGCCGCTCGGGTTGCCAGATATCCCTCACCTCTCATCGGGAGGGTGGAGTACCTGGGATCTGCCTTGTGCTGGCCCCAGAGCCAGCATGATGATGTCACTTTCAGTAGTGACATCACCACGCCGGCCGCACAAGCACTCCAAATACCCTAGTGATAATGTCCTTTTATCTGTGTTTGATCACATTCACTTCAAGTTTTTCTGCATGTGTACTCTATCCGAGTGCCCAACCGTTTAATCATCTGAAGCTCCTCAGTAAACCAAGAAGTATTCCAGACTCCCGTGGAAGGACAGAGGGTCTCACAGGCAATCATGTCCACAGCCCATGTCATTTCCATACTCCACAGGTCAACCAGGGCTGCAACAGGTGCAACAACCTTGCTGATAAGAAAATTCCCCAAGAGACATCAGGAACCCCTCTGGATCCATCAGCCTACTGGAGTGGACCATCCTAATTGTCCCTTCACTCTTGCAGAGGATCAGAGGATCTGTGGGTCCAAATCTCACCTGATAATTGTTGGTCCATAACAATGGCAGAGTGGAAAATTCCCCCATTCCCAAACCTGTACTTTATCCCCAAAGAAAACCAAATCAATTGTATAACCTGCTGTATGCAGAGGCACGAGAATGTTCTGAGACAGCCCCTGTAGTTGTCACAGCAGCTAGGGCAGCCTTGGCATTAACACTGAATTTTTAAAAAAATCGTAAATTGTAAATATACATGAGTTAAAAGTAGAAACATTACAATGTAATCAATACAGAAAAAAATAAAAACCCCACCAATCACTTTGTGGGGGACAGGCCCAATATTATTTGAAATGTATCACTTATTTTTTCCAAGATCTAAGCAAGTCTGTTAATGACAGTATGTTTTGGAGGATGTTTTGGAGGTCTTGGTTGCCATAGGTCAGAGGCAACTTGACAACACATAACAAATACACGTACACACACCCCACTTATTACCATGCATTCAAATAATACATTCCACTGATTCCTTTTAACTCGAATGGAAATCATTTTGTCATTTTGAAACAAATTCCATTTTCAGCAGTAATACTAATTATGATAATTGACAGTTTTATATAACAGCTACATCAAAGCACTGATGGGTTACTTGATGATACTATTGATGAAGACTTTATCAAATCAAGGTTTTTTTGACGTTACAGGGATATGTATATACAGGCCACTTTCCCCACATACATTTTCAAAAGACAGGTTTGGTAATCTACTTCAGAAGTAGCCTTTATAGCAGGTGGTCACCAACACCAACAGAATACTCTGGGACTCTCCATTGTTCAAACCACTTACCTCTTATGAGAACAAGAACAAAGTAAAATCAGCTCACACAACCACATGCCCTGAGCATTGTATTGTATCACCATTTTGGAACAAACTTTTCGCTACCCACCTCCTCTTGAAGCCCAAGAGAGAATAAAAAATTGCTTCACTGAAGACACAGCTTATTTTTCATTTTAAAAAAGAGTCAATGTCTTCCAGCTCTAGGTGACTTGTTTACCAAAGTTTCTTTCCCTTCCTCCTTGCTGTAGTCAGTCACAAGAAAGCAGGAGAGTAGCCACAAACAGAGAATGCAGTTTAAGAATAATTCTCCATTCACGGTGGCTTGTTTTCTTTTCAGCTAGTATGAACACTTTTAACCTTTAAAAAATTGCTTTGAAATCAAGATTTATTATCATAATATCTTATTTCATATATTTGCAAGTTCAGAAATCTAATCAGATGCCTCAACAGTCTTTTTCCTAATTTCTCTTTTTTTATAAGTCTCTACTATCATCCAAGTTATAATTCTGGGGAAAAATACAAAAAATGCATACATAGATGTTATGTTTTTCGTATTACCACTTCAATATTCAATTATATATGATCCATATCATGTTAAATTATGTCCCACTATAAGGCATCCATCCTCTTCAGTAAAACACTTCTATTGTGCCATTTATTAATAGTGGTTTTAAAATATCTGAAGGCATGAGGCTCTTATAATAAACACCTTTGCTGGATCTCACATACCACACAAAGTGCTTTTGTTATGAGGATATTTTAAAGATGTAGTCAAGATGGCAATGATCTTTGCTTTCTCTACATTTTAAAAACATTTGAAAATAAGGGCTAGAGTGAATCTACACCAAATAACTAAATATATAAAAGGGACAAGAGATTTTGATCAGAGATTCTGAGAGAAGTGGTAAACGATTATTATTCTTTTTTGCACTGCTGGGAACAAAAGTTTGGCACATGCTCTCTCATGCATGCATAAGCCTTACAGTCTAATGCTATGAACTGTTTGGTTAGCAAATAATTATTTAGGATGGAACATGATGACCCTGCTGAAGTTGTGGCAGGCCAAAACCCTTGAGCCTAAGAAAGAACGCAGAGAAGCATTGATAGCCAGAAATACGGCATTCCTTGCCTAAATGCAGTACATCTGGGTCACACACGTTGCAAAGCTCGGAATTAGGCAGAAGTGGAGCATCGCTGGGACCAGCTCAGTTATCTGGCATCTTCAATGCAACTCAGCCACCACAAACCATATTTCATCTGCATACAACCTTGCATTTAACATGTCCTAGTTCATTATAAAGGGATTGCACCAGAGCACAGAGGACATCCGTATTGCCATACAAAAGATGTCACCTGAAGTCTGTAAAAGTCACTTGGTACACTACTGCAGCCCCACATATCTACAGGGGCTGTGTATTAGATCCAGATGCTATCAGAGTAATAGATCTAATGACACAATCTCTCACAATGGTCACAGAGGTCTTGGTTCAGCATGTAGCTCACCATAGGGCCATGGGCATGCCACTGTTTCTCAACCTAACCAACCAGTTCAGGTGATCATTATGCTACACTGTTCCTTGAAATTTTATCCACCCTTGGTTTCTATTTCCTTTTCTGGATGCTCCCTTCATTAAAAAAAATGAACTTATCTTGGCTGGGTAAATTCTCAGGGCAGTAAGTGCTACATTAGTGTAACCACATATATGGCAACAAGGGATCCTATGACCCACTGCTGTTTTTCATGTACCAGACTGTATGAAAAGATCAGACTCTTGATGCTGGGAGGGGGGGGCTGAAAAGTGTTGCTGTTTGGGACTGCAGAAGCAAGCTAGATGTGGTAGAAGGCAGTAGTCATTATTGCTTTGTAGAAATGTAAGAAAAGAACTGCCTGTATTTGCAAGAACTACCTAGAAGAGTACGGAAATCCAAGAGTCAAATGAGGCACAGTAGACTTCAGGCTAATAATGTCCGCTTTGTTGGGCGGTAGGGTTGCCAGCCCCAAGTTGGGAAATTCCTGGAGATCTAGGGGGTGAAACGTGGAGAAACCAGGGTCTGGGGAGGGAAAGGACCTTGGCATGGCATAATTCCATACAGTCCACCCCCCAAAGTAGCCATTTTCTCCAGGTGAACTAACCTCTATGGCCCGGAGACCCGTTGTAATTCCGGGGGCTGCAGGTGGCTGGAGTCACTCCCCAATTGCCAACTTTGGGAGCGCTCCAACAATTGGGGAGTGACTCCAGCCACCTGCAGCCATTTGGTTGCCAACAGTGGGAGAACCCCGGAATAGTGGGAGTATCCCAGGCATTTGACTTGTGCATGTAACCATAAAGCTTGGAAACATCCTCGGGTTTTGTGGGCTCGTTAATATTGAGAGTGAAGAATTGCATTCCAACGAATATTTATCATACATGGACTGAGCTCTAACACCTGTGATTTGGTTTTCTTGTAAAACAGATTGAGGACTATGTGAAAATGATTATGAGTGTATATTGTATATGAATGGTGATTCACTGGTGTATAATTGCATGCTACAAATATATTGCTATTTTGTGTATGTTGGATTGTATATTGTTAATGCAACACACCTGGTAGTGTGATAAGTAACTACCTGGAGGCTGGCAACCCTAATGGGCAGTATAGGGGAATGCCTAGGAGTGAAAGTAAATACTAATAAGAAAGGAGCCATCTTCTGTTTGAAGCTCACAAAGAAAAGCCACTCTAGTAACAGGTTCAAAGTGCTCACACCCTGAGAAGGCCATGAAACAAGGATAGCATATGTTGTAAGGAGTTGACCCAGTCTCCGCCATCTTTAATAGGCATTTAATATGGCTACCTGTGATATTAAAAATCACAAGGCCCCTGGATTTAAAATGGCAGTTTGCATTGCAGCCAGCAGAAATCCAGCTAACGGTTGCTGAGTCCCACCCGGGAGACACAGGCATGAATGGAATGCCACTTAGAGATGCGGAGTGATCAGTAGTGATTGGATTTGCAGTCCCTCCAGCTCTGGGAGGTGTCCAGTACAACAAAGGTCTCATAGAGTCCTCCCACTTAACACATTCCTTTCCCTCTTTCCATGATGAGATCTCCTGCCCTTGATTGAGGAGCTGATCAAATGGCATTCATAAGTATTTATAATTCATTCCTGGGGAGGTATATTCCCCAACTAAATTAATCAACTTAGTTCTGGTGAACTTCATTAGCAAACTGCCCCTTTGTGCGTGCTAGAACAAATTCTGCATTATCTTTCACACGTCCTGGCAGCTGACAATCAAGGTAATCAAACCTTTTGTTACTCCCAGGAACTGACTGTTGGAGCCTTTCTTCCAACTGCTAGGTGGGCTCCTCCACCTCAGGGTGCATTTTACCCTGTAGTGCCCTGGCCTCACTCAAATTGTACACACTTATTTATTTATTTTATCATATTTATATTCCGCCCTCCCCGCAAGCAGGCTCAGGGCAGATGACAGCATTAAAAACATTTAAAACATTTCATTAAACATTATCATAAAACATTAAAAGCATCCGGATCCAAAATGCTGTTCCCTTGAGGTTTGCCCTAAGCCTCTTGCTCTCCTGGCCGAGAATGCTGGCACTCGAAGCTACTCTCTTCTCCTGCAGACTGGACTACTCTTCAGGATAGGTAGATATACTTGTTTCCCTCACTCTATTCCAACTTCTGACTAGCTTCGTAGGACTCCGTGTGCATATAACAATTTTTACCCTGTATTCCTGTGTGTATGTGCATGCATTTTTCCCTTTTAATAAAAGTTTGCTCTTTGAATTTAAAGCACCAACCTTGTTTGTTAAATTGGAAGGGACCCCATAAAAATTGATGAAAAAGATCCCACAGTTACCGACCTCTCACATAGCCATCTTCCTTGCTTGCTAATTCCCTCACAATTCTCTTAATTGCAAGGAGACCAATTCCGGTACCAATGTCGAACGGTTTGTGCAATTTGTACCTTACTACTCCATTGCTGATAAGAGTCCCAGCCTTGCTGATCCATGGCTGGTTTGGCAGCCCTGTGAGGACCAGACAGTGGTGGGGTGATCTCAATGGCCCAGATGGAAGTGGTGTGCCACCAATGGAGGGGCAGAGCTTGTCCTGGCCACTGGGGCCCTCAAAAATTGATGATGAGCCAGAAAAAGGGGGGTGGGGTGGAGGAACAGTCGCAAAGGCCAGAAAAGGCCCAGGGCTGCAACCAGTGGAAGAAAGGGGGCGTGGCAGGACCCAACATAGCAGGGGAAAGGCCTTAGATGGAGATAGTTCAGCTGTGGAAGAACTCACTGGCAGCAGGGCAAAAGAACCCAGCACAGACTAGGAAAAGTCAGGGGGAACTATGAAGCAGGAGGTATCTCAGAAGGGCGACTGCAAAAGTCCAGGGAACCCCAGCTGAGAAGGGAGATGGACTGAGAAGTTGACCCCAGACAGAGACCCCCGCCAGGACATCATACTTTCCAGGGTGGCAAGCTGTACTGGGCTGGTGGAAGGCACAGCAGTGTGATGGATCCAGGAGGTGACATATACTGTAAAAAGAAACAAGGTCTGTGGGGGAAAGGAACCCTTTCCAGGGCCAAGGACGAGCCAGTGGTAAAGTAATGGTCAATGTGGACTTTAAAAATCATTATATTAGGCAAGCCATCTTGAGAATTTGGAACAAATATAAACTGAGACTGTCTCAGAAGACACCACTTTGGATTTCAACACGGGAAGTGTTGAGGTGAGGTGAAATGACGACTAAACAGGGATGGTTGACTTACGGAGATCTATCGAGTTCTCAGAAGGAGACTGTAAATTGAAAACAAGAAAGATCTAATAGCGAAAAGTTATAAACATCAATGTTTTTTCTATGCACAATTACTAGAAAGGTTTAAATCAGATAAAAAATTATGAGGATTTGACTACGAAAAGACAAAGTTTGAAAAAGAGCTTTGTACAAATAATGAACATGTCATTTCCAAAATGTATCAACTTTTAATGAAATTTGATACGGAAGAATGTGTGAAAGACTGTGATAAAGCGGGCTAAAAATTTTCAGTATAATATACAAATGGACCAGTGGGAAAATATGTGAGTAAGGGGCTCAAATTTACCTTGAGCCCCACACTTAAAGAAAACTTTTATAAAATGATGTATCAGTGGTATATATCTCCAGATAAATTAGCAAAAATGAGTAAAGGTATGTTAAACCAATGCTGGAAATGTGAGCAACATGAAAGAACATTTTATCACCTCTGGTGGACCTGTCTTAAAAAAAAAAGTTGATCACCATTTCATATAATAATACAGAAAATTTTGAAGGTCAATATACAACTTAAATCAGAAACTTTTTTGTTGGGAATGCTGTCTTAAGACAGCTCAGAAATTCATAACCTAGGGTACACCAGGAAAAGTGTGAATTCTTTAAACCCTCTGTTTGTTACCATGGACTTATTAATGCTACTGGGGAAATCATTGGCGAAACAGAATTATATCCTTCAAGCACCTACACCTGTAAATGTTTCACAGTTGCATTCATTCTCGGAACGGTGTTTAACTATTATGGTAAATTCCTACCAAACTGGTCTACAGTGCTAGCACCCTAACATGAACTGCTCTGAGAAAAAGCAAAATTGAAATGGGCTCAAGTGAGTGCCAAAGGATTTAAGAAACACACTTTTGAGTTTAACTGCCGTTCTCACACATTTTGATGGCTCTCTTCATGTTGCAACAGTCCTGTGATGTTTCTCCATATGGAGCACATACAATCCTCTCACATTTTTTTCCTGATAGAGCAGAGAACCCAATTGCATTTGCTTCCTGCATACTCAACTCTGATGAAATGAACTATACACCACTTCAATGTGAAACCCTAAGCATTCTATTCAAGGCAAGAAAGTGCCATATCTATCTGTATGGTAGGTATTTCATTTTATTAATTAATGACACTTTACAGAAAAGGCATCCTGACCAGATGAAGTCTCAGATAGTAGCAGACTTTTAAAATACTTCTGTGGAATGCTAATCAAACATACTACCATTGTCCCCAGGCCTTCCCTGGGATATGGGCAATGTTTAACAACCTGAAGTGTTTTTCCGCACAGGTTTCATAGTACAAAAGCATCCAGAACTTGAAAACATACTTTGACATGAGGGAAAATATTTCTTTTGTGTAGATTCACCTATCCTCTTTTGCTTATTGATTAACTCACTCCTCTTTTGCACGTTGAGTAACTCACACAAGTTTAGTTCCTTTACAAAGTTATTTTTAATTTGAAACAATAAAAATTATGTTAACTAATATAAAACTTTTTTGAATTTTAAAGGAAAACGTCTAAAATAGATAATTTCTACAACTTGGAGAATTTTTGTACTCCATGAATATATATCTCTTTGGTGAGACTTCCGGTTTGGGATCATGGTGGTCTGATGCAGCTCAGGGAGCTGAGCTGTCCGAGCCGCTGTTTCTGAGGGCTAGTGGGGTGCTTGACCGCCCGCGGCTCCCTGTTCTCAGGCGGAGAACAGGCGTGAACGCTCAGGATCCTGAGGGTGTGTTGATCTCAGCTGTGGGGGGTGGTCTGCGCAACGATCTCCTACCCAGCCTTGAGATCCCGCTCTATGAAGGACGGCAAAGATCTCTGCAGCGGCTCTGGAGTCATTGAATTGACATAAGATCATCGTACCCAAGCTTCAGCAATCAATTTGGACTAATTTGGAGTGTTTTGAGTAGTGAAACAGTGATTACAACCTGAAAATAGAACTGTTAAGGTAAAGATTGCTATCTCTTCTTTTGAGAAGAAATTTGATAAGAGGAACTGAATTAAATTGGAAGACAAAAATCGCTAAGTTTTAAAGATTTACTGGGTATGTTCCGGCAAAGTGACTGAGTAAAAAAGAATTTATTTAGAAGAATTAGAGCGGAAAAGTAATGATTGTTTACATACCTGCGGTCTAAGAGAGATAGCGAACTGTGGGAAACTTGAAGAATCGCGAGAAATGCTGTGTGGTTGAGACGGATCAGGAAGTGTGTCAAAGAAATAGAGTAACGGGCTGGAAGCGGCTGTTAAAGGAAGCCCGGAAAAGGAAGTGCGCCATCTTGGAAAAGGGAAAGACCTCAATTTAAACGTAAGCGGGACATTTTGGAGAAGGGTAAGGGCAGAAGCTTTGAGTCAAAACCATAGAGAAAAGACACCCGCCATTTTGGATACCGGAACTTTTTAATTGGAGAAGAATTTCTTTAAAATAAAGGTCTTAATTTTGAAAATAATAAATTACCCTCGCCACGGAGTTGCGGAAGAGAGCGGACTCATGGGAGCGAGGTAAAGCTAGCCCCACGATGTCAAAGAAGGAGTGGCAGTCGGCATTGGAGAGTCTTGACAAGAAAGTGGCGGATGGAAACAAAGAGATTAAAGACATGATAAGGGATATGGTGAAAGATTTTAAAGAGACACTTAAATCAGAGGTGGCAGAACTAACTAAGAGTATCGAGGAGGTCAAGAAGGAATTACAAACGACACAGCTGAAAGTTAAAGTAACGGAAGATGAAGTTGACAAATTGTCTGCTTCTTTTAAGACTGAAACTAAGGGTTTGAAAGGAAGAATGGCCGTGATGGAATGTAAACACATGGAAAAACAACTTAGATTTCGTGGAGTCCTGGAAGTAGAGGGGAAATCAGCCCAAGAGCAGATATCAGAAATACTTGCACAATTTTTGGATAAGGAAGTGGAAGAAGTTGCGGCTTTTCTGGATGTGGCGTACAGAATTAATTCAAAATATGCAGCTCAAAAAAATTTATCAAGAGATATGATAGTGCAATTTACAACAAAAAGAATAAGAGAAGATATTGTGAGTAAGCAGTTTCAAAACCCTTTGGAAATTGATGGAAAAAGCGTGCGAATAATGAAAGAGCTACCTAGGGGAGTCCTGTTGGAAAGGAAGAAATATAGAGAATTGGTTTCAATGTTGAAGGAGTTGAATATCAGATACAGATGGGAGATACCAGAGGGTTTGAGTTTTGAATTTCAAACAGTCAAGAAAACTATCAGGTCCAGTCATGAGATGGAGATGCTTTTTATGGACAATGAAAAAGACTTACCTAAAAGATCCAGAATTTGATCATGGAATGCAAAATCATATCTTGGAATGTAAATGGACTGAACTAAACGTCTAAACGTAAAACTATTTTCCATTGGCTATCTAAACAGCATTGTAATATAATTTGTTTACAGGAGACCCGTATTAAGAAACAAGATGTGAAATATTTAAAAAATGTCAAATTAGGAAGGGAATTTGCAGCAACATCGAGGCAAAAAAAAGAGTTGTTTTATATATTAAAGATGAGTTGCAACCTAAGATGATATTTAATGATATGGAAGGCAGATATATAGCCGTGGAATTTATTTGGAATACAGAAAAGATTTTGCTGATTGGGATTTATGCACCTAATGGTGCTAAGGACAATTTTTTTAAGGATCTACAGAAACAATTGGATGGACCAACTTACTCACAAATAATTTTGGCAGGTGACTTCAATGGCGTTACGGTTTTAGATGTTGATAAAAAAACAAAAGGTGCACACAAAAAAAGAGGACTTTTGCCAAAATCCTTTTTTGAAATTAAGGATCAGGAGAATTTGGAGGATGTTTGGAGGAGGAATAATCCTAAAGTAAAGCAATATACGTATTACTCACCAAGACATTCAACATTATCAAGAATTGATATGATCTGGGCCTCTACGGACTTGGTTGTATGGACAAAAGATGTGGAGATAATGCCAAAAGTTGGCTTAGATCATAATCCAATTATGTGGAAGTTTGGAAAATGCACCAAAAGACGAGGATGGAGAATAAATGAGGATTTGCTGCAGCAAAATGGTAATTTAGAATTGTTACAAAAGGAAACCAAATTTTTTATACAGTATAATTTGAATAACACCGTTCCAACGTATATAGTTTGGGATACCTACAAAGCAGTTATTAGAGGAGTATTAATGGACTTAAATGCAAGGGACAAAAAGAGAAAAGGGGGAAAAAAGAAAGAAATTGTGGAAAATATAAGAACTAAGGAGGCACAATTGAAGAAAAGACCAGGGAAAAAGAAATTATGTCAAGAAATTAAAATCCTGCAAGAACAATTGACAGCAATGGAGAATAAAGAGTTGGAATGGGAATTGAAGAAATTAAATCAAAAGGCATTTGAAGGGGCAAATAAGCCTGGAAAATATTTAGCGTGGCAGCTGAAAAAGAAAAAAGAAAAAAAGGTGATAACTAAGATTCAAGAAAATGGAATTACACTGACAGTTCAACCAGTGATTAGCAGAGCTTTTTTTAAGTTTTATGCAAAACTGTACCAAAGGAAAGAAGTAAATTTGGATGCTATTGAACAATATTTAGACAAAATTAAATTACCATTGATATCAGAAAAATGGAAGGAAATGTTGAATGCAGAAATTACAGAGATAGAGATAAAAGAAGCCATTCAGTCGACTAAACTAGGCAAGGCACCAGGTCCAGATGGAATTATGGGCAAATTCTATAAATCATTGGCAAATGAATTGGTACCTTTTTTGAAGGTGGTAATGAATGAAATTTTAAGAGGACAAAAGGTTCCAGAATCTTGGAATGAGGCCACTATATCACTGACACCAAAGGAAGACCAGGATTTATGTAATGTTAAAAACTATCGACCTATTTCGTTGCTGAATAATGATTATAAAATTTTTGCAAAAATTTTGGCGGAGAGACTAAAGGAGGGGTTCATGGAATTTATTGCAGAAGAACAAGCAGGTTTCCTTCCAAATACAAATTAAAGATAATTTGAGAACTGTTTTAAATGCGATAGAATATTATGACAAACACTGTGAGAAAGAGGTTGGTTTCTTTTTTGTGGACGCAGAGAAAGCTTTTGTTAATCTAAATTGGAGTTTTATGTTCGCCACAATGGAAAAACTGCAAATGGGAAAAGATTTTATCCAAGCGGTAAGAGCGATTTATAAAGATCAATGTGCAGCAATTGTAGTTAACAATGACTTAACTAAAAAATTGGAAATCAGAAAGGGTACAAGGCAAGGTTGCCCACTATCTCCATTGTTGTTTATTTTGATTTTGGAAATGTTACTGATTCAGATTCGAGAGGATGATGCTATAAGAGGCATAAAGATTAAAGACTTCACCTACAAAGTTAGAGCGTTTGTGGATGATGTGATGGTTATTGTTGAGGACCCAATACAAAATATGCCAAAGCTGCCAGATAAAATAAAGGAATTCGGAGAGCTGGCTGGATTTTATGTTAACAAGAGAAAATCAAAGATATTATGCAAGAATATGATCAAACAAAAGCAACAAGAATTGACGGAAATTACAAACTGTGAAGTAACGCATAAAGTAAAATATCTAGGAATTGAGCTTACAGAGAAGAATATTGACTTGTTCAAGAATAACTATGAAAAGCTATGGCAGCAGATTGATAGAGACTTGATTAAATGGAATAAATTAAATCTGTCATGGCTGGGAAGAATAGCGGCAGTCAAGATGAATGTGTTACCACAGATCATGTTTTTATTACAAACAATTCCAATTATCAGAGACAGTAAGCAATTTGAAAAGTGGCAGAGGAAGATTTCTGATTTTGTATGGGCAGGCAAGAAACCTCGAGTAAAAATGGAAGTGTTGTGTGATGCCAAAGAGAGAGGTGGACTGCAATTGCCAAATATCAGATTATATTACGAAGCAGTTTGTTTGGTTTGGCTTAAAGATTGGATGTTACTGGAGAACTGTAAGCTACTAACTTTGGAAGGCTATAAAAAATTGTTTGGATGGCATGCCTACTTGTGGCACGATAAACTGAAAGCTGATTCTATGTTTCTACACCATTATGTTATAACAAAAGTTATCTGGGTGAGGGTATCCCCTCGTGGGTGGTACCATTTGAAACTATCGACCCGAGAGCTATTTATAATAGAGACCAATGCCTGTCCTATAAAAAGATTCTTATCCAGGAGCAGAATATGATAAGAATTAAAACAGAACAGCCAGCTTTTTGCTATGGATGGTTTCAATATAGGCAGATAAAGGACTTATATAACTCGGATTGTTCAAAAGATGGAATTAAATGGAAAGATTCAGAATTGGAAGAAGTTATACTACAAGAAAGTAAGAAGAAAATTTCAAAAATTTATAAAATACTTTTGAAGTGGTATACAGAGGATGAAGCTGTTAAAGTCCAGATGGTGAAGTGGGCTATAAATTGTCAAAGAGACATAACAATGGAGGCATGGGAATATTTGTGGAAAAATACATTGAAGATTTCAACTTGTACCAGTATCAAAGAAAATGTTTTCAAGATGATATATAGGTGGTATCTGACGCCAAAAAAAATAGCCTATGGAAATGCTAAGATGTCTGATAAGTGTTGGAAATGTAAAAGTCACGAAGGATCATTGTATCACATGTGGTGGACTTGTGAGGTCGCTAGGCAGTACTGGGGAGATATTTTAGAAGTGATAAATGAGATTTTGCAGATTTCAATAATAAAGAACCTAGAACTCCTGCTACTAAACTTAAATATGGAAGATGTTCCTACGCAATACAGGACATTGTTATTTTATATGACAACAGCGGCAAGAATATTATATGCGCAGAAATGGAAAGTGCAAGAAATACCATCTATTGAAGAGTGGATACGAAAGTTGCTGTACATGGCGGAAATGGACAAAATGACAAGAAGGCTGAGAGACCAGAATTCTGAAGAATTTTTCAATGACTGGGGGAGATTGAAGGAGTATTTGGAGAAAAAGTGGGACGTGAAGGAGAAATTATGGCAACGAAAGTTATTAATTGGGGAAAATACTAGGGATAGGTATCTTTACCATTTAAAGTGAAGTTTTAATTATTGTTAAGGTTAATTTTTAAATAGATTTGATTTTAAGGGATATTATGTAGTTTATTAATGCAACAGGAAATATATAACATATAGAGAGAATAGATAAGTAAGTTATAGAATAGGATATGGGTTGGAAAGCTGTTGGAAGTCTCTGAAAAAGGGGGGAGGGAAAGGGTGGGGGAAAATCGATATTTAGGTTTTTTTGATTGAAAATTATATGTGTAATTTGTACTCACCTAATAAAATTTTTCAAAAATATATATATATATATATCTTTGGTGGGGTAAATATTCCCTAGGTTTTTACAGAGGGTCTTCAGATTGTTAGGGAGGGCTATATCTCTGCACAGCACTTAAAGTGGTTCCCTGGGTAACAAACATCATGGAGTAGAAAACTATCCCAAACATGACAGTAGTAGATCCCTGATGTAGTTTTTCAGCCCAGGTATGTTTTTTATTTCAGAAAGCAAACTGTAAGTGGTAACTGGCTTTTCTCTGGGAGCACTGTTTACTATTGTGACAACAATCTAATAGAAAAAAAATCTAGAGCCACTTTTCTCTGTATTTTGCCAACAAAATACAACCAAGGGAGTCACCTCTAGGTCAGTTAGACAATGTTCATTGCTGAGGTATACAGGGAGAGGCATATCTGTTCAACAAAAGGGGCTACAAACTTATATTTTTAATGAAAGCTGGGAACTGAGAGAATATAATACACAATCGTTATGTTATAATCATATAACGATATTGTACTGCTGATTTAAAAAAACCAAAATATCCCTCTGGTGGCCTGAGGAAGAAATGGTTGCTGGAGGGAATGCTACCATGTGAGCAGCACCAGGAAAATCCCAGTTTTCCAACCCATACAGCAGCCATCCAAGCTTTACTGATAGCCTTCCCAAAACTTTGCAGTAAAGCATGTAGAACAGATCAGAGAAAATCTGGGGAAAACTTAATAGGTGTATAACCATATTGTAAGGAAGTGGGGGGGGAAAGCTGGACTTCCCAACAGTACTGAACTCATGTGGAAAAGGTCTAGGTTTAAATCCCCTCTCTGCTATGGAAGCTGACTGAGTAAGCTTGAGTCAGCCACTCTCTTTCAGCCTAACCTACCTAACAAGGTTTTTGTTGTGAGGATAAAATGGAGGAGGGATGAATAGTGTTGTAAGCCACTTTGGGGCTCCCTTTGGGGGAAAAAGTGGGGTATAAATATTTAAATAAACAAACAGTTTTATAGGTCATCTCAGTAGCTCCTGGAAGCAATCTTAATGAAAACTAAGAAAGTCTATTCTAAAGCAGTATACGAATTAAATTTGTTGCTGTATTGGATCTATGATTTTTAGTACAGCATCAAGATGAACAAAGCCCATTCTGCATTCTATATTTAGGAGAGCAGCCTGCCGTGGAATGAAAAACAAAACTAAATTCTTGCATCTCCACTCCTGCTGCTCAAATGTAGCCTCAGGCTTTGGGCAGCTGAGTCACAAATTTGCCAGAGGACCACCAACTCAGTCCCTGCTGAACAAAGCAGAGACAGATGGAGCCATGTTGAGCAGTGACACGGTGTCCTCTTGCCAAAAAACACATTCTCTTCTACAGTTTTAAGATGCAACTTCAAAACTCCGTTTTTTTCATGCCGCTGCCATTAGAACACCCTAACATTTATACTTCACAAAAGAGTGCCTCAGACTGTCATGCTCAGACAGCTATACAAAGCAGATCTGAGACTTTGTCACTGACATCTATAAGCTGGTAACTTTAACCCAGCACCATAATTTTGCTGTATCTTCATTTGCAACAAAGAGTGAGGAATTCTAATCTTCGCAGTCTGTTGCCTGCAAAGACAAATCTCTCTTCATTTAGCCAAATCAGGAATGCATTCCTGCCAGCTGCAGAAAATAAACTACTCTAGGACTTTTTCTCTTAAAAGCTTCCATTTTCAGTCTTACCTGTGTGGTTTGTTTTTTCATTCTAGTTATTTTCACATGTGCCCAAAACCTATGAAGGTTTTCTCAACAAAAGTTCTTAGTAGTGAAGACAAAGAATCAGTAGTATTTAAGTAAACATTAGTAATTAAAATAAACACATGAGTTGATTCCTAGCAACAACTTTTTAGTACATTAAGATCAAGCAGATGGCTTTGCAAGTATCATTTCTAAAGAATTACATTTAAGCAGAATAAAAGGGACTACTTCTATTATTAAAAGTAAAACACAGCAATAAAGCATCACCAGTCTAACCTTTCGGTATTTACTTGGAGATGGTGGATCCACTTGGAGGATCCACTGATTTCAGGGCTTGCTCTAAAGCAATTTCACGCAGGACTGAAGCCTTTGTGTTTTAACAGCAATATGAACCCTGTTTTTATTTCCAGTTGTTTCGAAAGATGGCACAGATAATAAATGGCCCTGCCATGGCAGTCACCACTGGAAGCTAAACTGGAAAGTGATAATTTGAGTCAACAGTTCAGAACTCTCACGGAAACCACACAATTTGTGTGGGGGACAGAGGAAAAAACATAGATTTTTTGTTGTAAAAAGCAAGCAGCAATGTAAACTATGTCAGTGAATGACAGTTTGTAACCATCTTCTGCAGAATTTGCATTAAGAAGCAGCTTGGCGCTCTAACGGAGCTGACAATTCTATTTTTCGTAAAGAAGAGCTCTATATAACCCCAAAGGTATGCATATTCATTCACCGCTCTACAGCGGTTTGAGAAAATAGATTAGAGCCCACACAATGTACGTTTTAAACAGAAGTAAGTTCAGCGGATCTTGCTCTAAAAATACCGCCTTCTTTGTTGTATGTATTTTGACACACACTTCAAACAAATACGCCTACATGAGACACAGAGAAGATGATCTTAACAGATGTGAAAAGCGGTGCCCAAAGGAAAGCATCTCTTCACACTTTTCTTTACTTCCTTCTCCATCCCTTTCCCGATCACCTCCTTCGTCTCCCCACCGTCAGAGGGCGCGCCACCCTTTAGTTTGCGGAGCTTCTCGTCATCGCCCTCCCTTCACGTAAGTCACGAGCTCGTACGCCGCATCCAAAATGAGAGGACGCAAGCTGAGAGGCCCACGTGACCACAGTATACCCTATCATTGTGTCAGAGGCTTGCGCTACGGTGGCCCAATGGGTTCAGTTTGTTTCCTAGGAAACCTCTCCGCCAACGCTTGGAGAGGAAAGCTTCAAGGAGCGAGAGGACGTTCCTTTGTGCCAGGTGGAGTAGACGAAGGAGGAGGAATTTATTGTTTCGGGTTCTTTTGTTTTCGCTTGGTTTGGGAAAGGAGAGGCGGTAATGTAGTTATGTGCCCTTAGGACAAATGAAGGAAAGGAGAAAGAAGACAGGGAGTCTCCAGCCTCTTTGTCTTCTGGTCACAAATGAAAGTAGTCTGGTAGCAGCGGCCTCTTATCTGTGGGTCCCCAGGAGGGAATCTTGGCGTTCGTGTGTTCTCTGATCATCTAAGCTCAAAGCATTTAAAACAGAGCTGAGAAAAGGTAAACTAAAGCGATCAAAAGGTTGGTAATCTTCCCTACAAATGAAACTCACAGAATTCTGGGTCTTCTGATCAAAGAGCCCTTCTGGCACACCCAGGGCCCGTCATTCCAGCATGGGGCCTGTCATTCCAGTCCCCGAGCCCTTCTGGCATACCCACGGGCCGTCATTCCAGCATGGGGCCTGTCAATCCAGTCCCAGAACAGGCTATCTGGGCCCAGACACTTTCTTTCAAAATCCATTCCACGTTTTCGTTGCACCTCTTTTTTTGCTCTAATGTGTTTCAGTGGAGCCCATGCAAGTCAATGGGCATTCCAGTTTCCCGTTATTTCCAATGGGCATTCAAGCCTCTCCCATTATTTCCAATGGGCGATCCTGTCATTCGTTTTAGTACATCCCCTATGCAGGCTCTCATAATATTGTTGATGTTGAAGTTGATTAGCAGTAGCTTCAGTACCAAAAATGGTTTTTTTATACTCTTGCATCTTGGTGTTATGGAATTCACTTCCAATAATGGGTACTAGTGTAGATAGTTTTTAAAATGTTTAGACAAACTTATGAAGCATTAGTTATGATAGCTAAATGAAACCTTTGTATTCAGAGGCAGTGTGCCTGTGGGTTTTAAATGACTTGGACAAGCTGCAATAAATAGTATTCAGTTTCAGAGGAAAGATGAATAGGCATCATGCTGGCCTGTGTTGGACATTGATGCTGACTAGATGGACTGATCAAAGAGACAATTCTTACATTCCTATCATCTATGACTAACATTTATGCATGTAAGTCTGGGGGCCATAAAATTACAGAAGACTTGATCCAGTTACTTTCATTAGGTCAACTGATTCAGATGTACAGCATAAAATATCAATAGCTTCTACAAACAACTCTTAAATTTGAATTAAGAAATATGTGCTTAGTGCATAAGAAAAGTAAACTGTCTGAAGAAAAATAGCTGAAAACAATATTGTCTTACTTTGCTTGGTTTTATATATTATCAGTAAAGTAGCACATCACTATTTCTTGGATTCTTTAAAAAAATTGGATTATGAAAGAGAAAGTAGATTATGTGGCATTAGAAGGGCCATTTGTAATCGTCTTATAATGTTTTCTGAGACGTTTTTCCACATGCTTACATAACAATACATGCAATTCATTACTGAGACATCTGCCTGGTCATTTTATGCCAGGCTTTCAAAGTGCTGCATGGGTTTCATGTGAAAAGGGAACAGAGACCATTCTTGGTGATAAGCTATGAAGCAGCATTAAGTGGATTGTAATGACTTCCAAAAAGCCATTGTTTTCTAGACTTCTGTTGAAGTCCCCAGAATGTAAGTAAAATGACTGAACATTCTCTTACATATTTGAGTGAATATGATTATGTTATTGGTTCAAAGTGTGTAGCACTACATATAAGCATTTGAGACTTAAAATTGAAATATATCACTGTAGCTGTAACTGCATTTTCTTTTTCATTTCAGTATCTATTTATGTCGACAATTTGGAAATTTAAATACAGTTCTGATTATGGCTCGCCAGTTTTCAAAAGAAGACCTCGATGAACAGTTTGAGCAGTTTTTGAGAGAGGTAAGCTTATGTTTCTCTTTATACTCTTTGTTAAACTAGTCTGTTGTGCCATCCTAGTCTAACAGTGCAATCCTAAACAGAGTTATTCCAGTCTAAGCCCATTGAAATCAGCGAGCTTAGAATGGAGTAACTCTGCTTAGGATTGCACTGTAAGGGCTTCCAGCATGTTGCTAGTTCCTCAGCCGTGTCCCGTGTTTCATGAGCTGCAGCAAGAGGGCTTTTGGGTATGTTTGCCTTGCATAGGATACCCTTATACCTGTTACGATAGGGCTATCTATTTCCAGAATGCTATATTCTTTTACACTAGACCTATATTGCATTATTAGTATACTTTATTACACCTCAGTCCAGAATTCATTTAAATTAATAATATATACAAAGGGTTTTTTACAGTTGAAAATGGCTACATAAATGCCAAGTATAATTATGCCTTGCCTTAGTCATTAACAAGTACCTGTAAATGAATACTGCTGAAAATAACAGGTTTTTCTTTCATGTAAGTATACATAGGATTCGATTATTTATTTCTCAGTAAGTGTGAATAGGATCACAGCCTTAGCCCTAGTTGTTTGTGAAAATGGGGGGAAACAAGTATCTTTGTGTTTTGCTTGCTCTAGCCTTTATGGAGGTGGGAGGCTGTTTTTTTAGTCTTGCACTGTTTTATATGTCCTCTAAACTAAAACAGTTGACACTAGTTATGGTGTGATATGTGGAAATGGATGAGGAATCCAATCTAGTAAACCCGTAAACATTAAGACAGCCAGCATATGTACAATAAGAAGAAGGGGTTTTGTTACCAGGAGAAAATGAGCTTGCCAGTCTCATTTTAAATTGTGCATATGTTACACTGTCACACATAAGCAATGTGTTGGGTGGTGATGACATAGTAGCTCCTTCTAACCAGTCTCTGTCTGGACATTCATGTTCTGGGAACTGATTAATGTTGTCCATTGTTAATGAGGCATCCTGATTTTTTTTGAGCTGCCATATTCCATTTTTTAGTAGTTCAATCCTAACTCCTGTCTCTGAATGGTTTAGGATGGCTGCAAACAGCATAATTCTGAGATAAACTAGAACAA
The DNA here is from genome assembly GCF_028583425.1 of Eublepharis macularius. Lineage (NCBI taxonomy): Eukaryota > Metazoa > Chordata > Lepidosauria > Squamata > Eublepharidae > Eublepharis > Eublepharis macularius. The sequence goes on along the minus strand of NC_072790.1, from coordinate 79,898,852 downwards.
GTGGGAAATAATACTGATGTATCTGGAGATATGCTAGTACAACCTGTGTATCAGCATAAAAATGGGAAGTGTTGGGGACATACGGGGGGAGGGGGGAAGCAAGGCTTAATTGTTCTTCTAAGCCTGCTCCATGACCAGACATTGGTGTAATTGGCATAACATGGTGGCAGAAACATCCCTGACATTTTCCAAACACTCTCACAGAAGTTGTAGAGACTGAAAAAACAGCTTCCCCTCCCCACCACACCTCTTAAGTCATGGTGCAGAATAGGATACTAGCTAAGCCTGCAGCCAGTCAAAGTTCTCTGAAGCACTGGGTAAGCCCCAGTCAAGACACCTATATCTGAGTTTAAAAGACATGTGACATAAGGCTCTGCCTCCGTAGCCTCATTTTGGGCACCACTAAAAGCAGTTGATGTGACATTTGGAAGGCGAGCTGGTATCAACCAACATGGGTTGACTGCTTCCTTCTATAGATGTCACAGGGATGTTTCTGGCTTGCCACCTCGTGTTAAATAGGCTCCTGCGGCATTGCTACAGATATTGGTGCCAATTCCATGGTCTGAGCTTGTTGGGTCTTTTTTTGGTATGTATTTTCCTACTGCAGGGAGAGCATGGGATGCTAACTATGCTGGAACTGTGCTAGTTTCTGTGACTTAGGTTTGGGGGCAACCAGTGTGTTGCTATTATTCTGGGTATTAACTAATGAATAACTATAACAAGGAATAAGAGCCAGTGTGTTGGATCCTATGGTCACTTCTGCAGGTACAAAGAAAGGGTGATTTCCCCCTCCCTCCGATTTTATGATTAGGCACTTACTGAGTGTTTGAAACATAAACTTAAGCCTTCTTGAGTTCCATGTGACTAACAGTCCTTACAGTTGTATCATGCCTTATAGTTTGGAGGACCAGTAATAAATTAGCAAACTGATACGGCGCTTTGTAACTTGATCTGCTTCTGGTTCAGTCTCTTTCAGATGATTCAGTTGGAAATGAACCAAAGAAAAAATCCAGTGTTCTTGAAACCATTGGACAGGCCAAGAATAAAGAACTGAAGAAGCATTCTGTGCCGTGGTGGTTATCTGAAGATGATTCAGATGATGGTAGAAATTCTATGCATCTAACAAGCATATTTGTTATTTGTGGCCACAGGGTGTCAGTCAAAGCCTTTTTGTGTTCATAGCTTCAGAGTATTTTCAAATATACGATCTGCGTTTAGGCTGATAGAACTTGAAGGTTAAGGATGTACATTTACTAGGAAGTAAGTCGCATTGAACACAGTGGAATTACTTTCTGAACAAATGTGTATAAGATTGTACTATGAGTCTGTTTAAATAGTTATTAGGAGCTGAAGTATATATAGAATATGTATAATACAGCAGCCCTTAGAACATAGCCCCTTCCTATGCAAAGCATAAACCTGCAAGAACCATATATTGCAGCTATCATCTTTTTCTGTAGAAAATTCATAGTTATACACTCTATTACTTTTTATCAGTAGAAAAGAGCAAGAGTCCAGTAGCACCTATATGATTAACAAAATTTGTGGTAGGGTATGAGCTTTTGTGAATCTCAGCAAAGTGAGCTGTGACTCATGAAAGCTCATACCCTACCACAAATTTTGTTAGACTTATAGGTGTTACTGGACTCTTTTTCCTGCTGCTACAGAAAGACTAACATGGCTATCCATCTTGATCTATTACTTTTTATGCCAGCCTTCTTCCAAAGAGGTCAGAGTATGCAAATGTTTTATTTAGTTATTTCATATATACCCCACCTTTCTCTCCAATTGGTACCCAAAGCAGCTTACATCATTTTCCTCTCTTCTATTTATCTTCACAACAACCCTGGGAGGTAGGTTAGACTGAGAGTATGTGGCTGGCCCAAGGTCACCCAGCAAGTTTCCATGGCAGAGTAGACACCCAAGTCTCTACTCTGCCAAACCCGGGTCTCCCAGATCGTAGTCTGACACCTTAATCATTAAGCCACACTGGTTGTCTCCTTTATCTCATTTTATCCTGACAACCCTGTGAGTTAGTACACTGAGAATGATTGATCCACAATCAATTTTATATTAATACTGTACAATTCCGTGAACAAGAGTGTGTGTGTGAATGAAAAATGTTTGGGTCTCCTTTACTGGCTAACTAATATATCAGCATTACTGGGCTATTTCCACAGCTGATAGGAACTTGAAATATGATACACTCATATTCCAAGACACGTTGTTTACTTGTGGTCTAGCTGTAATAGTCTTTTCTCTGTGTTGGTTGAAATTCCTGATCTGAAGACCCCCTAGAAATAGTTTCATCGCTCATGTAGCTAACAGGCCAAATGGCAAATGTAGTCAAATGTTTTTATGTCTTAGTTTCCTCTCCAGCCTCAAATTGGCAGAAAATATATTTTCAGTGCCATCTGAGAATGTGGTATGAAAATGAAACAGGCTAATCACAACTACTTGTCCTTGAATTCTAGGAAAGATAGGAAAGATATATATTTATATCAGCTTCTTGATGATGTATTTGGAGCCTTTTGATTTTAAGCAAATACTGTATCTGTGAGGGATGCTTGGTTCCACACTTGGCATGTTAAATAGCTTAATCTGTTTGTACAGTTTTTTCTTAACTCTTCCTTGGCTTTCTATGTGTGCTATTTCCGTCTTCTTTCCCAAGATCAAAAGGGAAAGTTTATCAAACAGGGGAATGAGAAGAAAACAGTGGGGGGAAAAAATGAAACGATTGAAGATGGTGAAAAGAAGATGCCTTCAAATAACCAGTCTGGTACTAGATGAAGTTTCTTGCTTTTAGATCACAGCTTGATGTTAGTTGTACATTTCAGATAAAAATTAGTTCCTTGTACTGATACTTTCCCTTTGCTTGATAGTAACTTTCCGGGCTGATAATTTCAGAAGAATACAGATTTACTTACAACCTTGAAGTAGTGAGTTGGGAAAAAAAATAAGGTCCTTGGGTCTCCCAATATCTATTTGCATAGGGGCCAGAGTGTACATATTGTGAAGCTGAGCTCATCGCAGAAGTTGGGCTCTTATGTTTGTAGATTCATTTGTAAACATGACATTCAGTGGGTGGACATTTGAGAGGTTTGGGTGCTTACATTAGTGGGATAAGCTTACATAAATCTGAACTACAACTATGTGTTGGATCAAATGGTCACACATGGCTATGGTGTTCCAGCTTTTGCTTTTGAAGGAATGGGATTTGTAGCTATCAGATGATTGTCAAAACTGTTTTTTGTGACTGTTGACATAGTAATGTGAATATATTCTCTATGTGTGGATCTCTGAAGTTCTATGTAAAAATTAATATAGTCATTGGAGTTGATCCAAAGAAGAATCACGAATGGACTGGCAGTAGCCACTAGTCGCATTCCACAAATGGTTCATAAAACAGAAGCTTGTATGCTGTGTCGTTATAAGTAAATTCTGTAGCAGCTTTTAATGCTTCTGCTTGTCTAACAACATATATATATAAGCTCTTGCACATGTGGAAAAACATAGTAGGAAAAAAACAAACATCTTTTGCTTTTCTAATGCAACACTCTAGCAAGAAGTGTGAAAAAGCCCTTCTTTGTATGTAAGACCCCTTCTGAATGTGAAAAGGGCCTTTGGTCCCAACCCACTACTTCATACTGTTTTCTGTATTTGTATTGCCATGTATAGTGATTCAAAAAAACTTGGTGAATATAAGTTTTTGATATAGGAGTAACAGAGTTTGTGAGAATGACTGGACTTGTGCATTTGTGTGAGCTTTATAAAACTGGTATTACTGAACCTTGAAGTTTAGTTTTTCAAACAAGCCATTGACTCACTACTGCAAGGTCTACAGAGATCTATGAAATGATTTTCATAAATATCCGTATACTGGATGGTTATCTGAGTAATGTTCTGTGCAGTTTTTTCAAAGTAGCAGGCCAATTCTGTTATATTGATTACCATCCATAAACTGGTTGAGCATGCAACTTATTGCATAGTGTTTTTTCACCACTAGTAGTCTGACCACTTTTTAAATTAAATGAATATATATAGTGCTTGGTGTAACATGTTAAATAGGAAACATGTTACATGTTTTTTTTCAAGTCAGAATCATTAAATCCTGCCTACTGTCTTACTATTTTTAGATGAATTTCCTCATTATGTGGTACAGTTCAGCCTGCTATGTGAAAATGCTTAGATGCTGAATCATTTTTCAGCTTGCTAACATGATTTATCCTTCTTTTTGGTCCCTAACCCATTACTCCTAAATACTTGTGAATGTTCTGTGTGTAGTTAAAGTAGTTACTCCTAAGCCCTTTTCAAGTACATCCCGCAGCAAGGCCCTGGCTAAATTCAGTATACTGGAAAAATCCCTTAAAGCAAAGAGAAGCGTGTGTTTAAACAGAGAAGAAATGCCTGCTACTGATGACCATACTGAGGGTAACAAGCCTACTCTGGTTAATCGTTTTTTTAAAAAAAAAACTTTTAATGCTCAAATGCACATATGTTAGAAAATTTATTGCCCCTTTGAAGGAGCCTTATTGTTTTCAAAGACATGACTATTAATCAAAATGCGTTCTGGTGGACTTAAAGTGTGGAGGACTCCATTGTTTATGCAGTAAATTTAAAAAGTTATTTTGTAGGCTCATCCTTGCAATTAATCAACTATCCTAATTATCACTTCTTCACCTATTTATTTACGATACATTCCATCCTTATGGATACTTAGCTATCCGTTATGAACCAGGAGCTAACAGGTGGGACCTGTTGGGAAATGTAGTTCCTATTGACCTACACTATGTAATCCACCTTGATGGACTATAAATAATGTAAATTAAAAAAATATCCATAACCTGTTTCAGGTGGGTAACCATGCTGGTCCACAGTAGAACAGCAAGATTCCAGTAGCACCTTACAGACCAAATAAGCTTTTGAGAGTCAAAGCTTCTTTCATCAGATACAAGTAGGAGTGGAGATCCCTGAGCTTTTATATCCCAGGCAGAAGGTGGGAGGGGTGTTGCAAGGAAGGCCATCAGGATGCAAAGGTACAGTGATACAGTATCATTTAATTAAAGCAGATGTTTGCATCTGCAATGAGATAAGAATCCTATATTGCTGTTCAGCCCCAGGGTTCCATTGTTCTGAACTTGTGAATGAACTCAGGTTCAGCAATCTCATGTTGTAATCTGTCTTTGAAACGTCTTTATTTGAGAACAGCCACTTTTAGGTCAGCAATGGAATGTCCTAAAAGATTAAAACATTCTTCCACTAGTTTTTGTGTGTTGTGACTTTTAATGTCAAATTTATATTAATTTATTCTTTTGCATAGGACTATCCTATTTGTCCAGTGTAGAGAGTGGAAGGGCATTGCTGACACTTGATAGCTTATATAACATTGGAAGAGGCACAAGTGGATGAACCTGAGATGGTATAAATAGAGTTTTAAGTCCAGGATTGTGTTGTTGGAGTGAATATGAGGACAGAGTTGGCATCTTGGTTTATTGCAGGTTACCCGTAACCTGGTAAGTGATTTGCCAGATTATTGTGTGGGTATACAATAGGGTTTTGAAGTATGGAAACAAAGAGCAGTGGCCAAGATCCAAAGAACTCCATCCACAAGCAGAAAGAGCTTAAGTCCTTGCAGCCCCCACCTCACATTGAATTGCCGTCCTCAGGGTGCCCTGATTTTTCATGGGTGGAGTGGTGGAAAGGGAGGGAGATAATCTGTAGCCCTTTGGATTCCAATCAGCATCTAATCTGTATTCACCAATAAAGTGCTTTTTGAAATCTTAAGATTTAAGTACACTTATCTCTCCTGCAAAATATGTGTATAAATGTTAGTGTTATCTTTTTTTTAAAAAAAGGAATACGTGGCACACGTGGAAGTTTTCTGAAGTCACAAAGGCTTTCTCATCTTATTGTGGAAGTTGATGAAGATAATGCAGAAAGCTCCCAGAAGCAGCTCCCAGAAGCAGATGGCATTTCTGTCTCTTTGAGCAGAGATAGCCTGGAAACTAATGGTAAAATTGCCAAAGGCATTCTAACTTCTCTCTCCTCCAACCCTCTAGATGTTTACCTGGTTAGTAACCGATACTTCATAAGTAGTGTATTGTAGAGTTGTAAACAGAAGATATGCTGGAAAAGTGAGATGAGTGAACAGGTCACTTTAAAGCAATATTATATGACTAACACCTGAGATCAATCCAGATAGCGAAGTGTACACTTAGTGTACTTAAGTCTCAATTCAATCAGTATATCTTAGCTAGGTTTACATTTCTCTGAGTTGCACCCTTACATAATTGCCACAAATCCAGCAGTCTGTACCATAGTGAAGACAAATGGCTCTCATACCATGAGTATTTTTCTTGTCTTTCAAAGAAATCACTCTTCATGCTTTTTCCTTTGTATTCATGAACTGGCTTATTTAGTAGAAGTAAATGGGGATTAAACAGATATATATGATAATGTATGTGTACATTGGATTGCTTAATGAATCTCTGACTGGAAATGCACATTCATATTCATAAGGTCTATGTGCCAATAATGCTAGTTCTCAAGCTGTTTGGGGCCCAAAATCGAGCTCGCAGGAGGGGTCACAAGGCCAAAAGGAACTTGGAGGAGGAACAGAGCTGGCAAAAGAGGCACTGGATAACTTGATGGCAGATTTGGGTGTTCCTCTGCATAGTGTGCAGAATGGCTATGAAATACTTACCAAATATGAAACATAAAATAGTTTTAACTGTTGTCAGATCCCCGTGTCTACTGTTGAGGAAGTGGAATACACTGTGGAGTTACTTTGCAAGTAAATCATGAAAAGTCAAATAAGAAATGAACCTCACCTCTAAAAGTTTGAGAAACAGTGTCTTAGTGGTGTTACAGATCTGGGTTCTATCTTGTATTCTTCTTAGCTTGGGAAATTCTTCCCCTGAAATTAACTACTTATGAAAATATATTATTTTGACTTAGGTTATTGTAATACTGTTTATGCTGTTATGCTTTTAAATTATAGATTCAGTTGTGGCGTCAGGTCCTAATGAGAATTTTCTGGGCATTGGATTGGATACTTTGGAAGAAGAAGAAGAAAAGGAGAAGTTCTTTGCAAATCTTGAGAGAGGAGCATCATCTACTATTGACTATTCCAGATTAAATAAGGAGCTGGACTCCAATGATTCTGAAGTATTACAGGCACTTCTACGGTAAAGTAAAAAACTACATAAAGATTTGAAAAGCTGTGGCTTTTATACTTATATATGAAACTCTTAAGCAGGAATCTATGACTTCAGAGACATCCAATTTTTCTAATAACAACATTCTGAAAGTGCACAGGGTAACATTACACAATTTAAATATTTATGCTTTGGCAAATTTAACATGCGTAATTCTGGTAGCAAACTTTAGGTTTTACAGCGTTTCAGTCTATGATTAATATTATAAACTGGAAGAAGATAGAGGAGACATGGGACGAGGGGAAATAAATGGAGCAGAAGAGTGGAAGACAGGCAAAGATTTCTGCGCTGAAATGCAAATAACAGGACGACTTCACCTAGATAAGTTCCACTAACCACCAATTTTTATTGTCTATAACCACAGTACTATTAAGAGCTGAGGAATTTTGTTTGCACAGATGGAGTTTTACCTGCTTAACTGTTGGATTAAGCTCCAATGTCTACCTGAAAACTGACTGCCTATAATCTGTTTCTTAGAAAAATACAAGCAAACTCATTTTAATTAAGTACTTGGGCAGGGAAATAATCCTGCAGTGCAAATATAAGCTGGTTAAACCCTTGTAAGCCTACTGATTTTAGTAGAATTAGTAGGAGTGTACCTCTGTTTAGGATTGCACTGCAAATGTCACAAGATTGGTTTTATAGAATAAGTCTTAAAGTTGTAAGCAAAGTATTTAAGGTTAGAGTGCGTAATAATTTTGTCCAATATTATTTAGCATTTTGTCCAATATATGTTATAATACTACTTGAATACTTTTTATCCTAAATTCTCCTTGAGGAAAACATTCACTTTATTTAAAATTTAGCAAATCTCATCAGCAGTTGTAGATGAATGCTAGAATAGTAATTTCTTTTAAGTCACCATAGGTGTATCAGAGGTGATATTGTTTTTGAAGAATCTTTTGACTGAATTATAATAATAATAATAATTTATATAATAACATTCAGTTTATATACCACCCTTCAGGACAACTTAACACCCATTCAGAACTGTTTACAAAGTGTGTTATTATTATCCTCACAACAATCACCCTGTGAGGTGGGTGGGGCTGAGAGAGCTCTGAGAGAGCTGTGACTGACTCAAGGTCACCCAGCTGGCTTCAGGCGGTGGAGTGGGGAATCAAACCTGGTTCTTCAGATTGGAGTCCTGCCGCTCTTAACCACTACAACAAACTGGCTCTCTTGATGTTATGTTGATGCTGCAGGGCAACTTATTTTCTGTCTGTGTAGTCCCAAGTATATTAATTTTTAGAAAAATGATTTTGAGTTAACAGGCATTTGAGCCTTTTAAAATAAGCAGTAGGGAAAGTCTCTTAACCCTAACATTTAATGAGAGACATTTTGCTATAAGTAATGGTGTCACCTTTTGCAGAGATCACCCAGATGTGAAACATCTGGAAGAAGGAAATGAAGATGAATCAAAGAATCATGAAAAATCTGGTAATATTAGTAGCTTTAAGATATCTTTTTCAATCCTTACTTCATTTTATAGATGACAGATTAGAGCCATGATTAATCTATAGAATTCCTTGCCGTAAGAAGTTGAGATGGCCACCATGATGCATGATTTCAGTCAACAAATTAATGGGCCATAATCAATGGCTGCCTCCTACTTGTAGGTAGACAGGCTGTAGTTAGCAGAAACAAATAAGACTATATTGCTGGCAGCTGTTGGAAGCAGTCTGTTAGAACAAGATTCTAACAAAGTCTGTAGAAAGGGCTGCAGAACGGATGAATGGTGAACAAAAATATTCCGAATATCAGCTCTTACAGTATATACTGCAGCATATCAGCTTTCACGGTATATATTTATAGAACATTTCTATACCACCTCTCCAGAGACCTGCTTGAGGTGACTCACAAAGTAAAAATACAGTAAAAGCATAAAACCCACTGTATGGTGTGTGCCTTGGAACAGGATTTAATAGACTTGAAATAAATATTTCAGCTGTGTTTCCTCAATTCAGTGTTCTCAGTTCATGGTAAAAGACCCATTTTCTGATGCCTGACGTGCAATCATATACCATGATTCTGTCTAACAGTCTTTATTATTTATCAGTGGCCCTCTTACTTTGTGTGGTCTGTACACAAACTCCACCGTGGGTATAATTCTCTTTGTCATCACTCTGAGCATATTTGAAGAGTACCAATTTACAAACTAGCAACCTGAGGACCTCCATTTTGGTTTATACTCTTTCATGGACCCCTCCTCTTCACTTCTCTTTTGCTGGCACCTATCATGCACCAGGCAACTCCTTTGCCTCAAAAATTGAGGGAAAGAGAATTGTTCCTGCTTCTTCTTTCTCAGTGCCCTCCACCTTCTGCTTGCTTAGCAAGAGGCAGTTGTACCCTCCTTAGCCACCTCTCAACCCTTTTCAAAGTAGGCACAGCAAGCCCTGCATGCTGTGCATGCCCAGTGGAGACCTCTGTCTTCTTGTGAGAGGTTGGAAACTATGATGACTGCTGCAGTAATTTACTGCTATGGCTGATACCCTACAAGAGAACAGGCTGCTGCTCCCTGCCTGTTTCTGATGGTGGGTGATGTTTGTATTTTGTTATCCGCCCTGAGCCTGCGAAAGCGGGGAGGGCGGAATATAAATATAATAAATTAAATTAAATTAAATTATGGGTGGTTGGCCCCCTTTATGGCAAGATTGTGGACCCCCTGGAGTACCCAGGCAGTTCTCCAGGGGTCCATGGAGTCCAGTTTGAGATTCTCTCTTGTAAAAGGGCCTCTTATAGTTCTTGCTGTTCTTCCGTAGGACCAAAGGAGACATCTTTACAAAGTTTCAATTTATTAGATATACTGTATTACTGCCTGTTGTGTCTTTCTTTAACTTTTAAGGCTTTCTCTCATCTTTGCTTTTAAATAGCTTTTTCAGCACTTTCATTTTACCATTCAGTTCTATTGATAGCGCTTTTTCCTTCTCAGCTATTTCACTTTTTATATTTGTTATAAATGATTTTAGTCTTTATTCATCTGGATAAGTCCACTGTGTTTCAGCCTGTGTTCATATTGTCCATGGTTCTTTGTCCTGATTTCAAATTAGCAGCAGTGTTATGGTTTGTTTGCACCATCCAGTTTCTTTCTTTTAAGAAACAGAGGCAAGCAATTCCTCATTATTCCTTCTTTTTCCCCTCCCAGAACGTTATTCTTCTGCTCTTTGTAGTCTGCTCCAGAATGCTTACTTGTGAGAAAGCACACCTGGCTGAATGCAGAACTCCAGTTTTGTGGGCTGAAACTAAGCTCATCCTGGCTGGTTGATTTTTCTCTAAAAGGTTACTTAGATCTCCTGTCTGTAGAAAAGAGCTGTGTACAATGTCCTTCCCTGTTTCCTCTGAAGACTTAAATTTATGCCTTGTTTCAAATGCCCAGGTGATTATAGTGAGGATTTTGAAGACACAGAATCTAAAGAAGACAAAGTTGAAAGAACTGTTACATCAGAAGCGAATGTAATTATGTTTGGAGAAGTACAACTTTTTAAATGTGTTGAACTTTATTAGTAAACAGATCTTGTAGATGTTATTATATGAAGTTTACACCCAAATAAGGATTTATCAATATGAATTCATGCACAATAATCCCCAGATCCCACTCAGTTCAGAAACAGCAGTATGGTGTCCAGTCCAGGTGACAAATGGTGCCGGCATAATGCTGTTTCACCACCACCAGTCATGTGACAAACAACATTATCTTGGTGGTGGTAGTGACATTCACACATTTAGATGTTTTAACTTCAGTTTAAAAACAGTATTTTGTCTTACATATTTTTCTCAAGTTTTATTATTCCTAAAATTTGATAGTCATTTCCTTTAATTTAAGTCTTTTGATCTACTTCTGTTCAGATCATATGCAAATTAAAGATTCTTCTCTATAGTGCATTAGGCTATAAAACAATGCCAGTAAAAAAAAATTCTTTGTCAGCTGAAATACGTATTTATCAATTACATGGATATTCATATATATTCTCTTAACTTTTTTTTAGGAGGAAAAGACTGGCATGCTGGCTAAAGGTACAAAATATCAAAGATGTCAAACATGTAACCCACCTGGGTTGGTTTTGCTGTACCCAGTTCTTGGTGTGAAGCAGTTAGAAATTACCCGTAGGCCTAAAGTATTAAGCAAATTTCAACAGAAGCTGTTCATGTGCAAGCAAAAATTGTTTTTTTGATGCTTTGTGGCTTCCTTTATTCCCCGTGCTATGCCTGCCATAGGGCCCTGTCCATTTAGACTTTCTTTCAGAATTAAATGAATAAGTATTTCACTATTAATATACATTTTTATCTCTGAAAACTTCAGCAAGGTTCATCTGTCCTTTACAAGCAAAGTGACCATAACAGAGACCATCTCAGTTCTTGGGTTGAATCTGCCTGCAAAGTCATTTGGGAGAGGCTAGTTAAAAACTGTGAACTGTCTAGATATAAGGAGCATAAGTACAGCCTATGTAATGAGGACAATTATTCACTTTTCAGTTTTTGAAAGAGTAAAAAATCCTAAATAATCCCAATAAAATAATGAACGTATATTGGGGCAAAACTAGATGTGACTAGAGGAGGGAAGAATTCCTATGTATTTGAACATGGCTACCTGTTCCTGTTTTAAAACTGTGGTAGATAAATCTAAGTTTCTTAAGAAAATGGGACGTTCCAATGAGGGAAGTTTAACCTTGCCTTTTTCCTACCTTGCCTTGCTTCTTTCAGAATTTTATCTGGCTTTAATATCAAATGTGAGCTGAGCTATAAGAAAACTGCTCAGAGTAATAGACTGCAACTGTATAAGGCAAGGGGGAAAGGCACCCCACCCCAGCTTTAGATATAAATAGGTTCATCAGATCTAATTTTGTCCTTAGTTTAAAGTTAAATACGTTAATATTAAACAGCAGTATAGCAGCAAGTTAATTTTCAGAGTTCCCAGTCTGACCTCCTTTGCTATGAGAAATTTAGATTGTGATAAGTTTACCAGAAATAAGTCTCACTGAGTTAAGTGAGTCATACTCCTGTGGAAAGGTGCATAAGAACGAAACCTTAGTGTTGAGAATTAGATAATATTTTGTGGAGAAAACTCACTAAAACCGTGCAAGACTAGGAGCTATTCTTTAATAGCAGAGAACTATAGTTGTTGATAGTTATAATTCACTGTATTGTTATGATCAAAACTCTTTTCCGCCTATGAAATTAATTCCAGCTGATAGCCATTGACTTATTCTAACCTTTCACAGTCTAACATTTCACATCCATCAAGTTTTCAGACACTGGGCATATCATTCTAAGTTTTATAACAATGTTAGGTGGAGTAGGGAATTGCTTGACTATATACTTTTAAAAGCAGTGCTATGGAAAGTTAGAGCAGAGGGTTGCATAGTTTTTCAGCAGGCTAGTATTTGGAAGATACACGCCTGTTAAATGGCAGTGTTCTCAAACATCTTTATTTTCTTTTCAGTTGTCCTCCTTGATTCCCAGGACTCAACCATGGAGACTCAAAAGGTCGATGACCAGCAGGATGTAGCTGTGACAGAACATCAGCTACCTCAAGACGTTGCAGCAGATGAAGTGAATGGAACAGGTGGGCCTGTTTTTTTACCAAGTCTTTTTTGCCTTCTCCATATGTTGACTATGCTGATGGTTGGTCTTACTCAGTTTATCTGTCGTCTCTTCCGATTTACCATTTGCTTATCTTAAGATTTAAGATACAAACCAGCCATTGTTAAGTGCTTCACTTTTGTTTGTTAAGTATTTCCTCATAGCTTAATGTTTCCTAAAGATAAGTAATCATGGAAACAAGCTCTAAGTCTGGGACTTTTTAATTAATTAATTAATTTATAGTCCACCTTTCTCACTGAAATCCAGGGCAGATTACAATACAGGTGAATACAATATAACGGCAAGGACATTCACTGAGCAAAATACAGTATGATCAACAGTTAGGACATTCAATGAAGAGGTACAATAGGAGGGTATGGTTGCAAGCTTTAAGTTCTGAATTGGGAAAGAAGAAAAAAATTAAGAATGTAGGATTTCATTTCTTACTGTTTAATTTCTCTCCAGTTACTGAGTGTTAAATAGCTGGCTAAGGATGCAATCCATCTTTTATTGGAATCACTTGCAACAGCTTCTAATGCTGTTAATTTATTAACTTGTTCTCCCTTGAATAGAATTCACTGAATCTTGTTTAACCTCCTCCTTGCACCCATCAGGTGTTTCTGGTGGGCAGACTAATAGTGATATTGAAGCTTTGCATCAGGCCTACTGCCATGTTGAACACTCTTTAGGAGATACAGATGAGCAAAGAATTCATGCTGGTACAATGGAAATGGCAGAGGACTCCATTAAAGATGCTTCACAGAGTAAAGAAGATTGTCCCAAGAATACCTCCACTACTAATTCCGGTAAATGCTAAAACATCTCAATACTTGGTTAATATGGCATATGTGTACAAAAAATACATTATGAGACCTGGATTAAAACCAAGACTGTTTTTTGCCATTCAGTATTAGTATTAGAATTTCCATTGTAGTTTTTGTAGCACTATATCAGTGACTTCCCCACTCACAGGTCACCACACAAGAGTAGGAACACTTCCCTGTAGCATGACTATTTATTTTATTTACTTCATTTTCACTCTGCCTAACTCTCCAGTGGGTACCCAAAATGGCTTACATCATTCTCCTCTCCTCTGTCTTATCCTCATGTCAACCTTGTGAGGTAGGTTAGGCTGAGTGTGTGTGACTGGCTCAAGGTCACCAGCCAGTCTCGTGGCAGAATAGGGGATTTGAAGCTAGGTCTCCTGAATCCTAATCTGAAATTCTAACCACTACACTACACTGGCTGCTGCATTAGCTGTAAGAACACTGGAACTGTGAGTTAGGCCAGGCTTGCTGATTGGAAGAAAACAATGATCAGATGGGAAAGATTCATGCAGCTGTCTCCCGCTTATGTTTTTTCACATCCTTGCCCATATGCTGCAACATCAGGATTGTGTCATGGAGCATTGGTTCGCTTGCTGTTGTGCAGTGGAACCAATGTTTCTTGAATGAAACTGTTTCTGGAAAGCATTTAGAAATGTGTGTGTAATTCTTCCATGAGAGTTTCCTCTGCCAAAGAAAACTTAAACCCTGAAAATCTTCAGCTTTAGTTTTCTGACAAAAGCAAGTGTTTAGCCCTAATGATTACTGATTGGAATCTTGCCATAGTTGTAGTATTTAAGACATTATAAATATTCTACACCCCTCTGCCATTTCTCCTATTTTAACAAAAAGATAATAAAAATATCACAGTGCATATCTGCAGATATGCAGAAAGATATGCAGAAAGAAAGATATTGGAATTCTCTATTCTTCCACGTAAGGAAAAGGAAGATTAGTAAGTACACACTTTCAAGGGACCTCAGTTGATCATTCAGAGAGGCTGTACCAGTGATTTAAGGAAGGAGGTTTTGGAGGCCCTGAATCTTCTTTGGGGTCATGTCCTGCACTCTCCAACTCTCACTCTCTCTCTTTCCTCTCCCCATCTCATTCCTTGCATTCAGTCTTCTCACTTAGTAGGCTGTAACTGCAATAGCACAAATCCGTAAGTCATTCAATACTGGTTTGGCATAATGCACAGGCTGGCATAATTGGTGATGCTGAGTCATCTTGCCATAAAGCTAGCCACAGGAGGAGTGTCTAGGCCAGGCTAAAGATACTGTATTTGCCTCAAAAGGTACAAGTTGTACCAGGGCTGTTTGTCCTGCTGTATTGGAGAGCACAACCTTGCTCGCCTTTTCCTCATACATCATGATTATAAGATCTTTCTCAGCTTTGAGGATGGTTGACTGCCCGAAAGATTACTAGCTACTGTTCCTTCACTTAACTCAATCCACTATTGCTTCTTTTGTCCTTTCGTAAGTGGCTTGGAAGGTCCTTGCTGTTCCAGAATTTGTCGCTTGCTCACTGTCTGCAGCCCGTGCTGCCCAACAGATTGGGTCAATTATTTTTCAGCTCTGTCTCTCTGATATTTGCTCCAGATTCTTGTCCAGTGCAGGACTCCTTGGCACAAGCATTACAATAGAGTGGTGCACAGTTGATTACTGCAGAAACTAAGTATGCCTTCCCTCCAGTGCTGAGTATCTTCATTTATTAACTTGAAAAGTGGAGTGTTCCAAAATCTGAGTGATTGGCAGAAAGATTTAAATTTATTGGACAATTGATCTGAAGATGAAACTTGGTATGATAGTTATGCATAAATAAATACAATACATTTATTGATTTGGCAATAATAATGGAAAATTACAGAGTAGTTTGCAAAAAGTATACTATATTTTATGGTGGTTATGTTTGTTATAGCAGCAACCAGATCCTAGAGTTCTCAGTAGTAACTGGCAAAAAAAAAATTAAATTGGTTAGTTTTATTTGAAAACATGTCAGAATGTATTAATCTAGAATGTTGTCATTTTATCTATTTAGATCTGCCTACTATAGAAGAACTGATGAAACCTTTCAGAGCAGATTCGTCTTTTGCCAGGGGCTTTGACCTAGAGCCTGCAAGGTATTCATTTTGGAAAATATGTATTATAGCAAGCATATTTTAACCAATGGATCTGTTTCTTCATTTGTTTCTGATCAGCAGATTTTCTCACACAAATACAGTGCAAAGGATGTGAAATCAGTCTTCAGTTTGTGATATTGTTTTACAAATTGAGTAGATCTGTTCTTTTTGTAAAATTTAATCCTGCAATTAATCTACCATTGTCAGACCCATTTATTGGCTTGAGACTTTACTCTTGAAGCTGCTAAAAGAAATGGAATCCAGTAGTCCATTCCTACATGTTGCTGAACTTTGGTAGCACCTGCTATGTCTGGGTGCAGTTTTCATCATGAGGGGAAATCTCTTTGTACCAGCAAGCAGGTCCAGCCCTAGCCAAAATATGTGAAGTGGCAGTCGTTGTTCCAGGTAGCATAACTGACTTAACAGTAGCCTCAAATATGGCATTGACTCAGAAGATGGTAACAGCAGTACATATTGTAAGGAGCTTTTGGAACACTTACTGAATATTAAAGGCTACTTTAGCTGTTAAAGCACAAACTGCTATCTCTGTCTCAAAGGAACAGCTGTCAGAAGGAGAACATGATAGGGGGATTTAGCTAGTTCTATCAGCAGCAATTAGTGGACTGCATTTTGTCTATCTATCTCAATATTGTCTATTTTGACTGGTAACTAGAGATGGACACGAACCGAAATATGAACCAAAGTTCGGCACGAACTGAGCCAGTTCGCATTTCGCGAACTGGCAGTTCATCAGAGCCCATTTCTGACAAACTGCCATGAACTTTAGGCTAGTTCATTTGGTTTGTTTTTCAGTCTGCAGACAGCTTGGCGCCGATCAATCAGTTCCTAGACAATAGGGGATGGGCTTTCTGCAGACCTGGAAGTGACAATTTGCTGGCCCAGAAGTGACGTTTTCATGAACCAAACGAACCGTGGCAGGTTCATGAAAGTTCATGGTTTGTGAAATATGGTGAATTATGAGGTTCCTTTTTTTCCCAGTTCATGCCCAACTCTACTAGTAACTGTTCTCCAAAGTATTAGGCAGAGAAAGATTTTTCCCAACATCTGTTTTCCGATGTCCTCTAAGGAGATGCCAGGAATTGAGCCTGGGTCCTTTTTCATGAAAAGTGCATGGGACATGACCCCTCCTGTAAATATATGTAGGGGGTTTTCTCCCAAAATGGATATCACTGATGTTATCTTTCCTTCTTGTCTTGCAGTTCTGTGAATGTGACACACAGTGGAGATGAACTTGGGCC
Organism: Eublepharis macularius; assembly: GCF_028583425.1. NCBI lineage: Eukaryota > Metazoa > Chordata > Lepidosauria > Squamata > Eublepharidae > Eublepharis > Eublepharis macularius. Next base: position 79,881,853 of record NC_072790.1, on the reverse strand, counting down.
ACATTTACCTTTGAAAGAGCACCAGAATAATTCCTACCTGGAAGAGCAAAAGGTTAGCTGTCCACTGGGGCAGCATAGTATACAAGAGGATGTTTCAGTTCAAACACATGGAACAGAAGGTAATTTTCATCATGGAGCTAGTAAAGAGAATCAAACTGAAAAGATTCAACATGATTCCTTGAGACAAAATGTCTTACAGAACTCTTCAATTGTGCATCAAGACATCAAAATGAACCAGGTAAACTGTTTCTGATATATTTCTCTTCAGTTTAAATCATAAAAGTTAAATTATACATAAAGCTTGATTTTACATGCAAAATATATAGGATGGAGGACCTACAAACCACAAATAGAAGGTACCTACAGTTGCAGATATTTTTTGCCATTCCCTCGTACCCCTCTCCCTACCAGCACACTGGAAAGAGTCAAAGGTGGATGTGAGGTTTTCCAGTTCCCTCTCATCTCTGCATTGCCCTGTGACATTTGTCCATGAGGTACTCCCAGCTTTTAGCACGAGCTTTTCAGAGTTAATGGGGGGCACAAGAGGAAGGAAGGTGCTATGTATTTCTGGTATATAAGTAATTGACCATAAAAACATAATATTTAGAGTTATTATGACTGCAGGATAGAATGAACAGCTCAAATTTAACAAATCGTAAACAGAGCTCTGTTCATTGACGATTGTTCCCCCCATATCCTCCTTTCAGCAGCTCCCTGCACCCTCCAAAAGCTTCTTCTGAGAGTCAGCGGGCTCTCAGGAAAGTCATCACATATAGTGAGGAGAGTGGGAAATCACCTGCAGCACCGTGTAAATCGGCCCCCTATAAAGAGAACCTCCCTTCCATTTGTGCAAGGGCAAGTTTGGAGCTAAACCTTTTTTCCTAAGTCAGTCTAGTGCATAATGTGCAAACTACTTCATAGTCTTTACCTTTATAGCCCTTGCCTGTTATACAATAATAAAAGGAGCTTAGAGTAATGCATACAAATCTCCAACAGTAACCCCCTCAGTTAGTTTTTTTTCTGTCTGATACAAACTGAAAAATGTGTTTTATTTTATAGTGCAAGCCATCTTGAGCACCTTTAGAGGAAAGGTGGCTAGTAAATGTTTAAATAAATAAATGTAAACTCATCCCACAGGTACGTTCACCAAATAAACAGGATCTGGAATCAGTAATGAATAAACAAGCAATGCACAAAAATACCAAAACCACAGGCACAATGCAGAAAAAGAAATCTCTGAGTGGAGCCTATAACTCTGTTAGGAGTTCTGGCTATGGCAAATCCAGTTCTCCCTTAAAGCAGTTTCCCACAGTTAATGAAAAGAAGGTGTTAAATGAAGGCATCAGAAAGCCAGCTTTGAAAGCCAAATCTCCTGCAAGGCCAAAAGGTAATTCACAGATGTGTTTTCATGCAACTTTCTATGTTACGATGGAAGAAGAATGTTAAGTGTAGTATTCTTCAAGATTACGTTATCGCTCCTTGCAAGAGAGTAGATGTGTTTGGAACAAAGGCAGTTTTTTAAATTTAGAAATATCATTTTGATCTAAATGTGAATGCTGTTGCTTAATATATCTACCAGAGTACAACACAAAAACGGAATTCAGAAGAACAGTTTCTGGCAAGCAAGAAGACTGGAGATCTTACCATCTAAATTTGGATTGGAGTGGGGGGAGGAGATGACAAAGGAGAGTGTAAGAGATGGTAAAAATGCACAAATGTAATTCTCTGCATTCTTAGCTGAGAGTATGCTCCTGTGAAAACTGTGGGAGTTGGAGGAACGAAGTTCATAATAAAAGCAGCTAGGCGAGAGAAGCCTGTAAAAACATTGACTGGAAGGGGCCCAACAAATTGAAGAGGGCATACTACAAGTGGCAGTGGAGAACTTAGAAGAAAAAAAGTCCTTTCTAAACGTCTTCCAGTTTCTCGTAAATTCTGGGCTTTTCACATTTGCCTCTACTCTCTCCAGCTGCTCCTCACTCTCATTTACTCGGTGGCCGTTGCTATTCTGCTGTAGCAGGCAGGCCAGCAGCAGCAGGTGACGAGGTGGTCGGCCAGAGTGTGAGAGGGTAGAAAGTCTCTCTTTCCCTCTTTGGGCAGTCACATACTGTCAGGCCAGCCTACCTCATAGGGGTTTTGTGAGTGGAGGAGAAGGAGAATGATGTCAGTTGCTTTGGGTCTCCACTTGGGAGAAAGGCAGAATATTAATGGAACAAAATTTAAAAATTTACTCGCCCACCAAGTTTGACTGGCTGCTACCACCACCACCACCTGAAGAAAGCAACAGCCACAAGTTTAAGGTTTGGGCAGCAGGACAAAGGAAGGATGAGAGTTTTTCTCTGTTTCGGATGTACAGTGTGAACTGCAGGATAACTCGGGGCTGTACTATTCATCTTCCTTTTTAAAGGTGGGCATTACATTTGTTAATGCTTAGATTCCAAGCCCAGTTTCTGTAGCATCTCCAGCACAGATGCGACTGCATTATTTACATATGCTTCCCCTTCCCATAACACCTTTTGTTTAAGGTGGATCTTGTCCTCTAAGTAAGAATTGTAAATATTGAAGGTGGTGATGGCGCTTATGACACCATTACAGTATACAGTAATGTTTTTTCCCCATCAGATAAAGAAACATTTTCTGGAACTAAGATAATACAAACCAACAAGCAAGTTTCTACAAAGAGGAATGACCTTGCTACAGCAGGGCACCCCTCCGCAAGTAGTCCTCAACCGCCAGATAAAGAAAGAGACTGTTCTCTGCACAATTTCCAAGTAAGCCACTGGTCCAATATTGGCATCTCTTAAAGAGAAACAGGAAGAGAATGGCAGTGCAGCAACATGCATGCTGAACTAGCATTTGCAGAACAATTAGAAATCCTGCAGTCCTTCACAGCCCCCGTGTCATCCAAATGAGCCCACAGAGAAGAAGGAAAAGAATGCACACATAATAACATGATATAACTGTGTCTGCTCCAATGTGTGGGCATATTTGCATTGAGCCTCATAATACATTGATTCCCATCTGACAGCATTACATAAAAAGTTTATAAATGGGAGTTCGTCTTTTAGTTGCAGGAGCATGCTACTTTCCTCTTCTGTCTAACAGAGTGGCAGCCACTAAAGCTGCCCTTCATAATTATTTTGGGGTAATGAGTGTTTAAAATATTAATCCCCTGTACTTTCAGCACATCAGCTTCAGGAGCAGCTTCAAGTTAACAGTTATTAAAATGATAAAAACTGATTGATAAAAACTGATAAAAACTGTAGAACAACTTTATTGCACATTATATTCCCCCACCCCGCCTCATCTTCTGTAGACAGCCCAGAGTCGCTGACTTGGGTCCTAGAGGCTCTCCATCTGTGCTCTGATGAGGTCCCTGCCGATATGGCATTGTGCTGTCAGATCATTCACAGTGTTTCTCTTTTTGCACTTTTTTCCTGTTCTGCTTTTCACAACACCCATTTGCAACTGATTAATGTTAAATCACTTCTGAAAAAAATAATCTTGTCAGTGTCTAATAGTTTCTCTTTAAATTAAACATGCTGATTAAAATTTGCATAAAGATACAGCATTTGAACATATTAAATAAATTTTCTGTTAGCAGAAGCAGATCTTTCCCTGCCTTCCTTTTTCATTTGCAGCCTCTTGTGATCTCTGAAAAGACACTATCAGGAGTTTGGGGGGGGGGTCTTCACAGAAAAAGAGCCATCTGCTTTTGGGGTTGTAGTGAGGGGAGGTATTAGGCACAATTGTCCCTCCTCTCTCTATTATACAAGGGCATAGCCCAGCCTCAACGTGAACTGTTGAATTAAAAAGAAAAATGGTAAACTAATCTTGATTATCTGATTTTTAGCTTTTCAGATATTATGTACCTTTTTTTACCAGGTTTCTTCTTATTCTCCTTCCCGAAATAGTGAGAGGGAGCTTTATTTATTCAGAAGAGTTCAGCAAGCAGAGGAGAAATTGGCTGTAGCCCATGATTTAATTCATCATCTAAAAACCACATCTTTGCAGAAGGAGAAGGAAATGGAGGCAAAAATAACGGAAATGAAAATGCAACATGAAAGAGATTTTTTTCAGCTAAACCAAGAAAAGTATGTTCTTCGAACACAGGTAATATTTCTAGTTGTACCTTTTCCTTATTCAGTAACAAAGAGAATAACTTTTGTGATACTGCCCAATAAAAATAACGAACTACTTATTAGTTCTGTCACTTTAGTTCTGATAAAAGAAAATGCAATTTATTCTCACTGCTGCATAAAATAAGTAGCTGTTCAGAAGTTATTCAGCTGGTAGAAGCACTAGTTTTTCCAATTTTTATCTGATTACTGCATGTAAAATATAATATTAGACAGAGATAAAACTTTTTTTAACTAAACTGCCGATAGTCTTCATGGATGCAGAGAATAGGGGGAAATGGGTTAAGTATAAGTTCCATCCTGTGCTCTGAGGATGAAGGGAAGTATACTGATGGGACTCTTAAAGGTAACAGAGCATCCTCATTAAATGCAAATGAACTTTTGATTAAGCCTTTATCTAGTTAGCAATTTATCTAACAAGCAATTGAATATCTAAGATGCACTTTACATGTTTACATACATACTTTCTTAGCTAAATAATAGCGAGGACCTGAACAAAGGAGTAAAGTGGACACGTATTTGGGAAAGAATTCCTGATGGTGGAGAAATGTTGAAAGAAATCCAAAAAGAAGTCCAAAATCAAGAGACTCTTCTTCAGGGTTATCAACAGGTAGACATTTGAATGTTGTGAGTACAGTAGCAGGATTTTCAAAAGCATATAACTATCTTCCCCCGCACCATCTTGCTTTCCTACACAGCTACATTTTTATTATCAATGTATTTGAAATAATATTGTACAGGGAATATTCTTGTTCCTCATTGCTTATTCTAAATCTACTCTAGGCTTTTTTAGAAGTTCTTATTTTTTCTCTGCTGCTTAGCTGACAGTTTCATTGCTGGTGCTTTTCCTAGTTACTGTTCTCTTTCTAGGACAGAACAAAACACTGCAAGTTGGAAGAAGTAACGTATTCTTGTTACTCAGAAATATCTCTCATTTTTTAGAAAATGTTGGTGACCCCTGGTCTATAAAGATGGCATCATGCAAACATGTGAAAGCTGCACTTGTTTTATTCTATAGTGTTGATGTACTCTCATAAAACTTTCTGTATGAATTTGTAGTAAAAGAGATAGTAATAGAGGGCATTTGTCTCTACACACTGTGAACTTTCACCTCTGCCCTGCCTTGTAGATGGAATTTGTTTTATTAAATATCTACTAAAGCTCTCATACAGCTTCAGACCTAATAGCCCATACTGGCCTGATCTCATCAGAGTTCAGAAGCTAAGCAGGGGTAGTACTTAAAGGGGTGACCACCAAGGAAGACAAGGGCTGCTATGCAGAGGAAGGTACGGCAAACTAGCTCTGCTCAACTCTTGCCTTGAAAACCTTATGAGGTGGAGCTTCATTTGCTTGCCATGAGCTGGTTGTGACTTGACAGCACATTTCAGTTGGCATTTATTTTATTAAATATCTACTAAGTCAAAGTTAATGCACCATGGGTGAATAGGTTTATTTGTAAGTAATATACATCTTTGCTTATAAGTACATGGTGGCTAAGTAAAATCATTCTTGATGTTTAATTGAGGAAAATGAAAGATTATACCAGCAAGTAAAAGAGCTGCAGTTAAGCAACAAGAAAAATGAGGAAAATATGTTTAAAGAAAATCAGCGTTTGATGACTGAATTAGCATCCTTACGGTGAGTTTATTTGAGCTGCTTATCATAATTCACTGTGATCTTGAATAGATCTTGGGAGCTAGCACTGCGTAGTGTTTAGAGTGTTGGACTAGGATCTGGAAGAGCTATGTTCAGATTCCTGCTCTGCCTTGAAAGCTTGCTAGGTGACCTTGGGCCAGTCACACTCTCACAGCCTAACCACCTCACTGGGATGTTGTGGGGATAAAATGGAGGAGAGGAGAATGTTGTAAGCCTCTTTGGATCCCTTCCTGTTGGGGAGAAAAGTGGGGCATGAATGCAGTTAATAAATAATAGATCAGAAATAAATAGAAAACTCTTCTGAGAGTCTCTAAGAAACTTGGGAATTACCCAGCCAGAGTAATGCTTGTGCGTAATTCTCTCTCAAAAAATCAGTGGGACTTAATTTGTTAACTGATATAGTATTGATATAACTAGTACACACCTCTCACCTGTATGTGACCCAGCCAAAACTTAGCTTGGTTGAGTAGCTAAAATATGTTGCTGGAGTTATAATTTTAGCTAATATTATAAAATAAAGTTCAATGCCAGACTCCTTATAAGGGATACTACTCCATTAACCTCAACAATCTGAACCTTTTTGCAAAATATAATTAACTGTCTTACATTATTAATACGTATATTTGAACTAAATAGCATTGTCGAATATTTGATGGAGTCTTGGAGAATGGGTGAGAAATGGGTACCAAGCATCTTTTTTATTTCTGTATATTAAAAAAGAAGTTGGCTCTTAAAAATGAAGCCATTCAAGACATCCCAGTGAAACTGATTCAGAAACTCTCTTGTGGCTAAAGAGACACCATATCAGCAAAACCCCTATGGGGCCATTGTATGTCCTTCACAAAGAATTTTTCACTAGGCAAAAAAAGATGAATATTCAAACAATTATTCAGGTTCAGTTAGAGTGATCTTGATCAGAGTACAGCCGCAGTATGTATACATAGTGAAGCATAAAGCTATACAAAAACACCAATCCTTTGTTTCTTTTTAAATTGAATTAGAGAACAAGTGGATAAAAATAATCTTTTATCTCATGGAGTGCAGAATTCTGAACCAGCTGGCAATCAGAGTTTCACAGATTTGATTTTAGAACTTCGAGCAGCTAAGGTAAGTGTCTTTGCTACTTTACTGAAATACTCACCACTTAAATATTTTTAATCGCCTGTGATAGTTTGATTTCCCAATGGGAAATCCCCATGAGGCACATTCAGTGTGGGCTGTGAGGCCTATGTACATCCAGAACTTTGGATTCTGCTTGTTGAACGCAGTTAAAAGAAAGTTTAAAATGATAAAATCCCATAGATTTCTGATGCAGGAATGGCCCTGCCAATGTGAAATGCATCCGATGTCACAAACTACAAAATGGCAGCGCAGTACCATCACCACACTCCTCCCTTAACCTGAGTAGAAGGCTCTTCATCTGTGTTCCTTGTTCTAATAGATCAGGTAGAGACAGAGAGCAAGTGACCTTTACAGCCCCAATCACTCAAGACTAAACTTGTCTGCTCACTCCCAAATAGCCACGATAAAGGGTTCAGAGTGAAGCCTCCCTCCCCTTCCAATCCGATCCAAGCCACACAGTCGCGACCGACCCTCGGCTACCCCGTAGATCATCCCCCGCCAGGCCTTTCTGTCCTATAGCGCGTCGAGAGAGATCCGCAGAGTCTCGCAGTGAAGTTTTTACAGGGTAGTTCACCATTACTGTCCCCAACCCAACACACTTAGCCGTACGACTGCCACGAATGGTAAGTCATACATTGCCACCCCCTTGGCACTTTGAGCCGGTGTGGGATAAGGGGGCCCTCCCCTTCACAGCCCAGTTATTTGCCAGGCAAAGGGTTAGGGTCTAGGTGTCCTGTTCCCTCTGACTTACCCCTAATAGCTGGCCAGCTCCCTTAGAGCCAGTGTGTAGTGGTTTGTCACAAATATGTATCCTGTTTTCTGTCCAATGAACTTGGGCATGATTATTTCAGTTTGTTCTCACAGCAGTCCCATGAGATAAGTAGACTGATAGTGATTTGCCCAAGGCCATACAATAAACTTCAGAGTTCTCTGAATCTGGACTTCCGGCACCCAAACTCTGTATTGGCAGTCTTCAATTAAATGTGCATATAAGCAAGTTCTGGATGTGGAGAAGGTTTTCTCCTTTCTGCATTCTTGCTGATGTGGCTGCATTGACCCACACTTCTGTAGCCTCTAGACTAAATTATTACAATACTCACTACAGGGAACTGCCCTTGAAGACAACGTGGAAACTGCAGCTATTACAAAATGTGTTGCTTTCTTTAGGGGCATTGCTGCTCTGTATAGTCACAAGTTCAGTTTATTGTACATAGCCTTTGGCTGTTACAAATTTACATTACCCTCAACACTGAGGGATACAAATTCTGTGCAAACTATAAATCAGCAAATACACAAAAAAATAGGGCCGGGAACCAGTTTTAAAATATAGCTACAAATTCAGTACGATAGGAATGATAAGGGGAAAAAAACCCAATTGTCTAGGTGACCTCCCTTCACTTTGCCATCTTGGAGCATATGTTCTTTGCAGCAAGGGCAATAATGAAACTCTGTAGGACACATATGCGTCTGTGTCTGATAATGAGATTTCTCCCCCACTGGGTATGACCTTAGTTTGGATAAAATTCCTGCCAAAAATTTGGCCCTTGGGGTAGAGTAGAGCAGGCAGAAAAGAATATAGTCAGGTAAGCTCTTGGGTGCTTGGGAGCCACAGATTCATAGGTATTGGTCCCTTGGTGTTTGATTGAAGTGACCCTCCAAAAGTGCTGTTGGCATTGATTGGAACCGCAAGGAGGTGATGTTGGGGATGTTTAACTAGGTAGGGTGTTCTAATATGGTCCAACTGCTCTGTGTATACTACACCGATTTTAAGGCTGCTGGCTAAGGATGGTGGTTTTGACCTTTAAAGCCTTTCATGATCTGAGTACTACTTATTTGAAGGAGTGTCCTTTCCCTATTCAATCCATGTACCCGTTATAGCTTTTCCTCTCTCTGTCTCTCCCTCACCCATAGTGTGGTCAATTCTACCATAGTCCATCCCTGGGATTTTTCAGTTGCTGCCCCTGTTCTAGACACTGTCTCGTTGCACCAGTGTTAATGGTTCTCCCTCAGGCTTGCAAGTCTATTTTGATTCAAAAGTCCTTTTCCTGAAGAGCTTATATTTTAATTTTGATACATACTGACTCTTTCTGATGGGCAACTAATGAGAGAACTATGGTTCTACATTGTAATTTTGTATTAAATTATGTGTGCTGGGTTTCATGGCCATATTTGTAAGCTGCCTTGGGCAGAATTGAAGAGGTTGGATATAAATATTTTAGATATGAATAAATACATTTCACCATACAGTTGTGTGTTGCCCAACCTAGCACAGCACAGAAACCTGTCACTGTGTTCAGGCATATACAATGTTCAATTGCTCAGAACGAGTCATATCCTCACGACTTATGTTTTTGTATCCCATTGTTCTCTGGGGTGGGAAATGAAGACAATAGAGACCAATTTGCTGGAAGACAGAAGGCGACTGAAGCAAGACAAACAAGCCCTTGAAGTAGACTTGGAACAAGTGAAGAAAGAGCGAGATTTGGCAAGAGCCCAGATTGCTTCAACTTCAGGTAAAGCCCTACTTTTGAAGAGGCTGTTATTGGGTTTCATAATAAGACTACAATTCACTTGTATTTCATTAAAGAAATGGAAAGTATAAAATACTGTGTTCCTATCATATTGCATTCTGTTGTGCTTGTGGGGGCGAAACCTTGTCACAAACAGCCTATATATTGGGGGTGAGCAGCAGAACCAGGAAAGTTAGGATCTTTTATTCTTCACCTTCCCATCTGGAATGAGACAGCCAGGTGCTTCCCCTCAGTGCCTGCTTATGGAATTTCAAAAGACTGGTAGTGATCTTATTTGTGCAGATGAGATTCACCACAAATAGTCATCGTATGAGAGGAATGCATTTTTGAGGTGCTTAGGGAAAAGGAAGAGTGTCCGCTCACCCCTCCATTACATGAGAACTTCCACAAACACACAGACTGAACAAGAGAACGATGACAATGTGGGGAGGTAAAACAAGTCTGCCAAGAGACCACATACGTTTAGTTTAGTGGAGGGAGGGGTGCAAGGAAAGATTCTCATCTATATTTCATTGACTTTAGGGCTGATACTGTAGCAATGATAAGACCTTCCTATGGGATATTAATGGAAGGAAGAAGAATAGTACAGTACCAAAGAGAATTAGCACCCACTCCCAATTCATCACAACAAATAGGACCAGTTACAACATTTTAAAATAAAGATTTTTTCCCCCACAGGAGCTTGGGAAACAAACCCAAAGAACTCTGCTGCTGCCTTTGATCTTATTTTTGTATTTGATAGGTGATTTTTAAATTCTGTTGTAATGAATGTTTAGTATAAAGTGTTAAGATCTGGAAAATTCATTTCCCTCAAATTTTAAAAAGTTACTGAAGAGGGAAAGTGATCGCATGTCCACAGTGTACCTAAGCTTTATCACAAATATTTGCCATTTTACCTTCTAGATGTAAAAACGTATGAAATGAAAGTTATGGAAGAATCCTACAAAGAGGAAATTGGACGTCTCCAGAAACGGCTTCAGTGGTATGCAGAAAATCAGGAGCTCCTGGATAAAGATGCAGCTCGTCTAAGAGGAGCAAAAATAGAAATTGATAAACTGAAACTAGAGGTGACTACAGTGTCAAACTTTGATCCACTGCAGTTGAGGGCAGAACAAGTGGAAAGGCAGAGGAAGGAATAGGACAAAGGCTGCTTGTAGCCAGCAGAAGCAGTTTTATTAGTTTCTTGTTCTAGAGAACACATTCACAACTTTCTGCAATATATAATGTGTGTTTCTGTATAGGTGCAAAGGGTGGGGTCCCTCTACCTTGGCATCTCTCTGGTGAAACCACAATATATCTGGTATAGGCAATAAACAGGAACCAGTTGACTTCATAAACCCATGGTCCCTCAAATCAACAAGTAAGGCTGACCCAAAACCTTTTTGGGGAATCAGGGCATTTTACCTGAGTGTTATCAATAAAGGGAACTACCTTGATTGGTGTAATTAAGGATGGTGCTCTTGGACTGAAATCCTGACAGCCTTTCAGTCTCTAGTTCAAGACCTGCTGTGGACTTCATTCCTGACAGTCAGCTGTTCAGTACACATTTTAGGGTTTTAGTTCTCCCTGCCAAACAGTAGCCCAAAAGCAGATTGTTCAGACCCTAGGCCCTTGAGTCCAGTTTGCCCCTGTCCTGTGTGGGCTGCATCTTTCTTGTTTCATGGTGGATCAGGCTGTATTCTCTGCATAATCACCATCTATGCCTTAATTCATTTGAACCCTTTCTGCTCTAGGTGTATGATTTTGACATTCTGAACACATAAGAAGGCACTCCTACATTGGAAAAATACCCTTTAATTTGCCATGCTGGGAGTTGATTTGCTCCTGCTGTTTAAACAATCAGTTAGTCTAATAGTATAGTAGGCGTCTTTACTTTCACAGTCTGATTAGTGACTTTTATATTTTGTTTCTTATGTTTAATTGTAAAAAGGCATGTGGGTGTTTTTTTGTTGTGCTAATGACAAAATGGACATATTGCATCCCTTTCAGTATGTGTCTGCATGTATTGCATAGGTTGATAAGCTTAGAAGCGAAGCTGGGAATCAGTCGGCACAACAAAAGAAACGACTGAAGGACAGAGCAGCAGATGCCAAACGTATTCAGGACCTTGAACGACAGGCATGTAATACAATCACTTTTTTTCTTCCTTGACGTTTTCAGATTTGCAGTGAAGTCCAATAAGCATCACAATAACAGCAATGTAGTTGTGGGTCTTTGAGGCAATTATGGTGCAAGTTCAACACAAATAGCTGATTAAATGAGAATGCTGAAGGCAGAGGTGGGGGGAGATTGGACCAAATCATCAGCATACTGAGGGAATAATTTCTTTTATTTTAGATTATAGTATCCAAAGGTGTGTTTCCCACCTCCAGAAAAAGAGAAGCATTTGGGTACTGGGCTACAGTGGAAACTTCAGTAGTGGGGTATCTCTGCCAGAAATTCGATGTATTTGATTCCTAAAATAAACTATCAAATACATAAAATATGCACTTACCAGGACTTCAAGCTCAAGTTCCTCCATCAGTGGCATACGTTCAAACGACATTTGAAACTGAAGGGACTTTCCAAAGAAATATGTGACATATCCCAGGGGTATCTGCCATTGGGGGTGGGGCGAGGAGGGGAATAAAAAACCCAACTGGGTATGCCCAAGCCCATGAGCACACCATATGTAAGCTCTTCAGATCTCAGCAATATGTTTTTAGTAATAATGCTTGTAATTTATCAAGATGTTTCCACTATACAACATAAACCAAAGAGAGACTCAAATGTGAAGCTGCTGAGCTAGATTGTGTTAGCAGAGTTGATTCTGCACTTTTAAGTCTTAATCAAGACCAGAGTTTTTAATTCTACTTTAAAAAAAATCTTTTTTTAAATGCTCAGTCTTAATTACCTTCAAAATCTTCTCTGTCAAAAATATGCAATAATATATCTCTAGTTAAAGGTCATTGCTATTGCTAATTTCAAACTCCTGTCCTACTTTGTAAAAGGTTAAGGAAATGGAAGGGATTCTAAAAAGAAGACATCCAAACTCCTTGCCAGCTTTGATCTATGCTGCTGCCACAGTGAATTCAGATGGAGGCGGTGATGCGTCATCAAAAACCAACACAGTTGAGTTCCTTGAAAGAAGAATTAAAAAGTTAGAAGCAGAACTTGAGGGTAAAGATGATGATGCCAAGAAAAGTCTCCGAACTATGGAGCAGCAGTTTCAAAAAGTAAAGGTGACTTGAGCTTTTTCAGCAAGTTTGCTGTGGTTGGGGAATCCAAGGGCATCCCTATGCAAGCAGAAGCCAGGATGCTTTTCTCCCCAGTAAATACCTAAACTTTGTTCTAGGAACTTCCAAGTGGTGGCTGATTCTACAGTAAGAACAAAGGAGTTTGAATTAAAATAATATCTCCTTTGAAGATATCTTGAGCATGAACATTTCAGAACTTTATACTGAGTTGGACCCATTTTCTTGGATGTAAGGATTTCCACCAGTGGAGTGTGACTTTCATGACTCCCTGAAGTGTGATAGACCGAAATTGCCTCCATGATCCCTCTCATGGGACTCGTGTCTCTCCCTGAAGTAGGATTTCAGGAGCCATTTCAGACTGTGGGGAGGGGGGCACAAAAGTCACATTCCAGTGGTAGAAGTCCTTGCATCCGCAGGAGTGTGCTATTGGATCCACCCCATTGTAGGCAAGTGCACTGGTCCAGCTGCATTCATGGGCAATTGTCATCCCTAAGAGCTGGTGGTCCCTTAAGTGAATTCACACACCTATTATTTCAAAGCAGGCACACAGCCAAATCATTAGGCCTTGGATGATTATCATAAAGTGCATGTCTGAGAGTACTTTACTGGGATTAATCCCTGTTGAATTGATTGGAGTAGGATTCTGCTTAAGATTGCTCTCATAAGGAGGAGAGGCACATCTCCATTGGTAATGCAAACAGAAAGCAACCAACATGCATGGTCTCGCTTTCTGGATCAAGTGCAGCTTTTAAATTTCTTAAACTTTCATGAATAGAGAAGTCTTTGTTGTGCAAAAGTTTGGTTGGTGGTGTTTTTATCCATGTCGAAGCAGTCTTTGGTCAAGATATTTGTTGCTGAGTCTTCTGTGTAAATTACCATTTATTGTGAAATAGAAAATAGAGTCCGATGATGGGGGCATCCAAACACTGCTTTCCTTCTCAAGACTCCTTTGGGAACAATGTTCAGTGGATTGAAACTACATTTAGAAAAAGGTGAAATCTACAAAGTGGAGAATAGGAAGCAAATTCAGAGCATGAAAAAGTTAATGGAAGTACTCAGTGGTTGTACAGTGGAAAATATCTACTCCGTTGTCCCTACCAAGCATAACTGGCTTGAACTGTTTCCTTCTACACTTACGTGACTGATATTATTACAAATTATCTTAATATTAAAGCACGCTGTGTGTACCTCTACCCTTTCAAAAGGAGTAAAGAGTCCAGTAGCACCTTTAAGACTTAACAGTTCTCTTCGTTAGATGCCTTTCAAAAGTGGCATTTACTGGCCAAGTGTGAGGGTCTGGTTTAATTTACACATTTGGCATTTTTTGTGTATTCAATGTCACTCATGAATATTGAGATACAGAAACAAAATTTGGTATGTACGTTTTAGTATATCATTTCAAAGTGGGCAAGAAAGATGTAAAACACACTTATTGTGAGCACTCAAATATTTTGGCCTATTGGTATGTTTGTATGGCATGCTGAAAACAAACAATTATTTAAGTATTTCACTTTATATTTCCTGCCTTTTCAGTATCAATATGAGAAAAGGGTCAGTGAGCTTGAACAGCTCCTGGCATATAAGCTGCTGAATGACCCTCAGAGGCTCCAAGACGGTACGGTCAGCCAAGCAGCACTTGAGGAAGAACTTCGTAGTGTGAATGAGGCCCACCAGATTACAGTAAAAAACCTTGAAGTGGAAATCGATTCCCTTAGAAATCAGATTGCTCAGCTAGAGCTTCAGAAGAAAGTTACAGAGGATGCAGATATACAGTCACTCGAATTCCAGGTGGAGCAGGCTCATGCAAAGGCCAAGTTGGTGAGACTCAATCAAGACCTGGTTGCTAAAAACAGAGAGATACAAGACCTCACAAGAACTGTAGAGAGACTTCAGAAGGAAAGGAGGATTATGCTGTCCAATAAAGGTTCAGGTGGCCGAACTGACAGTAAAGAAAAGCCTGCAGGAAATGTGAAAAAAGTGATTTTTGATTCAAAAAACACCAGAAATGAAGAGTTCTTCCCTGGCACTCTTGATGATAAGATATACCAGCCCAGTGCTTTTGCTGATTCTCATATTTCAGAAGTCCTGCAAGAAAATGCTCAGCTGAAAAACAAGCTGGAAAAATTGACCTTGGAACTAAGCCAGCAAAGGATAAAATCTCAAGCAGGACTAGCCAACTCTGAAAGTATCATACAGAGGTAATTGATACATTATCAGACAACTTTGAAATGCCATGATCAAGTCACCCCTTAGTTCAGAATGCTAGCGAGTGGCAAGCAATAGACATGATGTGTAGCATGTATACACAGCAACAGTCCCCTGCAAGCAGGGCTTCTGTATGCACAGCAATATAAGGAGTAAACTCCCCACGCACATACACAGAGTTAACACTGTCATTAATGGGAGTGAGAAATCTTTGCACGAGTCTTCTGGTGTACTGGTGGAATATGGAGATTGAGCTGCATTTGTAAATATGACTTGGAGGTTAAGACATACCAAAAACCTGCTATAGGAGTGTTAGTTTCAGGAGCCTCAAGAGCAAAATGCACAGGGTACAGTGGTTTGCCATGAAGAGGGAGAGAGGGCCGAATCACCCCCACTTCTCTCTTGCACCAGTGGAACCTCTTGTGTCAGGATAGACAGGACCAGAGGAAGAGTGAGGTGGGGTGATGCCCCCCAGTTCCTCTTTCTCAGTTCAGCCCTTCTTTCCTTGTGGCATTTGTATATGAGGCGTCTGTGAATCCTGGCATAAGCTCTTCAGTGGTATCGGAACAGCAGAGAAGTGTCATATGTCCTAGAGCCTGTTGTACTTCAAGCACTGTCATTAAAAAGGAAGATTTGCACCTAAGCTGAAGTAAATTCATAGAAATAAAGTATGTGTCGATGTAAAGAAACAAGTATATCATTTCTGAGCATTGCATGATTGCATGATTTCATTCTTTGAAGTTTAACAGACACTTATAAAAAAAAGATGATTAATTACCTTTACAGGGCAAAAGAAGACTCGGAAGAATACATTGCAGCCCTTAAAGCATCACATCAGAAAGAGATAGAGAAGATTCTTTGCCAGCATGCTATGGAGCATTCTACTTCCAAAGTAGCTCAGTTAAACAGCAAAATTTCAACACAGGAGGTAAAACATACCAACCACCTACCACAGTGCTTTAAAAAAGGCTGCACTGGCAACCAGGGCTGGATTCATGGCCCTGGGCACCCCTCCTCACTGCCCAAGCAATCCTTCCCCTGCTCAAATGCCGGCTCCCACACTCTTTTTCAGTAGTGCTGGGCAGCACATATAGCTGGCAGCACCACTGCCAAGGAAATGCGTGCCATGTACCACCTGCACACCTTTCCCCTGGCCATGCTGGGCAATGTTTGCAGCTGTAGGGTGTGGGTGTTGAGGAATGGCTTACGAGGAAGCAGGTGGGAGGTGGCAGCAGTGCTGTGCTCCACTGGAAGCCCTGGAGCTCAGCAGCTGCCCCTTCTCAGGGAATGCAGGTGCCAGTCCTGATGGTGCTCCTCCTCCAGTTGTAAACATTTTGTAGCATTAGCTGCATTTTTCTAGCTGTGTGTCTTGTCTCCCAAATGTTAATCTAATACTATATTAAGTAAAACTTGTGAAGAAAGCATTCTACCCATGGCCACTTGTAAGTTAAAAGTCTGCTGCCTACAAATGAAGAAGATTCTTGTCTAGTAGTTCCTCCACAGAGCTGACAACCCTCTGCCATTTGCACTGCTTTTTTAACTATCCTTTTTGTCTTCCTTTAGACTTAGTAATATGAGACATCTTTCATGAAGCACTATAGTATTTTCCTTAACAAGATTCAGGAGATGCTTTCAGGTGAATTTTTTAAATGATGAGTTTAATCAAGAATGATTAAATCTTTCTGTAGGTCTCGATAAAACATCTTCAGCAGCAACTCCTTGAGCTGCAGAGAGATCAAGAAGCCCTTACAGTTTCACGGATGCGAGAGGAAATTCTTCAAAAAGAAGTAAGTGGTAAATGCAGAGTATTTCAAAGCATCCTAGTAATTTAATTCTGAAATAGCACTGTTCATCATTACATTTTTATACCCAGCACGTTCTGTGGTACTTTGTACTTCACATCAGGTAATGTTGGTAACATGCCTGAACAGCTTATTGGCTTGTGTTCGTATCTTGTCTTCCCTCAAAGAATGCAAGGGGGCATGGATAGGGGGCTCCCAGGTGGCCTCCTGTCCAGGCAGAGGCCATAACCAGATGTGCGAAGCAGCAGCAACAGAGCTACATCATGTGCCCTCCAATAATACCAGAGGCAGAATGTCACAGCAAGTGACAAGAAACCATTTCTGAGGCAGCTGGATCTTGTATTCTTGTCAACTTTCTGACAAGATTTGTTTAATAAGTAAGTTTTAATAGAGACCCGCAGAAATGGATTAGGCAAAACTAAGCTACACAACAAAATATAATTAAGAGTTTCTGGGACTGTAGCATTTCAGGCAACAGGTGAAAGACTGCATGTTGGAATGGCTCCTCGTGGGAAAAAACTCTGCCTATGAACACAGGTAAACTAGAAGCTTTTTTCTTGATGCGCTGCTTTTCTGTGTGCAGTATGTTGTTGGGGGACGGGGTGGAATCACGCAGTCCTCTTCTGTCTGAAATGGTATAATCCAAGAAGCATTTTATCCATTATCCTTAGCTTCATCACTGTCTATAGATCAGATCTTAAATTATAACTAATAGTAATCTGTATTTCCCCACTTTTGATATGAACAGGTGGGCATCTACTTAAATGCACATAACTCCTCCCTCCATCTCATTTCGGCCCAGTTTCTTTGAGCACACATTCAACAATGCTTTATTTTAGTCAGATATTGCAACATTGAATTTTTTCCATTGGTTTAGTGTTGTGTCCAGATGATACTATTTAACATATGGTTTTTGACTGCTCAAGACTTTTAGTCAAGGAGCTTTAATCATATTGAAGGAAGGAAGGAATGGAAGAGAATATTTTCTGATAATTCAGTGAACAAAAAATGAAGGTGAAAATGCTCTGTTAGGGCGTGGGGATCCTGGGCTCTGGAAACCTGATGCTGGTATCTTAGAATCTGAGGTTAAGGCTAATACAACTTCTTAGTTACATATTAATATTACCCCCTGCATTTATCATTGACTAAATGCCATTACCCAGTAGATGAGTATAACATGTATTTCATGTGTACTCGCAGACAAACATACTTGTTTTATATCCTAAAAGATTCCTGACGCTTTTCATTCCCTGCTACACAGCTGCTAGCAAATTCACAGCGGATGGGCCCATGAGTGGCTGAATATGGACTGGCTATGCATAAGAGTTGCTAGGGGTGGGATAACACCAAGCAGAGGCTTTGGCCTCTGTATTCTATTTGTAGGCTTTCTAGCGGCATCTGCTTGGCTGATTTGTGAGGCAGGATGCTGAACTAGATGGATCTTTTGGTCTGATGTGACAGGACTCTTCTTATGTCCTCCTGAGTCCCACTCTGTCCCACTGCGTTGTTTTCCCAAAGGTCCCACTTTGTTGTTTCCCATTTTAACAGAAACATTACGTTCTTTGAATTTCATTTGGGAAGCTAGGACCACAGCCATCCCTGTATATGTATACTTGCACCTGTTGTTGCTGATGTGATTTTGCATGCACAGAACAGCCTATTATAATGCATTAAAATATCACATTTTAGATGGGAAAATTGTTAGAAGAACTCAGAGAAGCTAAAGAGAGCCAGAGGCCTGAAAGGAAACACTTTGCATGCCTAGAAAGGAGCATGAGACAGTTGGAAGCCAGATCTGAACAAAGAGAACAAAAGCTTCAGCAGGTAAATAAAATAGCAAACTGTTATCTAAAAAAATTGATGTTTCTGGTTGTGTACACTAGCTGCTGCTACTGCAGGTTGGAACTTTTTCACTATAATAAATAATACATACTGCTACACTCTATCTGCAGACTTGTAATCCTGTTATGAAAATAGTCTTATCATGCAGGTGTAGCCAAATTAGTTTGTACAGTTCCAGAAAGTTTTAAGGCAACAAAATAACAATTAATTATTAATCCTAAACACATAGGGTTGGATTCCATCAGAACACTTTCACTCATACAGGAGCTCTTTCAAAGCAGAAATGTAAGAATGTCATCACAGTTAGCCCACTTTTAGAGATGTGAAGGGGACGTTCGGATCCACCGTGCATGCGCGCCGGTGTTCCCGCCAATTTTGAATGCATATATATCCGAACGTCCCCGGCATTCCCTCAGTTCCTTTTTCGCCACCGTCGAAAAGGTTCTTATTGTCTAGCGTTAGTTGTCTCTCAGCGTCTCTTCGGAGTTCTTTGGTCGTTTTCTTCTGCTATTCGGTATTTTCCTGTGTCCATCTGTCGGGAGATACCGTTCGAAATGTCTCAGACATCTTTATTTAAAAAGTGTCTGAAATGCGGAACGAAAATGACACATTCGGATGGCCATGAGCTCTGTCTCATCTGCCTGGGCGAGGGGCACGTCGTGGAGCGTTGTGCGGTATGCATGTCTTTCACCCCGAAAGCGAGGAGCGATCGAAAGGCCAGGCTCCGTGCCTTCTTGTGGGATGCCAACCTTCTCCCCCCCAAGCCATCGGGCTCATCAGGAGATAGGCCCCGCTCCGCCGCTCCGTCACCGGCGCCGTCTCGTAAGTCGCCAGAGCTGCTCCCATCGGAACCGACGGGGCAACCCGTTCCGGAGGCCCGATCTGACTCCGGTTCCGTGAATCGTCCTTCGAGCCGGAAGGCCAAGAGGCGTCCGTCATCCAAATCGAAGCCCTCGTCCAAAACTTCGGCCACAGAGGCTTCTTCGGAGCCCCCGCCTAAAAAGGCCAAGGCCAAGTCAAAAGCCAAGGGCCGTGCACCATCCCCGGCTCCAACTGTGCCACCCGGTACTCCGCCCAGACCGGTCCTGATAGCTGACGATGTGGTAAGTCTCCACACCCCGTCACCTCCTTGCACGCCTCCTCCGTCGGTTCCGGAGGAATTCCTGCCGTTCCCGCCTTTCTCGGAACCATATCAGCCATTCGAGCGTTCCCTGCCGTCTGCCCCGGCGCCTTCGGAGTCCTCCGTTCCGATGCCGTCCACCTCGTCAGTTCCGGCACCATTTCACTGGCCTGCCCCGGAGCCCGCTCCTCTACCTCCTTGCCAGTCTGTCCCGGGGGTAGGGAACATGGCCTCCTGGCAGGATTTCGTGGCCTGGTTCCAGCAGTCCGTGCCCTTCCTGCAGCATCCTTCGGTTCCGCAGCCTTCCGTTCTGGCTCAGCCGATCGTGCACCCTGCGCCTGCTCCTCCTGCGGCTAGCGTGCTGGTCCATTCCTCGGTTCCTGCGCCTCGTCCTTCAGCCCCAGTTGATCGCCGGACTTCGGTTCCGACGCAAACCCCGGCAGAATTTTCAGATTCCGAGGATGAGGAGGGCCTGGCTTCCCCGTCAGAATACTCTTTGGATGTGGCTTCTGACCCTTCCCCGGATGGCACCGTGGGTGAGCTTCGTTCGTCGTCCCCAAACGACAACTACAGAATGTTCGCCGAGCAGATGGTGAGGATGGCCGCTGCGCTGGAGATAGACGTTTCCTCCACGACTTCCAAGCCCAAAAGCAAGCTGCTAGAGGCGCTGTATTCTGGGTCCCCCGCGTCGGTGGCGTTCCCCCCTGTGGAGGATTTCGTTGACAATGCCCTTGCGCTCTGGCAGTCACCGGCGTCCCTGCCGCCGACGGCAAAGAAGGTCGAGAGGTACTACCGCCTGAAGCAGGACGATTGCCCGTACCTCTTCACTCACCCTAAGCCCTCTTCTATCATGGCGGAGGAAGGTCAGGCTCGGTTCCGATACGGTTCCTCTTCGGCTCCGGCAGACCGGGAAGGCAGGAAGCTGGATGGCATGGGCAGGAAGATCTACTCGTCCGCATCCTTGGGATTCTGTATAGCAAATTTCCAAGCTATAATGGGATCCTATAATTTATTCCTGTGGAGAAGGCTGTCCTCTTACCTCTCCGACCTTCCGGAGGATCGCCGCCACCTGGTTAAGGCCCTCCAAGCCGAGGCCATGAAGCTGTCAAAACAGCAGATGACAGCTGGCAAGGATGCGGCCGACTCTGCAGCGCGAGCGATGGCGACTTCGGTGGTCCTGCGTCGGCACGCCTGGCTCCGGTCCACGGCCCGGCTGCCAGAGAAGAAGGCGAAAGTGGAGGATTTCCCGTTCGAGGGGCCCCAGCTCTTCTCAGAGAAGACGGATGAATCCCTTTCCCTGATGAAGAAAAATCAGCAAACGGCCAAGTCCCTGGGAGTCGCCCCCTCAGCTCAGCCGTCGGGTCCGAGGTATCGTTATGGTCGGTTCCGATCCTACCAGACCCCTTATCAGCCTTACCAGCAGCGTCAAGGGCGGTTCTTCTCGGGCCAGTCCTATGGTCACCGATCCTATTCTACCCAGCAGCGTCATTCGTCCAGGCGCTCCGGCCGGTCCAAGGGCAGGCAACAGCCCTCTTCACCCAAGCCTTCAACCTCCGTGCAGAAGCCCTCTGTCTTCTGACTAAGCCTGAACGCTCCCCTGTTGGCCTCTGAGGACACTACCTCTACTGCCGGTTCTTGGACAGGCTTCGGCCTTTTTTGCCCTGTTGGCAACTTGTTACATCTGACACTTGGGTCCTATCTATTGTGGCCCATGGTTACAAATTGTTATTTGTTGATGCACCTCCCCTTTCTCTCCCTCCCCGTTGTTCTCCATGTTGTGATGTTGTGTTACACAATAATGTTATAGAGTTGGTGAACAAAGGTGCTGTCCGGGTGGTCGATGCCGCTACTTCCCCTTGGGGATTTTATTCGAGGTATTTCCTGGTGGATAAGAAGGATGGAGGTTCCCGGCCCATTTTGGACCTTAGGGGCCTCAACAGTTATTTAAGGGTTGAGAAATTTCGGATGTTGACCCTGGCACGGGTTATAGAGCTCCTGGAGGTTGGCGTTTGGCTAGCTATTCTAGACTTGAAAGACGCCTACTTCCACATCTCCATTTTCGAGGGCCACAGAAAATACCTGCGGTTTGTCTATGGGGATTCTGTGTATGAATATACGGTGTTGCCCTTTGGGTTGGCCTCTGCACCCAGGGTCTTCACGAAGTGCATGGCCACCGTGGTGGCATATCTACGGTCCAGGGGATGCTTTATCTACCCATACCTGGATGACTGGCTCCTGGTGGGACCCTCAGCTGACTCTCTCCAGGCCCATATTGCCCTCACTTTGTCTGTACTGGCTAGGTTGGGCTTGGTGGTTAATGGGGATAAGTCTGTCCTAACTCCGGGCACAGCCATTAGGTTTATTGGGGTTCATCTCGACTCTCCACGGGGCAGAGCCTTCCTGCCCCCGGATCGCCTGACCAGGCTTTCCTCCTTAGCCCATCATTTCCTGCATAACCGTTTCCAAACTGCCCTTTTGATCCAAACGTTGTTGGGCCTTATGGCCTCCTCCACAGGGGTAGTTTTTTTTCGCACGCCTGCATATGAAGCCTCTGCAAAACTGGTTCGTCCGGAGGTACAACCCCCTCACTATGGGCCAGCATCAGAAGTTCTCCATCCCCAGGGTGGTGCAGCGCTCCCTGGCCTGGTGGA
The DNA here is from genome assembly GCF_028583425.1 of Eublepharis macularius. Lineage (NCBI taxonomy): Eukaryota > Metazoa > Chordata > Lepidosauria > Squamata > Eublepharidae > Eublepharis > Eublepharis macularius. The sequence continues at coordinate 79,859,552 of NC_072790.1, read as the reverse complement.
CTGTCCCGGAGAACCTGTCTAAAGGTTGACCTTTTGGCCCTTTCCTGGCAGAGGTCACCGTCTCTACTGACGCCTCCAACTTGGGATGGGGAGGGCGCTGTGGGCAGCTCTCAGCCCAAGGTGTCTGGTCCCCAACTGAGGCATCCATGCACATAAACCTTTTGGAGCTTAGAGCGATCCGTTACTCCCTTGCTTCTTTTGCAGATGTCATTCGGAACAGGAGGGTTCAGGTCCTGTCGGACAATACCACAGCCTGCTATTACCTCAACAAGCAGGGAGGAACGGTCTCGCTCAAGCTCTGCAGGGAAGCAACGACTCTCTGGAAGTGGGCCATGGTCAACAACGTCCTTCCCAGGGCCGTTCACATTGCCGGGGAGCTCAACACCGCAGCAGACACACTGAGCAGGGTGTTTCTACCTCAGCACAAGTGGTCCCTCAACAGGGTTTACCTCCACCAGGTCTTCCGCTCATGGGGTACACCACTCATCGACCTCTTCACCACGGCCCACAACAAGCAGGCCCCGCTGTTCTGCTCCCGGGCCGGAATTGGCCTTCACTCCCTAGGGGATGCTTTTCAGATACCCTGGTCCCCGGGGCTCTTTTATGCCTTCCCGCCCTTTCCGCTCCTGCACAAGGTCCTCTCCAGGATAAGGGCCTTCAACACCCACTGTATCCTGATTGCCCCACAGTGGCCCCGCCAGGATTGGTTCCCGCTCTTACTCTCCCTTTCACAGGGACGGTGCCTAGCACTTCCGCTGACCCCGGACCTATTGACCAGGGACGGGGTCAGACACCACAATGTGGCAGTTCTGAGCCTGGCTGCCTGGCTCCTGTGCGCTCCGGAGTAGGCCTCTCCTCGGAGGTTCTTAAAGTCATTCTAAATGCCCGGAAGCCATCTACCAGGCTATCCTACCAGAGGAAGTGGTCACGTTTTTCCCGGTGGCTGGCCCCAAAAGGGGTCTCTCCCTTTGATTGCCCCTTACCTATGGTTCTCGACTACCTCCTATATTTGTGCTCACAGGGTCTTGCCTTCTCCAGCATTAAAGTCCACATGGCTGCGATCTCTGCTTTTCATGAGCAGATTGATGGAAAGACCGTTTTTACTCACTGGCTTTCCAAGCAGTTCCTAAAGGGCCTGTTCAAGACCTTCCCTCCTAGGGCCCCGCCGATTCCTCAGTGGAGTCTGTCCCTGGTACTCTCCCAACTGATGCTCCGGCCCTTCGAGCCCCTATCCACCTGTCCCCTGCCCTTGCTCACACAAAAGGTGGCCTTTTTGGTGGCGGTCACGTCCTCTAGACGTGTTGGGGAGCTGTCTGCTCTGAGGTGTGACCCTCCCTTCCTGCAGTTTTTCCCTGGTACGGTCATGCTCCACACTAGCATGGAGTTTCTGCCCAAGGTGGTCTCCAAATTTCACCTACAGCAAAAGGTGGTCCTCCCTTCCTTTTTTCCAACACCCTCATCCCCAGGGGAACGAGCACTACACACATTGGATGTAAAGCGTGCTTTATTGTTTTATTTACATCGCACCAAATGCTTCAGGAAATCTCCTGCCCTGTTTTTGTGTTACTCTGGCCCTCACAAGGGCTCACCTGCTTCTGCCCAGTCCATCTCTCGCTGGATTGTGTCTACAATTAAACTTTGCTATCAGCATGCTGGAGTCCAGTGTCCCTTGTTGGTTACTGCTCATTCCACTCGAGCGCAAGCTGCTTCTGCTGCCTTCCTGCGAGGAGTGCCGCTCCGGGACGTCTGCCAAGCTGCGACATGGTCCACTGCAGACACTTTCATCAAACACTATTCTGTGGACGTGAATGCACGGTGTGAATCAGCTGTTGGCACGGCTGTCCTGCATTCTTTGTTCCAGTAGACACTCACACCCGCCCCCATTGGTGAGATGCTAATTATTCTCCCAATGTGGGGCTGCACAGAAGGACGAAGACGATAAACAGGGTTTCTCACCTGTAACTGTTGATCGTCGAGTCTCTTCTGTGCAGACACACATTCCCTCCCACCTACCCCGCTGTGAGTGCTTGGTTTCTGAGTTTCTCCGGCGGCTCAGGTGAACTGAGGGAATGCCGGGGACGTTCGGATATATATGCATTCAAAATTGGCGGGAACACCGGCGTGCATGCACGGTGGATCCGAACGTCCCCTTCACATCTCTAAAAGCTAGAAAAATCTTTTCCGCGGCTGGCCTGCGCCTGCGCAGTCCCAATGTGTGTCTGCACAGAAGAGACTCGACGATCAACAGTTACAGGTGAGAAACCCTGTTTATTGTCCTGCAGTTCAACACTGAATCATTGACTGAGCCACAGGATCACATCAAGTGAAGTGCACAGTTTGCAACGTTTCCCTAATTACATTTCTGAAGTACTGGCCTCACTGCTGTCTTCTTTTTGAAGCATGCCAGTCTCTCATTTATTCTTACTGCTTGTTCAAAAGTCTTTGGCTTAAGGGCCTTGAAATATTACAATGCATTCTAGTAGGTCTTTAAGGTGCTGCTAGACTCAGATCTTGCTTTTCTACTGCAGACCAACACAACTACCCATTTAAAACTATCTTAATCAATTCTGTGATGAATATACCTGTGAGCTATAGCCAACATGTTAATAGAGGTTTTTGACACAAGAGTTAATGAGCTTTCTTCACACTTGCATTACGATTTAGTGTTTCTTTTCAGTCCAAGACTTTCACATAACCCATGTCACATATTATGAGAAATAGCATCATTGCTGCCTCTTGGAGTCACTTTGTGCATTACAGCAAAGCTGTGGTGGTCAACCACATCTTTTTTTGTACCTTTTGAAAGTTACTTGTATATAAATGTCCTATAAAATACACATTGTAAGCCTGCACATAGAGGCTATGACTGATGTGCGTATCACATATTACGTTACATTTTTTTCACACATAAAATGCTTTTTTTATATGTGTAATTTTCAGTTTTGCCTACAGTGTTACAATCTAGGCCTTTTAGCCCATTGTTTATATAATATATATTATAATATATATAATAAGTTATATATAATAATAAGTTATATATAAGTTACATATATAAAACTTAATCTGTGTGTGTAAAAATCTTTGACTGAGAATTCATTTCAGTGCATCTGACAAACTGGGCTCAAACCAAGAAAGTGTAGGCTACAATAAATGTGCTAGCTTTGTATGAATCCACTGGACTCTTTATTTTTCCTTGTTTATTTAGATATTTATATGCTGTTTTTCTCCCCAGTGGGGACCTCTGAAGTAGCTTACATCATTATTCTCCCATCCTCCGTTTGTCCTCTCAACAACTCTATAGTAGATTATGCTGAGAGAAAGTGACTAGTCCAAGTTCATCCAGTGAGCTTCAACAGTAGAGGGAGAATTTGAACTGGGATCTCCCACATTTTAGTCCGATACCACACCAGTCCCAAGCCCTGGTCCCAGTGACCATATACGCTTAATTAATCATGCAAGTGTGTGTTTTCCTTCAAATCATTTTAGAAGAAGCATTTTGTAAACATCTTGGTAGGGCCGATTCAGAATTAGCGATTATAAGAAAGGGACTTGCAAGGACTCCCCCCTCCCACTATTTCCTCTTTCCCTTTCCTGAAAATCCCCACAACCTCTCCATTTTCCCACTTCCTTCTCACCCACCAACCAACCTATTTTTTATCTGCCCTCTATCTTCAGCTATATTTATTTCATTTATACCCTGGCTTTCTCTTAATGGGGACCTAAAGCAATTTATATCATTCTCTACTCTATTTTATTCTCACAAAAACTGTGCAATAAAGGTTAGGCTAAGAATGTGTAACTAGTCCAAGGTCACCCAGTAAGCTTCCATAGCAGAGTGGTGATTTGAAGTTGGGTCTCAGATCCTAGTGTGAAGCTCTAACCACAGTACCCACTGGCTTTCATGGGGTGGCTCCTTATGAACAGCAAGTCCCAGTGAGTCATGCAGATCATATGGTATCAAGGCTCCTTGTGGTTACTGCCAGGCCTGGCCTCAGTGAGTCTTCCCTGAAAGGTCAAAACAGGCCTGGAAAAGGTCCTGCCCCCTCCCCTTGTCTTTTACTGACAGTAATTGAGGCTTGAAGGCTGGCAATACTGTTGTGTTTGCTTAACAACTCTTACAATGGCCACTGCAGAGTGCATTCATTAATTAAAGCTACAGGCACTGCTTCTGTTATGTAGGGAAGGTTTAACCCCCATGTGTTTCTTTTTTTGTTTGTTTGTTTTAGATTCCAGACCTCTTTTCAGGTTTGTAGAAAGTTGTGTCTTGTCTGTTAATCTCTGGGTTATCCACAGGTTTGGCCATGTTGAGTATAAGCTATATTGATTTTATAGTTTCTAACTAATGAAATTATGTCTAAACATTAATATAGTATTCTGCTGTGCAGTTACTACAGCACACTCGACATACTGCAGAAGTGGAACAAACTCAGGAAATTGAGAAATGGAGGAAGCTCGCCCTGCTGAAGAATCAAGAGCTAGAGAAATTCCGCATAGAACTGGATTCCATCTTGGATGTTCTACGGCAATTGCAGAAGCAGGGTGTCATAATTCCTACAGGAGGTTCAAACATACCTGAAAATTATTGGAAGATATAAGCCATTTAATAAGAGAGGAGTTTTAATAAAGATGGACACAAGCAGAATGTGTATCTCACAAGGTCATGAGTTTATTTCTTAGGCCTATGTTCAGACTTCAATTGTACAAATTCATTGAAACTTGTTGATAGTTTTTATATGACACTGATAGTGTATTTATGTATTAAATAATACTGAACATAAAAATTAGTGTTTCACTTGGTTTTATGAGAAAAAGTTGTATTGAAGGACAAAGCTTTCATGTGACTAGCTCTGTTCAAGAATTGGTGATCGCAACGATATGGTTTTCAGCTGTCCAAAAATGTTTACTTTTGTCAGTTCTTTCTTCTAAGTAGGGTTGCCAGGCCTTTGCCTGGTACCCACATGGAGAGCCAGTTTGGTATAGTAGTTAAGAGCGGTGGGACTCTAATGTGGAGAACCGGGTTTGATTCCCCACTCCACCGCTTGAAGCCAACTGGGTAACCTTGCATCAGTCACAGCTTCCTGGAGCTCTCTCAGCCCCACCCATGTTGGTGAGTGCCAGGCCCCCACAAGTGCCACATTGGGAACCCCTGGTCTAGAACTTCAGTGTGTGTGTGTGGGGGGGGGGGGTCTATTTGATTCTTCATAGTAATACTGGCCAGAATAATGCAGTGTATTTTCCCACTTCATTCTGGATCTACACATACTACAGAAGCTTGCTGGGAATTCAAGGAAACTAAGAGGGCACAGCATACCCAGAACCTTGATAAAACAAGTTTTTGGTCAGCCAAATTAATTCCTTCCCCTTAGCCCGCCTGAGTAAAATATATTTCCAATATACAAAACAGGCCAGCACTGAATCTTGTTCCAAGTAGGGTTTCACTTTACCAAAAAAAAGTTCAGCTTTGTGTGATGACTAGATGTCTATCAAATCCATATTAAATGCCAGGTATCGAACATAAGCAGTTCACCTTTTTTGAAGGTGGGATGAGGCAGGTGGAAAGGATAAATGGTTTTCTATTAAGTTGCATGGCACATAACTGTTAAAATCTATCACATTTATCCTGCCCTTCCCCCAGAGCTCAGGGTGACATACATGGTTCTCCTGACCATGCTTAACCCTCACAACCGAGAAAGTGGTGATTTGAACCAGCATCTCTATGGGTCTAATCGGACAATAACTTCTGTACCACATTGTTTTTCTGTCTCTCAGATTTATTCATGCAAACATGGGCTACAGCAATTAAGCATCTTTCAGTCTCTTGATTTTAATGGCCTCATCTGTGCCTTTTAACTGGATTGTGACCAAAGAAATTTAATATGAAAGTGATTTGTAAAAATAATACTGTACAGTTTTAGAACCAAAGAATTGCTTTGACAACAGATCCATCATAAGCTTCTTGCCTTGCATGCAAGATCTTCATGGTCCTGATCCTTCAGATTTCCGCCTCACTTCTTATCACATTCACCACCCTGCAATTTTTGTTCCATGTCTTCCTAATAACTTTGTTCACACTAGAAGTTTTCCTTTAAACCATCTGTATTCTGTTTCCTTTGTTTCTGTTTTCTATGTTGTTCTTGGAACATATCTGCACTCTCCTGAATCTATTGCTATTTTAAAACTTCCTTGGGGGACTGGTGCTAAGCGTATCATGAAGTTGGCTTTTTGTGTTTCAGACAAAGCTCAGGAAAAAAAAAACCAAGCGTGCTATTCCTCCATCATTGTTACAAGGCAGCAAGCCACTTTTCTTGGAATAGATTTCAGCCTTTTTTTGCTCACGGTTCTAGGCTTTGATAAATAATGGTGAAAAAATTAACCTAAGCATTGCAACTGGTTTGTTTTTTATTAGGATAATAAATGTACCAAGAAGTACAGATTTCTTATTTACTGAGCAGCTGACTCAGTTAAAGGTTCCTAGATAATAGCTACAAATATAACCTCATAGACTCGTTAGATAGTTGCATAAAAACATATATAGAAATACTGAATGTGTATAATGCGACACTGCATCCATATTAATGGTTGTGGTGTTTGTATAAAAACGGGTGATGCTAAATGCTTTTTTGAGATAACAGAATTCCAGAAGGCTTTCAGTCTTGTAAATCTGATGGTGCTTGTTGAAATAAAGGGAATCACAGCAGAGCAGATGGTTTGGAGGCAACTTGGGAGGCAATTTTAACAGCTATTACATTACTGAGAAATGAAATAAGTGAATATTCCAAATGAGGTCAGTTTGGTACTAATTCTCCTTCATTTCTGAAAGGGAAAATGCTACTGTACCAAAACGCCAGGGTAGGAAGATTTCATTGTAGCTAAATGATGCTGTGAAATTGCTGACTTTGCCAATTACAATGATTATCCTGCTTTTACTCAGGAACCGCTAGTGGCAATTGCCCATTAAGGTTGCTTTCAATCATCAAAGCAAGTCCAAATTAACAATTAAAGGCTTACATTTTAAGAAAAGGTGCTGAGCCTCAGGTCTCACCTTCTCTCCTACAATTCATTTCTTCCCACCCTATTAATTTCTTGAAATTAATGCCACTTTGGGAGTACTTAGGTTCTGGCTTGGAGTCTGCAGTAAATATCTGGTAACAGAAAGCAATGATAGTTGCTGATCCTCCCACCCCTCCCAATTTTCCCCTCATGCTGTTCCTAAAGGCCCCCTATCCCCCAGGAACAGTATTGCAGGGATCATTTCAAGTCCCAGTGGGATGGGAGAGTTGAGGAAGGCCTGCCCTGCTGCTGGAATACCTCCCATAAGTAGAGATTGACCACCAGACCTAAGCTGTAGTGTAAAGCTAAGGGCATGCTTTCTACAAGTGACAGACCATTACATGTAGTCTGGATATGTTCACTTAATTGTGATTGCAATCATACTGGTGTAAACAAAAACCCACACTATTTGGTCATGGAAACTCCACAAGGAAAGTATATCCATGCTTGCAACCTGAGGCTAATGTAAAGTTAAGACATACTTTCAATAAGGTGTAGGTGCCATATATCGAGAGATGGTCTATTAAGAATATGATTTCAATGCAGAAATAAAATAAGTCCCCCAACCTTGCCACTGACATCCCAAGTCAATGTTTACTGTGACGATAGTACAGGAAAGAAATTTGACCATATTACTTATGAGTATATGATGGACAAACAAGGAAAAAGCAAAATCTTGGCAAGTGGTTCAAGAATGAAAAAATATTTTGTGGTTGTTATATCAAATGGTGTCTAAACTGAAAGAATAAATAGCTAAAGAATGGGGACAACTAAGAAAGAAAACCACCTTTGAACAAATAATTGATGGAGATTTAAGACACCTATTAGGAAAACTTTATGAAATGTTATTGCAATATAACACTGAAACAGAAGAAGTAAAAAACTGTAATAAAACTGATGCAAAACTTTGGAGAATACATCAAAAGAGTTAGTATGAAAATTTATGGAAGAAAGTAGGTTTACTGAATGTCAAATATTAAGGGAGAACTGGTACAAAATGTTTTTTAAATAATAATATATATTGCATCAATTTTATATAGCAAAAACAAACAGATTATAATGAGAAGTGTTGGAAATGTCAGGATACAGATGCAACATTTTATCACGTGGTGGACATGCAAGGAAGCAAGAAAATATTGGACATGAAGAAATGCAAAAGATCTTAAAAATCAAGTTTTTGATGGATCCAAAAATATGCTATTAAATATTTTACCAAGTAAAATTGCAAAAATATGCAGTGAACTATTTAAGTATATGGTGACAGGGACAAGAGTAATATTTGCAGCAAAATGGAAAGCGGTGAAGTGCCCAGACATGAAGGAATGGAAGAATAAATTAAACGAGTATTTGACAATTGCAAAATTAACTTCTTAGCTTTTTAAAAATTATATGGCTGAAAATTAATAACAAAATTAAATGATCAAAGAAAATGATAGAAGGAAAGAGATAATACATGCTTATAATAAAATATTAGTTGATTAAAATATTAGATAAGACAGATGGTAAAGACAGAATAAGATATTTAAATAGAAGTGAAATATCAAGAGTAGGTTTAAGTACCACGTAAATGTATGTATGTAGTTTTTATTTTATCATAATTTATGTTTGTGTCTTTGGAAATTGAAATAAAATATATTCAGAAAAGGAACACTAAAAAAATAAGTAAGGTATAGGTACACCTGACTGACAGGATAAAAAGGTCTTTTGTACGTTCCACATATCACAAATGTGACAACGCATCACCCTTCCTGGGCAGGAGAGTGAACAGAAGTACAGGTGAAACTGCTACCCTCCAAATTTGGCATGTTTTAATCTTTTTGTGGGGGAGGGGAGCAAGGAAAACAGAGGGGGGGAGCACCTTTTCCCAAAATAATATAAAAGATCCCAATGTCTGGTTGTATCCTTGCAGATGTAGTGTGGTAATGAACACTTAAAAAACAGAGAATTTTATAAATACTGTGGTGGAGAGTGCCCTCAAGTCATAGCTGACTTATGGCTATGGTGGGGTTTTCATGGCAAGAGACTAACAGAGATGGTTTGCCATTTCCTGCCTCTGCAACCCTGGTCTTCATTAGAGGCCTTCCATCCAATTACTAACCAAGGCCGGCTCTGCTTAGCTTCAGAAATCTGATAAGAACAGGCTCACTTGGTCTACCCAGGTCAGGGCATAAATACTTTAGTATTACTGAAAAACACACAACCACCAGGAACAGAGATTAGTTCACACATTCACCCTTCTTTTTACTAGACAGTGCCATCTTGAAGCTATCGCTAATAGGGCCAATCAAGTTTGGTACAAATGTTCACTAAAAGAAGGCATCAAGTCAGGTGTGATAGTACTCATGGAACAGTCAGAGGGTTTTCTGTTGTACCTGGGCAAAGGAAAGTCCCAGCCTTGAAACTCATGCAGGGCCTTGATGATCCTTGTTCACATCCGGATGTCACTACCTTCCTTCTGCTGCAATACCACTCCACTTTCTAGATGCCTCAATGTGACATCTCCCATAGTAGATCAGAGTCTCAGCAGTTGTCCCTCAATTGCTGTTGACGAGAGCATTGAAACTTGAAGAGGAGGGGGATGCCATTCAAACGCTTGTTTTTAATTTAAATTATACTTGGTAGGTCTGCGCTACAAAGACAGTAACTGAAGGATACAGAGACTTAATATTTTTTTTAAAAAATCAAGAACTGCATGTTTCTAATCCCAGATGGTTCCCATCTAAGGAATAATGTAAATCTAGAATGTACATTCTTGGATCAAGAAATGTTTTAAAATGTGCTTCAGATATCTCATTTTCCCTATGACAGACCACTATGGCAACTAATAACTATTTCACAAGTTATCAGCATAGTGAATACATGTCTGAATACCATACAAACCCCTAGTGCTTCCTATACTTTTGTGAATCATGCTAGTCTCTTTATTGCAGGTAGACTGACAAGAATCACAATTAGTTCTGAAGACTATACATGCATATATATATACCCATGCTCAAGCAAGTATGGCTCTGCTATATGCTGGGAATCACTAGGAATACAAACACTCACTGTTTTCCAGAAATTTGAGATGTGACCCTGGAAACTACATGTAGTTTCTAGATTTTGCCAACTGGCACCTCTCAAGAAAAACTATTGGTGTAAAAATTATGTAGAAAAATACCTCCTTGTGAAGTTATTGGCTCTAATGCACAAGGAGTTAGTTACCTGCTGAGATCAATGAGACGTTAGCCAACTAAATATCCCATTTATTAATTAATTTTGTCAGTGTCCAGAAGCAACTTGGCAGTCTCTGACTTACTGCCAATGTGTTTAGGACTGAGATGTCAGCCCTGCTTAAGCACTACCACATACTGACTTCTGAGATTTGTAAACTCCAAGCATATTCTTGCTTTTGGTGACTTTCACACGTATCAATCTCAACATATTCTCATGTTGACTCATTCAAGTATGTTTTGAATTATTTTATCATCAATTTGCTGACTTACATATGTTAAAAAAGCAACATGACAATGATGACAGTCTGAGCAAACACTCAAAAGACAATATGAAACATCCCATGTTGTGTACAAAACATCCATATTACATGGACTCAGTCAACAGTAGTCCTGTATTAACAAATGAAACATAGTATGGGAGTCAAAGAACAGACCGCTGTTTTAACATAGATGTAAAAGGTGTGATGCCACTACACAGGAGTCCCTGCTGAATTACAGATCTACACTTTGCTCAAGTGTCTTCAGTTGAGAATCTGGTGTAAAGTTTGGCTAACTGGTTTGCTCTCTAAAATAATTGGTGGCTCTGAAATCAGCAGATCATCTTCACCCAGGGAAGAGTTCTGGTCAGTGTTCACAAAGTTGGGGATGTTGAATTTTGTGGGACAACTCAGCTCCTCTTCAAATCTCCCAGAGCTCTGGACCACTTCCTGGAACTGGATGTTACTGCCCAGAACTGGAGCTTTGCAGCATTGTTTTGCCCTGTCCAAATTCTCAACTTCATTGATGTAACAGTGGAAGAGCAACCTGGATTCCTCAGCGGCTTGATGGGAAAAGATCTGGTCGGAATCTAATGGCCTTCCAAATTCAGCCACAAAGCTGTTCATGCAGAATCTTTTCTCAGAAGGGTCTGCATTCCTAGAAAGCAAGCAAAAAGTCAATACAACATTGTATAAAATGAATTAGCTGTATCATTTGCCAATACTAGTTTCACTCATCTTCATCATCATGAACAAGCCACCCATAATACTAGGTCACCTAAAGTATGTATGAATGAGGGATTACTTAATTAATTATTTTGTCCTTAAACATTATAGCATTATTTTTACTTGCATATTTTCCCCCATGTCTGAAAGTTGAAAGTAAGAATGTGGAATGTCTTTGAAGTGCTCTCATTTCCTGCCTCCCAATTTGTCACTCCAAAGGAGATCAACAAACTAATCAACAATTTTCTCTCCCTCTCTTAAGATCATGGATGGTTTGGGTGTTCTTGGCAATCCACACGGGGGCTATAGACGGCGCCCATATTCCAATCTGTTCTCCCCAAGGAAGGAGTAATCGGAAGCAGTTTTCATTTATTTTTCTGCAGGGCACCGTAAACCTGGCAATCCAACATTAATTCTTGAAGGCATCTCTGTTCCTTCTCTCATTATTTCTGATTGAGTGTACCCCATGCTCAGGTGGCTCATGAAAACCTTTGGAAAGACTGCAGTCTCTTGGAGGCACAGGACCTTCGATTGAGCCCTGTGCCATGCCCAGAATGTAATGGAATGTGCCTTTCGGCATTTGAAGAGCCGTTGGAGATGCATTTCCACACAGCTAAGTATTGCAGAAGTGAATGTGACTTCTGTAGTCACAGTGTGTGTTATTCTCCACAATGTGTGCGCTGAAAAAGGATATAAGTATCTTGGGGATTTCTGCGAGCCCACAGCAATCAGGGTGCCGTTTGCAGAGGAGGATTTTCACGCTAATGACCACAGACACTTAGACTAGGGTAAGCTGGTAATGGAAGTGCTGGCCAACTTTATGGTTAGAATGTAGTCCGCTGAAATTCTCCTCTGACAAAGCAATAAGCTCTGAGTTACTTCATGTTTTTTGTTTTGACATAGTCAGTTTTGAGTGGCCTATAAGTTTGCTTAATAAACTACTGTGTTCTTAAACCTTTCTCCTTGTTCTTGTCCAGGGTGTGTGGATGGGTGGTTGTGCAGGTAAAATACCCATTGCCAATGTTGGCCTCAGTGATTCTTCTTTTTTCGGGGGGGGGGTCACTTTCATTTATCCCTTGGTAGATGCAAGGGGATTTTACATTCCTTATTTTCTGAATGGGGGCTTGTGGAGGGGTTTCTAAGTGGAAACATAACTCTACTTCCATTCCTACTCATGTGGGAACAGTCTGTGGGGTTTTCCAACTAATTTACAGTTGCTCATGGGAGCAGTCAGCCCACAAATGTGAGTGGTTGAGACTTAAAAAAAAAAAAACCTGTGGAGACAACACAGTGACATCATGTTAATGGGGCATGCTCTGTAGCATTCCTGTAATTTAGTGCAAGAATGCTGGTTAAGAGCAATGCCTCCATGACGCCCTGGCATTTTTTGGAAGGACAAGGAGATCGAGCACCTTCTTTCTGTCCTGCTGAAGAGTGGCAAGGCAAACAAGGTGATATGTAGTGCACACTTGGAGACCAGGTCCACCTTCAGTACAGCAGCAAGAAGGCTAGCTACCTTGGGCTACCACTCTTCCTCTGACCAGTGCCGCTCAAAGTTCAAGTGTGTCAATAGGGCCTTTTTTGATGTGCTTGAGGCCTGGCAAGGAATCCTCTACCAGAGTGGTAAGCCCACTCTACTTGCATCCCTCATGAAGCTCTGAGAGCAAGCAAGAAGGCCAAGCTGGCAAGACAGGATTCATGCTTGTGTTTTCGATAACTGCACGTAGACGTGCATCTCCACGTCCTCTCCCTGATGGAACGGCCTACATGAGGACTTTTGGGAAGCTCTCACTCTACTGACCTTCTACAAAGGATGCAGACCAGAAAATTTTTCAAAAGGATTTTTACTCATCTTGGAGGGATGTACTGTAGGAAAGTGGTCCCTACAGATGCATAATTTAAGGGATAGGGACTATATATTCTACTTATATGTACTGTGACTGGCTTAAAGTATGATCTCATTGCATAGTTAATATGATGCTTGAACTGTCTTAGAAATGGTTATGCTCTCTTTAGCATTTCTTACAGTCTTTAAGATTCTCATTATCATTTTAAAGCTTTTCAAATTTCCCAGCATACACCCAGTTATGTTGTTTATTGATTGGTCTCTGACTGTGACTTTACTGACTCACACTATGTTATGTGCCTTCAATCTCAGTAAGGAGGACTATAAATAATGTGCACGACAATAAAATTTAATAAATTCTTCTTTAACTTTGAGAGAGGGATTGGAGTACCTGCCATTCAATATATATACTCCCACCCCAATGGAATCTCACTGATGTCGATGCATTATTCCATTTTTGACAAAAATATAAATTTCAGCAGTGAGCACTTAACAATCAGAGATACAAACACATGGGACTTTAAGGGTTCATTTCAGAAATTTGTTAACCGTTGTATCCCCCTTTCAGCTGTTCTGCAGGGACATGAGGTGGTTGCTGGAAAGCAACTGCTGAAGGAGGAGGAAGCCAAAGGGGTATAAGGGCAGCTCCGGAGGAGCACTGTGTGGACAGAGGGGAGACAGCATGGATCCATGAAGATACCCATGGTATTTACAGCAATACGTTTCCCATGCCTGGCACTCTCAATAACTGTGCCAGAGTGTAAAGTACGCGGACGTATACCATATTCATTCCTTGACACTCACCGGTCCACGGGCAGATTGGAGGGCATAAGGCTGCCCTGAGTAATCAAAGCAATCCTCAGGTCCAGAGAATCCTAGGTGTGTGCGCAATCTGAAAAAACTGTCATTCCTGAGGAATTCTTCAAAGAAGCCTTATAGAAAAGGTTTTAGGATATCAACCTTATTTGTTTCTATCCTTTTCTTTAACTCATCCTTAGGAATCTGGAGCCAGTATGAATGAAGTTTTTCTTTGCTGATCGCAGATTACAGGGGCAAGAGGAGAGAAGTGGAGGGAGGTTTGGCACATTTCACGCAAACGAATCTGAAAAAGCTCAGATGATGCCCTAGAACCTGCCCCCATTTATTCTTCTGCTTGAACACCACTCTGGGGTTATCACCTCAAAAAACAGCAAGAATGGAAGTCTCTGAAGGGAACCTTGATTTCTCTTTGAAGCAACATGAATAAATCTTGTACTTTAAACAGAAATAAAATAGTAAGAGGAAGCAATGGGACAGCTTTCATAAAGAAACTCTTTTTGGGGGACACAGTTTGGGAGGCATAATGTGAACTTTATTCATAAATAGTGATCACAGTTAACAAAGAACTCTTAACTTCTAAACAAGACCTGTCAGTGCTAATCAAAAACTACAACAAATAAGCATGTGATAACAGGGAGAAACATCAGTGCCCTGCAGCCACAGCCACTATGCATTCTACAATGTCAAATGATCCCTTGGATGCCCAACACAGGAAAGTTTGGGTGGACCAGTCTCATCTACAGAAACAAAGCCTTCCTGCTGGTCACCTGGAGCCTGCTTTTCTTGCCCTACTTGTTGCTGCCACAGCATTAAATCCTCTAGTGTTTTCAGTGTGCTGACAGCATTCCACATAATTTCTAAGTTCTGCAGCCAAGCTTCCTGGAAAACCATTTATTCACTTCTGGTTTCTTGGAGAAGCTCATCATGCCTACGATTAACTTCCTGGAGCATCTCCTGATGCCATCACTTGGCCTCCTCCAGCTGCCTTCTTCTGTCTGCCATTTCTGCACTGTGCTTGCTTGCTGACTGAGTCATCATTCTTTCAGCAACACAGTACATTTCAGCCACCCTCCTCTTTCTTGTCTTCACATTAGTAAGTTATGTTCCTGGAGACAGTTCAGCCACAGTCTTCTCCTGTGAGCCTTTGGAAAACAGAGCACTTGTTAGTCTTACTGGAAAGGTGTCCCTTCAACATGACCCAAAGCCTTTAAACAACTTAGACCATGGAAGGCAGTAAGAGGGATCAGTCAAAGGTTGCCTTTGGTTATTTCTTAAAATCTTTATAAAACATTATTACTATGGGTGTCAAAAGATGAGATGCATCGCATCACATAGTAATATAGTGAGCATCACATAAAAACAAAACCTCCCTAGTAACTGAAAAGTATGATTGATTCCATTAGTCTTGTTTATAAAGGATCATCCCAAAAAAATGTGGAACAGTACCATGATTATCCCAGGAAGGTGGGTTGATTTTCTTTGTCTGGTAGAACATCCTCAGAGGATCCACAGGTGGCTTCATTTCCTTATTGAGGAACGGGATTTTTTTTTAAAAAAAGGATTAATCTGAAATCAGTATTTGGCATTGTTTCCACCAAAATAGAAATCTTACATAAAGACAGGTTAATGTGGGGACATGAAGCCTGAGATTCTTTGGTGTTCCTCTATACTTGTGTTTCCCACAGCAGATAGCTATCTTAACTAGGTGCTAACAAAATGTCAAGGCCATCTTTTAAAGCAGTCACACCCCTCAACAAAAGCAATTGTTACACTGCAGCATCTCCAGAATGTCCCCAATCTCCATATGCTCACAGTTAATTGCTGCTCATTGCCCCTATGGGAAACAAAAGTGCAATCAGCCAGACTGATGGCAGCCAAGTTGCAGGGTGAGCGTACCTGATTCCCCAAGAGCATGAGTCGCAATTTCATCTGAGTCTTCCTCATCAGCCATGTTGTTTTAGTCTGAACAGTTCTTCCTTGTTCCTAAGAGGAAAATAATGAGAAATTGGTGGCTGGTGGGTAGGAGAGTGGATAATCAGACAGTGATTTGGGCAGTCTCCAAATGAACACTTTCTTACCTTGAGAGCTAGGCATGGAGATGCGAATGTGTGCCGAATCAACTGTGACCAATCATGGGTAAACAGTTCCTCTGATCCCTCCTGCAGTTCCAGAGTGTTGTCCCCGTGTTCGGCCATTATCTCCAGGTTAATGCTTCTAGACAGATATTTGGGCTTCCTACTTGCTAATAAGCTCTCTGAGGTACGGGCACGATGAGGACGCATTCCCTGACCAATTATTGTGGGCAACCACTTGTTTGTACTCTAGGGGCATTGTCTTGGTTTTAGTCCAGCCCTCCAGTGCAGTGTGTTTGTGTCTTCAAGTAGCCATCTGCTCAACACTCTTTTCAAAGCAGTCAATATTCCAGTGAGAGGTGCATAGTGCCTCCTGGACTTTTTCCTCTCCTCAAAAAGAAAGGAGATCTATTATCTCCTTCTCATGCCACAATATGCCTCTCACTCCCACAGGCTTATTTTCCCGACATCTTGCTTAAGAGATGATTTTGGGGGACAACAGAAATTGAGCTTTCCTTTCCTATGACTGCAATAGTTGTTGAAGAAGAAACTTGGCATCCAAACATTTCTGAAACAGGGCCGATTCCGCACGGCTTACCTGAAGCCGGAACGTTGCGGGACGTTGTAGAACATGCCGGCAAAAACGCGAAAGATCGCGTTTTCTTGCATGAGTTTTGTGTGATGTCGCGCAAAACTCACGTGAGAAAATGCGATCTTCTGCGTTTTTGCCGGCATGTTCCACAGCGTCCTGGCTTCAGGTAAGCCCTGCGGAATCGGCCCAGGATACACTGCTGAGGCCAGGAGGGGCCAGGAACTGGCCGATTGGTGGAGAGGCTGGGATTGCATGACAGGAGTTTCAATACAAACTGCGTCTCCACCTTTGCAGATACTGGACTGTTATGTTGCCATTCAAAAATGAATGTTATAATTTGCCTGCTTAGACCATTGTGGCCATGGCTGTGTGTTCATAATATAAGATTAGTGTTATAAAGCAATTTTCTAGTGAAATAATAAAAAGGGGGTGCAAGCCATTAGATTGATCAAAATGCTTCCCATGAGTGCAATACCAAAGATTTTCCACTACTAATAAAAAGGATTTTGCTGTGGAGTTGCCATTAGCCAGCATAGCAAAGGGATAATGTGTACATACAGATTTTTTAATGTAATTGCGCTATGACTCTGGAAATAATAAAAAAGGCCTACATATGTGGAAACATTGCAAGCAGACTTCAGGAAGTGAACAATATTGTAATGAAGGAGAGGCAAGAGCCACAGACAAAAGTGGATGAAGATTCATGGGAGGTCTCTTCTGAAGCACTTCATACGGTTTATATGCATGGCCAGGGGTCATTTTGAGGGGGAATGCGCAGGAACACAGTTCCAGCAGTTCCCCAAAGAGGTCACATGTCAGGTGGCCCCACCCACTTGACTTTCGACCATTTGGGGCCCATTTCGGCCAGGATTGGGGCCAAAACAGCCAGGATCAGGCCTCTGACAGGCGGTGGATCACTCTCCTGCTCAGCAGTGGCCCGATCCTGACCATTTGGGGCCCCTTTTCAGCCCTTTTTGCCATTTTGGGCCCAATTTCTTCCCTGAACAGTCAGGATTGGGTCCAAAAGAGCCAGGATAGGTGATGTCAGGGGGTGTGGCATATGCAAATCAGTTATGCTAACGAGTTCCTCCAGCTCTTTTTCTATGAAATTACCCCTGTGCATGGCAATGCTGCTGAAAATGCCCTGGAAACTAGCAGCAAACCCTCGAAGCAAGTGCAATCTCAGAAAATGCGCAAAAAAGCTGGGAAAGCACGAAGTGCACACAGCTGACAAACAATAATGTGTGGAAGGTTCGGTATAAACCACCACAGTTCTGGGGGTGATCCGCTTCTTTTACAACATACAGAAACAGCCTTTGCACGTGGAAGGTCCCAGGTCCAATCCCTGGCATCTCCAGTTAAAACTGAAGTAGGTAGTTAGTAGTAAGTGACGGGGAAGGCTTCTGCCTGAAACCCTGGAGAGATGCTGCCCATCAGAGGAGACAATACTGACCATGACAGACCAATGGTCTGAGTCAGGTAAGGTACCTTCACTGGTTCTTGCAGCTCGAAACAATTTAGCTAAATTGTTTTGAGCAGACAGTGAGCAATTTTCAGAAAAATAAACCCCCTAAATATTTGTAGCATTCAGTGGCCATAATGATGGCAAAGACTTATTCTCTGCTGCTCCACATGGGAAGACCAGAGTTAAGTTACAGAAGAGTAAAAATATTTCAGGTTTTTTTTAAAAAATCACAATATTGATCTGTATTGAAACAATGGAGAGTAAACCTCCAGCAAGGCTAACAGAAAGCTGGCCTTTTGTGTAGAATCACAGCATGGCCAGATCAGATATCTGCAAAAGGGTACCAGCTTCCTAACTAGATACAGCTGAGGGAGAGCAGTTTTGCTGTCATAGAGACCTGTTTCTCCAGCAGGACATCAGCTGAGATCACTAAGAAATAATCTTTCTTCTCCATTTTTCTCTTCAGCCCCAAAAGTGCACTCCTCAGCAACACACTAGTGTGCTGGCAACTGGGCAGTTCATTTATAGGCTTTCTGTGCCTCTAGATTTTAATCCGATTAAAGGCATCCTAAGGGAAAGGCAACAGAAAGCCTCACCCAGACTTCTGCAGAGGTAGGATTATCCTCAGCTGTTGCAGTGTGTACTTTTTTCAGGGAAACAGGAATTTGATGGCAGAAACCTCCCTCACTACTTCTGCAGTCAGCTGTCACGGTTCACACTTCAAGCGCAGAATAACCAAGCAACGTGTGTACATGGTGTCAACCAGTCCCTGAGTCATGCGACAAATTCTATACACTAAATTGAGAGCCCAACCTCAACTTTCCATAAAACCCAAGCATAACTAAAATAGCAACTGAATGCAAAGATATGTTCTGTACATTCCTTCTTTTTTAAAGGAGAAATGTAGCCAATGGATCTCTTATTTGGGCACTGAGCAGGATTTAAATGAGAACAATAACCAGGAAACCAAGGGCAACATTAACCAGGCAACTTTTCATTCAAATACCAGATAACTGGACTTTGGGATAAACCTTCCAGAAATGGTAGGATACATTTGAAATTTTACAAAGCTAGCTAAAACCTGCTGCATTCCAGAACACACTATATACTTTCAGACTACTCCAAACTACTTGGGATGGGGGAGGAGGATGCTACTTTCAGGGACTGCCCCTTTCTGTCAATCTCTCCCCCACTCCCCAAGCAACTGGATATGGCACATTCTTCCGCAAGTCAGCAAACATTCTTTTCTTTAGTGAAAAAGCCAGCATTTTCTCAAGAGACAAGATCTCAGGTTGGTGCCTTTTCCAAATAAAGGGGTGCTTAGATTTTACAACAACTAAGAGCTAAACTACACAAGATGAATTACTCGAGGACGCTCAATTGAAGGGAGACGAAATGTTAGCCGGGAAGCATAGTTTGAATTTCACCTCTCTCTACAAAATCAGCAAAGATCACTCCTCAGAGGGTTTGTTAATAATTGACAGAGCCTTCAGGGAGGCAAAGAGGAAATTAACAAACCCTCTGAGGAGCGATCTTTGCGAGAGGTGAAATTCAAACTACGCTTCCCAGCTTACACTGCGTCTCCCTTCACTTGAGCATCCTCATGTAATTCGTCTTGTGTAGTTTAGCTCTATGACACTGCTACTTCTAACATCAGAATGAATACATTCCAAAGAGCTGCTGCTACAAAGAACACTGCCAGGGGACTTTGGCTAAGTATGAGTTGTACTTACTCTTGATGTGGAGCTCCTGTCTTTGTCAACAAGGTGAGTACAAAGAACATAAAAATGACAAAGACAGCAAGGCCAACCCAAAACCCAATCACAATGGAATCTGCAAAGGAAAGAGAGAATGAGGGGAGTTAAATCATGGATGAAGGTTTTAAAAATCACCTCTTATTCTACATATTAGTATCTCATTATTACAAAACATCTGAGTCTCAAGAAAATCTGTCACATGCCATCTTAAATGGCATTAATATTTTGATGATTTCCATCACTGACAAGTGCTGGTCAATCCCTTTCTGATTATGGCAGTGGTGTATGTGTGTATAGTCAGCCAGTGCAGTACAGCAAGGACCTTCCAGTTGTGAAAAGACATTTTTACACTAGAGATGGGCATGAAATGGGAAAAAAACGAAACAAGCGTTTCGTGTTTTGTTGCATTCCACGGATCATGAATCACGAACTTTCACGAAATTGTACCATTTCATGAAACGATTTGTTAGTTTCGTGATTCGTCAGAACCCAGGGCACTTCAATGGCACTCTTCATACCCAGAGATGCCAAACTCGCAGGGAGACTTCAGCAGGTTCTCCTCCGCCCACCCTCACCCAACAAGAACAAATGCTCTAAATAAGAATATAAGCCAAGAAAATTAAAGAAAAAAAAAGTAGGCCTCAGTCAAGCTAGGCCCCTGAGCCAGGCAATGCCCTGAGACTGTGGTGGGGTGGGGTGGGGTGAAGGAAAGAAGGCACCCTCACCCAATGACCTTCCCAGCAAGGCCAAGAGCTGAAAATAAGGAGGCTTTTCAGCCTCTTTTAAAGCAGCAGCAAATCTAGCCAAAAGCCCCCAATTCCACTCTCTCACTCCAAATCCCAGTCCTCCCTCTCCCTCTGTCTACTGGAACTGAAAATAATGAGGCAGAGAGCTGTGCCTTACATAAGAAATGCTCATATAGAGCAGAACAGGAGGTCTCTGGTTGGCAGACAGACCTGCCTAACAGGGTTTGGAGGGATGAGATTGGTGTTCCCATGGCTACAGAAGGCCCATCTCCTCAGTTGCCTAGGGGATTAACCCCCCTGCTCCTTGCTGTATAGGGCAGAATGGAAGCTCTCCAGTTGGCAGGGAGAGCTGCCTATCAAGGTTATATGGGCTAAGATTGGGGTTTCCAATGGCAACAAAAGGTATGCAGACATTCTGGGGCTATGTTGCCTAGGGAATCAATTGATTGGAACCAGCCTGTCTGGCATCACAAATCATTCACGAATGAAACGAATCGGCCCAAAAAGTTGTGAATTTCGTGAAAATCACGGCCCCATGAAACGCATTTCACAAAACATAAATCTGCCCAATTTGTCACGAAATTTGATTTGTATTTCGATTCATGCCCATGTCTATTTTACACACAGATCACTCTTCTGAACCCAAGCCCTAGGGAACAGAAGATGCTGAAGAGGAAGGTGAATGTTCATTTAACACTCAGATGTGCATGCCCAGTGTTCCAAATTGACAATGCCCTTTGTGGCAGTGCTGATCAGCTGTTTGCAGGCTCAGCAGGGGAGGTAGTCTAAATGGCACTTCCCACTTCTCAACTCCTACTCACAGACAGATGATCAACACAATCTGAGATGACAGTGCCAGATTAGCAGACAAGTTGTCCAGAGCCTGCTTGCGGTGTGAGAAGACCACGGGACTAGGGCCAGCAGCTCAAAAGTTATAGATAATGACTAACATATACCAACATCTAGACAGAGTGAACAGGGGAAGGAAAACCCTGAGGATATGCAGTGCGAAGTAAACATTTCCCTGGCACCGTGGTCTTCAAACTCTCTAGAACAGGTGTGCAACTGAACTGTTAGCATGAGATGATCAGAGTCATATGACAGGAAGATAGGAAGCCAGAGTTATGGCCTCATCAGTGTCAAGGAACAGCAGACTCAAAGGAAATACAAGTCAAACATTAGGAGGTCTATTACAGACAAACCAAGAGTCAGAGCCTTGGAGGAGCCTTTCCACTACTGCATGATCTCCTGCTGCTCAGTGTAGGAACTGGGTGGGGGGAGGGCACCCTTGCTCTTTATGCATGTGCACGGGAAGCAGGCCCTTCCAAAAGGGGTCTATAGGTGATCACAACCCAGCAGGTAGGGCTCCATGACCCACCTGAGTGTCCATGGGTTGCAGACCTTAGCCCATATGTGGCACAGAATCTTCACCCCAGTCTTTGTACAAATTTTCTGGGTTTGTTTCCAATGTGCTAATAACTAAATTTAACAGTTGAGAGGAAAGCAATTTCAAATGATGCAAAGTGCATCAAAGTGAGATACTAAAAGCTACCTGATTAGCTATATAATTTTTGAACAATAAAAAGAACAATTACACCAAGGCATTATTAAAGCAATTTGTAATTAAGGTTGATTACAGTTTTATTATGCTGTACTCTCGTTTGAAGTTTTACGCACAACTTTGGCAAACAAATTCCATTTGCATTTGAATTTCCTTTCAACCAGGATACCATAGCTCTAATTATAAGGGTTCTGGATGGTGTGTGTTCAGAAGAGCAGTTCTGTTCATCAAAGCACATTAAAGCTCCCTGTTAATTAGTATACCCATGAAAAGATAGTATAATAATACACGTAAGAGGATCCAGAGGAGTTAGCCATGTTAGTCTGTAGTAGCAAAATAGAAAACAGTCCAGCAGCACCTTTAAGACTAATCAACTTTACTGTAGCATAAGCTTTCGAGAGCCACAGCTCTCTTCGTCAGTTGCGAGTGGAGAAATATTAAAAGTTTACAGTTCTCAACTGAAAGAGCATGTATGCATAATAATGAATCAAACACCAGCACAGATGTCAGTCTCATCTCTCCTGCTTCATGTTCAGCTCAGATGAGTTGTCTACCATTTTATTTAATTGATGCATATGTTTTGCTATTCAATCATCCTTATTAAGTAAAAAAAAAAAGGAAACATTTAGAGAAAAACTGTTTGGGGGCGGGGGGGGGGGGCAAAGCCGATCAGCACTGTGCCCTGCCAGCTTCCATTTCAAATTCCCAGAACTATTTTTTTAAACAGCATCAGAGGAATTAGTATAATTGGACGACACATTTAAGGGATTTCTACTTCACTACCCTACGTTGTAGCCCTGTCTGTCCCTCTCTTAAAACTATCACATGAAAATTCACTTCATGCATCTGACAAAGTGGGCTCAAGTGCACAAAGGCTGGAATTTGTGTCCTTTCTGAGAATTACTTCTTCTGCATCATATTCATGGAGTTGACATTCACTGATTGTTGCTTGCATTATTTATATCTCCACATTCATCTATGTTGTTAAATATTCATCATAGAAGTGTAGGAAAAGGTGTCCAAGAGGCCTGGCCAAAACTGTAGGTAAGATGATTTAGAGAGAAAAAGAACACCTCTCAAAATTCATTTACTTGTAACTACAGCAGAAAACAAAGAAAGATCTTTCACAATTTAAAATCAATGAAACAAAGAGCTCTCTGACAACACTTACACTTATGAGCCTTGAGTCCTTCAAATGAAACGGGCCCATACTCATAATATTCATATTCCCAAGTGTAATCAGAATTTGACAAAGCATGTTGTGATGTTTTGTTAAATCGATGTGCAGCCATCTTCAACCTGTTACATATTTAGAAAAGTGAAAACAGATGTTATCAGAGAAAGCAACCCAACCCAGGTTTTTTCCCACTTCTCCATTTAATGCATAGCAGGCCCCTACTCTACACTCTCATCTCTCTGGCAGTGGTCCTCCTTTCATGAAAGTTGTTTTTGCCTATTCCCCCAGTCTACTGCCACCTGGCTGAATCAGCCACACGCCAGAGACCTTCCTAAACTTACAATCCACTTGTAAAGTAACTCCATGCTACTTTCTCTCTCCCAGCACATAATACAGGAATCTCACATCAGCTAATACGGACCAAGTTTATATTCTTATTTTCCACGTGTCGTATTTCTAAAGATTCAATATTACTAACCAACATGTTGTATTTCATGGCCAATTGGTACATTTTGCAGAAGCAAACCCAAAGCAATTTGCCATTGAGATTCCAAGCTCACTTTGTTCCTCTCCTCCCTTTTTGCCTTGTGAGCCACCTGAGATAGTTGTGACCCACTTTAGGGTCTGAGAAACCTAATTCTGAGCCACTATCCATTCAAAGATGTGGCACATTTGTTATCGCCCTTGTGATCCATTCCTGTGTGGGGAGGGACTGTAGCTTTGCGCAATAGAAGGTCACAGGTTCAATTTCTGGCATCTCCAATTAAACAGTAATAACAGATGGGAACACCCTTTTTCTGCCAGAGACCTATTCCTAATACTGAGCTAGCTGGCCATGGCCTGATTCTATATAAGGCAGCTTCATATGTGCTGTATGAAACCACCATCAACCACACTAAATGGCAGTTCAAGTACATTAATAGCTCTCCTGAAGCTTCAGAGCAGTTTTCATTTTACAGAAATCAGAACTTACACAAAAATTATCCTCTGTGGGCTATTTGGTATATTCTCCCCATACTGAACAACTGAGCATAAACTAGAATATGCTGGCTCAGTGTTCTAAAAAGAACCAAGGTTTTTTTCACTTTGATAAAGTGCTTGTAGTAAGTTTTAATTTTAAAAAAGACTATCCCATCAACTTTAGAAGTATTCCATTGGCTGTTATACAGATTTTGTTTGTTTTTTAAAAGATTATGCAAATTGTTCATTTCTTTCTGCTATTTTACTTAGATATTAGAGACAAAGGCATGAATGGAATTATCCCATTGAAATTA
Source organism: Eublepharis macularius (assembly GCF_028583425.1). Classification (NCBI taxonomy): domain Eukaryota; kingdom Metazoa; phylum Chordata; class Lepidosauria; order Squamata; family Eublepharidae; genus Eublepharis; species Eublepharis macularius. The sequence continues at coordinate 79,834,995 of NC_072790.1, read as the reverse complement.
ATGGCATCTGAACCCTCCTTCGGTCCTGGGATACCTAGGAGAAAAGCAAGTATATCAATATTTAAAATAAATAAACATTCAATAAAGTGTTTAACCATTGCATGAAGTATGTTTGCAAGGTATTTAGCTTGTTTCTGGAACCAATACTTACCTTTTGTTCTGAAGTGCAGTCTTCATATAGCAAAACAATTGCAGATTTGGGTTTTTGCCATTTGACACAACATATCCTCCCCCCCCCCCCACCAAGGCACCCTTTTTTGGTACTGAGCATCCAGCATGATGGATGCTCTATCTTGTGATACCTTGCTTGGCTTTAATGAAAGATATTACGCAATATGTGTCATGGGCCAGCCTCGACCTGTCACCTTGCCACCAGCTGTCAGGTCCTCCTCAGAGGACAAGGAACTGGAGGAGCCAGCCTCTGTATCAGGGGAGCCTGCAACAGAACTGGCGCAAGAAGAGCCCTCAATGAAGTGACAAGAACTTGGGGGAGGCCGCCGGGGGGGTGAGGGTTCAAGCAGAGTGAGGGAGGAACTGGAAAGATCTGAACCTCCTGAGCCAACCATGAGAAGGATGCAGCGGGAGTGGGCAGCAGCCTCGGAGCACTGATGGAGCACCCGTCTCCGCACACAATGCTGGGAGGTACAAGATGACGAGTCCGAGGAGCCGGAATCAGATGAAGAGGCAACACCTATAAGCCAGCTGGTTAACTTATCAAGGGGATAAACTTCTGGATTGTCTGGCTAAGGTTGAATTGGGGCACTGAATTTGATGGTTCCATTGTTACCTGGCAGGCTGTTTCCAGAAGCTGAGGATGAGGTAGCACTGTTTGATACCACAGCAGTTATGCCATGGTATGTCACAAGGTTCTAGCCCTCTCACGCCATTTAACATCTAAATGAAGCTATTGGGACAAGTCATAGGTAATCCAGAGTTTTGGAGTTAAATGCCATCAACTTGTGATGACATGAACTCTGTCTCCCCTTCCCATTTCTTTCAGGTGAAGCTGTTAATAGTCTGAACCAGTGTCTAGAGCTGCTAATGGTCTTGCTGAGGCCCATTAAACTGAAGCTCAGTTCAGATAAGCCTAAGGTACTTTGGAAAGAACCGACACTGACAGAAGCAGGAAACAACCCACTCAGCATGTGTTTGAACTCCTCCTGAAGAAGTAGGTTCACAGCTTGGGGGTGCCATCAGTCAAATTACCTTGGTTCAGTCTTGAAACTGCTTTTTATACTCTTTCAAGTTATGCGCAGTGCATCTGCTGCAAATTCACTTTTCCCTGGAGGGATTTTTGCAGGGTTTTTCCTGCACACTCCCCCAATTTTTTTAAAAGTGGAGTTAAGACTTTTTTAATGAGGCGCAGAATGTTTTCTTTGGTGGAATCCGTGGCTTGGTCTTTAACCCTCCCCTTTATCCCCTTGCGTGCTGACAGGTTGAACACCAATGTGTAACCACTCCATTTTTCGTTCTTCTGCCACTCTTGCCCCTCCAGCTTTCCTTTAAAAAAATGTAAAAATATCATCATTGTGTTGTATGTGTGTGTGCTAACTTCAGCAGCATGAAGTAAATTGTCTTCTCACCAACACAAGATGTGTAGGATGGCATTTTGTATGTCATTCTCTTTTTTTCCCCCCATGAATTTTGTTGAGTATTTCCTTTAAAAAAAAAATTCCAACAATGTTGCAACACTGATATATTGGGGGGAAATCTCCATGTTTATGTCTCTTTCTATTTCAAAAGTAATTGTCCAAATTATAATCACACTTAGGGAAGATCAGTTCCTTTTTTTTTTTTTTGCACATGCACTCTGTTAAAAGAACGCGGCAATGGCTGCTAGAAAAACTCTGCAGAGAGTACTGAATCCTTCTTCTGATTTTAAAGTTTCCCTCTAAAACACCTCAATCATTCAAAAAACAGACATTTTTATTACATTTACAGTGTAAATATCACCGTTCAGTCATTGGAGGACAAGTACAGGATGAGACAGGCGTTATCCATAACCCCCTCTAATGTCCAAACACTACAACATTGTAACCCGGAAAAACCCACACTGACAAAACCACTGATGTCGTCTTCATCCTCCAGAAATCCCACAGCAGAAACAGGACATTTTTTAAACTGCAGGTGTGGGGGAAACCCAGACAGTACATCGGTTCAACTACCTCAAGTGCAGAATTACAGAAGCCCAAATCGGAGTGGATTCTTGCAGGCCAAATCCCCAGAAAACTTGCTGTAAATTGGGTGTGCAGAAAAGCCCCTGGATCTACACTTGGACATACAATTTCATCTGTAGTACATGGCACCTTTAACAACGTTGACTAGTTTGCCAGCTTGAAACTTCAGTTAGTTCAAAATGCAGCAGCAGGTTTGCTAGCTGGTGTGGATTACAGGCATCATGTAACATCAATGTTCAAAAATCTGCACTGGCTGCTTGTTTGCTTCCAGTCCTAATTCAGAGTACTGATTTTAACCTATAAAACCTTACGCAACTTGGGACCAGGGAACTTGAAGGGCCACTTGTTCCCATATAGCCCTGCCTGGACATTGCGTTCATAAGCCTAGAGGAAGACACTCAGGTCCAGAATGCATTTTAAAGAGTTTATTCTAAGCACACACAGAGATGGATATATTGGGGAGGGGAAAGGGGAAGGGAAATGCAGATTTAGAAAATAAAAGTACAGTTGATAGGTAGGTCAAAACTTACAAAAGGTTTTCTTTTTAATCTTCATGCCTTTCCTGTAAAGCAGGTCAAAATTCCAAGGATCATAGTCTGAACGCTTACAAACTCTCCTTCTTGCTAGCCCTCATTTTAGTGTTTCAGTGGAAAAGACGGAGATTGTCTTTGGCCAACCAGAAGGGGTGGGAATGTATGTAAATGTTCCCTATGAAAAAGTCAAGACCAATTATTTATTTCCCCAAGATTAAGTGAGTTTTGCGCTCAGCACTTCTGGGGTCATGTGCAAAGCTAGAAATAGGGTGCATGGCAGAGGATGGACTACAAAGGTCTCCCAGAAGATGTGCACTAGAGGAGTCAAACTAAGGGCCAATTTTCCTGAGATCACCCATTAAGTATGGATGGAGCTCCATTGTTCTTCTTCCCAGAGCACTTGGCAGAGCACTCCTCAGCTCTCTAAATGTAACAGCTGTGAAATGGCGTTTTGGTCAGCAAAGATCTTTACAAAACTGACCTCTCTTCTTTCGGCTAAAGAATAAACAGATTTTGATTCTTTATAGCACCTTCTTTGACACAATGGCTCTCATTGCCTAACTGGATAAAAATGCGTCATATCAAGAAGCTCTTTTGTAAGATAATTTTATGGGGGTGGTGTTCAGTACATACATAAGCATGTTCCCCATTATCAGGCCATTATTTACAAAGCACATTAGAGCCATCATCTCTCTGTTAATGCATCAAGGATGTATCAAGGCTCCTCAACAAACAATACAGTAAAGTGACTAAATTCAATAACTTGTCTTCTGCACCAGCCGGGCCCCATTTGCTGTGTTTGTTCATATTTGGCCACCAGTCCTTATCAACTCTTTCCTTCTTAATTTTTCTTCCTCTGTTTTATTTTTTAGAAACATATGTGCTTTTTTTATATTACAATCAAAAATACTAACAAAATACACATTTGACGTATTGAGCACAGTTCTGATATCTTTAAAAGAATATTACAGAGCTGGAAAATTGCAGAAGAGAGCAACCAAGACGATTAAGTGGACATCCACTGACATTGATGGAAAAAGATAAGAGCTGGCCCAAGAATTTTTGGCACCCTAGGAAAATTACTCCCGGCACACATGCAAGTTGTGGGGAAGCTGCACCCACTAGGGGTGTGCAATTCGGTATATCTATTCAGAAAATATACCCAAGACATACTTTATTGATATTTTTTCAGATAAATTCGGGGATACTGATCATATCTGGGATTCTGGAATATATTGATAGTTCTATCCCCATTAACCCCAGAAATGTTTGGGATTAACCAGGGCCATTATTTCAAAGGTTGAAGCAGCTTTCCTGGGCAAAAAAAGGAAGGGGTGATGGAGGTGAGATGGTTTTCATAGGCAAGAGGCATTGCTCATTAGAGGGAGCTCAACAGCTGTAGCATAGTGGTTAAGTGGGCAGGTTGTAAATCAGCACTCCGCTAGTTCGAGCCACACTACTGCCATAAGCTCAGCAGGTGGCCTTCAGTAAGCCACTCCTCTCAGCCCAGCTGTATTGTGGGGATAATCATAACACTGACTTTCTTCACCACTCTGAGTGTAGTGCTAATCTGTCCAGGAGGGTGATATATAAGCACAGTGTCATTATTATTATCAGTAGCTACTACTCCCAGCCTCCATCCCCCACCACCACTCACCTGGCCAGTGGGGGGGAAGAGGTATGGGAAATGGGCCCAGGAGTCAAAATACCTCCCATGCAAGCCTGCAGAAGGCATGCTCCCAACCCTGATGCAGTGACATCACTTCTGGTAGTGATGTTATGCTGGCCATGGGAATGCTCCTGCACTTTGAACGGGGCCAATTCTTTAAGAATCAGTCCATTTGGGGCCCAAATCAGCCCCAAGTGTGGGAGCATTCCCATGGCCAGCATGATGATGTCATTCCTGGAAGTGACATCATTGCACCCTGCCAGAAGCATCCCCTCCCAGGCCTGTTCGCCACACCTTTCCCTCCTGCTGGTCAGGTGAGTGGTGGTGAGGGGTGCATGCTAGGAGCAAGGGATCCCCTACCCCCACAGGGCAACTGGCAGCCCTGGGGGTGGAATTCCATTAAAACCAATGTGAAATAATAACTAAACAGAATTATGAAAATGAGACAATAATAATGAAAGAAACAATAATGAAACAAAACCATATGAAACAATCCAATGATGAAACAGACCCTTTGGGAATTAATAATAAAAATGAAAGAAATAAACTCCCATGTACAAGTCTAGTATATAGCAAAACCATCTCATACAGACTGGGAAAAACACACAATAATTTGATTCACAGCAGATTATAACAATTACACTGTGCTGCATTTAGCAATAATAGCCACACTTTTACAACTTTGACAAGGAGCACAATCTTTGACAAAGCACAATTTAACGATGCAAGGAGAGTAATAGAAGAACAAGATGAGTTCTAGGGAATGATTTGTTTCAATACTAGTTAAGGTATCTTCTTTAATACACACAATCAAAACTGAAAATTTTCCATAACTGGTTGAAATAAGCAAAGAATTAATCAGAACTAGAGGTGGGTATGGTCTGGAAAATGGATCTAATTTAGACACGGTCCGGCCCAGTTTGTGGTTCACGAACACACAGTTTGTGGGACTCACCTTTTTTCACGAATTTTGGTCCGTTTGGGCCAGTCCATTGGTCCACGGTCCATGAGTCCAGATATCCTGGCATCAATCTATCAATTCCCTAGGCAATGGAGGGGACATCCACAGACTTTTTGCAACCCTTAAAAACTTAATAGGCAGCTCTGCCTGCTGAGCAGAGAGCTCCCATTCTGCTCTATGGAGCAAGGAACAAGAGTGAATTCCCTAGGCAATGGAGGGGGTGGACGTTCTGCAGCCAATCTTAGCTCTCAAAACTTTGATAGGCAGCTCTGCTTGCCAACCAGAGAGCTCCCATTCTGCAAGGGAGGAGTGGACGTTCTGCAGCCAATCTTAGTCCTCAAAACCTTGATAGGCAGCTCTGCCTGCCAAGCAGAGAGCTCCCATTCTTCTCTATGCGAGCAAGGAGCAAGAATTAATTCCCTAGGCAACGACTGGGAAGGTGTCTGTGTGGTGAGTGAGGGGGCTCTTTCCCCACCCTTTTCTGTTTGACTTTGCCTCATTGCAACTTTTTGGTGCAATGTTGCTAGCATGTTGCTCTGGGTAGGATGGTGGACCCAGGTTCATCCTGCAGTGGCTTCCCTGTGGGAGCGGGCCAGGGGGTGCCTAGTCTGTCTCACAGAGAATCCTTCCAACTTGTGCGTTGTTGCTAGCTGCCAGGTCCACGGCCCAAGGAAAGTTCATGGCCAGCATAAGGCATGCAACAGGTCTTAGGACAAGAGAGAGAGAGAGAGTCCATAATCCAGGGAGGCAGAGGACAGGCATTGGTGACGGAGTCCATAACTCAGAAAGACAGGAGACAGGCACTGGCAACAGAGTCCATAATTCTGAAGGGGGGTGGCTGGCAACAATAAAGGCAGCTGAGTGGCCACTTTGCCAAGGCTACTCAGGGAATTCATGACTAAAGCAAAGAAAAAATCGTATTTTATATTCTCTGTAGGAAAAGCTCTACACAGTTAATAAAGGACCATTCCATCATCAAAGCCTGTCACTGCTGATGAAAAAGCCTTATAATAAAGGGAAGTAGCTATAAATTTACTCACACAAATTACAGAAGGAACTTTTGGCAATGTCACTATCATCTTTTCTATCTTCCAAGTAATACAAGGAAGGGACAAAAGACCACAGTTTAGCTCAACCACCCCATTCCTCTACATTAAAGAAATACTACCAGTTAAGGCCCTCAAGAGTGCTACAATCTTGACCTGTAGCTACTTCCTTTTTTCCCCTTATAATGATTAAAAGAAACAAATCTAGATTGTGACAAGTTCAGACTATATTCATTGAACCTATAGTGTACTAAGACTGGTGTTGCCTGAATTCTCACACTAGATTGAACATCCCATTGTTATCACAGTTGCAAACACACAGGCAAAACATGTAAGCCAACATGGGGTCTGCTAGGAACAGAAAGACAATTCCCCACCCTGCCAGAAAGCCCACTGATGACCTTGGGACAGTCACTCTCTCATAGCTTCATCTTCTTTCCAGAGTTGCTCTGCGCTGCTCACACATTTCTTTCTTAACTGTAATACAGTTCTGCAGTTCATGTTGATATACTTGCATCAGTGTTCAACATGCTCAGAATTCAGCACCTCAGATTTGTTCAATTGTATTTAACTCTCTATCTATATACACCAAAATTTTAAAAACCTTCTAATTCCTAAAGAAAGACATTATTACTGTTTTGTACAAGTCTCTCTTCCTCTTCTTTCTCTTCAGTTATTGATTTTATAGGATTTAGAAAAATATAAAAAACAACTCATAACCAGTGAATCAGAGTCTGTTTCCTCATTGAAAACAAATTATGCCTTCCCTTGGATAAATACTTTTTGCTAAGCAGTTAATAATATTTTGCTAAGCATGGAAAGACTAGCTAAACAGGCCAGAGAAAATAAAATGTAGAATATATAAAAGCACATACTGTTCTTATTGCCTTGTTCCATTTCTTCTGAGCAAATTTGTTATACATTTAGACAGTAATATCCATATACAGTCAGCCTTAAAGAATCCGTTCATACACAGTCCCAAAAGAGAAAGACATTTCATCTTGGAATAAATGTTCCAGTCTAGTTCTAGTCACAAACTCAAAAGACAGTCCCTACAGCACTTCTTGTCATATTTTCAAAATCAGCTGTTCTAGAAGCAACATCCCTTAACACAATTCAACCTGATACCTGCAGAAATGGTTAAATAAAAAGAAAGTACAGAAAATATTTTAAATTTTCACAGGGCATGTACAGAATCTTTCTTACAATTTTACAATGATTTCTGTCCTAAATGACATAATTACTTTGCAACTAGAAAAAAATTGAGAAAAAGGCCCACATTTTATTCTCAGTTGGTGTGTGACCAGCCCATTTCCAGAGGGTTACCAGAAGGGACATAATAGCACATTACCAAGATTTTATCCATCATATAGAAAAGGCCAGAGAACCTGCTTTCATTTACAATTATTCGACATTCTATCTCCAAGCCTGATTCTTTACTTCCTTGTTTTTTTAATTGAACCTTAATGTTTCTGAGGAAGCTTCCAATTTTTTAAAAAACAATACAATAAAAAATAACATCAGCAAAAACAACAGCAACAAAAGCATGTTAAGACCAGAAATCAAAGGGAAGAAACCCAGAGACATTACTCTTATACAAACAAATCAACCCAAGTCCTGGATGAATAAAAACGGAATTGACTTGGTGCAGAAAGCTAAATAGATTGGGCATCCTATGAACAACTGTAGGATGGGAGTTCAAGATACCACCATAGAAAAGGCTTTCTCCTACAGAGCTGAACCACCTCTGAAGGTGTGGGCTCCCAAAGAAAGGCTTCTATGGAAGATCTTCGCAGGAAGGATCATATGGGAGAAAGCAGTATTGGCCCTATGTTTAGGACTTTAAAAGTCACAGTGAGCACTTTGAATTATGACTGGAAGCAAACAAGCCACCATTTTATCTGGTCAAGGAATGAATCAGCGATACCAGAAAGTGGAAGCAGAGTCTACAATTGTTAGCGAGAAATTTACCTGTATTAACCTATATTAAGCAAACAATTACATTGTTGCTTCTATGCTAGAGACAGTGGAGTTTACAGACAACAAGAGCCACAAGTAGGGTTGCCAGCTGTGGGGTGGGAAATTCCTGAGATCTGGGGTGTGCCTGGGGAGGATGAGATTTGGGGAGGGGAAGGAGTTCAGCAAAATCAGTCCAAAGCTATGATTTTCTCTATGGGAACTGATCTCTGTAGTATGGAAATCACTTGTAATTCTGTTAGAACACCAGGCCTCACCTAGAAGTTGGCAACCATAGTCATAAGGGACTTCTGTCCAGAAAAATCGAGGAGTTCCTTGTACGTGCAGACAAGCATTGTTGTCTGAGGACACATTTCATGACTATACTCTGTCACATAACTAAACTAGCCCAATAATCAAGATAAAAATCCTTGAGTAGAGACAAACCCATGTCTTTTACAAGGGATAGACTAATAACTAGGCAGAGCAATGAGTTACGCCAGTGTAACTCTTAGCTGGCTCCCTGAGCACTTTCAGCACCCCCCCCCCAACTATCAGGATTGCACTTGGAAACCTCTGTACTGGCTTTTTTTAAAAAACTGGTTTTGCTGCGCCTGTATTTAAAGATTCATCGCTCCTGGAATTTTAAAACTGTTATGGCTGCTTTGTATAAATCTTTGCTAGTTCATCTCTTTCACTGATATCTGCTGGTGTTTTTTTCACAAATGTGACTTGAACCCATCTCCAGAGGTCTGTGTGTAGAGAAAGTGGGGTAGGACTGTTCTAAATTATTTTTTTAAAGTTTTGGTTAAATATGTTTTATTTACAAGTATATGAGGTTGTTTCCATACTGAAGTCTGTTAATTCAGTTCAACAAATTTCAGCTGAAACTCCTCTATGTTGTACTGCCAGAGAACATAACAGAAAGCAATTACATACTCACTGATGAAAAATTCATCTGCCGAGTTCTTGGTGAAAACATGACAGTAATGTATGATTTGTCCTTGCCCATGTTAGACAGTGCTGTGCTGTCTCTGTCTGTAACAAACACATTTGCACAGACTACAGCAGAGAGCCTTATGTGCTGCCTTACACATTTTCCTTTACAGATACACACAAAGCATTTTACAAAGCATAGGAACTAGACTGGTATACTTGGCAAAATGGTGTGTTCATCCACAGCTATCACACGGGCACCCATTACAGGGATCCAGTTGTAAACATGCTGATAAACAAAACATGTGCCCAACCTAAGCAGAATCAGACCCGTCTAGTTCCATTAAAGTCAATGGGTTTAGAACGACTGTCACTCTGCTTAGGATCGCACTGTACGTTTAATTTAGGTATGTTTATTGGAATTCAGTGGAAATTGCACCTGATTAAACAGGATTGTACCATAAATGTTTTAATCTCGTAACTCAGGAGTTGTAGGATTTGGTACATAGTGTGTTTTTCTTTATTTCTTTGTTACTGTGATCTGTTTATTTCTTTTAAAAACTTTCTAGCCCATCTTTCATTCCAAAGGCTGTGTGATAAAATGTTTTCCATGTCCTTTGAAGTTAAAGTTACCTCCTTGCCATGAAACGCTTCATCTACACATTTCTACACATTAAGAGTGCCATTGGAAGCACCCTTCTAAGTCCATTACAGTCAGCGGGCTTCAAATGGTGTGACTCTGTTTAGGATTGCACTGTAAGCCTTTAGTAAAGGGATGAGACATTTTTACTAGGCCTTTTGGCAGCTCTATTTAAATTTACCTCCAATCTTGCACCTTCCTATTTGTGATGCCCTGATTTCCCAATATATCCTTGCCTGTGACTTTCCTTCCTCAAAATCCACCATCCTCTGTGCCCCCTAAATTATCCTGCTGTTTTATACAGATCCCCGTGGTTAATTTACCTTGTGCCTGGGACTCCTTCATAAGACTTCTCCACAGTGCCACCTCAGCCTTTCCATGAAGCCTCTGGATTAATCCCTTAATGTTGACACCCAACCAAAATAAAAATGAAGGCATGCAACTGATTTTTGCTCTCATTCTCCCCTCATTATCCTGGCTACTCTCTCTTCACATTCCCTTTGTTGGCTCCTCCAACAGTCAAAACTGAGATTGTGTATACACTTGGGCCATGTTTCTACTCCTGAAGTGAAAATTTTGGCAATGCCTAGTGAAATATTTGAACTACAGGGATGGGGGGGTGGGGGTGGGGGAGCTGAGAAGTGTCTCCAACAGTTGGCTATACAAGCTGTTCCACAAAGCACTGAAATGTGGGTGAGGCCCTCATTAGAAAAAACTTGTGATTACGGCAAAAGTATCCACGAACAACAAATCTAGTGACGAGCTACAAAAGCTGCCCACAAGTCCCAGCCACATACTGAAATAAGGAGCAGGAAGATAAATAATGGCCACATCTTGAAAATGCCACCCAAATCCAGCACTCCCCTTTGCCTTATTTTGCTTTGACACTATTTTCTACTATTTTCATAGATCCTTTGGATCTATGACTATTTTCTACAGACCACGTCCCAAAAACAAGAGCACCACCTCTCATGGCACACTCACAAAATGAGAGTGGGGGAAGTAAAAAGGTGCTTATAGGAGCCTTCTAGCTCTTTTTAAAATGCATTTTTTCCCTTTTACAACTTTTTCTGTCTAGAAGAAAGGAAGGGAGAACTCTGTCTGCCAGAAAAGAGGTGCTAAAGGAGGCTCAATCTTCTGTTAAGTGTCTCGGGTTTCAGGGGCCTGGAAAGACCTTCTTCCTGGCCGAGCTCAAGGGACAGCCGCAGTTAGTGGGGCAGCACAATACTGAGATAGACCGCCCGAGTTTCATACCAGGCAGCTTCATATGCTTACACAGGCAATTGTGCTTTGTTCTGCTCCACAACCCCCTACTCCCACATAAGAGAAAACACGTTTGGCACCACATTATCCTGAGCCACGATCGGCCGGCAACGATAGCGGATGCAGCGCGCTGTGCCCCCTGAACACCCCTGTCCCCTCTCCCTACGAACAAGCGACACGAGGTGTAATCAGGCGAGAATCCTCTGACTGCCCCCGCCTCTCCTCCGTATCCCTAAGGTGAGCTGTTTACAACCCGAGTTGTTTCCACGAAGCGCTCCCCCCGCCCCGCGAAGTCGCTCGCAGATCTCATCAGATCAATCCGGCTTCAGGGGACACTTTCACAGCCGCTCGCCATGGGGCCAAACGGGTGCCTTCTTAAATCCGGAGCTCCGCAGCATAGCTGCAACTGGAATGAAAAGGGCCTCATCTGCCTACATATTTGGAAATCGATCAATGGGACCCGGTTATGGGGGGCGGGGTGGAAAGAAGTGGCTCTGAGCCGGGTGGGTGCAGGGGGGGGGAAACACCCACACATGCACAGCGCCAAGCGCACGGATGAGCGACGCATCTCATCTCCAGCCAAAGGAGCAAAAATTCCCGGGACTTCGCCAAGCGAGGAAAAAACGCCCAGAGCTGCTCCCCATTTACCTGTCCGGCCGGCCGTCTTCCCAATCCGCTTGCCCCGCGTCTTCGTCGCCCGCCGCTTTCTGCGCTCCAGGCAACTGGCCAGCCCCCTTCATTCATAAGACGCCTCAGTGGAAGCGGCAGGCGGGCGGGGCGGCTCCTCCTCCTCCCGCTTCCCTGGCGGCCGCATGAATGAAGCAGCTCGGGCTCCCCCGCCCACCCCGACGTTGGGCTCTGCGCTCTGCACAGAACCGGCGGAGCCTCCAGAGACGCCTTTCTTTCTACCCTTTGCTCCATTTGGAAGAAGCCGGTGGTCCTTGAGAGCGGCTAGGCCTCGTTCGCTCGTGCAAACTACTGAGGCGGGAGAATGCTGGGGTGGTGGGATGGGCTGCAGTGTTTCTGACTGCAGGCAAACGCTGGGACTGAGCCTTCACATTAAAACATAAATCTCTACCAAAGTAGGAAATTAGAACAGATCATTGACGGAGAGGTACTGCCCCTTTCTCTTTGAATGCTCTGTTGTTTTCTACGGCAAGTTTTTAATAAAGGGGAACGTTCTCTTGCAATCTGAAGCGGTGTTGTCCACTCCAACCACGTCACTACAGTAGTATTCGCAGGTGAGAAAAAAGGATTACCAAACTCTAGGTGGGGCCTGGAGATCTCCTGGAATTACAACTGGTCTCCAGACTAAAGAGTTCAGCTCCTCAATACAAAATGGCTGCTTTAATAGCATTATGCTCTGCGGTGTCCCCTGCCCTCTCCAGGCCCCACCCCTAAATCATCAGGAATTTCCCAACCTAGAATTGGCAACCCTATGGGGATAGGTACTTAAGTCTTCCCCTGCCTTGGACTGTTTTCTCAATTATTTATACCATTGGGGTTCTACATAAGCCCTGTTCAGAAGTTACAGTGAAAACACAAGTACATTCCACTCAGTGTTCTTTATACATGTGTTAAGTAATTCTCATGTTACATTAAATGCTTGTGCAGCTGAATGCAGTGGTTGAAATCACACATCTAGGTACTGGTCCCCAGTTCCATTTGTAAAGTGCACATGTGCTAGTTGTTTTTGACAGAGATACACATATTCACCATAACGTAGTCCTGTTCACATGTTACATGCAGGATGTTATGCGTTCACTCTGTGTGCATGCGTAAGAATGAAACAAGGCAGGCTCCAGAACCTGATAAAGGTGAGGTTTCAAACCCACTTCAGCCTGTAGATGTGTTGAGAATTACTCAATGCATGTAAAAGAAAAGTGTAATGCATACACAGATTTGTATGCATTAGATGTAACTTGTGAATGGGGTTACAGAAGGGATGCCTGTAGGTTTTCCTGAGGAGGCAAATAGCACTATTTCAGGTCGAGGGAATGATGTGGAAGGAAGTCTCCTACAGGAAAAGTGTTTTTGCCATATATCAAAGGAATTACTGATCAGATGGGAAAGCTTATGAAAAAGCATAACCTTCAAGCAGTATTCAGACCCACCCGAAAAATACAACAGATGCTACGATCAGCAAAAGACAGTAGAGACCCCCTCACCTCTGCAGGAGTATACCGTATACCCTGCAGCTGTGGACAGGTGTACATCGGGACCACAAAGCGTAGCATCCAGACAAGAATAAAAGAACATGAAAGACACTGCAGACTTGGACAACCTGAAAAATCAGCAGTGGCTGAACATAGCCTAACTCAAACAGGGCACAGTATCTTATTCCAGGACACCAAAATACTGGACAACACTTCCAACTACTTTGTCAGACTGCACAGGGAAGCCATTGAAATTCACAAGCATAAGCAAAACTTCAACAGGAAAGAAGAAACCTTAAGAATGATTAGAGCATAGTTTCCAGTTCTGAAAAACACCAGGCTAACAAAACACTCTATACCCGACAATAGCCCTGCAGAGAAGATTAGCACATCAAGCACCAATCCATATGCAAAAGAACCTCCTCAGGATACAGTGAAGCCTCCCGCCATTAGCATTCCACACCCTGGGAAACTCTTACAGGATGACTCAGCTCAACCCCACCCCTCCTGAATAGATATAAATGACCTGCCAACATCTTTTCCACACTGTGACACTGAGAGATCTCTGTCTTTTGGTGCTGCACCTCTGAAGATGCCAGCCACAGCTGCTGGCGAAATGTCAGGAACTACAATGCCAAGACCACGGCAATACAGCCCGGAAAACCCACAACAACCATCGTTCTCCGGCCGTGAAAGCCTTTGACAATACATCGAATAGAGTACTGTCTGTTGAATGTAGATATGATCCTACTGGGTAGTTTGACATTTCTAAAGATGGCATGTTAATTACATATGCTTTAATTCAGGAAGGTCCCATTTATGTGTTCGGCTTTATGCTAGCTTTCAAATTTGTGGCTACCATACGCTATTGTATCTGTTTTCATTGAATGCCCTAATTGTTGATCATATTGTATTTTTGCTCTGTGAATGCCCCAGCTATTGATTACATTGTATTCACTTGCAGTATGTAATCCATCTTGGATTTCTGTGAGAAAGGTGGACTATAAATAAACAACAATAATAACAACAGGAGTCTTGTGAAACTACAGATAAGGTTGTGTTGTAACGTGTCATTTAGAAAGTGTACTGAGTCTGCAGAAAGTAATCTAAGATACGAGAAGTGCTCTCCTGTAGCACACTTTAAAGTTCTACAGCAGATGTCTAGCTATGTGAAAACAAATGAGTGTTCCAGCAATGAACTATGAATTCCCCCAAATGAAATCTCAGCTGAGCTATGAAGTTTTAGGTATGTTGGACATCAGACCTGCAGGATACAATCTATGTCCCATACATTCAACCCTAAACTGTCTGTGCTGCAAGAGTGCCCAGACTAGCGGGCCCTTATGACCACTTTCCATTTTCTCTCTTCCTATTTAAAAAGGGACACTGCTGTTGTCATTCAAGACAGAGCTTACTGAGACCCACCCTAAAAATGCAAAGAAGTGCACAGTAGGCTGCAGCTACTGTAATTGTATCAGATTCTTGGAAGGCAAAGGTGAATTTAAAAGTGAGCTGCCTGAGTATGAGGGGAAAATGTGGCACAACCCATAGCAACCAGCTGGGTAAGATTGGCTGACTGATTGCTATCTCCATGGTTTTCCCTAAAGCACCCTTGAACTGGAGTCAAGTATTTGATAAAAGAGCCCTCTTGGTGGATGCATTAGTGCAGAGGTTCAGGACCACAGTTCTCAAACCAATCACACTAGTATTTATGCTGCATAGTCCTAATTACTGAAATCTACTTAATGTCGCAAGGTTCCATTCCTTGATCCATCTTGGATGCATCTAAACTGAAAAAACTATTTTGAGACACATTTTCCATCATTTCTATTACAATAGATGGGTTTTGCTAATAGATGTCCATATTTTTCTGCAAGACTGGTGGGTTGGATTCCACAATCCATCAAAGAAGGAAAAACAATGGTGCAGGAAAAGTATTCTTTAACCCCTACACGTGGATGTAAATGTAAATAGATGGTGTCAAAAATTGGGCAAGGAAGCCGGCAACCTTCTGTGAGTATCGTGCTATTTTTAGACTGTGGGGAAATGGCCATAGTGAAAACTTGCTGCCCTTCAGAATTCTTATGGATGTCTGTTTCATCTGTGCACTGGTTGCAAAGTGGGAGTATAAACTAGCCTCAGTTCCTGGAACCTGCCAGGAGATGGTGTCATTTAACTCAAGCCGATGAAATATTTCATCAATCCTATTGATAATAAGTATTATCTTAAAGAATTCACTACCTGCAACAGTGATCATGTGGTGCATGCAATAGCTTGTGGATGTGGTAAAATCTATGTGGGGAAGATCCCTCAAATTCTATCTCTCTGAGAATAAAAGCAACATTTTATATATCGCAGGGTTGGTGCCCTTTTGGTACAACATTTTCAGGAGCTTAACCATAAGCCAACAGATTTTTTTATTTTGAATCATCACTAGATATAACAAATGAGAGGGTTTTGCTAAAAAGGGAGACAGAAAGGATTCTTAACTCTCCCCCCTTATGGATTAAATGACCCCATCTTCTGGCAGGTGCTAACCTAGATGAAAACTGAGGCTGGCCTATACTCCCACTTTGCAACCAGTGCACAGACAAAATAGACATCCATAATAATTCTGAAGGGCAGTAAGTTTTCACTGTATTAACTTTTAAAGAGCTTTTATAAAACATCTTTTGTGAATGTAAAATACGGAATATGTAAGCCTATGTTGGTGTAGGTTTCTAGATATCAAAAATGCACATGCTCTGTATACTGGTCCTGGTTTTTTTAAAATGTGTTTTACCATTTTTGGAATGTTACATTAATAGCTTCTCATATATTGTTTTACTGACAGATCTCCCTGACAAAGCTCAGGCAAAATGTATAGAGGTTACTCAGTATTAAAGAATTCTTTTCCTGCACCATTGTGGTTCTTTCTTCGTTTTGACTCAGAAAGAACTGTGGGGGGAAGTGCGGGAAAGATGTGTGATCCTTGCATTTGAGGGATCCAACTCAGTGTATTTATCTACCCATTATTTCAATATGTCTCAATGATTAGTGTGGGTAAAACTGTCATATTCTTGCACTTCCTGTTAGTGATAAACAAGCAGAAGCAACTCTGAGGAAAGTGGCCCCATTAATGTTCTTCCTCGCCTGCCTTCTGTTCAAGAACACCTTTGCCCATGTTTCAGACTCTGCTAGTCTTCTACTTTCTAGAATGATGCACCATTCACTTCCCCCTTAACATTCACTTAAACTAAAGAAGGTCACTATGTTCACAATTTTAATAATTTAGAAAGATTTTGCCAAGGGAAACTTCTGACATGGTCAATAAATCATAATCTTTCTACTAACATTTTCCAGTCTGGTGATTCCATAGAATGTAATTTTAAGACCCCTCAATTCCCTCATGTAGGGGCAGAAAGCCACTTCTAAATACCAACTCAATTACTGAAGATGCAAAAAGCAGACGCACTCTTGAAAGCTACCTGTGCCTTCAAAAATAAGTATTTTAGCACATTGCCTGTGCACAATCAGTTTTTGTCTGTGCCACTGACTAAGCAGCTGTGGCCAAATTAGTCTTCCAGCAATAAACAGAGCAGCATGAGCCTCTTCCAGCTGTTTGCTTTCCCTAGGCTTAAGTATGCCTGTGTAACTATGACAACCAGCTAACAGGACTGAATTACAAGATGTTTGTCTTGAAGTAATTCAGTTCGTAATGCAAAGAAACTAAAAATGATCAGGGGCCTGGAAAACAGGGTTAACATACCTGTAACTTATGTTCATCGAGTTCTTCTGTGCTGACACACATGGGGACTGCGCAGGCGCAGGCCAGCCGCCGGAGAATTTTCTAGAGCTTCCATGGCTCCGAAGGGGCCGTTTGTCGCGCGCCTCAGCGACCGTTTTCCCGCCCAAACGGTCACGTGATCCTCCAGCGACCAACGGCCCCTTCCCTCAGTTCTCCCTTGCCGCCGCTTGACCAACACACTCCAGCCGTAACACCTTAAAAACACCAATATCCGTTACAGCCATCACAGTATTGTGCATTGGAGTTCACAGCGGGGTAGGAGGGAGGGTTGTGTGTCAGCACAGAAGAACTCGATGAACATAAGTTACAGGTATGTTAACCCTGTTTTCATCTTCGTTCTTCTGTGCCTCCACACATGGGAGTGTACCAAGCTTCACACAATAAGGAAGGCGGGGGTGAAGTCCAACACAATTTTATTGAACAAACAAGAACAACAATAAATAGATATGCATATATACATCTATGTAAAAAACTGTGTAAGGACACATAAATATTCAATATTTACATATATACACACCCCCAGGTACATATATACACACTTTCACTCAAGGGTACCCAGCAGGTACGCCAAGAAAGTCATTCCAAAACTCCCTCAGGAAAAAAGGGAGTGTAAGACAGCCTTGGCCACAGAAACATCCTGCTCCGCATTGACATCAACGGCGTAATGCCTGACAAAGGTGTCTGCAGAGGACCATGTGGCTGCTTTACAAATGTTAACCAGGGGCACCCCCCTGAGGAGTGCCGAAGAGGATGCTTGGGACCGCGTGGAGTGGGCTCTGACATGGAGCGGGCAAGCCACCCCTACCAGGGAATAGGCCTTGCTAATGGCCGTCACAATCCACCTAGACAGGGTCTGTGAGGAAGCCCTGCTACCCTTGTCCTTGGCCCCAAAACATACAAACAGGTGAGGACTGGAGCGGAATTCCTTCGTCCTATCCAGGTAATAGGCTAGGGCCCTCTTCAAGTCTAGGGTATGGAGGGCCTTTTCCCCCTTAGAGGAGGGTTGAGGAAAGAAAGCAGGCAGTGAGATATCCTGCGAGAGGTGGAAGGCGGACACCACCTTGGGCAGGAACCCAAGGCAGGGACGCAGGACCACCTTGTTGGGATGAAACACAAGAAAGGGAGGGTCAGACCGCAGTGCAGACAGCTCACTGACCCTTCTGGCCGATGTGACGGCCACCAAGAATGCTACCTTGTAGGATAGCATATCCAAGGGGCAGGTAGCCATCGGTTCAAATGGAGGCAACATGAGACGTGAGAGCACCAAGGACAGTGACCACTGAGGCACTGGCGCCGACACAGGTGGGTAAAGATTGTACATGCCCTTAAGGAACTGGCGGGATTGTGGGTGAGAAAACACCGTAGCACCCTCAACTCGGGTGTGAGCAGCTGATATCGCTGCCAGGTGGACCTTGAGGGAGGAAGCCTTCAAGCCCAGGCCACGCAAGTGGCACAAATACTCGAACACAACCCCCAAGGGACTGTTGTCAGGCACCACTCCTCTGGCAAGCGCCCAGAGCTCAAACCTGCGCCACTTGGCCGCATAAGCGCGCCTAGTGGATGGCCGACGAGCATTCAGGAGGACCCTCTGTACCTCGTCAGTAAAGCCTATCGGGGAGGAATGATCCGCCAAGCCGTTAGATGCAGCTTCCTTGGATCGTGGTGGACCAGGCTCCCGTTTAGGAGAAGGTCTTGCCGAGGGGGCAGACTCACATACGTCCGTTGGGACATCCGCAGGAGCTTCGGGAACCAAACCTGCCGTGGCCAGAAGGGGGCCACTAGAATGCAGTCCGTCCCGTCCTCCTCTATCTTGCACAGGACCCTGGGAATCAAGGGGAACGGAGGAAACATGTAGTGCAAGCCCTGCGTCCACGTAAACTGGAAGGCATCCCCAATAGAGAGGGGGTCGCTCCCTGCCCTGGAACAGAACGTGTGGGCCTTGGTGGTCGCCGCAGTGGCGAACACATCTATCACTGGATGACCCCACATCTGGAAGATCGGCCCAACGCACTCTACGTTCAGTTCCCACTCGTGTTCCAGTAAAGGGACCCTGCTGAGGGCATCTGCCCGGGCATTGTCCGACCCAGCCACGTGTATAGCACGGAGCGACACGCCGTTCTTGATAGCCCACTGCCAAGTGAGTGTGGCTTCCCGGCACAGGGCCATGGACACTGTGCCCCCCTGCTGATTCACGTAGTACATGGCAGTCGTGTTGTCCGTCTGCACCAAGACCTGACGATTTCTCAGCAGTGCTGTAAGAGACACAAGTGCGAAACGAATGGCCCTTAGTTCAAGCACATTGATATGGAGGGTCTTTTCCCTGTCAGACCAGACATCTTGCACCGACACATCACCACAGTAAGCCCCCCATCCCAACAGAGAGGCATCAGTGGTAACCGTGATGTCATGGTGTTGATACCCGAAAGGGGTCCCTCTAAACAAGTTGTCATCAGACAGCCACCAGTCCAAGGAGGAGAGGATGACCCTCGGGATAGAGAATTTGAGGGACGGAGGGTGCAGTAGAGCATCATACCTCCGCACAAACCAGTTCTGTAGAGGGCGCATACGCAGCCTAGCGAAAGGCACCACAGAGGTGGCCGCTGCCATATGCCCTAGTAGGCACTGGATAGTGCGCACAGACTGGAATCGGTTCCTTTTAAACATGGACACTAGACCCCTTAGGGACCGAGCCCTCTTCAAGGGGAGCAGGGCCTTACCCTCCACAGAGTCTAACAGTGCACCAATGTAGGACACTTTGCAGTTGGGCACCAGTTTGGATTTCTCCAAGTTCACCAGGAGCCCCAGGCGTTGGCAAGTGCTAAGTACCAAGCCAATGTCCTGCACCAGCCTAGACTCCGATTCAGCCACGATGAGCCAGTCATCGAGGTACGGAAAGATGGTACAGCCTTCTTCCCGTAGGAAGGAAACCACAGGGGCCACACATTTAGTGAACACTCGTGGGGCAGTGGACAGGCCAAAGGGGAGCACCTTATACCGGAAAACCCGTTGCCGGTAAACAAAGCTCAGGTACTTCCTGTGCTCCTTCCGTATGCCCACGTGAAAGTATGCGTCTTTTAAGTCAAGAACCGCAAACCAATCCCCCTGTTTCAGCAAGGCGATCACAGCCGCCAACGTTACCATTTTGAATTTGGTCACCTTGAGGAAGGCATTAAGGCCCCTCAGATCTAAGATGGGACGTAAGCCCCCATCCTTCTTAGGGACCAGGAAGAACCTAGAGAAGAATCCCTTTACAGAGTCCTCATAAGGCAATTCTTCCACAGCACCCTTGGCCAAGAGCGACACGATCTCCGCATCCAGCTCGGCCATAGTGTTATTGACAGCTGTCAGGGGTGAACTGCATCTAGGCAGCTCAACGAACTCCAGCCCGTATCCCAGTTCAACAATAGTTAAGACCCATGAGTCAGATGTTATTGACTCCCACTCAGAGAGGAGTGGACTAAGTCTGTCCGAAAAGTTCGGGGATACGGCTGGCGTGACCCGTCAGTACTGCCTCCCGGTGCCCTGCTGATCCTTCTGCTGGGCCGGTTGTTGTGCCGGACGAGGCTTGAAGGGCCGACGCCTCCTCTGCTGTTGTGCGGGAGGGTAGGGCCGCTGTTGGTAGGCAGGATACTGCTGGTAGCCCGGCCGCTGTTGATGGTATCTGCCCTGGTAATGGTAAGGGCCAGATCGGGGAGCGTACCGTGACCTGGAGGAGGGCTTGTCCGCTGGAGCCAGACCCAAAGACCGCGCCGTCTGCCGGTCCTCCTTCTTTTTCTTCAGGGTCTCGTCGGTCGCTTTGGAAAAGAGCGAGTCCCCCTCAAATGGCATGCTCTCCACTCTGGAACGCACCTCTTGGGACAGGGCCGTAGACCGCAACCAGGAGTGGCGCCTGAGGACCACCGCCGAAGCCATCCCTCTAGCAGCAGTGTCAGCAGCGTGGCTCCCAGCGTTCATCTGCTGCTTAGACAGCCTCACAGCCTCTGTCTGCAGCAGGGACACCACAGCCTTCTGCTCAGGAGGGAGGTCTCGTGTATAGGATGCCAACTTCTCCCAGAGGTACAGCTGGTACCCTGCCATGATGGTCTGATAGTTGGCAATCCTCAGACCCAGGGAAGAAACAATGTACTGGCGCCTGCCCATGGCATCCAGTTTCTTGCCCTCCTTATCGGCAGGTACCGAGGAGTGACCCGATCGCCTGGGGTTGAACTCCTCTGTGACCAAGGAGGAAGGTGGAGGGTGTTTCACCAGCGCCGGCCAGGTACCCTGCTTGATCTTGTAGAGCTGCTCAATCCTCTTGGATGTTGGAGGTTGATCGCAGGGCACCTGCCATACCTTCTCCACGATTTCCTCAAGACCCTCGAGCATGGGGAAGCCAACGTACGCCGGGTTGTCCCCGTAAATGCGTTTGAGGAGCTTGTCCTTGGTCTGGGGAACTGCCGAGGAGATGTCCATCTCGAGAGCCTTGGCCATCCTTGCCATCTGGTCGGCGTAGATGCGGAGGTCCTCGAATGGCGAGTCCGCAGATGGTACCAGCTCCTCAGCTGGCGATGGTTCGGACCAGGACTCCGACTGGTAGCCGCCAAAGCTCTCCACATCCTCCTCATCGGAACCGAGCTGGGATTCCGGAACCTGGTGCGGAGGGGGAGCCCACGTCGACCTCGATGTCGAAGGCCTCGGTTCCGACATGGAGAAACCCGCAGGTGCCCCTTCCCACTGGCAATGGTATGGCGAGGGGAGGTAGGAGGCCTGTCGATGTCGGGACGCAGTGGACCGGGCCGATCGGACACTGTCCCCAGACCGACGTCGCTCACGACCGGCAGCTGGTGAAGATGGACGGGCAGGGGAAGGACGGCTCCGACGAGGAGACGGGCTCGGTTCCAGCCTCGGCGACCGAAGAGCAGGCGATGGTCGGATCCGACGGCGCGGGCTCGGCTCCGGCCCCGACGAGAATTCCGCGGGCACCGTCTCGAAGGCCATCGGATCCGGCACCGGCACGGCGAGTTCCTCTGGTTCGGGGGAATCCAGATGAGGGGAAGGCGTGTGAGGAAGCACGATGACCTCCTCCTGGGGAGCGGGATGCGGCGACCGATGATGTTTGGTCTTCTTCTTCTTCTTCGCCGGTTCCGAAGAAGACCTCGGAACCGACGCGCTCCTCGCCTTCGAAGGGGACCTCGGCCTCGACCTCTTAGGTTTTACCGGAATCGACCCGGTCGTCGGTTCCGATCGGGGACTCGGTAGACGGATCCTCGGTTCCGATGTCGGTCTCGGATCCGACCTGGTGGAAGATGCGCTACGGGGCGGCCGCACCGGTCCCTGCGCTGGAGAGGCCGCTCTCGACGCCGAGGCACTCGGGGGACGCGGTTTCGACCCCGACCTCGCGGAGGCCACTGAGCCAGCTCTGGAATGCCGTTCGGCAGAGGGGCTCGGGCCGGCCTTGGAGGAGGGCAACGGGGCGCCTACGGACATGACCTTCTGCCACAGGGAGGAGTTTAGACGGGCCTTGCGCTCCTGTCGGGCCTTGCTGGTGAAGCCCTGGCAAATCTTACAGGCCGTTACATTATGGGTCTCCCCCAAACAGAACAGGCACAGTTCATGGCCATCGGTCTTGGCCATTTTAGTGTGGCATTGGAGGCAATGCTTGAAGAGAGCCTTTGAGGCCATCTTCAGGGGCACGCGAAAGGAAGGTCAAAAACAGTCCGAGTCAAATTACCGAGTCCACAACAAAGTCCAAACGAGATCCGAAGAATAGTCGAGGTCACGAAGTCCGAAGTCAAAAGCCAAGCAATCAGTCAGAATAAAGCACGAAGCACAAAAGCACAGAGCAACGAAGCTCACGTTCTCTCCAAGCGGCGGCAAGAAGAGAACTGAGGGAAGGGGCCGTTGGTCGCTGGAGGATCACGTGACCGTTTGGGCGGGAAAACGGTCGCTGAGGCGCGCGACAAACGGCCCCTTCGGAGCCATGGAAGCTCTAGAAAATTCTCCGGCGGCTGGCCTGCGCCTGCGCAGTCCCCATGTGTGGAGGCACAGAAGAACGAAGATGAACAACTGTTATACTAAGGGATACCACTTTTGAGCTTTGTCTTGGAAAGGAGAGGCCTGGAGGTAGGAGACGTGCATTCTACAATTTCTAAATCACATAACACAAACTCATACATTGGTATAAAGCACAGAACTCAACATCCTTGAGGACAAACATACCGCAAACATGTGTGGACAATGCCCAGTGAAATCTTAGAAATCAGAGTAGAGTTTCCAGGGCTTAAACAGCTTGGGGTTTCAATGTCTTATACTTTCATTTTAAAAGCATTTTATTATGCGTAACAATAATACACATAATTTTCACAGGTTACAGAATCCAACTTTTGCTATATTGTTACCTGGATGGGACTCCTTGCGAGTAAGAGGGAGAATTAGCAGCAAGAAATAGGCTATACGAGAGCGGTAACAAGTGAGACCACCACCAATTTTTATGGGGTCCTCTCTCCAAGGAAACTGATGAGAATGACGTTCTTAATTAAGTAGTAATTTTATTGAGAGGGGGAAACTCACATACATGCAAGAAATATAAACATACAAGATGCCTAGGAAAAGCAAGGGTGAAAGTGGAATAAGTTTGAAGGATTTCAGGGCGATAATTACCTATCTGGGGAGTAGAACAGAATAGTCCACAGAGGAAGAGGGTTTCAAATGGCCCGCATTCTCAACTAGGAGAGTCTTCGGGAAAGTGACCCTACGGGTACAGTGCTCAGATCCAGGAAAGCGTGCAGAGTTTGAATGGGGCAAGAGCCCTGGTTTTTATAGGGCAAAACGTGTCCTGAGCCTGGGAAACCCCCTCAGCCGTTGGGACAAAGACCTTAAAGGTCATCTCTTGGGAATGACAAAGGTTTGATTACCTTTGATTAATGCTATTGGGGTGTGATAACAGAAATGCTTATTTTCTCCTGGTGTTTCACAAAGAAGCAGTTTGCTAATGAGCTTCCCGGAGCTAAGTTGATGAATTTAGATTGTGAATTTAGATTGTTCCCAGAGATAAATTAGAAACTTATCAGAGCAGATTGATGGCTCTCAATCTTAGGATAGGATTCAATCATGGAAGGAGGGGATATCAAAATGTGCTACATAGGGTGACTCAGAGGGAACCTTTCTTGTCATGGCTGCACGCCCGCAGTCAGTCAGTCACGCCCAGTCCTCAGCATTTGCATGAACATTCCATTCATGACTCAGTTTCCCAGGTGGGACTCAGCAATGCTTTGCCCAGCTTGCTGGAATTTCCCTAATACAGATCAAGCTGCATTAATTCAGGGGCTCTGTGATTTTTATATCACAGGCTGTATTAAACACGGCGGAGACCAGGGTTACTGTCGAAGGCTTTCACGGCCGGAGAACGATGGTTGTTGTGGATTTTCAGGGCTGTATAGCCGTGGTCTTGGCATTGTAGTTCCTGACGTTTCGCCAGCAGCTGTGGCTGGCATCTTCAGAGGTGTAGCACCAAAAGACAGAGATCAGTGTTACAGTGTGGAGAAGATGTTGGCAGGTAATTTATATCAACTCAGGAAAGTGGGTTTGGGCTGAGTCATCCTGTAGGAGTTTCCCAGGGTATGGAATGCTAATGGAGGGAGGTGTCACTGTATCCTGAGGAGGTTCTTTTGCATATGGATTGGTGCTTGATATGCTAATCTTCTCTGCAGAGCTATTGTGGGATGTGGAGTATTTCGCTGGCCTGCTGTTTTGCAGGGCTGGAAGCCATGCTCTATTCATTCTTAAAGTCTCTTCTTTCCTACCGTATACCCTGCAGCTGTGGACAAGTTTACATCGGGACCACAAAGCGTAGCATCCAGACAAGAATAAAAGAACATGAAAGACACTGCAGACTTGGCCATCCTGAAAAATCAGCAGTGGCTGAACATAGCCTAACTCAAACAGGACACAGTATCCTATTCCAGGACACTAAAATACTTGACAACACTTCCAACTACTTTGTCAGATTGCACAGGGAAGCCATTGAAATTCATAAGCATAAACACAATTTCAATAGGAAAGAAGAGACTTTAAGAATGAATAGAGCATGGCTTCCAGCCCTGCAAAACACCAGGCCAACAAAAAATCCACATCCCACAATAGCCCTGCAGAGAAGATTAGCATATCAAGCACCAAGGATTTTTTGTTTTCAATTCAGCAACCTTGCAACATTGTTGTTTTGTAAAAAAATAAAAAAGGGATTTACTTATTACTACCAAGGTTAACGTGTGCACAACAACACACTTTTTAGTCCATTATTAAAATTTATCTTAGGTAAACTGCAGCTGATAGGCTCAGGAAACTTGCAGAGTTTTTTTTTTTAAAAATACACTAATATTGCAATGTTACAAGGTAGTTGTTTAAAAAAATATTAAAAAGAAAAAACTGGATTGGTTGCTGTTCAACCAATCAGGATGCAGGAGGATAAAGGGGCAGGCGAAAGGCAGGGCTGGGGCAGGCCTCACACCAAAGCATTCTGCACTTCAAAAAAGCCCTGGTTTGATTTTGTAAGGGGGAGGGGAACATCGGGGTATGTGTGCAGGGAGAAAAATTGTACAAAGCCCGGGAGGGGGCGGAATTGACTCTGAAGCTGATGCAACCTTTCACCTGCAGAATGCAAAACGTCTGGGAAGCAGTTTTGAGAATGGATCGGAGTATTTTGATTATGCATGCAAACTCTGGAGAGAAACTGACTCTGTATGGGGCAAAACTGATGAAAAAGTGGTGTGGAAAAGACCACACACACACCCACATTCAAGAGAGAGGATGCTATTGTGAATGGCTGGGTTAAATTAGAAATATTTAGAAAGTATTCACATGAGAAGTCATACCACAACAGGCCCCTGGACCCTGGAAACAGCACTCCCATCCCAACTTTTCTCAGTACTGAAAATTAACCGGTACAGTTACTTCCCTCAATGACAAGGCTGAACAAATAGAAAGAGTTTGCTCATAATTTTTTCTGTATAGGGGGTGAGGCTCCTTCTCACCCCCTAAAGCCACTTACTAACATTTCTTAGACCTCACCTTCACAGAGCTAACATTCAGTTATATGAAGAACATTATTCCTCCTGGAAAGGGGCAGGGTGAAGATGAATCATTCAATGGCAGACTTACATAAAAAGAAGTTGGATCGCATGAGTGGGCAAACCCAGCCAAGCACTATTAATTATAAAGGTTTTCCAGATTTAGATCTCCAAGGTAAACTGTAATTTTGAACTTCATTTTAGAAGGCTTCCATTTTCTCTAAGACCCACCTCTGCAGGATTGGACCACCCTTTAGCAATACAGGGTATCAGGTTATTCTAACTTGAAAAGTTTAAATGCAATCATATGCAGAGTTATTCTGGTCTAAATCCACTGAAATCAATGGGGTGGCTGGAGTACCTCTGTATAAAATGAGATTGTATTGGTTGGATCCAGGTTCCATTCTACTAATGGTGGAGTCATCTTCTTTCCTCCATCATGAACAGCTGTTTGTCAATAAACATTCTCCTGCTAACACAAGGCATCGCTGAAAGTCTCCATCATTAACAGAAAAGAAACTCTGAATCCAGTCCAATATTTTACTCACACTCATTCTGTGAGATACAGTAGGCTGAGAAACAATGGCTAGCCAAAGGTCACTCAGCAAGTTTCCGTGGTAGATTGTGGATTGGAATTTGAATCTCCCAGGACAGCAAATGATACTAAGAGAAAGAAACAAAGATTCTGCTTAAGGAATAATAAAAATATATTTGACTTTAATGCAATGTTCTCTTGTTTTTATTTCTCTTATACAAAAAGTAATTTATCATACAAAATGGATATTCTGAGTATCATCTACAGAGACAAAACACTAATGTAGAATACTACAGCTTTTTGATATCAGTAAGACTGTACTGGAACCAAACAGTTTTCCTGAGTTAACAGTGCAATGTATAAAATTCACACTCTATTGCTAACAAGACATTTTGCAATAATGAGATTCTGATAAAGAGTCTCTGGCACCTATATAGCTAAACGTAATCAGTGCAAAGAGCTGCTACGTGACAAGGACAGTGTCCCTATTGCTCAGGACACACCATAGTTACACTTATTTATTTTCCCCTAGTCTAGTCTTGTTAAGTTTTACACAGTAGCAAAAATAAATATAATTTCAAACAAGCAGAATATAAAGTAGTTCCCCCAATATGACAGAGTTCAAGTAATCACATTGAAAAGAAATAAGAGGTTCATGCATTACATTTCCTCCCCAAGGATTCAAACAAATAAAAATATATAAATATGAAGAAAGTGAAATATGTAAACTGAGGTCCTCTTGTTGGCTTTTTAGGCTCTAAAACAATGTATCTCTTTAGAGGAGGTTCCGAGGTCTTGCAAAATCCTGAAATTCAAAATAACCAGTGATATACTAGTAAGTATACGTAGCCAGAGCAGCAGAATAAAGGAGTGTGGTATTTACAATACATTCTTTTTGTAAAAATGGAAATGATATATTGGTGCTATAATCCTTTTTTATTACAAAAAATTTATAATGAGCCCCAAATTTAAAAATCACCAATATTAACTATGAAGATCTTACTTTATTTAATAACAAGATTTTTACTCCAAAAAGTAGTAAACAATTAAAGCATTGGGAGGAAGGAGGAATCACCAAGTTCTCAAAATTTAAAATGAAGCAAAAAGAATTCAAAACCACTGGGTTAAATTCAACGAAACACAAGTGCAAGGAAGCTTGTGCATGCAGGCTCACCTGTCCTCACCCCTTCCCCAGCAGTGACTCTTAAGGCTGTGAAATGTGGATGCTGGAGGTTATGGTAACCGCCATGTGATCCAGAGAGGAAGGGGGGACCGGGGAAATTGGGCTCATCTCCCTTCCTCCAGCAGAGCTTCTTTTGGCACAAGACCTCCCAGTGGGGCAAGGGCAAGGAGGGAGTGATTTCACCTGACTCCCCTTCTGCATTATACCCACTCCGGGCCACATGGCTTTTTATTCTCATGGGCCCTACAACCTCCAGCATCAGCCTTTTGGTTTTTAAGAGTTCCTGTGGGAAGAGAGAGGTGGGAAGGATTTGCCAGGAAGCACCTGCTGTTGATACTTTGTTGGATTCAACCCAGCAGAAATCCAGAACAAGATATTCAAATCACTGCCTAAAACTTTCTCTGGGTCAATCAGTGATACGATTGTTGCCAAATAACTTCTAGTGTCAGGAATTGACACTGCAAGTGCCAATCATATCAGCATAATGTAAATGTCCACAGACTCAAAAGGGTGTGACCAGAAGCATACCCTTAAGCAATGGTCAGGGGGAGCAATCCCAAATTCACATATACCTTCACCTAAACTTTTTAATTCTATTCCCTGGTATAACACAGACTACTTATAGATGTTGTCTGAGTCTTTTGCCTTTTCAGTTGCCCTGTAAATCTGTTGTCAAACAATATTCATAGCCTGTTATCCCTACACCTCATTCAGCTTCTTCTCCCTCTCACAAACAAACTTCTTCATGCCAAGACCACGGCAATACAGCCCGGAAAACCCCCAACAACCATTCTTCATGAACTGCTCAAATGTGATACTACAAGCCGATGACTTTGTAAAGTATCTCAAATGCAGTGTCTCAAATGTATGTTATTAAAACTGTTTTCAATGTCAAAATAAAGTGTGTAAATGTGTAGCTGGTACATCAATATATCCCCTTCTACTTACTGTATTCCTTGTTCCATGAAAGGTAATGGACCACAAATATAAACAAGCATCTTAGAATCATCTTTACTTCTTTTCACAAACTGAGAGACAAGAGGTAAAGAAATTTTCCCTTGCTTCCCTGTCCAGCCTGCATTTGGCTCAGAGAGAACAAACTGAACATTAAATCTGAAAAAAAAGAAGTACAATAGGGATACTTGACAGGCACGTTTGTCAGCTTTGCACAGATATCACATCATTCAAGATCCATTGAAGAAACTTTAGCTAGAATTCTCATACTAATTTTTATGCATTACATATCTATAACACTTGTGTAAATATTTCAATATCATGTGTTATAGGCCTTTCAAGGCCTATTCCTGATGGTGCATGGACTAGTCACAGGTTCAGCTCAAACTAGCTATATTTCACGTAACTGAGGTTATGAACAGCAGAACAATCAATTCGGTTCGGAGAAGCCCCTAGCCTTGTACACTCAGATACTCATTATACAAAGAAGTCTTGGGAACAGAATCAATTATCTTTATGTGGAGAAGAAAAAGTACTCCTTCAGCACTCTTTTCACCCCTACGTATTAAAGTACCACATGACCCAATATGTTTGTTTATACTCTGCCTTTTCTTCATTATGGAACCAAAGGCAGCAGACACAACGTTCCTCAGAAGTGTTTCATCCAGGCACTGACCTGGCTCAGACTGTTCATATTTAGCAAGTTTGCTGGAACATGTGGACTCCAGCCATATTCTGGGCTCATAACCATTTCCATCCTTTTCTTGGGATAACTGCGCAAACTGGGCTTTTCAACACAGCTCAATCCTCCTTTGACAGAAAACTGAAGCAGGCCCTCTCTTCTTTCAATGCAGAAGAACTGACAGTGTGACTAGTCTTTGGTTTTCCTCAGCAATGTTCCAGCCACTGCAGCTATGTTTCAAATTATCCCAATACAATGACGTTTAGGTCAGTGATTCCCAAGGAGTCCTAGAATATCAGAGATTTTAAGCAGAAGGACTTTGGAAAGGAAGAAATGATCCTAAAAATGTTAATAATTCTATTTGAAACTTAGAGCCAAGCTATAACTGACTGCTTTTTCTGACAATGTTTTTAATTGATTTTCAACACAGAGCTGTGAGCCCCCACCCCCAACAGGCATGCAGCACAACAGCCCTAGTTATGCAGGCTTGCTGGCAAGCCAGCTCACCAGGAGGTGTGGTATCACCACCTTGCCCCAGTGTGCTGGGGGGGGGGGCGCGGAGATTGCTCCTCAGGCTGCCACGTGCCACCACACAGTGAACAAATTTTGTATTATGAACTGCCTTATATTTCTTTCTTTTGAAAAGTGGGGTCGAAGCATTCCTCAGGAATAATGCAGAGTGACTCATCAGCACATAACTATCCTGAAAAGAGAGGGTGTGTGTGTGCATTGTGAAATCATCTAAATAAAATCACAGATTCTGTCCAGACCCTGCACAGGGTCCTGTGAATGCTGACAGTGATGTATTCAGGGAACTTTCCAAACTGAAAAAAGTTGGAATGGTGGCGGGACTGGACACCTCTGGGTCCTCATGTCCACTGAAGCCCAGCAGGCCTGCCCTGCCTTCTCGCTCCCTGGCCCCTTTGTAAAGAAGTGCCACCGAGCCTTCCTCTCCCCGCACACAGATTCAGCGCTAGGCTGGGCAAGGGGAGGCAGGGCAGGCAGCATGTATTTGCCTTATGAGCATTATCACTAGTTTTAGAAAGAAAGCAAAATTTACAAGCAGCTCACTAACACGCTCAGGGAATTGATCAGAAAACAAGCACAAGAACAATTTCTGTATTTCCTGTCAAAATCACTGGGAAAGGAATTTATCCTTGTGTTTTCCCATTACAATTACATAGCAGGATTTTTTCTTCCACTACACTATTAATGTAGCATATAAATTACAAAATCTCTACTTTTTACACAGTTCACAACAGAAAAATAAAGCTGTGTTCTTACACTAATCAAGCACTTTAACAAAATAGATAATTATAACACAAGCTTCAACATCTGAAAGCATCACTCTATTTCTAATTCATAACGTAGCAGGAAGATTAAAAAAGAAGGGGAGGGAATAGTCTCCTACATAAATGTAACATGAAAAAGTTGGAAACATGCATAGAAAAGGAACACTGAACAACAGCAAGTCTGTCCATGTAGTTTTCATCACTGCAGTGCCAAACAAAGCTTGACCTGGGATTGTGAATACTGGATAAGAAATAAGGGATTGTGCTACAGAATCACAAGATAACATGTATTAAATCTTTTATACAGCTTATTCCCTACCACCACATCATGCACCATTTTCTTGTTCTGTGTAGGATAAGCTTTGGTTGAAGCTCCCCAGTACTGTCCACTACTTGTTTGTTCTAAGGTGGTACCTTGGAGAGACGTTTTTAGAGGGAATAAATGCATGTAATATTATGGAACCAGCACTAGTTAACTCATATTGGTTAAACAGGATTTTAATGCCCGAAACGTCTATTCGTCATAAAATACAAGCATTTATCCCACTAGTCTAAAATTTGACATTGAGAATCTAGCCAGACAGGACCAAATGTCATAAAAACTTTTAATATAAATTGGCTGAGTTACAGCTCAATATGCCTTGAACTTTGGTGCAAAAAGTCTGTGATGGATTTCTTGCACAAGCAACACACATCTTACAGTAGCTCTTGTTTTGGTTAAAATTGGAGGAGATTAAGAAGTCACTGCTCTCCCTCAAAAACCTTTTTGTACCCTCTGCCTATCTAGGTGAAGCTTAGTGGTGGATTAGATACCCTTGTGCTGGTGCTGAGCAAGGCTGTCTCAGCTGATGTCCTAATCTTTGCCAATCAAGAAGAACGTCTTGTTTCTTAAGCGTCTACATTACCTTGTATCATTAAGGGCTAACTGTTCCAACTGATTTCTCCAAAGTATGTCATCTTCAGTCTTGTTGAAAAACATCAGCTTTGCTGTCCTTAAAAAAATATATTATAGTGTCAGCATTTAAATATTTAATCATAACCTTTTAGTACTGCACAAGCAGAACATCTTGAGCAATACAGTATCTTAAGACCCATATTCTCCTCAGTTCTCATCTATTCTGCCATAGTACCCCTTACCCCACTCACACTTCTCACTCCATCCTACTACCCCTACCAAGAATCTTTCATGTTAAAACAAAAAGAACATTTTAAATGGGAACAATGAAATCATCTTTCCCAGAGTTGGAAATGGCTGCTGCAGGAGGGAAAAACCGAGTATAATCCACGGTCCTTGAGCTGGACCCTACTCAATAAAAACAAGTGATTGTGAGACCTTTTGTTTTGCTGTCTTTAAAATTTCACTTTAGGGAGCCTGAAGCACTTCTGCCCACTTGGTTAATCGTCATTAGCAAGTGGGGGAAAAGACAGAGGGATAAAAGGACAGTGTGTCTTGAGTGAGCACTGTGGATAGCTGAATGCAGTGGCTAGATTTGTCTGTTGCTCTGCACAGCCCTCCCTACATGTAGGAGTCTGAGAGGGATGGTGCTACTAGACAAACTGGGATTTCAGATATATCAACATACCACAGTTAGTACAAATCACAGTTAACAAGCCAGGTATAGGCTGTAGTTTACAATCAATCAATAAATCAAGAGTTTGAGGCAGTCTAAGATAAAACAGTTTCACCAAACTGTAGGCTATATAAAGTACACAATGTTAATTTACTTATTTGTTTACATTGTTTCTAGTCTGCCTTTTTCATAGAGACTTAAAGAAGATTACACAGTGTAAGTCAACACAATCAACAGCTGGGACATTCAATAAACAATACAATAAGGTATGCAAATTCAAAATGTGTAGAAATTTAAAAACAACCAGAAATCCGATAGAGCTGAGACAAAGCTTAAGCAACTAAACATGACATATCAAACAGCACATAAACCACCAAGCAGTAACATACTTGCAGCAACAGACAATATTTAGTATCATCTATAGTCCTTATCCCTTTACCAAATGTCTCTTTGAACTGTTTCCTTACAATACAGCTCTCCTATCTATGTAAAAAAGCCCTCACAAATAATTCAGTTCTTATGACTATGATGCTGTACTATAGACATCTTTAAACTTCCTTAGACTGCACTCTGTACTAGACAACAACATTCAAAGCTAAGAAATATTTGATCCAGAAACATCTTAGCCTTTGGTTTACTTTCGACAAATTCTAAAGTTCATTGTTATCCACACCTATCTCTACAACGTAGATTGAGCAGTCTCTGCAAAACACTATTTTGCTCCTAGTAGAGGAATATCTGCCTAGTATTTTTAAAGATTTTTGCTACAGAGATGTGTTCAGAACAAGAACTACTTATCAAATGCAACATAATTAAAAGTAATTGCCAGACTGCCATAATCAATGGTAAGAGTATACTGTTTTAAGATTAATGGGATCAGTTATTACTTCAGTACACATACAATATTTTTATGCTTTATTAGAGAGACTTCTAACATAGTGTGATTTCTCTTCTTATTCCTCATGGTCTAGTGACACTGCAGTATTAGCAAGAATCACATAATAGGTTAAATAGGGCCAGAAAAGAATCCAAGATTTATCTTATTCTGAACATAGTCCCAGAGTGTGGATCAAAAAAACACACACAGTGTAGCCACGTGCAGATATTGATTGATAAACTCGGAGGGGGGGGGGGAGAGATTTCCAGGTGTGCAGAAAAATCCAAAAAGTACAAAAAATGGTGAGTGGGATTTTTAAAGAACAAAATTTTAAGTTTAAAAAAGTGAGATCTTGTGGCACAGCCTCCATTTTGAAGATAGACTAGCAACCTAAATAAACAATGCTGGCAGATTTGGTGATAACACCTGGGGGGAGGACAAGGAGCCTGGAGTGAGAAAGAGGCAAGCCAGTAGCAGCATGGTTGAAGAGAGAGAAATGGGTAGTGAGAGAAGAAAAAGATGCAGAGATGGGAGGGGAGAAATAATAACAACAACAACATTAGATTTATATACTGCCCTTTAGGACAACTTAACACCCAGTTTTCAAAGCAGTTTTCAAAATATGTTATTATTATCCCCACAATAATCACCCTGTGAATTGGGTGGGGCTGAGAGAGCTCAGAGAGCTGTGACTGACCCAAGGTCACTCAGCCGATTTCAAGTGGAGGAGTGGGGAATCAAACCTGGTTCTCCATATTAGAGTCCCACTGCTCTTAACCACTACACCAAACTGGCTCCAATCGTAGGACAAGGCATGCTTTTGTCAAGCACCTTCCAGGCCAGATGACTCAGGATCTGGGCTGAAAGCACTGGCCAGATAACTTGGGATCTGGCCAGATGACTGGGGATCTGGGCTGAAAGCACAAAAGTGTGGCAGGTGCGTATTCTTTTCCAAGCCCAGACAGAATCTGCGGGTGAGGGCAGGGGATGCCCACATCCTGTCCACCTTTTGCTCTAAGCCTTCCTTTTGCTGGTACTAGCCAGGCAACTGATCAGGGGAGTCTTGGATATGAACACAAGCTGTGTTGTTTTTCAGCTTCAAGCTCTTCAGCCACCCAACTCATGGGTGAGAAAGAGAGCTGGCAGGTTCCATCCAATGTGAGGGTTGGAGAGGGCAGAAATGAAGGAAGGGGGGCATCTGGGGGTAGAACTTTCCCTCTCCACCACCCCCCTTCAGATCTATCCTTTGCAGCTGCCTTGCAGGTTTAGAGGGTGGGAGCATCTAGCCCCCCACCATTCCACCCAGCACTGTAACCCCTGAGGATAGCTGCAAGTCCATCTCCACAGCTATCGCTGGACAAGCTGAAACATTCCATAACATTCTGTTGTGGGACCTCAGTTGTCAAATACGAAAATGCTCCATTGGAAATCATTCTGGATGCGACAGGTGACAAAGAGCTTTTTCTAGCTTTACTTGTTATTTTTCAAATACAATAACTACACTGTGAGCATATGCAAACAGAATGACAACGTTTTGTGAACCACTATAGGAAAACTGATTTTCCTTGAAAAATAAGTATAACATTGCTTCAAAATTACATTCAAGAGATGCCTTCCATAGGAATACTGGCAAGGAATACTGCCAAGCACATAGCTAACAATAAGAACTTCTTAATTACACTTTTAATCATTTTAATTCTGAAAAAAAGCTTGACAATATTATTTAATGGCAAGTTATCTCTGCAAAATTAGCACTCCAGAAAAGATATTAGCAATATTAGCACTCCAGAAAAAGGTCTGAGGACTAGAGTTAAGCAATAGATGCAATCTCAGTGGGTCTATTCTAGAAAAGTGTGGCTATTCATACAGTCAGTCCAATACTGAAACTGAATGTCCCCGTAACAAAAACATATTGCGCAACAGCAGCATAATTGATAAAATATATGCAATTTCATGAGTATATGATTTATCCCCCAAAATGTGTTTTTCATTTAAAGGGATGTAAATCTGTAAATAATCAAAGAATTTCAGGAATCTTCATCTCATGTGACTTTAAACCCAAGTGTCACACCAACAGTTATTATCAACAAAGTCACAAACATAATATTGTGAGGATGTATCAGTGGCACTGACTGTAATATGGCACAATAATACCCCAATTTTGTTAGGGACAGGGATTTAAAAAACCCTAACAGCACAACCAAGAGATTATCCAAATATAACGTCATGTGCACAACATACATAGCCTTGAGCTCCATATTAATAAAGCCTACACTAATAATACCAGACTCCATACTCACACTGTATTAGTATCTTTACTTCATTGTTGGCATGCATTAAAAGTTAAGGACGTATCCCACAACCACGAGCAGAATTCTGCAAGAAAAACAGTACTTCCCATACACCACCCCCCTGCAATCTGCCACATCACCTAAAATATTGTCTCCAGGGTACTGTACCCCCATGGACAGTGCTGAGAGCAATGTAGGGGTCTGCTGTGGAAAACAATGAAAACAGTTCCCCCTCTGTTGGCTGAAAAGTCCTTCAACTTGAGGAAAATGACTGCTGGATAACTGTAGTCTTTTTACCATTCACTCTGGGCTGGATCCTGCAATCCACATAGGCAAGGATCACAGATCTTCCTCATGTTCCTCTCCTTCCAATAATCATTTCCAACCCATGTTATCTAACAGCCATGTGGGTGGGGTGGAAGAGTGCAGTGCAGCATGACCTGAATGCTGTGGCAACCATTTTCTTCCATCAGTGGAGATTAAAGTGCCTTTTTAATTAGGAGCAAATAATTAGGAGCAAATAAAACTGAATACATATGACCTTACTTCTAAGTAAGACTTTTTAAGACTATGGCATAAAGTTGGCTTGGAGTTCTTAGTCGTATGAAGAGACAGATACCTGAGACTACTGCTACTTGTCAAACTATAGTTTAGCAGTTTAACCATTGGTGTCAATCCTGTGCCTGCTGCTAGTAAAAATAGGTCTTCTACATCTTCAGCTTTAGGTTTTTTGAAGTTACCTTCAGGATTACTCACAGAAATGTAGTCCCCTATAAAAGAAAAACCAGATAGGGCAATACATTTGGGGGAAAGAAAAAAACATTGCTCCTAAAATCCCATCACCAAAAATAAAATCCAATAATTCTGGAATTTACATTTTATGGATTTGCAAGTAATGTAGATCAGCTTTATAAAAACATTTTTAAAAACCACAAAGAATCTTTGTAAGCGATTTGTAGCTAGATTTCCAAAACTACATTGTAACTAGGGGTGTGCAGGGCCAGGTCACTTTGGGTTTCCTGCTTCAGGTTTACTAGAAGCGGGGGAAAACATCCGGAAATGTTTACTCGCTACCGGTATTTTACTCGCTTCGTTATGCTCTGTAAATATTCAGAGCATACTGAAGTGAGGGGGGGAACTCCCCCCCACCTCCCACCCACCCTTGGGGCAACCCCTCCACCCCCCACCGGCAACCCCGCCACCCCCCTGGGGAAACCCCTCCACTCCCCACCCACTTACCTGGCAGGAGGGTCTTTGACAACTGGGCTGCGGCAGCACAAGGCTGCGATGGCCTGAAGCCAGCCAGTTCGGCTCCTCTGCCGCCATGCCGCTGCCTGAGCCTGCAAGGCGGTGGGGAAAGTTGGAGCCACCACCACTGCAGCCACCACCTCCAGCCCTTCCTGCCCCTCAATTGGCCGCGGCACCGTGGCGGCCATTTGAGGGGCAGGAAGGGCTGGAGGCAGCAGCAGCGGCTCTGGCCTTCCCCACCGCCGCGCAAGCTCAGGTGGTGGTACGGTGGCAGAGGAGCCAGAGCCACCGGTGCCACTGACAAAGTAGGTGGGGGGTGGGGGGCTGGGGGTGGGATGATGTTTAAAGGGCCCTGCCGCTGCTTGCAAGCAGCGGCGGGGCCCTTTAAATTCAGCCCTTTAAATTCATTCCTAATCTTTATGAATCAGGTCCGATTTGGGTAATTTACCGAATCAGAAACCCGAAGCGCACACCCCCTAATTGTAACATCTTTCATTTTATTTGTTTTACTTAAAAACGTTTACTCTGCCTTTCCACTCAAATATGGTCCCCAAATTAGCAAACATAAAAACATTAAAACATCTGAACATTAATACAGCATTAAAAATTATATAGTTCAATAAAAAATAACAAACATATAACACCAACACTAATCAAAAATGCTGATTTTGAAAAAGCTTCAAATGTTCAAAAAGAACCACAGCATCAAATACAGTCTTAGGATATGGCTGATAGTAAACACCGCCCCCCCTCAAAAAACTTACCCATGCATATGCAGTCAAGCGCTGGTGTAAATAGTCCACTGGGGTAAATTTTGATCATGAAAAATATATGCCTCTTATCATTGTCAGTAAGGTCTTTGAATTTTGATACCAAGGAAGATGTCACAGGTGTGTATGGTTTCACTATCTCTGTGCCTAAGGAAGCAGAAGAAAACTCTACGTTAAAACCTGATTTATTGTAGGTTTTAAAAGGGGGAAAATCAATGTCAAGAACTAGGATATTAACAATATCCAACATTATTGGAAGTACAACTAATAACTTTCATTCTGCACGGAACCAAAAGCCTTTTCCCTCAAATCTCTCATATATGACCTTGTATGTGATGAATAAAAGGTTCAACAAAGAAAAAAATTATAGATAAAAATTCTTGCAAAGCATATTATTTCCAGGAATGCCTCTACTGTGTCTTGCTCCTGATTAAACTCTCTTCCACTTCTCTCCTTATCCAAAAATAAGAAGCGCCTGAACTTCGTTTCAACAGTATTGCATTTATTCTGGTACTTGTTAAAAACACACTACATTATTAATTTTGGCT
Organism: Eublepharis macularius; assembly: GCF_028583425.1. NCBI lineage: Eukaryota > Metazoa > Chordata > Lepidosauria > Squamata > Eublepharidae > Eublepharis > Eublepharis macularius. The sequence continues at coordinate 79,796,876 of NC_072790.1, read as the reverse complement.
GTCGTTTTATATATTCTATGCCCTAAAAGTTTAATTAAACTGCCCAAAATCATTATATACCTAGTCTATGCACACAGATTTCACAGGAACACAATACTAGTTGTAACACTAAAAATTACTTTATTCACAGGATCCTAATTCAAATTTCATAGCAATGGCTATGGCCCAAGGAATTGAGTTTAGTGTTCCGCAAATGTACCAAGGTTTTTGAGGGCATCTCTTTCCATTTCACACTTTCAAAAAGACTTTTGAAATTCAGAGAAGAAAATAACATTAGAGTATATAGCACAAGGCACATTTTGTATCCCAGCCTTTAAGCACCACTTTTTCCAAAGACTCAAAGACCATTTTAAACCGCCCCCCCCAAATCCAACTAGAAATCCTCTAAAACATTACCACTAATATCTTAGCTGCTACTTGGAGGTTTCCAATAAACACTTTATAACGCAGCTCCTTTAAAAACCCATTAGTATAGCTCATGGATCCATCTGGTAGCACAAATCTGTTGTTTCTAGAAAGCAAATAACTCCCCAGAACTTTAGGATATTTACATCATAAGAAAAAGATCACCTGACCACATAATCCACCATATTATATCTGGGTAATGATTAAATCTCATTTCAAAACAGAACTCTCAGATTAAAAGAAACCAAAGACACACATTCTTTTGTGAAAATGGAGTTACTAGCTTCCCTTAGCTGCAGAATAATCCCAGTCTATTTCCCACTTCCTTTTATAGGTAGCTTTATAGCAATTTTTATCTATTCTAATAGAATATTGTATAACCTAGAACCAAAACCTTTGGAGTTTTTTTCTCCATTAACAGTATTTCACAATTAGCAAGAGGACAGCTAAATTGCCAAAATATCTTTTTAAATGAAAAATAGATGTGGAAGTATTTCTGAAGTGTTTCCTTTACCCAGTTAACCATTTTACCTACCTCATTTGATCCAAAATCTTTATTATTAATCTTTCAATTTATTTTTGACAAGGGCTAGAGTGTTGCTGTCCACTTCTTCCTGGTAATCTCCGCGAGCAATTTTGTATATCTTCAGCAGTCCAAATGAAAACTGAATTAATGTTCCTATGAGTTACAGTAAACATACAGCAGTGCAATGGACTTGCTATGATAAAAAGCTTCTTTATTTCTAGCTGACTGGATCTGTATCTAAAGACTGCCAGTTGAACACTGGAGGTCCTTCACATGGACCACCAAGTATTGCATTTTTAATACTTAAAGCTGCTCTAATTGAAATCTTAAAAAAAAGAATTTTAGCTCTGCCATATGTATCCTTTTCATAAGTGGAAACATCTGAACACTACCTGTGACCATGTAATGTTACCACATGCCACCTTGCATATAGGCAAAATCCACAGCTGCCTGTAGGCATACATTCTTTGTGGTGCCCCCACCTTATGGAATGGCCTACCTGAAGAGATCAGGAAAGCGCCCACTCTCCTGGCTTTCCACAAACTATGCAGAACTGAATTATTCAAGAGGACCTTTTACTCAGATAGGAGAGCTATACTGCAAGGAGGTGGTCTCGAAAAGATGCAACAGTTAAAAGGACAGGGACTATAGACTCTACTACAATGCACAGTTCTATTGCTGTAAGTATGGTCCTACTGGGTAGTTTCTCTGTCGTTTAATATGTCAGTCTTAGAACTGCTTATGCACTGTTATAGCATTTCTTCAACCCTGTATTGGATTCCTGCTGGTTTTAAATCATTACAAATTTGCATTTATATACCCTATTACATTGTTTATTGGAATGTCTTTGAAATTGACTGTATTTACTCACAATGTGTAATTCACACAGAGAAAGGAAGGCTACAAATAACATACATACCATACTGAGAGCCAGTTTGGTGTAGTGGTTAACAGCGTGGGACTCTAATCTGGAGAACTGGGTTTGATTCCTCACTCCTCCACTTGAAGCCAGCTGGGTGACCTTGGGTCAGTCACAGCTTCTAGCTCTCTCAGCCCCACCCATCTCACAGGGTGTTTTGTTGTGGGGATAATAATGACATAGTTTATAAACTGCTCTGAGTGGGTGTTAAGTCGTCCTGAAGGGCGGTATATAAATCAAATGTTGTTGTTGTTGTTGCTACATTAAAATATGACTGCAATTATACAAATCTATTTTTCATTTAAGAAATTATTATGGTGTGTTTTCATATTAGAAAATGAATTGGATCACGGGAAATAGTACACATTTTCAATATATTACCTGTAATGGTTTGTTTGAGGTAAAGGTGGCACCCAACTGGAACCTGGAGATGAGTTCCGGGTGGTAACATTAGACACAAGAGTCTTGTGTCATGACTGACGCTGGACTTTGATATCAATTTACATTTTCTGTAGAATAAGCCTTAAAAATACAGAGAGTATTTCATTTGAACAATCCTACACAAATATTCATATTCCTAAACAGTTTTGTTTGAAGTTGTGTAAAATATCCATTCCCATTTCATCACTTGCTAAGCACTAGCACATTTCTGTACCACTGGTGATCTTAAAATCATTTTATTATTAGAGCAAAAACATTACTGCTACCACAATGGACATTATGAATCACAAACATCTGCTGATCCTTCCCAGCAGCCCTCTCAGACCCTTGAAAAGTTGAGGATTGGGGGAATCTCATACATACACGAAATGCCATGTGGCACAGTGTGTGTGTGGGGGGGGGCTAGAGTACAGAGGCACAACTGAGGGGTAACACCACCACCCTTCCATCAGTGCTGGAGGAAGAGAGACAATTCTGCCTCCTCACTGCAGCACCACATGGAATTTGCCCGCAGAATGCCACAACTCCTAGCATCAGCTTTTCAGGGATGTTAGGAAGGAAAGATACATTTTTCGCCAGTGCCTTGCATTTGTGGCTCACAGGATCTAATTTTTTATTATTTTATTATTGATGGTGAAGGTTCCTGTTCACTTTATAGTTTTGATTTTCAAATCCATTATATAAGACTTTAAAAGGTTTGAGAAGCTTTCAGCATAAAATTTTGCAACCCGTTGGGAATGAAGGGGAATATATAAGAAATATACAGGTAAACATTCTGTTGCTACCATGGAAACACAGAACCAGCAAGCCATACATAGTTAACGCACAACTGCTTCTATTAAAACACAGTTGGACGGAGTGAACAGCAATTTGATTCCCTTAAAGCAGAACCAGGGGAGGGAGGGGTGAACTAGCCTTAGGTAAGGATATCAAAGTTAATTTACCTCTGTCAGCACATTTGTCAAAAGTATTATGACTCTGCAGTGGTTGCCCAAGTCCTTTCCAAGAGAGAGTCTCTTTCTTCTTCAAGAGCAACTCCACCTTTCCCACTTTTTCCGAGACCTGTACTATAAACATATACACTGTTGTTCTACACTTAATATAAGCACAATAGTAACTTACTCCTGTCCCCAATCATTACAGCATCTGCAATCCAGAAGCACACCCGGGCAACCTCAACGGAGATCAGTACAGTGAAGAGGGGAGCCCCCTGAAGATTTCAGGGAAATAAACTGAAACTGGGCAGCAAAGCAGCCAGTGGATTGTGTCAATTGAAATTAAGAGATAATTATCTATTTGTGGTGGTGGTGGAAAGTGCTGTTAGGTTGCAGATGACTCATAGTCACCCTATAGAGTTTTCAAGGCAAGACATGTTCAGTATCCAACAGGAGATCTTTAGAAAGTTAAAATACAGAAGAGGCTCTGCTCATTTTCTCTAGGTTTCCCCCCTTTAATTTAATAGTAGTAGGTTTGGACAATGCTAAACAAGCCAATTTAAATGGTACACAACCAAGATTAAAATATATATTCCAAGGATAGCAGATTACAAGGAAACAAACCAAAGAACTGTGAAACTAGTTTTATAGGCTCAAGGGGATCTCGATGGGTTTCTCTTGAACAACGGATTCTCGTGTGGAATGACAAACTGCTTTTGAAATGAAGGGACTTTCAAGAAGTGTTTTTATGGTGTGAGAGTTTACTGTTCAAAAAATATAAAAGTAAAACGTTTCCACTAAGCACAACACTCTACATGAGCAGAAGCACTTTGGAACCTTGGAGAGTGTTTTACTTGTTATAACAGAAACAGCTTGAAAGAATTATAAAACAAGAAGGCATCTGGATACAATTTTAGAGAACTTCAGTGAATATGAACAATTAGAATGAATAAAGTGGCTAGATACACCAGAAGATCCAGGACCAAACTGGTTCTAAATTAGACTTTAAATTCGAAGATGCACACACGTACACCATTTTAATAACAAATTTTTCATTCCACAGCTTAACTGAATTCTTCCTCCTGTTTGTACAAAAGAAATCGCATACAATCATATGTAAATATGTTGTAGATCAGGTGCAACATGTTAAGATGGTTGTCTCGATATATCAAGTGCTACATCAGCATATAAATGTTAAGACTTGGACATATTAATTGCTTGGGAAAAGAAGTGGCAAATTTTCTAAAATAAATTGAGACATTCTCAAAGTCAGATCAAATGAAGCAAATTTAATAGGGGGAGGGGAGAATTTTGCAAGTAGTGATTAGTATACTGCAGAACAAGAAATACTACAAAAAAGTAAGTTTCTTTATATTTTAAAAGAGTTTTGAAACAGTACAGGAGTATTCATAGTTTCAGGTACGCAGCTGTATTGGTCTGCAGCAGAACACCAGTGGCACCTTAGAGATTAACAAGATTTTCAGAGTGTACGCTTTCTAGAGTCAAAGCTCTCTCGGGAGAATACATGTAACTGACACAAAGTTATGACTCATATGTACGAACCAAGCTGAGTAAAAGGAAGTATATTTTGACTAAAAAGACAAGCATTTTACTTACCTATAATGTCCTCATGAACTGCATAACTCAGCTCTAGGATAGAAATACATATCATAGTTAAATAAAGAGAATATCTGTCTCCTTTTATAATTATTAAGCAACCTCATTTAACGTTAGGTGATAATGAGAAGAGGAAGCTTTTTCTGAATGCTATTTTTGCATTATAACCAGGGCTTTTTTCCAGCTGGAATGTGGTGGAACAGAGTTCCAGAACCTCTTGAAAATGGTCACATGGCTGGTGGCCCTGTCCCCTGATCTCCAGACAGAGTGGAATTTAGATTGCTCTCCGTGCAATTTAAACTCCTCTCTGTCTGGAGATCAGGGGGCGGAGCCACCAGGCATGTGACCATTTTCTCCAAGGGCAACCCACTGAGTTCTACCACCTCTTTTCCCAGAAAAAAAGCTCTGATTTCAACTATAGTGTAAACAAAGTGAACAGGTTCTGTGCAATGAAAAACTCACACAATTACTTATGCCACAAAGTTGAACAAAGTTGAAGCCAACTAAAGATACAATATGAATGTGAAACTAGACCATTTCATTGTTCCCCAAAATTACCCATTTTTGTGTCCGAGGCAGCAAATAAGTGGCATGCCCCTTTCCTTGAGTCAAAATATGTATTTAATTTAAAATTATCTGACAATTTGCTGTCCTTCAATGGTGCCCCAAAATCCTGCACTACAAAATATCCTGTTCCTGGAGAGAGAAGCAGCTTTTTAAAAAGACCAGTGTCATCTCTCTCCAGAAATGCAAAACAGTTCATAGGAAAACTCCCTACTGCACATACGGTTTCCCTCCATGTGCACATTTTATATCATGTGATCCTGGCCTTAAAAACATTATTGTTGTGCATTGAACAAATGAATACATGTAGCTACCTTATACTTAATCAAACCCTTGGTCCACCAAAGTCAGTACTGTTCAGTTAGACTGGCAGAAGCTCTCCAGGGTCTTAGGTAGAGGTTTTGCATATCACCTACTACCTGATCCTTTTACCTGGAGATGCCAAGAATTGCTCCTGGGATCTTCTGCAGGCAAAGCAGAGGCTCTACCACTGAGCCACAAGCAGACCTTCATGTTAACATACAGTGGACACCGAAGCTTGGGCACCAACAGTGTATCGTTGAAGGCAGTGGGAAGAGCAGTACAATTTTAATGACGCTAGATATCATTTGTATGGTTTTTAATCCTCTGCTTTCAAAGAATTAACCAGTAAAACACTTACCAATATGCAGAAGATATGAGTAGTCATTCACAATGATCTCTCCTCGCAGTCTACCTTCTTGAAGATCAGCTATCACTGACTCAGAGCTCATTTCCTTACAGAAGGGGGGAAATATGAACCATTTCAAAGGAGTTGTAAAAAATGAAGGATTCACAGAAAAAACAAAACTTATAATTTCCCAATACTTTTCTATGAAATATATTTACCTTTTGTTTTGTGTATATGACAACAGTGACTGTACCATCTGTCTGGAACCAATCATAACTGAAACGTATTGAGAAAACTATAAATCTTTTGAAAATAATTATACATTTAAAACCTGCTTCCATATGGAATTGTGTATATTCTGAATAAACTTGCCTAAATTAGATCATTTAATTACACAAGCAGGCATGACCAGCAATTGCTAACATATGGTGGCCATTTGTATAAGGTTAAAACACTTAGAATAAACCCAAAATCCACTCACCACAGAGACAAGTTTCCCCACCCCTTTCATTTTACACTGTGCTTTGTGGGAACCAAAGTCCGGTACAAAATTAGAAATGAGAGAACCTGTTCTTCTCCCAAACCTGGAAGCTGCCAGTTCTAATCTTTTACTTTACTGGTTTCAAGTGTCTTTGGAGCACAGTGCAAAGTCATCAACAAACCTCTGCCTCTCCCATATGATCTCCACGGTAGCCAGAGGACTTGGGGGAAAGGCAGGTTCAATGATGCTGGAAAGGATGGAGCCCCTAGTGGGTCAATTCAATTCATTACCAAAAGGTAATCCAGAAGGATACCATAATTGATGGCATCAAAAGCTGCTGAGAGGTTCAGGTCTCACTCTCCCTATCCATCTCCTGTTGCATGACCTCCACCAGAGTGACAAAGGCTGTTCTAGTCCCATAACTAGCCCTGAAATTAGATTGGAAGGGATCCAAACAAGCCACTTCATTCAGGAATCCCTGACATTGCCCAGCCACCACTTGTTCAATCACCACTTGTTCAATCACCTTGATCAAGAATGGTACATTAGAGACTGGAGAGTAGTTATTCAACTCATCTGGATCCAGCTGTAGGATTTTTAAGGAGTGGATGCACCTCTGTCCACTTCACAGCAGGGGCAACTAGCCCCCTCTCTCAGGGAGTTATTTACTATCTCTTGGATCCAGCCGGGCAGATTTACACAGACAGGAAGGACAAGGGTCATACAAGCAGGCAATAAGTCTCAAAGAATTGTGTCCATGGCCTCAGACAGCTAACAGGCTTTAACAATGGGTCGCTTCACTCAAATACTTTGTGACAGTTCTCACATGAACACGTGAAACACACTGGCGTCCACATTGCTCTATCAAGGCCTACACTGACCGGCAGCAGTTCTCCAGGGTCTCAGGAGGAGGTTTTTCACTTCACCTCCTGCCCGATCCTTTCAGCTGGAGATGCGTTCTGCATGCACAGGTTCTATGACTGACCCACGGAGCCTCATCTTGCCATCATAGTGCAGTGGGTGCCAGCACAGGAACTGTGATTTTGAACTTAGGCATGGAACAAACAGGGAAGCCCCAAAACAAAGAGAAAATTCTATTGGTAAAGTATTTGGGGATCACAAAGCAGTACTAAAGGGAAAACTGTTTCCATTCCATCACATTGTCCATGGAAAGAATATGTTATTAAAAATCTTAAATCAATAACTAGATTACATGCTCAAACGACATGTATAAAGTCCCTATACACATAAAGAGACCTACACAGACAGAAAACAAACAGAGAAGCACAAATATAGTACTACCTGGGAATTAGCTCTTTGGAACTGTTATCCAAGCCTTTAGGTTTAGAAAACATGCCTACAAAAATGAAAGTGTGGAAGTTAACATTCAAAACGCTAAAAGAAAAGAGGCATGTTTAAAAAGCATATAACATTGGGTTCGTGCTGTTATCCTGATGCTGGATATGTAAAATATAAGCTCATGGCATCCACTGCTCCTTATTCTGCTGCACATTAGGCTTGACCCCAACTAATATTTCCGTGGGTGCAAAGATTTCCTCTCATGAAACACAGGTTTTCCACTGCATTTCGGATTCCAGCAGGAAGGTGAAGGTGGAAAAATCACTCTCTGTGAACAAAACGTCCTCATGCCTATGGAAACATTAGCTGGGATTCAAGCCACTGGATTGTATTACTTGATTACAGTGTAAGTGGACCCACAAGCAACAGATATCAGTAGACTAAGACTAGATTAACTAAGCATAGGATTGCACTCGAAGTGTCTTTGTCCAAGGATGAGCTTGGAATTACCGCAGCCACGGCATCCAGAGCCAGCGAAAGGCATACAGCCACCACAGCAGGTAGAGGGCGGCTGGATGCCAGCATACGGAGGAGATACGACGCAGCCCCAGCAGGCAGACAGTGGCAGGATGCCAGTGCCCGGGGGAGCCACAGATAGGCAAAAAGGCAGCCAGCAAACTCCAGTAGACTTGGGAGCAGCCACAGACAAGCCCCAGACCCCTCCCCGGGTGCAAGGCACCAAAGGGCAAAGCACACACCTGAACAGCCAAGTAGACAGGCAGGAGATTCCCCCTGCCCATGCACACACTGGGTGGGGATGACAAGCCAGGCGTCAGGCCCACAGAAATGCCACCTGCCCCAGGGATCTGTCTAGCCACATGGACACCCCATGGAGAAGCAGCTGCCAGGCTACCTTGCCTGGAAAGGCTCTGCCAGCCCCATCCTCCAAGTAGGGAACAGGGGGAAAGGGAGAGGCTGGAGCTGGGGAGAGACACCTGGAAGCCTCCCCAGCTGGCCCAGATCAGGAGCAACTAGCCCAGGAGAGAAAGGATGGAGAGCAGAGCAGGAAGCCCGATATAAGCAGGCTCAGTAGGAGTGGATGGTTAGTGAGAGAGAAGGAAGAAGGAGGTACATAGCAAGGAGCAGAGGAGGGAGTGGAGGCAAGTGGTGAAGTAGGCCCAGAAGTGGCTGAGAGGGTGCTCCTTCCACTAGATGGGAGCCTACGCTGAACCTGGATGCCTCTGGGACTATCCCCTCAGCAGCTCAGATGCCAGGCACTGCCGTGCCCATGGCAGAACATGACAATCTTACAGGCTTGATTCTAACCTATTTGAATATTTAACTCATATTTTTATGTCTCTGCGCCTTAACAATAATGGAGTCTAGAGCATCTCTAGATTCCCTCCATAGGAAGCACATCCAAATTCAAGGCAGATAACTTATGACTCACCAAGTGTGACTAGTCAAACAGAATTCTTGGCTAGTAACTATCAATCTTATTTCAGGTAATATAAAATGGTTCATTCAAACAAAGCAATGTTGTTTTGGTCATATATATTTATGGCACAGCATAAAGCTTGGGATCCCAGACTTATTAGCCTGGACAATGACTCTGCCTCTCTACAACAAATATGTTGCAGTGATGCAGTTTTTTAAATCAAATATATTTTAGAAGTATAGCATGCACAGATCTCACATATCCAAACACACACACACAAACCAGGCAGGGGTGCACAGGAGTACTACCTACATGATACTCCTGTAGTTTGCAACTCTGTCATGCAAGCCCATTTGCAAAACTGGTGCAGTCCTTGGAAGCCACTTCCACTGAAATCATGGCACGACTTACATGAAAATATATTTACAAGATCAAGTAAATATGCTCGATCTAGTCTACCACTGCAATGAGAAATCGCTGCAATGGTTGTCATGACTATAAAGCAAGAGAAACATTATTTTGAGGCTCCCTGCTCAAAGGAAACACTTTGCCTTGGTTTCTAGGCCATTCTTCTGCTTGAACAGTTCTTTGACTATAGTGAAGGCAGTCCTGCAGAGTATGCTCCTCTGGGACTAGGCAGTTTCAGCTCACTGAAAAACGCTAGTCTTGGAATGGGCAGAAGCACACAGTGCCAGAGGAATGCAACAGAAAATGGCTTAGACCCTGCCCTGCACCATTATAAAGCAACTTATTCTGCTAGCAAAGCAACAGTTATAACATGAGGACCAAAACACAGATATCAAAATGAAATGCCATGCTCTTCATACCATTAGACAATACATCAAGATTCTTCCATCTAAATATCAATTTTTGTCTATATGACAATCTATTCAGAATTTTGAATGACGTATTAAAATGCTGGCATTAAGATTCCATCTAATAAATGGAATCTAAGCGTCATCTAACAAATTCTGAACTGGAAATGAATTGTCAACCTAGGTTGCAAGATACAGAAGGGGGAAAAAACAGAACACAGAAGGCTGTATTATACAATGATGTTGATGTTACCCTTCACTCTCCTTATTCCATCACTGTACAACATATTTTTATATCCAAATGATAATCCTTTTCAATTGTCATCCTCAACCCAGAAAACAACTGAAAACTGATTGTGGTGCTCTTGAAGCCAAATTGTCCAATTCTACTTAAATCTGCTACCAACATCTCTATGAGACATCTAATAAACGAGGGAAGATTTGGGCCAATTCCCTCTTACAGTTGATGCCTCCCATACTGCATTCCACGTTGTTCTTGAGGTTTCAGCCATTAGGAGTGGTGTTAAGGGAGTAGTGCTAGGAACTGCAGTGGGAAGGGGGTAGTATCAAAAATCCATTCCATGGGCAAGCTCGATTTGTGTTTTTATAGAATAAAATCCAATATCTAGCTTATTTATAGAGAATTACTAATACAATGTCATGTATCCAAAGATCCATGAACTTCTTACTAGGATTTTCCCACTCCCCTCTCTGGTTGCAGCCCACTCAATTCCCCTTTCAGCAACATCCAGAAACACCATAGGCTGGTAAGCCAGTAATGGCTGTTCCTTAAAAAGTGTGATCCGGCCCTGGTGGTGCATGGTCCAATAACATCCAGGTTGGATCACTTGCAATGTGTTCTACATGGGACTTCTTTTGACAAGGGTCAAGAAACTTCAGCTGGTCCAAAATGTAGAATCCAGGCTACTATCGGAGGTAGGATACAAGGATCATATAATTCAAGTGTTGAAAGAGCTGCACTGGCTGCCCACTTGATTCCATGCACAATTCGAAGTGTGAGCTCTTTCCTAAAAACTCTAAATGGCTTGAGGGTAACTGCTTCTTCCCATACTGTCCACTCTGCTGGGTTGCATCTTTCTATGAAGCCCTGCTCTCTGTGCCCTGTCTTAGAAGTGAGGCAGATGGCCATCAGAGACGGGGCTTTTTTGATAATGGCATTTCATCTATGGAATGCCCTTCCCCTTGAGACGCTTTTAGCCATCAGGTCAAAATGTTTGTTTACCCAGACTTTTAATTAAGGGGTTGATCTTAAATACCATTTTATACTATGCTTTTAACCTTAAAATTGCTATTTATTTTAAACTGAGTTTAAAATAATTTATGCGGGGGTCATTTAGTAGAAAAAGAGCTGGAGGAACTCATTAGCATAACTCATTAGCATATGCCACGCCTCTTGTCATCACCGGAAGTGTGTCATTAGTATAACTGATTTGCATATGCCACACACCACTGACATCACCAATTCTGGCTGTTTTAGACCCAATACGGGCCATTCAGGGCCGAAATTGGGCCCAAAATGTCAAAAAGGGGCTGAAAATAGCTGAAAAGGGGCCCAAAATGGTCAGGATCGGGCCGCTGATAAGTGGGAGAGTGATCCACCACCCGTTTGAGGCCCAATCCGGGCCGTTTCGGCCCCAATCCAGGCCGAAAAGGGCCCAAAATGGCTGAGAGTCAAGTGGGCGGATCCACCTGACATGTGACCTCTTTGGGGAACTGCTGGAACTGCGTTCCTGTGTGTTCCCCCTCGAAATGAGCCCTAGATTTATGTTTTATGCTCAGGCTAGATTTATAATCCTGGCAACAGCTTTTAATGTTTTATTTTTGATGTTTTATTTTGTAAGCTTCCTCAGCCAGGTTTCTCCCCAGAAAGCAGCATAGAAATGTTCTGTACAAATGGATAGGAGGAAAGTAGGAGGAAGAATGGAAATTACACCCCCTTTTATGATGTCCCCTTGCATCTTCAAAAGCATGTGGTCTAAAATGGACACTATGTTTGATCTACCAACAATAATTTTAGTTCATCGTTCTTCTCTTGTATTTATTATTGTTCTAGGAGTTCTAACATATCACATTGCCAACAGAGATTACATGTGACACATTTTTACCACTAAATATTTTTAAAATGTCTTCAAATTACTTTCACACTTTCTTTCTCTCACACATACACATACAACACACAGGTTTTTTTAGCCAAGCCTTTTTCTAAGGAGGGCAATATACATGATTCTTCTCTCAAAATTAAATTCCAGTTTAAAGCAAAGAGGTTAAGAAGTTAGAACATCAGCAAATAAATAGAAATGGTTTGAAAAGCCAACTGTCACCTTTTTGCTGATAGGGTCTAAAACTTTGCAGTAAAGATGGGGTCAAAATGGAACACTCACTGAAAATGTCAGCTATCTGCTGTGGAACTTAAAATGTCAGATTCGATGTCAGGCAATTTAAAGAAAAGGACTGAAAATAAAATTGCAAGTATCATAATGTCATTGTGTGAGTCAATGAAAGGAGAGACAGGAAAATAAAATTAAGAAAATATATGAATGAATGAAAAAGGCTAAATGGGAGTATGGAGGGGAAAAGAGAAATGAGATTCAAGTTTGCTTCTTTTGTGAAATTCTCAGATGGCTATCAGTAAGCTATACTGGAAAGCAAGTCAATTCCTCATATTTCTGAAGTCAATTCCTTAGAAGGCAGCTGTGCCTTCTGGCTGGTTCCATCCTGAGCTTCTCCTGCTTTTTTCAAGAGGGGAGGAGGGAGTGAGGCTGAGACAGGAGCGAGGGGGAGCGAGTGGGCAATCTATGCAGGGGCTCTTCTAGTCTGCCTGGCTTCTGTGAGTGACACTGGTTCAGCTGGGATAAGCTGCAACAGTGTCCCTTGTTTTGGTTTGGGTGCAATTCTCTGTTTTGACATGATTCTCTGGTTTGATGTTGGTCCCCTTGATTCAATTTGGTTCTGGGGGGGGGGGGGATTCCATCCATTCCCTTCCTTCAGTTTGGTTATGTTAGGATTCCTCTTGCATTTGGGAGTGTACCTTTGGCCACTATCATCCTTGCCCCATGTGTGTGTGCCTGAGTGCTTGCTCGGAAATGTTTTCCCCAGAGGAAACAACGGAGATTGGTTGGGCAGTTTGTTTAGGGGGGATTTCAGTTTGGTTCTGTTGGGCTTTTTTCTGGGTCGAGGTTGCATTTGGGAGTGTGCATTTGGTCACTGGCAGTCTTGCTCCTGTGCGTTTCTGCCCGAGAGCCTGTTTGGAAATGTTTCCCCCATAGGAAACAATGGAGAGTGGCTGGGGGCACCTTCTTCAGGGGCCAACAGAATCCTAGATCCAAGATCTAATCTTCCTGAAACTTAGGGGGGGGGGATCTTTAGAGGACAGTCTAGAGTAGGTTTTCTGTGGAGGACAGTCCAGAGTAGGTTTCAATGGAGTTTGGTTGAAAAATGCTGCCCCAAGACTGTTTTCATTATAGGGAACAGTGGCCGAATAAATTTGTGGGTTCTCTATACTTTCCTGAATTTTAGGAATTCCATATTTTGGGGGGAATCCCTGAAACTCAGATCTGGATTTTCCAGATTTTTTTTTGATGCATACTTCTACTCCTAATCCTTTTCCAGTGCTGAATCACATGACTGTATACTGTCTTATAAAAAACAAACAACTCTGGGTGCTGTTAATTTGTTAACTTACCATTTAACACTTCCTTTTCTTCAGCTATAGTGTGGCAAGTCTCTGCAAGCATGCAAGAAAAGCACATTTATCATGATAGCAGAAAACTTCTTTAGTTACAATACAATATATAAACATGGAGGGCAAAAAAATCTCTTTATTGTAGAAAAGGAAATAATGGTCAAACGAGCAAAAGATATGAAGTATTAACAATGAAGAGGTTCAGTACTAAAGACATAAAGCTCCTAAACTGAGGAACAACACAAGTATGGTTATTAGGCATCTTAAAGATAAATTAATTAAGGGTTGGATACAGCGAAACACATAAGCGTTTGTAGAAACACATCTCTCTTGCCTGCCCTCTTTTCTCAGCAAACCCACACCCTCTGAACAATCTAATCACGAACCCAAACGGAAAAACCCACAGTGAGGAGGGTTGGAAATTGTCCCCATCCTCCTCTTCTGCCAGTGACACTTGTATGATTTTGCCTGGCTTCCCCTCCTCCTTACATGGAACCCTAAATGGGTTCTGTGACCTTCAATATCAGCTTTTTTGGATGTCTCAGAAGTTGCTGGGGGAAGGAAGAGGTGGGAAAAATCCTTAGCAGTAAATGACTTACTAGACCCAACCCATACAACTGTTGTCTCTGTTTATTTAAATGAACAAAAAAAGAGATTGTATTAAACATGCTTAGGAATACTGTATTTAACAACAGGGTTTTCCTTATTAAGATACCTGACATGCAATTGACTTATATGCAATATGTGCATAAACAGCGCATAAGCATCATGCTCTGTAAAATGCCAGTTCCCTCATGATGCAAGTGCTACACAATATTTTAGAGAATATGAAAATTGCTATGTGAGCCAAAGGGTTGGTGGAAACAAAAGATGTGATACTTTTAACACAATGCATCATTTAGGCATAGAGACGGGAGTGGTTTTTCTTTGTTTTGTGGTATATGTGGCGATACGGCGAATAACTGCCCAATTGGCATGGTGAGCCAAGGTGTACAACTTTCTCTGTAATTGCAGCCACGTCAAGAAGCAGCTTTCATACAATACCTGTTCACAGTACCAGTTCAGCACTGCTGAACTAGCAATCCCAGAAGGGGATATATTCAGAAAAGTTATTACATGTAGATCTGATGTCTCAGATTGGATGGCCAGTGGATGGATAAGCAGACCAAATAAAATAATCAAAGCAAGTATAAATATAATTGAAGTAGCAAATACCATCCAAATTGGTTCTGCTGACTATGTCTATATCCCCCCTCCTCTTATGCAATTAACATTCCAAAACAACTGTATCAATTTGTACATCAATTTGTACAATTTGTATGACTACTCCATGCATAAGAAATTTAAATTTTAAACTCGAGCTATGTCAACAGGAGCCATAATATACCCCCCAGTGACTTACAGATCATGGGGGGGGGGGGCATTCAGAATTTGGTGGTGGGGAATCTGAGGGGTATTTGAAGTTTTATGCAGCTCCTCCTCCCCTCTTGCCATGGCTTCTGACAGCAGGGGAGGGGAATTGTTTTTATGCGCTTCCTGACCAATGAGAATAAAAATCCCGGAGAGAGCCAGTGTGGTGCAGTGGTTAGCATTAGAAGTGGGCATGAATCACAATATGAAGCAAAAAAACCCACACAAACCAGGCCAGTTTGTGGTTTGTGGGACCACATTTTCCACAAACTCCACGACTTTTTTTACCTGGTTTGTGCAAGTTGTAAACGGTATGTAAAGCCAGACAGGCTGGTGCCACTGATCATGTGTGAAACTGACAACCCTGTTCTCCAGCCACTCGGTCGCCGGGAGAACGGGGCTGTCAGTTTCACAGACCCCGTGCTGGGTTCAGCCAATGGGCTGAAGCCAGTGCGGGGTGAGTGAAGCTGACAGCCCCGTTCTCCTGCCACTGAACCCGATGTGAGGTCTGTCAAACTGACAGTCTCCATTCTCCTTCCACCCAGGGCAGCAGGAGAACAGGAGCTGTCAGCTCCCCCTTTCCAGCTGCCTCTCTCCCCGTTTCCAGCTGGCTGGAGGAATGGGGGGAGAGTTTGAAGGGAAGAACATTCCCCATGCCGTTTGCAAGCAACGCGGGGAACCTTCTTCCCTTCAAACCCTCCCCCTTTCCAGCTGGCTGAAGGAAGGGGGGGGGGGAGTTTGAAGGGAAGAAGGTTCTGTGAGAAGCAGGAGAAGGGGGCTGTCTGTTTCAAACGCCCAACACCAGTTTCAGCAGCCGGCGCCAGGCGTTTGAAATTCCACAAACCACAAACCGATTCGTGACCTGGGAAAAGGTCGTGGAAGTTTGCAGTTTCTGGTTTGTGGAATGCGGCAAACTACAAATCACATGGTTCTTTTTTTTGGGTTCATGCCCATGTCTAGTTAGCATATCAGAACAGAATCTCAGAGGCCCAGGTTCAAATCCCTACTTTGCCATGGAAGCTCATTGGGTTATCGTGGGTCAGTCACACCCTCTCAGCCTAACCTGCCTCACAGGGTTGTTGTGAGAATAAAAGGGAGAAGAATGATGCGAGACATTTTGGGTCCCCTTTGGGGAAACAGGTGGGGTATAAATAAATAAATTCCTCTCTGCAGGCAAAATCAGAATCGAACCTATCATTAAGAAATGGCCAATGGCCATTAGGTATAGAAGTCTTGTTGAATATATGCCTGAGATCCATGTATCATATGGACGTATCATAAATATAAAGTCACATTGGTTGGAAGTGCCCTAATTATCTCCTGTTTTAATTTGTGGCATGGGGGTGGGAGGAGACAATGATAAATTGCATACTTGGTAGGCAGTAGTGAAGATTAAAAATCACTTAACTAGAGTAACCACAGGAGGATCATTTTGTGATGCTGCAGATGTAGATCATCTTTCATGAAGGACAACCAGATAGACCATGCTGGCCAACCTGCTCCATCTAGCACAAACAGAGCAAGGTCCAAATGTCAGAGGGCCACAGGAATTAATGTCAAGCAGACACTTCACTCTGCTTCTCCTGTGCTCTAACAGCAGCCTGGCTGAGCAGGCTAAAAGCATAGAAGGCAGAACTAGAGTGGCGTGCCCTTAATTTGGACCTTACTTGCAGAATATCCGCCAAACAAGTGCTTCGTAGGATCAAATAGTGTACTGTTTTTACCGTAACAGATTAAAAGAGCAATCCTATGCAGAATTACTCTAGTCAAAGCCCATAAAAATCAAAAGATTTAGAAAATAATGAATTTGCAAAGGATTGCACTGTCACACCCTTCTAGACTTAATATTATTTGAAGGGGATAATCCACACAGAATATTGATCCATACCAATTACATAAAAATAACTTTTACATTCATTCTTCTGAAAGCATACCAAATAGAGTCCATTTCCACATTGAACCCTGGACTTTGAAACTGTGGTGTATGTATCAGGACTTACTGAGAAAAACCAAGCTCTCAGTCTGCCAGACAGCAGAAAATCACAAAGCTAAAAAAGCACATGAAACTGCCCTCAAGCAAGCAATAGACACAGGAGAAAAGAGAATGGGAAGAGAGCTGTATGAGATTAGCCAACGATAACTGTATGCGTCATGTACACAATCTGAAACAGGTCCAGGATGCTTGGTTCTTGAATGCTATTTTAATCACATAACAGAGATAATTTTAAAACTGTTTTGCTGAAAGATAGCTATTTGGCCCCTACTGCCCTCCACCAAAGGATTATGCTTCTTGGTTATATTCACACAGAATAACATTCGATTATGCAACACATTAGCCCCAGAGCAAGAGTAAAATCCATTATCTTGGGTTTTCTCTATTACATGGACAGATTGATTAAAAGAAGCCTAGAACAGAGCCACTGAAATACTTTTCACACTGAGACAGGGACACTGACATCTCCCCAATGGGGAACCAAGGTGGCTTACATAATTGTCCTCTCCACCATTTTACCCCCACAACAACCCATGAGGTAGATTAAGCTGAGTGTGTGTGACTTCCTCGAGGTCACTGAACACGCTTCCATGGCAGAGTAGGGACCTGAACCTACTTCTCCCAGATTCCAGTCCAACACTCTAGCCACTAGGGGTGTGCAGTTAGGTTTGGAATTTGGATTAAAATACCAAATTTGAGCTGATTCAGTAAAACCCAGGTATTCCAAATAAAAAATCAGGTACTCCAAATTTTTATCAATTTTTCAAAAATATCGGTAAACTTCAGACATTCTTGCTCTGGGAGATATCCGGTGGGCTGGAGGGGTCATTTTTCAACCAAAGTCAAAACTGACTCCCACTGCAGAAATACACTGGGGCAAGGCCGCCACGGCCAAGGAACACTTCCAAATGCAAGCTGAGCTCATTCCAGAGAAAGCCCAATAGAACCAAACTGAAGCACAGGAATGGAATCCCCTCAGAACCAAAGTGAAGGAAGGGGGACCAACACTACATCAGAGAATCACATCCATTCCACCCAAAACAAACTGAAGCAAGCAACACTGTTGCAACTTAGCCCAATAGAACTAATGTAATTCACAGCAGCCAGACACTGGGTTCGGCCAGTAGGGAACCACCACAGAACAAAACCAAGCAGTACCCGACCACAAGCACAAGGCATTCCCTTGCTTCAGTATTAATACAGAGAAGAATACTGATTTACAAAGGTAACATGATCAATCATCTGTAAAAACACAAGTGTGCCCTTTGTGGATGACATCCTTACTGGATGACATCTACCAGGACAATCAAGAAAACAATACAATGTAAATGACAAAAAGGCACACACCTTCACTAATATGCATGACTTTAATATTTTTACAAAGACAATTTAAGGTTAGAACTTTTTCAAGTAACAAAGAAAAAGGCAGAAAAACAGGATTATGTGTCCTGCTGCCCACATGTAATCTCACAACCATCATCTGCATGGTTAAATATTTCCACTTATGAAACCTTTGTGTTGCCCTTTCAAATCAACCTGGAGTCCTGCCAGTCTCTATCTATGGAATTCCCTGAAAGTATTTTCTGTATGCATAAGCAGTATCATCCGTAGGACAGATAAACTACAATTTCAGGGTCTCTTCCAATGGACTGTATTACAATTTTCCCATACAAGTTATCAAATTGAGTGACAATAAAAAAGACTTTATTTGGCCTCAGTGAATGTACCAAAGGACAAATGTGGCATTATTATTAAATGCAATCTAATTCCCAGTGCTATCTCTATTGCAGGGATTCAAACCTGGATCTGCCAGATCCTAGCCCAACACTAACCACTATACTGTGCAGGCACCATTACTAAAATTAAATTATTTTCTAAAAATCTAGTTCTCTCTCCTACCCCACCCCCTGCCACTTTCTACATCCAAAATCAAGATTATTACTGGATTGCAAGGGCTCTAGGATAAGTCAAGACATCTTTGGAAACTGTCAGCCATATGATGCCTTGGGATCAAAACTGCTTGATATAGGTATACATACAGGAATAAAGAGGATCAAGAACATGCCAGAATAATGATCGGGAAACTGGTTAAGAGACAAGGCGTTAACATCCTGATTTAAGGAGAATTGTTTCATTATAAGAGGACAGTGCATTACCCTTCTTTAAGGTCACACTGAACATACTTCTTTAAGGTCACACTATGATTACATCATAGGCTTCATTGTGAATTTGATGAAACAAAAGTATACATACATTCAAAGTACAACACAAAAGCACCTAGGTGCCCATAACTTTACTCAACTGCAACTTTTCAATAATACAATCAAAATCTGAGATGGTTATTGGCTGTTAAACATCCAATAATGGGCTCAAAAACTCTGCAAGCCCACACCTTGGTGCATCCCATATCTGGAGCAGGTGAGAGTTGCAGACTGACTGGTCAATTATGATTGGGAACTAACAAGGCAAACATGTGAGACAGATAATTATCCAAAGACAGGGAGGGCAAAGAATCCTATAAAATGGTAAAAGGCTACCAAACACAATATTAGGTTGTGCTAACGTATAAATAAACAATGGCAGTAAACTGTAAACGTTAATATCTGAACAGCAAATTCTTCACGAAACACAAAAATATTCACAAATGTAAACAGAGATAATTCATTGAAAACACTGAATCTAGCATTTCTTTTTTAAGGCTATTAATTTTTCATCAGATGCCAGAGGAATCAAAGGATTTTGCAGACACCTTAGTCATGCAGAGCCTAGATGGCCTCAGATCTCTTTACACTTGCTTTGCTTTTCCTTGTTCTTTAGGCTGAGCTGAAATATACTCTGCAGGATCACTCTCTGACACATTACGAAGGAGAATCCTCCGTCCTCAGTATCAGCCAGTGAACAGAAGTTAATCGATGACATTTGAGGCCCACATCCACCACCATCATTACCTGGATCTTCTAATGAGTCCAGAATGTTAGTAATTATCCCATCAGTATAAAATACCTGAATTCTGACAACTGACAGTGAAGTCAATGGCCTTAGACTGGAGTAACTCTCCATAGGATTGCACCATAAATCTTACAGTGGTTGGGGTAGAAAGGATTAGATGCAAGAGTGGGGTTTAGGGAAACAAGTCACAAACCACTCTTACAAAAAGGGAATCTGGGTTATTTTGTTCCTTCACCTCTCAGAAACTTCTAAAAATGAAGATTGTCCCTCACTCTAATTTCCCATAACCTTGCTTAAAACCTGAATATATTAATCTGCCTCAGATTATAAAAAAATCTTTGCCAGTTAGCCAATTTCTCTGCTGGTTCACTATAACGGTTAGGGAGATAAATTGCTTTCTTCAACAGCGGAACATTAATTGTTCTATCATGCGGATCTGGTCAAACACTCTACTTAGCTTCCCACCAAAACCAGCTTTCATTTCCTGCTCACAGCATCATTCCAGAAAGAGCTTCAGAAACTGATCCTGGCTTCAAGTAACTGTAACTTCTGTGATGTAGAGAGAATTTTGGGGAGCATACCTGAGTATTGAAAAGTTTAGAAACACTGCTGATTAACAAGCAGTGAGCTACATAGCTATTTTACAGATGTTATCAGGGGTCATTTCGTAGAAAAAGAGCTGCAGGAAGTCATTAGCACAACTCATTCGCATATGCCCCGCCCCTTGAGATCACCAGAAGTGTGTCATTAGCATAACTGATTTGCATATGCCACACCCCCTGCCATCACCAGAAGTGTGTCAGAAGGCAACACCCACCCCTCAGGCTCCCCCCCCCCAAATCTCCAGGTATTTCCCAACTCAGGCATAACAGTAACAAGAACAGTGTTTCTATAGAGCTTTCTAGACAGATTAGAGCTCACCACAGAGAACAAAGCCAGCAAAACACAGATTTTTTAAATTAATGTTGCACATTGTACATCTGGGGAGGGGGGACATAACACAGTGTGTTAGAGCTTTTCTAGACAGATTAGAGCTCAGAGAACAAAGCCAGCAAACACAGATACCGGGGGGGGGGGTACTCACCACCGCTTGCAGGCCCGGAGGAAAGAGGCGCAGGCCTAGCTCTGGAGGCCGCCGCAGGCCGCCACAACTGGCCAGCAGGGAGGACAGGCCGCGCAGGCCACAGCAGCACCAGCTGGCTGTGGCGCCGGTTCCAGAGGCCGCCGCGGGCCGCGCACCACCTCAACCAGCCAGCAGGCCAGAAGGATGGGCCATGCAGGACACAGAGGCGCCGGCTGGCCGCAGCGCCAGCTCCAGAGGCCGCCACGGTCCATGCACCACCTCAACCAGCCTGCAGGCTGAGAGGACAAGCCGCGCAGGCTGCAGTGTCCCAGCTGGAGGGAGGCAGGCTGCAGCGGCCCAGGGAGGAAAGGAAATCACATGGGCGGGGCCACCACCTACGTGATCTCTTTTCAGACATTCCGGAACTGTGTTCCGGCACATTCCCCCTCAAAATGAGCCCTGGATATTATCAGAGGGGTCTACCCCCGCACCACCACCAATTAAGGATTCAATGATCCAATACATTTTGAGTTGCTTAGGTGTACACTTCCAACATCTTACTTACACACCTAAAATATAAAGTGCAAAAGAGGTGTGTTAGCAAATCCAGGTTTCATAGAATGTCAGTATAACTGTATACAATGTATTTATGATAGAGCCCTAGAATTACTGCTGTCTTGTTTTTTATAGGTTACACATTACACAAACACAAAGACACCTATTGGTATATACACTCATATACGCACACACAGAGAGGTACATTTTAAAAGAGTGCTGTTCTTGCAGACGTAAACTTGATTATACTGCCTTCAGAGGGCAACTCCTCCGCTTCAACTGATAAAACATCTATTTTAACCTCTCAGTATTAGCTATTATGTATACCTTTCATAGCTGCAATAGGTTTAAGTGCCATTCTTCCAACCAGACATTCTTTCAGCATAGATTCATAATTGACCCAACGATGAACCTGCATGGAAGAAAACACTTTTTAGCATTTCCAGGCAACTACTGAGGTACAGTGGAGGAAAAAAAAACTCCAGATGGGTAGCCACGCTAGTTTGCTGCAACCATAAAAAGTTTTGTGACACCCCAAAGACTAACAAATTTTATTGTAAAATTCAGCTCATCAAGAAAACATCCCATGGAGCTCCTAAATAGATGAACAAATGAAGAGTTGGGTCTTGAGCCACATTACACTGTAAACCCTTAGAAGATGACTGAATATTGCAAGCTACAGCTCTAAATAAGCTATGAAACTGATAAGGGAAACATCATCAGCCCTTGCCACCTCTCTTTTTAAACAGATGCATCAGTTTGCAAGATGTAGTCTTTGAGGTGAACATTCCCAAATACCATAAATAACTGATCATAACCTAAGAGTCAGAAGAGCATTTGTTTAAGGACTCCTCTGAATTTGACATCATGTCCACAATTAGCAACAGAAGTTAATTCAATATAGCCACAAGAATATTTAATGCCAACCATCGAGGACTGGATTTATAAACTGCTGTACATGGCGGAGATGGACAAAATGACAAGAAGATTGAGAGACCTTGATCCAGGACAGTTTAACACGGACTGGGAGAAGCTGAAACAATACTTGGTGGAAAAAATGGGAGGTGGGAGGAGAACTGTGGCAGTTTGAAAATTACTGAAATATAACAAAAGAAGAGAGAAGTGACTATACCGGGGGGGAGAGTTGAAAAATATCTAAGCAATTATTTTATTTGACTATCAGGGATAGAAACTGATTAATCTCATTGCTGGCAGATAATGGTATAATGGAGAAACTGTATAATCAAAATGAATGAATACAAGAAAGTAGGGGAAAATATATAGTAATATACAGAATATGGGTCAAATTGATTGACTTATGCTTAAAGTATAAAACAAAGAGTAATATATGGAGTATGGGTTAAATTGATTGACCTATATTGAAGGTATGCAATGTTTACAATGTACTTAAAGTTATGTATAATGAGGAATAAATTGTTTGTTCAATATAGAGGAGATCAGAATGAGTAAGATAGAGTACAGGTTACCAAAATGATTATTGAAGAATATATGCCAGAAATGTATTATCTAGTTGTTAAGTTAAATGGAAAGGGAAATGAGACAGCATTGTGATATAATAGGTAAGCTTAGAAGAGAGTGAAAGTATATGTTTAATAGGTAAAATAAGTTTGAAATGAGTAGGGGAAAATAGATAAGGGGTTGGAAAACTGTTGGAAGTCAACAAAAGGGGGGGAAAGGGAGGGGGTTAGAATTGGAATTTTTTTAAAGGAAATTGATTGTAATGGACATTAAAATATTTCTAATCCAATAAAAAACTTTTTTTAAAAAAAAAAGAATATTTAATAGAATTTCTGTAACTCTTATCAGGTCTAACTTGAATTTTATTATTGAAACTGGGTTTTTCCCCTGTAAAATAGGTAACTTGCAATTCTAAAAAGGATATGATAGAAGAGCAATTTTTTTAACAGAAAATAAAATATCTTATGTCAGGGGTCCTCCGCCTTTTTTGAACCTTTGGAATACTGACAAAATTGGTGGATGCAACCAGTAAGCGGCTACAATAAGAGGTGGAGCCAGCCATAAAATGTCAGGGAGTGAGGTTATTTATAATCTAGTGGTAACTGTTCCAATATTTCAGGCAGAAGTTTAACAAGATGCCTTTTTAAATGAAAATACTATTTGAAAATATGTTCTTGCATATACACAGCTTACCTTCAGCAGCACAGGGAAGATTCTTGTTCTGTGGTGGCAGCTGCTGCCGAAGCAACTTTTACAAGAAATGCACAACCAATCGGATCTCCAGCGGCTAATTAAATGTCTTGCTAAGCAAAAGCCCCACCTGACTTCATCCACTTTCTGAAGACATTTGGTGAGCACCATTTTGGAGACCCCCTGTCTAATGTAGTGCACCATTTTTGGAAGTTTGCATGAAACTAGGACCACTTGAAATTTTTACCTGATCAAAGAGGTCTGTGCCATCCGTCCCTGCTGCTTTCATTAACTCATCCTCACCACCAGGATGATACTCCATATATGGTGTGACATTATATACGAGACCTGAAAAGTATTTTAAAAGCTCTGTAACTTTAAAACAGACTCTAATTAATATTCAGATTTTCTTCCAAAAATGTATAAACTGAATCATTTAGTAATACAAACACAAAACACAGAGAGAAGTTATAAATGAAACAGGTTATATGTGATACAGATTGAAGATACGGATCTATTGAAAAGGAATGACAGGCTGTGTATATCGCTAAATTAGAAGCAGTCATACAACAGAATGGATAGCTCATCTGAATATTCTTTTTGGGTCTGGTCAACAAAATAATTTTCGACAATCCTGCAAGTGGTTTGTGATACACGATACAATCGTTTGATCCAAGCTTCCAATCCCTGAGTAATTTTGAGTTGCAGACCTTCCATGCTTTTCCTCAGCAGCCTCTCTTCCAAGCCTTCCAGAGGGTCAGAGGGCCATTCTGTCAGAGGGCTGTCAGAGGGCTAAAGGTCAGAGGGCCATTCTGAGCAATATCCCATGAGGTATGAGGGCTGTGACAATAAGCAGGAATCGGCCGAAGTTACCCCTTCACCCTTGCATTAAAAGAGCAAGCTCCATGAATGCTGAAAAAACACACTCATGCCTAAAGAGGGTAATTTCAGGAAATTTCCCCCTCTTACTTTAGCCCCTGTCCCTCATGTATGGCATACTGTTACTCTGGAACATTTCCTGACCCTCAAAATTGTCTTGGGGGGGGTGCATGGGGCTGCTGGGGAAAGGGGAAACCCAGCTCACTTATTTTGCAGCAACATGGAATCCCAACCCAATACTGAGTCGCATCTATATACATCTCTATCTCTATCTGGAGCTTTTCTCACCATAGTAACATACTAACAGCTAAAGTTATTCTTGGTGAATATCACTGTTTTTAGCTTTTAAACGCTTTTTTAAGGTATAGGCCTGGAAACCTCTTGAAACTGCTCTGGATAATTTTCTCACAGCCCTTGATTAGTAGGTTTGTCACTACTTACAGAAAGCTGTCTTAATATAAAATGGCTATTCTCAATGGACTACTTACAGAGACCAAGACCTGCAACAAACTCAAATGCCAATTCAGTTCACATCCCTCTTCACCTGTCCTCAATTTAGAAGTTATAAGCCAATAAGGAAGATTCTTGCTGTCTCCTATGCCAAACCCCCTACAATCAACAGGTGAGAGATTAGCAACTGGGTCAAAGCCCTTGAGTTGTGACCCTCTACAATCAGCTACTCTCTGAATCCTTAACTTGTAGGAAATTCTTGGTTAACTTGCTTTTAAACTGATAAGGGGCTCACCATATGGTTTTGCGGTCACAGAAGACTCCACAGGACACATACAGCATAGTTTGAACTGAAGCTGCTCAGTATGTGGTATACTCTGGCAAAGGAGAAGAGGGTGTAAAGGCTTGCAAAAAATCTTAATCAAAAATGGGGATCCTCATATTGCTGAAGTTTGAAAACTGCTGCTTTAACAGAACATTCACTATTCAACAGCGTCCTAAAATGCTATACTGTACAGCCCAAAAAATATACCATATTTATCTAAAACACACTGTACCTCTTGGTACAAGGCATGGCTGTACATGAAAAAACTTTTGCATCCTACGTGTGCTATGAATGCCATCTAGTGTAAAACTCTGAGCACTGCATATGGAGATGTTCAGCCAAGTTTCACATATGCACTTTTCAGTTCATCATCTCTGCAGGGTGTTTTGTAGGCAAACATAAACCTGCATCACTTTCACCTTTTCCAGCATTACTGAGAAGCAAGAGAAGGAAACACTTTGCTTCCACATGGTCCTTTCACCATGCAAGCACAAAAAGAAGCATGGTAAGCCAGCTCAATATTTGATCACAACTTTTCAAAATACTTTTCTCTAAAAAACATGCAGACCAAAATGAAATACACTATGTGCAATTAAATAAATAAACAAATCTACTAGTTTGGATCTTGCTGCCACTTTATAGAATTCTGAGAATTTCACCCCATAACATTTGTGAACCCTTATAACACACACACACACACACACACCCCAATATAGATATATAGTCTACACACAATAATTGAACATATCACTTTTCAAACTTCAGAAGACTCAGTGGTGATGATTTAGAGAAGTGACTCCCTAGTCATGCACCAACAAGAAACTGTAACAAGGTGTTGTTGAGAAATTACTAAGCTCTACACTGGCTACTACCAAGTTCAGTAATAAAACAAAACACTATGTAAGCTAGACTCAAATTGTCAGAATGACCAAGGCCTGTTATACATGGAAGGAAAGAAGCTAGTTAAAAAATTCATATATGTAAAGAAATTCTGCAAAGGAAACCTAAAAGCATCAGATAGAAAATAATTATGCAGTTTCAATAGATCTAACAAAAGCTATTTGCGATGATAGCAAAATGAAACCCCCACGTACCAAAGTATTATACCTACAAATATCAGCTGCCAAAAACAAATAAAGCTGAGAAAGTCGATTTCCCCTGACCTTGCAATCAATTTTGCAAGATATGGTTGGTCAACAATTGGAAACAGAACAAACAGATTTTGGCCTGTTACAGCAAAGATGTTCTTTTTACACAAATGAAATAGTGGGACACAGTAAACTCAAATATCCTATATAAAAACAATGTAGAATAAAAAGTATGGTGTAACACAGTAAGTATGAATGATATTGCTGTTTAGTTGAAGTGAAAGCAATGGAAGAAGGCGCTTTATATAAATACCTAAAGCAACACCTTCATGTAGCCTATCCCTCTTATCTTTATTGCTTTTTTAAGCACTATGGTACAGCAAATTGAGCATATAATGATCTTAAGTTAGTGCGCTATTACAAGAGATCTAAACACCCCAAGTCACAACCTAATAAATGAATAAATTAGTGCATAGTTTAGAAAATCCTTGAAATACCTTACTCTCCGATTACTGCTCTTGTGGTTTAACATGTCCGACACTGGTGCACTGCCTGCCACCAAGCACTAGTACAGCCTGTTTCATCATTTGGTACTGACATAGCCCACTACACGTAAGAACTAATCACGAAGTGACTCCAAAAGAAAAAGGGTGGCATCAAGAATCACAATGGTTTGGATTCATCAGATTTTCAAATAAATGCGTATTTTCATTTTAATTGAGAGAGAAATTCTGTCTCTTTTTTGGCACAGATTAATTTTACACCCCAATTTCAAGACTATCTAAAAAAAGGAACTGAAGCAAAACAGAACCCCCAAATGGACCAGATTTGTTTTGTCAATAACAAAACAGAGAACTAAACAGCCAACTTCCAAAGTTTGTAACTGGAAGCTAATAAACCACCAAAGCATGGCTCAATTTTACTAGGATGTTCTTGGGAGAGGAGGCAACTGAGATAGCCTAAGTTCTCTACTGATGGGGTGTTGTTTCTCCCCTAGAAGCCATGAGGTCTCTAGAACTGTGATTAGGTAAAGAGACCTTCCACTCACCATCCTACATCTTTACTGGATAGTCCAAAACTTGATCTGCTTTCGGGGGGCGGGGGGGGAACACTACATCCTCTTTGAAAGGGATGTGTGTGCACAAGACATTTCCAAACATACCAAATGTAATTCCTATTAACTGTGAATATCTTTCCTAAGCCCTAAACGTAAATATAAATTTAATAAATAATGCTAAAAAATTGTGATTAAGTCCTTACTTTCTACAAGTTTGAGCCAGTATTTAAAGAACATGTAAGCTACACTATAAGGGATCTTAATTACTGGTGATTGTGTACCTGGAAGAGGGTGCCTACTTGCCAGGTCTTACGCCTTTAGTCAATTACTTTTCCTTAGGACACCAACCCTACTGTTTATATGAGGGATCAAATATGAAGGCCTGGGGGGGGGGGGGGGCGGGACCAGAAGAATTTGGAAGAAAACTTTTTTCCAATTTTTTTGGTACAAATATGCTAAATAGTACAATTTTATAAGCTAACCAAGTCATGACTGACATATTTTAATGTTGTTATATCAGTTAAAAGAAGTTTTAGTTTTATAGTAAAGTAAATACTGTATATATTTCAATCCACTTCAAAATCCTTTCCCCCCACCATCAATATTGAAAAACCCCAAGATTTCCCCCATGGCTTTAAAACTTCTGAAAATTTACATTTCTAGTCAGAAATCCCCACCATG
Organism: Eublepharis macularius; assembly: GCF_028583425.1. NCBI lineage: Eukaryota > Metazoa > Chordata > Lepidosauria > Squamata > Eublepharidae > Eublepharis > Eublepharis macularius. The sequence goes on along the minus strand of NC_072790.1, from coordinate 79,768,465 downwards.
GCACCCATGGGTACAAAGCTGCCCGCCAAGACCTTCCCTGGCACCTGGCAAGTATTTTTAGACAGTAGATGGAGCTAGGTGGGGCTCTGCCCAGCAGGGTCCTGATTGGCTGAGCAGATTAAAATAATGATTTTGCAGCAGCTGCCATCACAGTGTTGATTGTATTCTCTCTCTTTCCTGCTCCCAGTGTACTCCCCTTGTCTTCTGCACTTGGACTTCTCTGTGTGTGTGTGTGGGAGGGGGAGATGAAGTCTTCTGTGACAGCCGTTTTGTGGTTGCCTACAATTCCAGTGTTGGAATTTCAAAGGCGTCTCATGGGTTCAAAACAGTTGGGGACCCCGGTTTATACCAATAGACTAATCCACCATTTTTATAATGAACTCTTTTCTAAGTCCCCTGTGATCTACTTACACACAATGTATCACAACTAAAGGCACTTCACAGGTAAACTTATTATAGCAAGGCAGTGCTAGGGCCCCATCACACTTGTTACATGTTTCAATTCAGTTATTAAAATAAATCAGTGTACCAGAGTATCACCAAAATAGAAAAACAACCAACCTACCTCTTATGCATATCCAGCAGTCATCCTTCTTATTATGTTTGGCTAGCACTTCTTCCGTTACTTCTAATAATCGTCCTTTTAGACCAGCAAGATCTTTCCCACTCTTAGTTAACCGAATCCAGTCCATAAGGCTTCGGCCTGGTTTTAAAGGTACCTTGAAAAAGGCACAAAGGGAGGCAGAAGAAGCAGTGTATATTAATAACAAAAGCATAGAAGTAAACTAGACTGAACACAGCGTCCTCACTGATTACAGCAAAAATTCTCAGTTTTGTTTTGAAACAAACCTGTAAGTCAAAAGCAGAAGTATAAAACAGTTAAACTATAGAAGGTAAGAGAACAAAGCATGGATTGGGAGATTTAGCTTGCAAAATACCCCCTTTTCAATCTAATCTTACGAATTATTTTAATTATTAGAAGGGAGGAATAAACAAGCACCAGAAATTTATTATATATTACCATATATTTATTAGCACCCTTCTTCAGTACACCCACCTTTAACTAATATGCAAGGTAGCTCACAGCCACTCTTCACTTTCCAAAAAGTGCAATTATTAATTTACCACTTTACCATCTTACCTTTAAAAGAAAAATAGCCCTTACCAAAGCCATACTTAAATGGCCATATTAGATCAGTCACTCATAATGAATTTTTTGTAAACATTGTCCTATTTATACATACTTTACTGATTGAGTTCTGAAGACCTTGATATAGCTCTTAAGGTATTTTAGCTACTGTAAAAAATTATCTTGTGAATGTTTTGATTTTGAATTCTGTTTATTATGCACATGATTGTATTGAGCCCAGGCTGAGTAAGTCCAACATGCTATGGTGTTTTATTTAATTAAAAACTTTTATATGTTGCCTTTTCACCCAAACAGGATCCCTAAGGCAGAGAACAACAAAAATTAAAACATATATATATATATATATATATATATATATATATATATATATATATATATATATATATATATATATATATATATATCTCCAAAGATGACCAAAGTGGACAGGTAGGTTCATATGGGAGAAGGCAGTCCTTAAGGTATAGGACTATTTTAAGAGTAAAGAAAAAAACATACTTCTTCCTTTAAAATGATTTTCTGTAAATACATACAAGAATATTAAAAGTGAAACAATTTAGTATAACTCTGTATAACTCTATTAATTAAGAATGGTTTGATCTAGAGTTGTTTCAAACAATATTTTTAAATAATTCAGCTATTAATAGTAGGATGTTCAAGGTACTCAGTTTGGTATGCACATCAAGGATATCCACACTTTTCTCAATCTGATAATTATTACTGGTGACTCAAGTAGTAACATGTGAAACAACAAACATTACATAGCACATATAAGACTGGATCCAGCACAAGGATCGCTGATCTTCTTGGCTCACTTCCCCCAATCCCAGCAGCCATTTATAAACCCAGGAAAGCTTCTTCTTGGAGCCATGACTTTCCTGGAGTAATTGCCATGTGAGTCAGATAAATGCAGTGGAGAAAGGGAAGGGCACATAATCACTCTCTCCTTCCTGCTTCTTCTTTTTTTTTTACAGACCTCTGCCCACGAAGAGGCCATTTTGCCCCCTTCCCCCTTCCCACTCCTCACTGCAGTTTCCAACCTGCACAGCTATTACTCTTAGGAAACTGGTGACCATCAGTGCCCTCCACTGCCAAAAGACAGGATTCACCCAAAGGTTGTGTCAGCTCAGCTGGTCTATTTAAGCTTCCAGTGATAAATATAGTTTGTCTCCGTATTAATCTATTTAGCACTTTATTTATAGTCTGCCTTTTTCACTGAGGCTCAAAGTAAGTTAAAAAATATATACAGAACTTCAATCCAACAGCACAAATCATCCAAAAACATGTCTAAAGCATAGTGTACAATACTGCAGAACATGGATTACAAGAGGCAGAAGACAATGCAGTACAAGTAAGTGATACATACAACAAGCATCACAGACTACAACCTCAAAAGGTCTTTTGGTCCACTTATCCAATGAATGAGCCTCAAGTGCTTTACTAGAGCAGTTGCCCATACCAGACATCAACCTGTTCACACATTACATAACTGCCGTGAAGAGTGTGAACAATTTAGGGTGGATCTTTACTTGCATCTGATTTTAAACTAAAATGAATGTTAGTGAAGACCAGATTAAAAAAACCCATACACTATAAAGATAATGAACTTTAAGCATATCATAGCCTCCTTCCATACCTATCAGTGACTTCCAAACCAAAACACTCATAGCTTCTTTACTTGGAAAATGCACTAGCTGTCCCTAGACTAGGAACTCTGGTAACTACTGGTGAAAGAGTGCATGAATGTTACTTTATATAGATGACAAAAGTGCAGAGTCAGGAAGTATTAGGCACATTGTTTCCCTCATATTCCCAGACATTCTTCTGTTATATGTGCCCATAATACCTCCCCAATGTGGTATAGAGTAAGCCTCATTTCATTATTTCAGGTATTCTTATCATTTGGATTATGTTAAAAGGCTGCATGCTTCTGTTACATGGATTGAACTGCTAGAACTGGGCAAGTTCAGGTGTGGATGATTGCAGAGACCAAGCCAAAAGAACTTCAGAGATTCTACAGAAACTTTGCTTATTTTCTGCCCTAGTAAAGTTCTGGAATCACTGCCCACAAAAGAGAAGTTAAACATTGCATGAAAACTTCCGTCATGTAAAGACCATCATCTGTGATGGTGAAACAACTCACTATCTACCACATGGTTCAGAAGAAATCAGCAGACATACTAGCAGTATTGTCACATGGCTTACAGGAGGTCAGAAGTTCTCCACTGTTACAACCAAGACAACACAAAGAAAATCCCACATGTGGACTAGCCTAGAATTCTAGGTTAGTAGTTTTAGAATAGCAGCAGTTCAACTGGATGATCATAAACTTTGCTTTTCTGTCTTTTGCATGTTTTTAGATCCTTTCCCCCTACTCTATAGTCACTGGTGTTATATGTTCAATTGTACATAGATTTTGAGGTAGCGATTGCAATGAGCGCCTCTAAGTATGTGTAATTTCTCTTTTTCCACCCCCGAAGAACTACAGCCAGATCCATCCACAATGTTAAATTTAGGACTTGGAGGTCATTAATTCATAGGATTACCATAAATCTATATCAGTTTAACAGCACATAACACACATAGCAGCAGAGTTCAGACAAACAATGATCTTGTACTACACTTACTTACTCTGCTTATTTTAACACTAACTCCACTAACTATGATTGGTTAGGTCCAGCACACCAAAGGTTTGAAACCATGATGGGAAGTTAATTGTTTAACCATCAATAAACCGTGAATGGCTTTTTGCATTTTAGTGAAAGAACAAAGAACTGACCAAGATCAGCTTTACATTGCTGCAACTCTAAACTACACCCAAAAACAGGGACTGCTCCGAAGTAAACCAAAAACAAAAGGCAAAAAGGCACTACCTATCGGTGGGAAACAACAATCTATAATTTATATATTTTTCGTTTTAATTTATATAAAGTGCAAAAGGTGCTCAATAGTACAAATTGTCACAGTTATGATTCAATTCAATCAATATTCTTAATTTCATAAATATTACAATAATATTACAAATATTAACCTCTCCTATTTATTACAGAATTAGAATCAATCATACACCGATGTATTGTCGAAGGCTTTCACGGCCGGAGAACGATGGTTGTTGGGGGTTTTCCGGGCTGTCTTGCTGTGGTCTTGGCATTGTAGTTCCTGACGTTTCGCCAGCAGCTGTGGCTGGCATCTTCAGAGGTGTAGCACCAAAAGACAGAGATCTCTCAGTGTCACAGTGTGGAAAAGATGTAGGTCATTTGTATCTACTCAGGAGGGGTGGGGTTGAGCTGAGTCATTCTGTAAGAGTTTCCCAGGGTGTGGAATGCTAATGGCGGGAGGCTTCACTGTATCCTGAGGCGGTTCTTTTGCATATGGATTGGTGCTTGATGTGCTAATCTTCTCTGCAGGGCTATTGTCGGGTGTGGAGTGTTTTGTTGGCCTGGTGTTTTTCAGAACTGGAGCCCATGCTCTGTTCATTCTTAAGGTTTCTTCTTTCCTGTTGAAGTTTTGCTTATGCTTGTGAATTTCAATGGCTTCCCTGTGCAGTCTGACAAAGTAGTTGGAAGTGTTGTCCAGTATTTTGGTGTCCTGGAATAAGATACTGTGCCCTGTTTGAGTTAGGCTATGTTCAGCCACTGCTGATTTTTCGGGCTGTCCAAGTCTGCAGTGTCTTTCATGTTCTTTTATTCTTGTCTGGATGCTACGCTTTGTGGTCCCGATGTAAACTTGTCCACAGCTGCAGGGTATACGGTATACTCCTGCAGAGGTGAGGGGATCTCTGCTGTCTTTTGCTGATCGTAGCATCTGTTGTATTTTTCGGGTGGGTCTGAATACTGCTTGAAGGTTATGCTTTTTCATAAGCTTTCCCATCTGATCAGTAATTCCTTTGATATATGGCAAAAACACTTTTCCTGTGGGAGACTGTTTTTCTTTGGTTGTTTGATTCATCCTGGGTTTGATTGCTCTTCGGATTTCATTTCTGGAGTAGCCATTTGCCTGAAGTGCATGGTTTAGATGATTAATTTCCTCATTGAGAAAGCGCGGCTCACATATCCGTCTTGCACGATCCACTAATGTTTTCATTATGCCTCTTTTCTGTCGGGGGTGGTGATTGGAGTTTTTGTGTAAGTACCGATCAGTGTGAGTTGGTTTCCTGTAGACCTTGTGACCTAACTGAAAGTTTGCTTTGCGGATGACCAAGGTATCCAGGAATGAGAGTTTTCCCTCACTTTCTTTCTCCATTGTGAATTGTATGTTCAGGTGGATGTTGTTGAGATGATTCAAAAACTCCATCAATTCTTCCTCCCCATGGCTCCAAATGATGAATGTATCATCCACAAACCGGAACCATACACTGGGTTTGTGGGGTGCTGATTCTAGAGCTGTTTTTTCAAAATGTTCCATGTAGAAGTTTGCTATAACTGGGCTGAGTGGGCTCCCCATGGCCACCCCATCCATCTGTTCATAGAATTCGTTGTCCCATTGGAAGTAACTGGTTGTCAAACAATGATGGAATAAGGCTGTTTCATCCTCTGGGAAAATCTGATTAATCAGTTCAATAGTGTCTTTTACTGGAACCTTGGTAAACAGGGATACAACATCAAAACTAACAAGTATGTCTTGTGGATTGAGTTTCAGAGAACTGATTTTGTTGATGAAATCTGCTGAATCTTTGATGTAAGACGAGGTTTTCCCGATGTGGTCCTGCAGGAGATCTGCCAGATGTCTAGCTAATTCATATGTCGGTGAACCAATGGCACTCACAATGGGTCGGAGTGGGACTGAATCTTTATGTATTTTGGGGAGTCCATATAGTCTAGGTGGCTGTGCTTCTGTCTTGCATAGTTTGCTGTGCGTGTCGGGATGTAGTGAGGAATTCTTGATCAGCGCATTTGTTAGCCTGGTGATTTTGCAAGTGGGATCTCCTGGACCCCTCCACCTACAAAAAACTAAAACGAGATCCCACTTGCAAAATCACCAGGCTAACAAATGCGCTGATCAAGAATTCCTCACTACATCCCGACACGCACAGCAAACTATGCAAGACAGAAGCACAGCCACCTAGACTATATGGACTCCCCAAAATACATAAAGATTCAGTCCCACTCCGACCCATTGTGAGTGCCATTGGTTCACCGACATATGAATTAGCTAGACATCTGGCAGATCTCCTGCAGGACCACATCGGGAAAACCTCGTCTTACATCAAAGATTCAGCAGATTTCATCAACAAAATCAGTTCTCTGAAACTCAATCCACAAGACATACTTGTTAGTTTTGATGTTGTATCCCTGTTTACCAAGGTTCCAGTAAAAGACACTATTGAACTGATTAATCAGATTTTCCCAGAGGATGAAACAGCCTTATTCCATCATTGTTTGACAACCAGTTACTTCCAATGGGACAACGAATTCTATGAACAGATGGATGGGGTGGCCATGGGGAGCCCACTCAGCCCAGTTATAGCAAACTTCTACATGGAACATTTTGAAAAAACAGCTCTAGAATCAGCACCCCACAAACCCAGTGTATGGTTCCGGTTTGTGGATGATACATTCATCATTTGGAGCCATGGGGAGGAAGAATTGATGGAGTTTTTGAATCATCTCAACAACATCCACCTGAACATACAATTCACAATGGAGAAAGAAAGTGAGGGAAAACTCTCATTCCTGGATACCTTGGTCATCCGCAAAGCAAACTTTCAGTTAGGTCACAAGGTCTACAGGAAACCAACTCACACTGATCGGTACTTACACAAAAACTCCAATCACCACCCCCGACAGAAAAGAGGCATAATGAAAACATTAGTGGATCGTGCAAGACGGATATGTGAGCCGCGCTTTCTCAATGAGGAAATTAATCATCTAAACCATGCACTTCAGGCAAATGGCTACTCCAGAAATGAAATCCGAAGAGCAATCAAACCCAGGATGAATCAAACAACCAAAGAAAAACAGTCTCCCACAGGAAAAGTGTTTTTGCCATATATCAAAGGAATTACTGATCAGATGGGAAAGCTTATGAAAAAGCATAACCTTCAAGCAGTATTCAGACCCACCCGAAAAATACAACAGATGCTACGATCAGCAAAAGACAGCAGAGATCCCCTCACCTCTGCAGGAGTATACCGTATACCCTGCAGCTGTGGACAAGTTTACATCGGGACCACAAAGCGTAGCATCCAGACAAGAATAAAAGAACATGAAAGACACTGCAGACTTGGACAGCCCGAAAAATCAGCAGTGGCTGAACATAGCCTAACTCAAACAGGGCACAGTATCTTATTCCAGGACACCAAAATACTGGACAACACTTCCAACTACTTTGTCAGACTGCACAGGGAAGCCATTGAAATTCACAAGCATAAGCAAAACTTCAACAGGAAAGAAGAAACCTTAAGAATGAACAGAGCATGGGCTCCAGTTCTGAAAAACACCAGGCCAACAAAACACTCCACACCCGACAATAGCCCTGCAGAGAAGATTAGCACATCAAGCACCAATCCATATGCAAAAGAACCGCCTCAGGATACAGTGAAGCCTCCCGCCATTAGCATTCCACACCCTGGGAAACTCTTACAGAATGACTCAGCTCAACCCCACCCCTCCTGAGTAGATACAAATGACCTACATCTTTTCCACACTGTGACACTGAGAGATCTCTGTCTTTTGGTGCTACACCTCTGAAGATGCCAGCCACAGCTGCTGGCGAAACGTCAGGAACTACAATGCCAAGACCACGGCAAGACAGCCCGGAAAACCCCCAACAACCAATCATACACCATTGGTAAAAAGTAGGTAAGTATGCAGTCCTGAATAAATATTCACAAAAATATTCTTTTTCCTTTCAGTTGCTTAGAAAGTACTTCTATTGTTGGGTATTCACAAGAAGACTAACATATTCTTCCTTCTTGCCAAGATGTGCATGAAGTCAATAAAGCCTTAGTTCACAAAACTGGTTACATTTTGAATTTTCAAAAAAAATGGGCAGAGGCTGACGGGCGTGTGCCAGCATTATATTCCCATTTCGTGATCAGTAGAAATTCTACTAATAATAGGGATTTCATTCAGGGCAGCAGGAAACTGATGAGATCATTTCTGGATTGGGGTTACCCAAGGCAAGTTGTGCTAAATGCTGACAAGAGAGCTAGACAAATACAACGTTGCACTTTACTACAACCAAAAAATAAAGTAGAATAAAATAATATTAGGTGGGCCATTGATTACACTCTTTCTTTTAAAATTGCAATAATTATAAAGAAACATTGGCATATCATTTGTGATCTTCCAGGCTGTGATATGATGCCATCAATAGTGTACCAACGCACTGTAAACTTGAAAGACATTCTGGTGCATTCCAATTATCAGGATGCTGATGCTAAAGTGTTAGAACAGAAAGGGCATTTTGCCTGTGGTAATTGCAATGTCTGTAGGTTTTCTGTTAAGTCTTCGGATATATTGAATCCCATCACTAATACTGCTTTCCAAGATGTCCAGTTCTCCACCTGTAGAACCACCTTTGTGATTTATGTGGTACAGTGCCCATGCCTGAAACTGTATATTGGCAGTACACTAAGACCTTTGAAGAACAAGAACATAGGTCTAGAATAAAAAATAAAATCTTAGATGCTCCCTTAGTTTTCCACTATGTTGAGAACAATACAGGTAGTTGTGCCTTTAAGTTTTCAGTCCTGTCAGTTGTTAAGCCTCATGAAGGCATGGATCTCCAACGTAAATTATTACAAAGGGAAACAGAATGGATTTATAAAACAAATTCATTAATGCCAAATGGCTTGAATAACAGCATTGATTATTCTTGTTTTCTATGAAATGTTTCTTATGATATGCTACCTTTATGAAAATTAGAGTGTTCTATTGAAAGAGTATTCTATTGCATAAAATATGGTGATGTAAGACGTCTTGTACAGAAAATTTCCGTCGAACGCTACACCATTTGGAAACTGTTTGTGATAATATTCGTTGTAAGTAAGCTGTATAAGATTCTTTAATAGTACATTGATATAAGATTCTTTTATGGTACATAGTGACTTAAGATTTTGAATGGTATACTGTTATTTAAGATATGCATGATTTTTTTCTAGAAATTGTCATGGTTATAATAAGCCTTTGAAAAAGTGTTAATCCTGAAACAGGAATATAATGCTGGCACATGCCCATCAGGCTCCGCCCATTTTTTGGGAAAATTCAAAATGCAACCAGTTTTGTGAACTAAGGCTTTTATGACTTCATGCACATCTTGGCAAGAAGGAAGAATATGTTAGTCTTCTTGTGAACACACAACAACAGAAGTACTTTCTAAGCAACTGAAAAGAAAAAGAATTTTGTTGTGAATATTTATTCAGGACTGCATAATTACCTACTTTTTACCAATGGTGTACGATTGATTCTAATTCTGTAACCTCTTCTATTAATTGCTTCTAATATTTATGAAATTAAGAATATTTATTGAATTGAAGTATAACTGTGACAATTTGCACTACTGAGCACCTTTTGCACTATATATAAATTAAAACAAAAAAATATATAAATTATAGATTGCTGTTTCCCTCCGATAGGCAGTACCTTTTTGCCTTTTGTTTTTGGCAACTTTAAGCTACAGCAATAAAGCTAAGCTCCCAGTCTGTTGGCACCTTCATAGCCTATAGACCTGCAGGCTGGAAAGATTTGTATTGCAGACTTCTTTCTTTTAATTTTTCATAGACTCCAAGCCTGATAAAGAGTTTTGGTGTCCTCAAAAGCTTGCATCATATTTTGTGTCAATCTGGCTGATCTCAGGTACTACACATGTTGTATTGTCGAAGGCTTTCACAGCCGGAGAACGATGGTTGTTGTGGGTTTTCCGGGTTGTATTGCCGTGGTCTTGCCAAGACCACGGCAATACAACCCGGAAAACCCACAACAACCAACTACACGTTGTCTTATTTACAGATTAACCATAGAACAGCAAGACTCAGGTCTGGTAGCACCTCAAAGCACAACCAGATTTCCAGGGTATGACCCTTTGAGAGTCAAATCTCCCTTATCTAACATACAGCATTATGAGATACATGGACATTCTGGCCATTTCTCCAGAACTACTCTCAGCAGCTACAGGAATAAAGGCAGTAAAACAAGTATTTGATGAGACTAATCAGGATTTGAGTGGCCATGAACAAGCCAAACCCTGCTTTTAATCAAGCTAACCACTACTATGGTTCAAAACCAAGCTAGCTACTGGTATCTCCCTCCTCCTTTTTATAATCTTACTACTTAAAACGAGTTAAGCAATCGCTATGCAGTACTCTCAGAAATCCAGAGGGGAAAAGAATTAAACTCATTAGCCTTACATACGATACAGACAAAACTCCAGAATAGCTATCGCACACTCCTAAGTATTTACATACGTCATTCGGTCACGGGTTTCATACCTTTAAGAGCTACATGACGGTCAGACATTCAACAGATGAAGTTTCTTCCATTTCCCTGCATTTCCAGGCAGATCTCCACCTGCTGAACATCCACCTGACACAAAACTGGTTCCAGAAACAGGAACTTCCTCTCAACTCACCCCCGCCCCGAATTCAGATTCTACCGCTACGCAAATGACCCACCGCGCCAGCCAGCCCGCCCCTCCATTAGGCTTCCCCGTACCTTGCTACGCCCCGCCACGGCCACCCGCTGCTGTGAATCGGGGGCAGGAAAAGACTGAGCGGGGACGTTCAGCATTTTTCCGACCGGCGCCCGCACAAACAGCCGCCGCACTCTTTAGCAACGACTTCCGGGCTTCGCCTAAGCCAATACTGAACGACGGGGACCTAACAGACCTACCGCGCAGGCGCAAAAGGGAGCCGCGTACGGTGGGCGTGGTTAAACTCTTGCCCAGGGGAAGAAGGGGCGGTGCTTGTGTTGATGGACGTGACTGGGTGCTTGAATTGACGGCCCGGGCTCCTCTGCTTTCCCTCTGCGTTTGCAGCCTAGTGCTGCTTGGTTCTCTGGATCGCTGACTTTCGGGGCGCGGCCTCAGCGTATGCGCATTTCGTAAATTCACGCGGAGATCCTTCATGCATACAGCTCTGTGGCGCGTGGGACTTTCTTTCCAAGCAAGGGTTCGACGCGCGAGGGCCTCGCTCCAGCAAGACCGTGAGAGGAACGGGGAGGCGGGAACCCCGCGTCCCTCCGTCACCTCTCGGAGTTCTGTTCCTAAGGCGGGTGCTTGTGTATTGATACCTTGTGTAGTGTACCCTTTTTCCAGAAAAAATTATCTGCTTTGAAGAAGCCAACACGAGTTAAAAATTGGTACATAAATAATAGGACTGAGTTTCGGGGTGCTCAGCCAGGAATCTTTATAATTTAGTACGCAACAAATATAACACAGTTGATTAAACCCTTGTTGAAATACAGTGTCTCAAACGAAAACTAAGAGAACTAGGCATGATTTACAAGAAGCTGCTTTATCCTCTGCCAGACCAGGGTCTTATAAAGATGACTGTTGTCTCCTCATAACTTTTTGTCATTTATAGTCTGCCTTTCTCACTCAGGGCCAAGCTACAAGTGACGAATGACACTTGAACAGCAAGTGTATTTCTCCCTGTTCACTTGCCCTCCACTCAATCCACTTGCCGTTCAAGTGTCATTCGTCACTTGCAGCTTGGCCCTGAGACTTAAGGCGGATTACACAGTGTGAGATTTAGTACAGGCAATATCAGGAACGTTTCCATAAACAATGTCATAGGATAAATAGATACAAATTCACAAAGACATAGTTTAAATAGGAATTCAATATAACATAGTAGACTAGCAGCACACAACTCTGCAGGGCCTTTCACGTCACCAGTTGCCTAATACTTTTAACTGGAGATTGAACCTGCATTCAAAGGAGGTTCATAGGCCACTGAGCTGAACTATAAACTCACTAGCTGGCCTCAGGCATTAGTGAGATATTATCTCTTTGATTTCCCTATTTGTTCACATATGAACACAATGCTGCTGGCTCATATTAAAGGGTTGTAAAGATTCTTTAGTTAAGATTATGTGAATTGCTTTGAGCATCATAAAGTAAATGAGCACCACACACATCATTAATATAATTAAAAGTGCCTGTAACAACAGCTTAACCTTGGGCACTGAAAGCCAGCCAAAATGGAAAGGTTTTGGTATCTGATAACCGGGGATGAGGTTGATAGCTATGAACCAGCCACCAAGAATATCTTCCCTGTATAATAGGAAAGTAATACATGGATCACGTAGAGGAGTGGGAAGAGCAGATACCACTTAATTTAAAAAATACAACTCGGAGCTGTAGTGTTTAAAAGTGTTGAATTAGGGTCTGGGACAAGGAGCTTTGAATCCCCACATTGCCAGAGCAGCTTTCTGGGTGACCTTGGACCAGTCACACATTCTCAGCCTAGCCTAACTCACCACGTTGTAGAGATAAATGGAAGAGAATTATGTATGCCACCTTAGGTTCCAATCGGAAAGGTGGAATATAATAAATTTTAAAAATAAGTTCTTAAGTTTAACAAGCCACATTTACTTAGGAGTAAGGTGATGGTGGAAAGTGCCATCAAGTCGTAGCAGACTTATGCCAACCTCTGCTGCAGTTTTCAAGGCAAGAGACTAACAGACGTGGTTTGCCATTGTTTGCCTCTGTATAGCAACCCTGGCCTTCCTTGGAGCTCTCTCATCCACCTACTAACCAAGATCGACCCTGCTTGGCTTCCAAGATTTGATCGGATCAGGCTTGCTGGACAGCCTGTATAGCTGTCCTATACTTGCTTGGGAGTAAATCCCATAATTAAACTCAGTAACATTGGGCACATATATAAGATTAAGCTACATGTATGATGCTTAAGAATACTGTAGATTTCACTTTTTCAGCTGAAATGCTTTTCTAAATAAAAGTATCCCAATTTTATTAAGTTGGCAATTGAGGAACCTTGAGAAAAGATAGTGGACACAATCACAAAATGGCTGCTATAGGAGCTGGTACCAGGTTTGTGGGTTCCAGCGCCCCATCCTCCTCCTCCACATTAGCAGTTATTCATGTAGCTACCTCTGCAAGAGAAGGTATTTTCATTAAATTTATGGAGCAGATGATATGGTGAAGAGACTGGTTTCAGAAGCACTTTTTTGTAGACATGTAAGACAACCAGACCCCAAATACTGCTATTATAAAAATAAAAAAACTTTTAATAAAGAATAATTTACATATAAATTAGCTTAAAATATTCTTACAGCATGTTGATCTTAATATTAAGTTAATGAATCCACACAAAGAACCACAATCATTTAGTACAGTGAATAGCACAGTTCTGCTCCTAAGAGTCATATTCCAGCTCTTCATTATCTTCTTCACTCTCTGAGTCTTCATAAAAGGAAATTGTGGCTTGGACAGGAAAGTTTCTCAGCAGCACTTCAGCTTCTTGATACAAATAGTCAAAGCACCTTGATTTGGGCCAGAATAATCTAAAATAAATACATAACATGGTGGGTTTTTAAAATTTTACTATTTAAAGGGAAAGCCATACTGTGTACAGTCTTAATCGCATGGCAAATAAAGACATCTTTATTACTTTTGGTACAAAGAAAATACAAAGATTTAGGGCAGGTAAAGATTACGTTTGTTTAAAAGAGAATAAAAACTAATTCTATTATCACAACCTGCCTCAGAGTCTGTTACAAAATATACTGAGGTTATATGTAAAATGCTAATGATGCTCAGATCTCTCTTCCACACCCACAAACCTTTTTAACATGATGTTATTATCCAAACACCACCACCAGTATTGGAGACACAAAAGGTGCTGTGGCTCAATGGCAGAGCATCTTCTTGGTATGCAGAAAGCCCTGGGTTCAATCACCAGCATCTCCAGTTAAAGGGATCAGGTTGCAGGTCATGTGAAAGACCTCCGTCTAAGCCCCTGGAGAGCTGCTGCTAGTCAGAGTGGACAATACTGATCCTGATGGAACCATCCAGCAGATCCTGATGAAGGCAGCTTCATGTGATCAAATACTTCTAGTCACTGAAACTTTACAATGCAATCCCAAAGAGAGTTAGACCCTTCTAAGACCATTTACTCCAATGGATTTAGAAGAGTGCAATTCTGCTTAGGACAGCACTGTTAGTTCTATGAACCCCATCCTGCAATGAGCATATGAGGGCTATTTCAGCTTTCCCAAATAATTGCAACTTTCTCTTCAGAAGCTGCTTTTTAAACTTCACTTTCTGTCTAATTCTCCCTACAAATGCACCCTCCCTGGGCATTATTTGCCCCACTATTTATGACTAGGGAAGAATGGAACTGAAAATGCGGCTGGGAATCAGTATGCAGGCCAATGATTCTTCCCACAAACGCACCCCTGCTCCCACATTAGCGTTATGAGACAAACTCAGCATGTTTACTTCATAATATGTAGCTCCATTCTTATTTTCCATTAGCTACAGCTACAAAATTACAACACAAAATGGAAATTTAATGAGACATTTGACCACACATATCCAAACATAATCAGAGGCATTTCGCATCTAAGGTTTCCACACAATAAAATATTAAGTGACGTTTCTAACACAAAATACTTTTGAAGAGTTCAGTTCTGGTAACAGTAATACTTTTGCATACATATTTCAGAGAATATTGGAAGACAGACGTAAGTGCACTGTACACTAAGGGATAGAACCTGTCACCCTGATTGTACAATGGAGGACTGACTACCTGGGCCACTGCTTTCCCAGCTGCCATGATGAAAGTTTCCTACATACTGAAATAAACACTATCCTGCAAGATTTGTAACTACTCACGTACAATTGTTATTGAACAGTTGCTGCTAATTGCACATATACCAAATATACCCTAATAGCATTAAATGGGAAATTAAGGCATGAGTCTTGATGCATATGAGCTATCATAAATCCCACACAAGAGCCAGTATGATTTATGCACACAAGGCAGTTGGAAAACTCTGCCACTAATAGCATCTCGGAAACCCACAACTAAGGGATACAGTCAGTCAGGTTCTGAAATTCTAGTGTATTAAAGTGGCGCAGTGCAATGAATAAATAACAATACTGTTATAAGCATATCAAATCACATAAACAATGTGCAATAAACAGCTCAACATCGGCCAATTCAGAAATATCCAATGGTGCAATCAAGTTCATATCAAAGTTCAAAGCAGAAATGAAATGTAAACAGCAAACCAGAGAAGCCGTGAGGACCCCTCGTTCCTGTTCAAGGTAAGTTCTTAGATAGATGTACTCTTCTCATTTTCTTTCAACAGGTGGAACAAAGAGATGGAACACTCTGCAGGACCGAGACCCGACAAGGAACCAGTCATCAATAACGCTTGTTTCCAGACTGCATCGGGGCCAACAGACCTCCTCACCAAACATCTCTGAGGACTGCAAATGTATAAGAATTTCACTATTGCCACTGTTACAAACTTCAGCAGCAGTCCGCCACACCTCTTCTAGTTGGCCATGCGCATGAACTTGGTTGCACCATTGGATATTTCTGTATTGGCCGATTTTGAGCTGTTTATTGCACACTGTTGTGATTTGATATGCTTATAACCGTATTGTTATTTATTCATTGCACTGCGCCACTTTAATACACTAGAATTTCCGAACCTGACTGACTGTATCCCTTAGTTGTGGGTTTCCACTTTGATTACTCAGGTTGTTGCTAAGGGAGCTTCCTTTTGTTTTATACTAATAGCATCTCAGCAGCATTTCCTGCGTGCACCTTAATACACAAATTGGAACTGCAAGAAGTCATTTCAGAGCTGAAATTACAATATGATGTGAAGCTCTCCACACCCACTTCATTGATTTGTATCTGATAGTTCATGGAGTCCTTAGATGAGGTGAAAGAGCATACAAAATACTTAAGATTCTATTCTATAAGGTTCTATTGGTTTTAAATTGTAAGGTTTTAACTGATGTGTAAGACATCTTGAGCCACAAGGAAAGGCAGGACATGGATCTGACTCAGCCACTGAAGTTCAGTATAATATATCTCACAGGAGTCCTGTTTGGCAGGAAATGGGCCATGTACTACACTATGCCACTATGCACCTGATTCACCCACCAGGTGAAACAGGTAAACCTGTACCAGATAGTTTAAGAAACTATCTTAAACTATCTAGGTGAAAACCTGTTTCACCTAGTGCAAGCAAGGAGAAGCAGATTTGAGGGAGATAGAGCTATATGGTAATGAACCCCCAAGTCCTTGGGATATGGTAAGAAAGATATGCCCCAAATAATTAAACAACATGAAGGCATTAAAAACAGCTTGTTGAAAGCATGGGGGAGAGACTCACACATCTTGGGAAATGGAAATGAGGCAATGTGGTATAAAGATTTCAGAGTTGGACTAGGATCTGGGAGAGCCAGGTGTGAATCCCCACTCTGCAGTGGAAGCTCAGTGGGTGATCTTGTGAGAGAGAGACACTGTATGCTTAACCAACCTCTTAGGGTTGTTGTGAGGATAAAACTGAGGAGAGGATATTGATGTAAACTGCTTTGAGTCTCCATTGGAGAGAAGGCAGGATATAAAGGAAATAAATACATTTTCAGTCTCCAAGACTGCTTGAGGTCTGGGGCTGTGAGCAACAGGAAAAAATACTGTATAATTGTGTTGTATAATCATTACACTTTCTTTTCGCTTTGGCAGATGGACTTTTGTCTCAATATATAAAGCCCAAAAATGAGCTTTGTATGATTTGAAATATTTTCACCTTGAAGCTGTTCTATGTAGAAGTATAATCTCTATAGCGGACATTGTTTTCTGGATGGCCGTCTGTACCGTTAATGGCTGCTCAACATGCAGAAATTAAGCAAGTGAAGCAGTCCTTCTTTCACTCTAGAAGCATCGACCTGTTGAATTTCTGCCAGTTAATTAATAGGGCAGCTGATATAGGAGCACCACCACACACACAAAAAGATAATCTTGCTGAGAACTTTAAAAAGAATATTTATGCTTATGTCTTACCTGACTGGGTGTGTATACTGTGTAAGTTTTGCTGATTCCCTTGAAATTTCAGGAAGGCTGCACAGCTAGAAGTTTGAGTAGAAAATGTTATTTACTCAACAGTGGTGAAATAATACAACGAACAGTTCAGGTTAAGGCATTTTCACAAGCCACAATGCCAAGTAATTAAACACTGTAAAGTTCTGAGTGCAAATCAACCTTTTTGTTCATTTTAGCCAACATAAACTTTACATTCAAATTAAATGCATACACACTGTACAGAAATCAATTAGGTACGTTCAGATTTAGATAACATTTGTGAAACCGTCATTTACACTGCCAGCTTAAAAAAAAAAGGCAACCATTGGTTCCCACCAGATGCTTCAGTAAAATTTGAATGGTGGCACCTCTGGCACTGCCATATCATCTATAGAGGTTCGGAGGCGGTTGCTTTGCTGGTTTTAGTTTGTAAACCGATCACCGTTTCATGGAGCTTCATCGCTTCCCTCCGGCATGCATGCGAGGGGCATCTGCCCTGGACGTTTGGGACGAAGGAGCTGTTCAGCTCGTACAACTTGGGGGAGGGGGCTGTCGTCGCTGATTATTGTCAGAATAGACACACTCACCGCAATGTGGTTTTGTCCGAACTGCCTTTCGGTATCTTTGGGGGTGGCGATCCAAGGTCTCCAGAATCCTTCCAACCTACAGGATCAAACAATATACAGTTAGCTAAGCTGGATGACTTCCCTCCGGTTTCCCGCGCGATCTACGGAACAGAGAAAAGCAACCCCCAAGGGTAAGATTTCAGGCGCAGGTTCCCCGGGCCCCGCGTGGGGGGGATGCCCTGGACGAAAGCGCGGGTACCCTTGTTGACTTTTACAGCAGATCCGGCAGCTCAGCGCTTCGGCTGAAGGAGAGCTACAGTGGCAGAACTGCGAACTCTCCATGCTCCTTCCTTTACAGCGTTCAGCCGGTCCAGGTGCCGCTGCTGCGCCTTGCCCGTAGCCTCTCTCTGCCCTGTGCCGATTTGTCCCGGACTGGCTTGTGGACCGGCTCTCGCCCGAAGCGGGGTTTTTATATCCCCTTGCGGAGCAGTCTGCTGGCCACCTTATCTCATTTGCTGGAGAGGTAAACAAAAAGGCTGCGCGTGAAAGGGTAAACAAGGAGCGTGGGCGCGTGCAAGCCCCAAATGGCCCAGGGAGCGGTTTGGCGAGGCGGCGTTAATCACACTTGAGCAGACACATGGCTCTGGCCATTAGTCCACGCTTGGCCCTCTCGGCCGGCCCATAGCCCCCGTGAGAAAGCGCCAGGGACTCTCTGGAGTTTGTGCGCCGTGTTTTTGAAGGGCTGCTCTTCAGAAGGGGGGGGGGCGGAAGGCTGAGACAGAGAGAGGCTTCTTATGCTGGAAAATGTCTGCAAGGAAGTTTTTAACATTTGGCCCATAGACTGCAGAGGAGGTGCATATGATGCAGTGCAACAAGCCCCTGCATTTTTGCTTGGAAGGAAGTCGCACTTCAGTTAACAGGGTTCCCTGTAGGTTTGCACGGGACTGTAGCTCTGCAGCACAGTCCTATAAATGTTTACTCTGAAGCAAGTCCCACTAAATTCAGTGAGATTTAACGCCAGGTATGTAGGGTTACATTGAAAGGGTGTGTGTGTGAAATCTGCTTATTACTGGGTTGGAATTACATTCATAAGGTTTGTTCTATTAAAATTAATAGAGCTTTTTTGAAGAGGAAGAACTGAATAAAAGGACTTTGTAACAGCAGAACTGAATCTGTGTGACTGTTCATTACTTTCTACAGATTGTCCTTTATTACAACATTTTGTGTATATACATATTTTTATGCATTTATGCATTTATTTTAAAAGATCTATAGCAGTATTATGTTATGTTATGTTCAATCACTTGTCTTTCTGCATTTTCAAGGAACTCTAATCTCTTTCCTACTAGATTTTGCATGCATGTATGAGTACATACATCTGCACATAACAGAATATACCATCAAACACAGGTTGCATGTTGCTTTCAGAATAGAGAAAAAGTAATGTATGCAGCAACCCTAAAAATCACATATTGCTTGTTTTCTGGCACCCAGGTACTCCTTATTCTGACATTACTGAAAGTCAGTTTGGTGTAGTGGTTAAGAGCAATGGGACTCTAATCTGGAGAACGGGGTTTGATTCCCCACTCCTCCACTTGAAGCCAGCTGGGTGACCTTAGGTCAGTCATAGCTTCTAGCTCTCTCAGCCCCACGCACCTCACAGGGTGTTTTGTTGTGAGGATAATAATGACATACTTTGTAAACCGCTCTGCTTGGGCATTAAGTTGTCCTGAAGGGCGGTATATAAATCTACTACTACTACTACTACTTAAGGCATTTTCAGAAGGAAAATGGCAATGGCAATGGACTGGATGTGGGCAAGGAGATTCAGAAAACTGCTCCTACATTTGTCCCATATAAGACTATATATAAGATTGGCAAAAGTTGTAGTAGAGCCAGGTGGACAGGGGATAACCAGACAATGATTTCATATGGAAGCTCCCAAAAGAACCACTACAGTATGTGAGGCAAGGTGGAGCAAGAACTCCATGTGGAATCAACCTTTCATTTATGAAATCAGTCATATTCTCTTTTTTGCCTATTAAAAATAAATCATTATCTCTCTTCTAAAAGAAAGGCTTTCCTTAAATTAAGTATTTAGGTACATTCATGTTGTCAAATTGCAACCAACATATGGCAACCCGAGCAAGGAGCTTTCAAGGCAAGTGAGAATCAGAGGAGGTTTGCCATTGCCTTTCTCTGCTGAGTTTTCCTTGGTATCTCCCTATCCAAGTACTGACCCTGCTTAGCTTCCAAGATCTGACAAGAATAGACTATCCCATGCCACCTTCACTTCCAAATTCAGTATTCATACCATTTTCAAACATACAATGTGAAAAAATACCAATTGAAATAAACATGGCATATACATTTTCTAAACAAATGTCCGGGGTCTGAGCCCCAGCCCCCAGACTTGACAAGAGGGAACAGCAGGTCAACCGGGCTGACGGGCAAACAGAGGGGGCAGCCAGCAGCCAGCAGGTCAACCGGTCACCCAGCAGGCAGTAGGTCAACCGGTCTGACTGGCAAGCAGAGGGGGCAGCCTGGGGACAGCAGGTCATCCCCTCCCACGGGCAAATGGAGCCAGAACCTGCCGGCGCCAGGGGCAAGAGGCAAAGGCCCAGGGCCTCAGGAGTCAGGGGGAGACAGAGAGAAGCCAGCGAGTCCCACTCCCCTGGGGAAGGAAAGGGGACTAAGCAAGGCAGAAGGGGGCAAGGGCAGAGGGATTGGGGGCCCAGCAGTCACCCACCCAAAGACCTTACCTAAGGAGGAGAAGCAGCAGCAGCCCCAACAGCCCAAAGCCACGCCCCAGCTAGAAAATAGTAGCCTGGCCCAGGAGTTGCCAGAAGCCAAGCCACTCCAGGTGGGGCTATTGGAGGCACTCTGCAGGAAGCCCTGGGCAACCAGCCAAGGAGCCGCAGCTGGACCCACCTTCAGCCATCAGCTCAGCCAGGGAGGCCGAGCTGCTAGCCAGGGGACTGCAGCTGGACAGGCCTTCAGCAATCAGCCAAGGCAGGGAGGCTGGGCAGCCAGGGAACAAGGCACAGCTGGTGCTGGTCAGTGGGGCCAGATCAGCTACCCCAGCTGCAACTGCTTGGTGCAGCCCAAGACTGGGCTGGAAGAGGGGTGGGGCAGTAGAAGGAAGCCCTATAAAAGCTGGCTGGGAAGAGCCCTGTGGTGGTGGATGTGAGTAAGGAGTGATAATGTGGAGTGAGAGTGGTGCAATGCAAGAGTGGAGGTTTGGAGGAGAGTTCTGGAAGGAGGGGATGAAGAAGGACACAGGGGGCAAGCAGGCCAGGTTGAGCAGGCCAGCGAGTGGACTGAGAGGGAGTCTGGGTGAGGTATACCGCCCCTCCTTTCACAGAGCAGGGTCCTGCAGCATCCCTGGCCCCCCTATGACGTCAGGAGCAGACCGCCCAATGCCACGCCCAGCGGCAGCAGCGGCAAGCCCTGACAACAAATAATTTTTTTTAAAATATACCAAGTTTTTATTCTATGACACAAAAATTATTTTAACTTCCATAGGGCTTGTCAGGGAACAAAGTATTATTTAGTGTCTCTGCAGCACTGCAGTACATATATTTCACTAGTTTATTTTAGTTTCAGAACTTTGTGAAGTAGATTTTGCTGCAAGAGAACGATGTGTTCAAGGACACCCAGTGAGCTTCATAGCTAAGTTAGGATTTGAACCCAGGTCCCCCAGGTTTAAATGCAATGGTCAGTCCATATTGACTTCCAAGGATCTCTTGCATCTGAACTCTGACAAGCTGTGTGTGCCTTGAGCTTAGGGCCATATATCATGCACATATATGTGTTTTTGTAACGAAACACAGCTTTGGGAGAAAATATGCATAAAATGTAAAACAGTACAAAATAGAAGTCTTAAATATGTAGTTCTGAATGGAGTGCTAGGAACTTCAACACTGTGTAGTAAACAGCTGTACTGCCAATGTGCACAAATATTCTATCCTCCGATGTCTACCTGTTGAGGACCAAAGCCATATTCCTACATGACCCCACTGCTAGGGGGAAAGCATAGAGTCCACACAGCTGTGCTATGAAAAGTGAAGTGGAACTGGTTGCTTTGTGTTAGAGAATTTTGGGGGGTGCTCTATTGTTTTCTATATGTGGTCTAAATTGACTAAAGAACTTACAAATAAAACTCTCCTCCCTGTGTGCTTATCACCCCCATTCCATCCTGTATTTTGGTTGTAATAATATGAAGGCCTTGCTGTGTACAGTCAGTTTGCACTCTGAGAACAATAAAGGCTACATATGTTTCCTCCTGCCCTGTTCTCGGCCTTGGGTATGTTCTTCCTCAGCAGTATAGAGATAACCACGGAGTCTTTCTGATAGTTTACATAATACAACCTGAAAGGAAACAATCTCAACCTATTAATTTATCATGTTCCGAACATCATGAGACTTTCACTTGATTGTTTATATATTCTTGTAATAATCCTCTGTACTGTAAGCAATTGTTTACTTGCATCATGCCTGTGTGATGGTATAAATGTAGGTGCAGCCTGTTTATTGGCATGCACCCTGCAGTAATAGTGTGTACATCAGGCTTATTTGAGAACTTCTCATAATAAACCTTTTCTACTTCTAAAATCACCAAGTTTGAAGCCTTGATTTATTATTCAGACAAGGAGAGACGGGGAACCTCGTAACTGGCAAACAGAGGTAATAAAAGTTTTCCCCAAGTTTACTCAGTCCTTTCCTATCACTGGGCTTTTAAAATGTGCAAACCAGGAACTTTCTCTGAAATGACACTGCCCTGATTCAAATGTTCAGACAGAAACAAAACTCATACATCCTGAGGAGTTAGGTGTGTTAGTCTGTAGTAGCAAAATCAAAAAGAGTCCAGTAGCACCTTTAAGACTAACCAATTTTATTATAGCATAAGCTTTCGAGAATCAAGTTCTCTTCATCAGATGCCTGATCAAAACTGGGCAGATACAGAAAACCTTTTCATTGTAAAGACCTCATAGGTGCAGGTGGACCATAGATGGAACCACCATAGAACAGTGTAGCACTTTTAGATACCTGGGGATTACCTTTAGCAAAACTCAATCTTGGAGGGCGCATTTGGCAATAACCAAATCTTCAGTTCTTAGATACGTAGGCGCCATTCTGAAATTTTATCATACAAAAGGAGGTTTTTCAATACCCGACACTGAAAATATATCTGAGCAAGGACATCCCTCAACTCCTTTATGGCATAGAGGTCTGGGTTGGAAAGATTGTTTTATTACATCTTTGGAATCTATTCAAATCCATTTCTTAAGGAGAATTTAGCTTTACCTGCAGCTTTTATGTGAGCAGAGCTTGGTCTGCCCTCAGTCAAAGCCTGTGTACATCTAACCCTGCTCAGTTTCTGGAGGAAGCAGCGTAACAATAATACCAATCCATTATACAGGTTATGCTATGAAATTATGCTGGAAAATGAGGCTGTACAACTAGCCAGCTATAATAACATCCTTCAATATTACTCCATCTGTGACAATTCCCAGGGCATCCCGGTTGTTGGCTTTAACATTCAGGACTGGGTGTTCCACTGTGACGCCATAATTGATAGGCAGGCAATCTCTAATTCTAAATTCTCCCAATGGTTTAAACTGTTCAAGAAGCATCACATTTGATCCCCCCATTTGATCAACATCCTTACTTACAACCTTAGAACAGCATTTACCTCAATACAGTTTCAAACTATGCCCACAGCGCTGTTAGCTGGTCGCTATACCAAAACACCACAAGCCCTCCGCTACTGTATTTGTGGTGCCTATGTTGTAGAGGATTTACCTGCCCACTCTATGCAGAGCCAAGGAATAAATTCCTAGCAGAGTTTTTTAATCAGTTTAAACTCCTCTTCAGACTCTGAGAAGTTGTTTTTTCTCCCGTCTGATACTGCTGCATTTGGTTGTTGTGGATTTTCCCGGCTGTATTGCTGTGGTCTTGGCATTGTAGTTCCTGACGTTTCGCCAGCAGCTGTGACTGGCATCTTCAGAGGTGTAGCACCGAAAGACAGAGATCTCTCAGTGTCAAACTGTGGAGAAGATGTTAGCAGGTAATTTATATCTACTCAGGAAGGTGGGTTTGGGTTGCGTCATCCTGTAAGAGTTTCCCAGGGTGTGGAATGCTAATAGAATGCTAATGCTTCGCTGTATCCTGAGGAGGTTCTTTTGCATATGGATTGGTGCTTGATATGCTAATCATCTCTGCAGGGCTATTGTAAGATGTAGAGTATTTTGTTAGCCTGGTGTTTTTGTAGACTGCTGCATTTGTTTCTTATAGAGTCTCTCTTTTCTCCAGCCAAGAAAATTTGGACTATAGCTGTTTCCGCTGATAGCGGTGCTTTTATCTAACTGATATTTTCTGTTTAGATCATTTTAATCTCTTAATATTTGTACGTATGTTTATATGTTAGATTGTTTTATGTGTTTTTTATGTATGGATTGTAACAGCCTTTGGCCACAAACAATAAACCTACCTACATACCTTTTCATTGTGGTTGGGGCTTCACATGCCTGTAGGAATGTTGAATCCTGAACCTCATGGGAAGTGCCTGTGCTAGGGCAACTAGTTTTACCCCACTTGTTAAATAAGTGGTGCTGCTTTTGCTACTTCTTCAGCCTCTAAAGATAACCTTATGGGCTAGTGCTGTAAGGCAGTAGTCCAAAGCTCACATATTTGGAAGCAGATTCCATAGGCATGTAGTATTTCCATCAGGGTGCCTATTACATAGACCTAGCATATGTTGTTGTTTTTAATTTTTTATTTTATTAGTTTTTCCACATAGGATACATAAATAATTAAACATTAACTAAACTGGTGTTAATTATTGATTATCAATTAATTAATAAACACAAACAATACATAAATGGGGGAAACCAAAACTCAACGATCAATGCATGATTGCATCACCATAACTGGTGAGCCAAGTGATATAGATAACAAGTACCTGAAAAATGAGTGAATCAAACAAACCATAAATAACAAGTGTCTTGAAGATAAGAGAATCAAGCAGACTATAGAATGTACATAATGCAATATTTTCAATAAGCCTAATATAATATCTAAATTTCAACCTGTACCCCCCAAAGATTCAAGGGAAATTTATCAAAAATTTCCCCAACTACATAATTGTATACAATTTAAAGAGAGAATATGTAATCCAAAAAGAATTTGTTGGGGCCGGGGGCCAGGGAGACATTCAAACATGAGCATCTAACTGGCTCAAAGTAAATATAAGATTGAACATGTGTTGTTTATGGTTCATTTGGCTCCAATTTTCCTCTTTTATTGGGTCCTTATGAATATTTCATCTGTTTGGGGGATGGTTTGTGATGCCTTTGAACTAGAGCTGTTGATTAGCAGTAAGAAAGTTTACAAAGCAAGTACATAGTAAAAACAAAATACCATTAAGTGGGGAAAATACAGTTGTGGGGGGAGGGCATAATTCTCCTGGAGTATTAAGAATGTGTTGATGCTTAACTGGCAAAATGGTATTCCACAATAATTCATTGAAGCCAGAAGCTTAGATGTTGTTTCAACAAATACTGGAGAGACTGGCAATAGACTAGGGTCGAATCCACATTCACCCATTACCCGCATGTTTATCGGATATTTTCCGTTTGCCTCCAATCCGTGATTTTTTTCTCTTCGTTCACATCCCTGCTTCCAATTCGCCTTTCTCGCGCGTCCCTCCGGTCACACGGCCGCTCGAAAACTGCTTTTTTGGGCGGGACCTTTTTTCCCCGCCCATTTTTTAAAAATTTTTTTGAGCTCACTTTTCCGTTATTTCGATCTTGTGTTATAAAGAAACATCATTGAAGATAATGATGCCTCTCTTTCCCCCACTGACAGCACTGATGGCTCTTCCGTTTCTTTTTTGGACATTTTGAAGCATGCGGGAAGCTTTCGTGGGCATTTCCTATGCAGGACAGTTCAGTGCTCGAATTTTACTGAAGTTTCACAAAGCCAAGCTTTGGGCGGGTTCAGGCCGGTCAGTCACTTTGGATGAAGAGGCTGGTTTGAAAGGTGGTTTGAAAGGTGCAGTTTGAAAGGCTGGTTTGAAAGGTGCGGGTTGCATGTCTGTGCGAGTGGAGCGTGCCGAGACGCCACCCAGCCGTCCGCTCCCCCTTCCCCCCTCTCCAAGACTGGAGCGGCAGCACCTGCGGGGTAAAGCCGGCTTGGTGGCCAGAGGGCCGTTTACCCCAAGGGGGGAAGGCTGCGCCCCCTCCCCTCCCGCGGACCGCCGCGCTGATGGGCGACCTCGCAGGGGCAGGCGCCCCGCGAGCTGGGCCTCTGCGTGGCGAGCGCCTGAGCCGGAGTGCCCACAGTGGAGAGGGCGCCTCGCAGCGCAGCGCATCCTCGCCCCCCGGCAGCGCAGCACTGGCTCACTGCAGAGAGAGGCTTGGAGGGACGCGGCTGTCTCCTCGGCCGGCATCCCCGGCCCGCCGCCGCCGCTTCTCTTGGCAGCAGTTTTTAAAATCCCTGTTCGTCTTCAGCCCCCCTCCGCGGATGTGCCAGCCCACGGGCCAAGCCACCTTTGCTGTCCCGGCAGCCCCCGCAAGCCCTGCCGTTTGGCTCAGCCGGGGATGCCTCGGCCAGTCCCTTCTCCGCTCTGAGCTGGGAGCCTCCAGCTGCGCCCGGGCTTTGACTCGGTCTGCCGGGCACCTTCTTGACCCCGGCGGGAGAGGAGGCGAGCGATGAGCCCGCCGGCTTCCCAGCGCCTCCAGCCCCGCCGCTGGGGCGGCCCTCGGCAGCGACTGTTTTCTTTATTTTGAATGATTGATTCACTGTAATTTCGATATTACAGTAATATAAAATAAAAAAATAAAAAACAGTTAAAAAGGAAGTTTTGCGAGTCCGTTCTGATGATGGATTCACCCCAAAATGATTTTTCATACTACCAGATTTGATTCAGAAACAGCATAATCAATAAATCCAATGCTATGAAGTCAAAAACAGTCTTTTGCAGACTACGGAGCACTTGCAAGTTGAATCAGCCAATAGGAACTCTCAGAACGGCCGGAGAGACAGGAAGGGGGGGTGGTTTTTAAAAAAACCGCGTAAATTGCGCATTGGACTGTTCACGGCCACCGTGAAACTCCCGTTGAAAAACTGTGACCACATATTCGGGAGAAATGCGAATGAAATGCGTCTGTTTAATGAGGTAATGTGACCGGCACTCAAGATTGCGGGGAGAATGCGGGGAAAACGCGGAAAAAAAGAAGTAATGTGGATTTGGCCTAGTACTCCTGCAGGGAAAAGTGTGTTTATGCCCCTCGAGAAATTGCTGCACTCGATTACAGCAGCTAGTGCCCTGATGGAACTGGAACGCTTCTTGGCTTTTTGGAACTTAGGAAGGCAATTGAGGAGATGCCTCAGGAGACAGAGGTGGTTCTGGAGTGGTGGGTTCAGAGTCTGAGTCAGAGAGAGAAGGCAGAGTTACATCCCAAGCTGACAGTGCTGTCCCATTTTCTTGGGTCTTTTCCTGGACATTGAAGAAGGCCTTTGCAGGTGTCCGGGATGTTGTTTCCTGGGGTGTTTGTAGAACCGTAGCCTACCCCTTGTCTGACTTTTTCGATTTCCCCCCTGCTGAGGAGAATCCAGTGCCCTGGTCCTTGATATCCCTTCACTTTTCTCCATAACAGTAAATAGGAACCATTCAATAATACTAGAGAAACAAAATGGCTTCACTTGGGGATACTATGAGGAGGGGCAGCCCTGCTAGTGGTTAGTGCAGCTTGAGAATTAAGCCTACCTGTTCATCTGGCTAGACCACCTTGAATTTTGTTTCTCAGTCACTATACGGTACTAAAATAATGTGAGGTTATGATTTTATAGCTTTTTTAAAAAGCCTATAAAATGTTATAGAGGATATTGAAGAGTGTTTTGGAGGTGGACAGAGGTACAGACTTTTTGTCTTCAATTAACTTTATTCAGCATTAGGTCTTCCCATCATTCTTACCTCAGCCCCCCCTCTCCCCCGCACAGTACCCTCTACATCTTACCCCCATACAAGGGATCTCCATCCTGGAAAACAAAAGAAATCCTATCCCCACCCTTTGCTTCTCCTACACAGTCTCAGTGATGACGGAGAAATTGAGGAGAAGTGGGACTCTTCTGCTTCATTTTAATATTGAAATAACTTTTAAATTACCATTTGTATTATGTTACCCTTTCAACAATCCTGTGAGGAAGATTACTGTGTCATACTCAAATTGAACATATGGGGCAATGAGGAAAAGAGCGAGTGTGGCTTACTCAAGACCAGAAAATGAATCCATGTGTTCCAGTGCAATTTGAATACAACTCTCTTAGACCCAAGTCCAGCTTCCTACTATTTCACTGCTCCTTTTATCATTCAGCTATTAATGTTAGAGGGGAATATATGAAATGTAATGTCACAATGACTGTTTGCTTGCCTATATATGTGATGGAAAGTTACAGTGTAGTTCCAATGGACTTAGACTGTAATAACTCTGCACAGAATTGCATTGTTGGACTACCAAGCAGTTTTCCAAGCAGTGAACTAAAAACTTGTATTGTCATTTTAACATTACATTTTTTAAATTCTTTAACTGAAACAACGGCACATGACAAAAAAGGAACACAAAAACTAGCTCTGAAGGCCATAATGTAGCTTAAGTATATTTATATATAAGTATATATAGTATGCATATGTTACAGTGAATGTTCAATATTTGGTGAATATATGTCAGTGCTGATCATTTAAGTTCATTTTGGGAATGTCCATATATTCCCTCTTTTTAGTCATTTACCACTGAAAGCTGATAATTGCATTCAAGTGACTTTTAGTGGTCATCAGTGTTTCTATGAGATTTCAGATATTTACAGAATTTGCTTGGGATTTATCAAATTTCAGGACATTCAATATCACGGGAACAAAGCTGTAGCTATAACACAAATTGAATCAAGGAGTATTTTTGTAGTCCATAATACTGTGCGATGTAACAAGGACACAGTTAGATCTGAACAGATTTGAGTTTGTTATTCCAAATGAGGAGTGTTCTCCCAGATGGCTTAGGGTGAGATTTGGCAGGATGGTGTTAATGGCACTCTTACATGGGAATATCTGGCTGGAAAACATTCCACTCCTTCATATTTGCTTCTGAACTAACAAGGTTTGGACATTGTTCCTCATCACTACTGAAACATGATGCATTATGTGTCTTTTATTTGTATATAGTGAAAAGGAAACTACTAGCTGGAAACACAAAGAATATAATGGCACTGTGTGCAATACAGATCTTACGTTTGCAACCAGCATTTTGCTTTGCTTCATTGAGTTTGGCAGGAAAACATCCAAGCTAATTAGTTTGTCACCTCTTTATCACTGATGACTCTGTAATGTTGAGAACTTTTTATTACAGAAGACTCCACAGTCTTGATACCTGGCCATTTTCAACTCAGGTCCAGTTGAAAAGGACTCAAGTCCTTTTTTTTTCTTGAAATCAATACAAATTAAATCAATCAATTTAATGAGCTGTTTCTTGGAGATTTTCACAGTCAAGCTGCATGTTTCTGGATGCATTCAAGATTAAATTGCATAACATTGCGCCTGATGCAGCCCTGATTGATATTCAGAGTCAATACACATATGGCATCATTCAAACTGGAAAAGCATTTTAGGAACTAGCATGTATGTGTGAAAAGACAAGCATGGAGAAAGCAATACACATGATCATCATGACTGCTGAAATGCTGCTGTCAAGGGGACTGCTGCTAGATCATCCGCTTTACGCATTCTGTTTGCCCAAGAATTGGGAATGCTCTTATGTATAGCAAAAGTATATTATGTGTCCTCAGAAACCAGAAAGAGTAGAAGTACAACAAACACCATTTTCTCAACAATTGTAGCCGCTTTCTGACAATGGGACCATAATCTGGTTAGGCAAGATAAGCCAGTGACAACAATTAAAGGCAATGGCATCTCTGAGCACAGAAATGTATGTTATATGTGTGGTGGTGGAGAGTGCCCTGAAGTCACAGCTGATTAATGGCAACCCCTGCTGGGGTTTTCATGGCAAGAGACCGAGGTGGTTTGCCATTGCCTGCCTCTGCAACCCTGGTCTTCGTAGGAGGTCTTCCATCTAATTACTAACCAAGGCCGACTCTGCTTAGCTTTTGAGATCTGACGAGATCAGGTTCACCTGGGCTATCCAGGCCAGGGCATGTTATATGTAATGGAAGCCAAATAACTTATTTTTTCAGGGGCGGGAGGTGGTTTATGAGCAGAGTAATGGCTGGAGGCAGAGGGTTTTTTTCTTTTTTAAAAAAGAGGTCCCGGTACTCATGATATTTACTTCCTTGGGGGCTCAAACCCATTAGCCAGAACAGCTGCTGGTACTGTGTAATAGCACATACCACCAGAAAAAAGGCCCAGGTTAGAGGAAAATTGCTGAATTCTTTTCCTGCCTGCTGCCTCTCCATTGCTTTTCCTTTTGCAGAAATCCACATGAGTGTTGACTCTCACAAGCACACACTTGGAATCTGAAAGTTGGTCTCCCTTTAGTAATTGTCTCAATAGTGCCTTTCTATTGTACGTATTATGCATCACTCTGATTATGATATTTTGAATTTATACTGCAATCCTATGCATAATTCTCTGGGAGTAAATCCCATTTTACTCAATGCAATGTACCTCTACATAAACTTGCACAGGATATGGCTGCTTGTTTCTGTCCTGAAGATCAAGAAACATTGACATGAACAAATCAGTTTCGTGACTGAAGCGTGAATCAGAATTTTAATCAAAGTGTGTTGATTTGGTATTTCAGAAGAAGGGAGGTTGGAGTTTTGTGACAATAAGAAATCCTACTAAGAGAAAACAAGAAACACTGTGTTGGATCCTATGAATCATGAGCACTAAGCATTTGCCCAGACAGCTTCTCCTTTTCTCCCAGTTCCCCCCTTTGACCCATGAGAAGTATTGGCAGTGGTGGTGGAGGAAGCACCTCATGGACAAAAAGCCACATGGCACAGCTGGCACAAGAGCTTCTGCTGGTGGTGGGCAGGCTTGAAGATGTGAAGATATCTTGATGGACCAATTATCTGATGTTGGACTATTGGTCTATCAAGGTCAGTATTGTCTATTTATACTAGCATTGGGTCTCCAAGGTATCAGTCTGAGGTTTTTCACATCACCTACTAATTGGAGATTGAATTCAGGACCTTTCTACATGCAGAGCGCTGCTACCATTCAGCCACTGCTCCTCCCCATTTCCCATTGCTTCTCTGCAATCTCCCATGGCATGCCATACGATTTTTAGTCTATGAGGATCCCTCAAATTAACAATACCTTTGGTGGGGTCACAGGGTCTGCATAAAGAAGAGGAGGGCAGAGAAAATCCGTTTCTGTGATCAGATCCATTGGATTCAACCCCTTGACTTTTCAGCATTGTGTCTCATTAAAATTACTTTAGATGAGGGAAAAGGTTGCAAATGAAAGAAAGATGAGATCCACTTTACTGTGGTTGCATTGGAAATATCAAAATGTCTATATTAAGTGTGAAATATAACTCAAGACTATGCCTCTCTTTAAAAAAGATAATGCTCGACTTCTTTCATGTAATATGTACTCACACACCCCTACCAACTGCCCAGGGTTTACTTAGAACCATCACTTTGAGAGGCAGTGTGAGCTAAGAAAGATTTAGATCTCTCAGGCACAACCCCTATTCAATAAACATTAGCACATCTCCCTCACCTCTGAACAAACAATTGGAGCTTGCTTTAATTTAGATAAGAGTTTCGGAGTGCTAATAAAAACAATACCGCTCAAATCTTTCTCCTTGCTTCCCAGAAAGTAAAAGAAAATATTTCTAAACAGATAGCGTTAATCACACTTTTTACTCACCCCAATTGTATTAAGTCTTCTTGTAACAGAATTCCTCATTGGGGAGAAAGGCAGGGTATAAATGAAGTTAAATATATAAATAATATTGTTGCTAATTATGTTGTACAAGTGAGACCACGCATACTGGGGTATGAGTTCAACAACAGCACATTTTCATATTTTCCTGTTTACTTATAAAATGGTGATAACAATGTGTTAGCATTGGTTTTACTTGAATTATAGATCTCAATGTCTTTCATACTTAACAAATATACATTAGAAATAAACAGAAACAGTAATATAAATAACATACCAATAAATACAATCTAACTAGACAAAAATAATGTGATATACAGACTAGCAGAAATTAAAACATTTCTCCCTTACCCACAAAATATGCCTTCAATCTTGTTCTAAGACTCATCAAACTGTTCAGAGATAGCCCTTGTTGAGCAAATAATTTGGAATGACCAAAACAACCTTTGAGAAAGTGTACCCATACAAATCTTACCAACATAATAGTGGCAACTCAAAATGTAAGGGTTTATATCACGGGAGCCGTAATTCTGGATATTCTGGAACCATGCTATCAAACCCCTCACCATTCAGAACGTGGCTTTATCAAATAATAGAAAAGAAAAAGCCATGTCCGTACCAGTACTTTGTTCACCCAAAGAAACAGTACAATCATGAGCTCTTGTTTGGTGTAGTGGTTAAGAGCGTGGGACTCTAATCTGGAGAGCTGGGTTTGATTCCCCATTCCTCCTCTTGAAGCCAGCTGGGTGACCTTGGGTCAGTCACAGCTTCTAGGAGCTCTCTCAGCCCCACTCACCTCACAGGGTGTTTCTTCTTGTGGGGATAATAATAACATACTTTGTAAACTGCTCTGAGTGGGTGTTAAGTCATCCTGAAGGGCAGTATATAAACTGAATGTTATTCTAATGTTATTACTATTACTGTGTAGCAGATTTAAGACCATATCATTGTGGGGCACAGCTCTGGTGTCTGTATATCTCAAACAGTGCATCTTTGGGCACAGAAGCAGAAGAGGGAGTGATAGCTTAGAAAGTCGTGGATGTTTCAGTACATGAGGCTGTGAGATCTCTTAATCTAGTGCTGGTTTTATGCTTCAGGATGAGGATGAGCAGCTGGTAGTAGGCTGGTCCCTTTTGGCCACTGCCTTGATGCTATCTGTCCACATTCCACTTCCCTTTCTAGCCACTTCAGTATACATAATGGTTTCATGTTCTGCCATATTGGTCATTGGTTGCTGTCAGTGGGCCTCATCTTAGGACAGTTCTCAATGCTGGCACAATACACCCAATGCAGCAGTATTGGTGTATGATCTGCACACTCTATTGATCTGATGGCTCACAGAGTTTGAGCATAATGGTCAGGAGAGATACCAGAATTCTGTATTACAAGTAGGGACTCACAAGGACTTGTGGGGGACATCTCATGTTCTCCTCTTACACCATGTCCTCTTTCCATTCCTTGTCCCCCATAGCCTCCCCCCACTTTTCTGCTTGTTTCTCTCCTTCCCACCTGCCTTTGTCTGTCCCTGCGTTCACCTTTCCAGCTTCCACCCAGGCAGCCTCTCCAGTTGCATGGTGAGGCCTGAGCCAGGCTCAGTTGCATGGTGGGGAACCTATAAGGATTTGTTTGTGGGGGGGGGGCCTTCACTCTCCCCTGTATCTCCTTCCTCACACAATTTCCTCTTTCCCTCCTGGCAGCCTCACCTTTCTCTATGTCCTTTTCTCCTTCAAACCCATTAAACAACATCTTTTATCAGTCCCCCATCTTCATCTATATTTACTTCATTTATTTACTGCCTTTCTCCACAGTGTGAACCGAAAGCAGTTTACATCGTGATTCTTACCTCCATATTATCCTCACAACAAGCCTGAGAAGTAGGTTAGACTGAGAGCGTGTGACTGGCTCAAAGTCACCCAGTGAGCTTCCAAGGCATAGTGGTGATTCAGACCTCAGTCTCCCAGATCCTACTCTGAAACTCAAAATGCCACACCACATTGGCTTGGTGGGTGGGGGGGGGGGCTGCTGTTGAACTGTAGCAAGCAGTCGGGTCTTGGTGAGTCATGCAAGTCATGTGTTATCAAGTCATCCAGTGGTTGTTTCTGAGCCTGGTCCTAATGAGGGCCATGCCCCCTCTCCTTGTCTTTTACAGACAGAACCAAGCCTGGAATACTGACCTGTAACTTGGTTGCCTATCAACATCCACTGAAGACATCTGGTTAAAGCTACAGGCTCTCCTTTTATCATTTTGGGGGATTTTTTTAACCCCAATGCATTTTTTTAGGCTTCAGATTTTTCTGCAAAAATCTGTGTGTAGGTGTGTAGGAAGATCTGTCTTGTCTGTTCATGGCTCCAGTCTCTAGATTTAAGTATCCTCAGATCACCACTTGGCTATTCGTATGTAAGGTATTACATTACACTTCCCTTGTTTTCAGGATCCAGGGCACAGGCACATACCTTTAAGACCTTTTAGGTGTATCCAGGGCAGCAATATCTTATCCTTCTGCTTGGAACAAAAATATTAAAGACATTTCTAGCACTTTAGGCAACATGCCTTGTTCAAACTACACCACTCACATGGATCCCAGCAGTCCCTTTGTCTGTCACTTGAACTCGAAGGGATTAGCCCAGTGATTGACTCCCACTCATGGGTGTAAATTTCACTTAACACCTCCAAATACTCCATCCCCAGATCCCCTAAGAATCTCTTTTCAGATGTAAGGATACAATACTTTTTCTATAGGCATATAGGACAGCAATAGGCACTGTATTCATTGGTGTGAATTTTGATTTTGAAGCCAAGGAGCTTTTCCGCACAAATGCATTATGGAAATTTATATACTGCTTTTGGATTCTGAGGGGGAAATCTGGTCCCAAAGAGAGTCCAGTTGTGCTTATGTTCACTATTTGTTTTTTCACCAAGAGCAACACTTGGTTGCTAAAAAAAACTAAGTAAAGAAATGGTAGCTGGGTAGTTCCACAGGAATATGCTAACTAGCAAGACACACCAAAATCAGTCCATCACCTCTCTGCCATTGTATTGCTCAGCTAGATATGTGCTAGGCAATAATCTCATTTGGAGTCATGCCGTGTAATTATGCAGCTGCTTTGGGCTGCAGCCCTACACCTACAGAAGCGAAGGGGATTCAAAGAAACTAACTAGACCCAAAATGCAGCCTTGAGGTGCCATCATAAGCATACTTCCTTGACTGTAAGTGCTGCTGAAATCAATGCAACTTTGTTTTAAGGAATTATATTTGGGATCAGATTGTTCATGCAATCTACTCCTTTGCTATTCATGTTGCTCTTTTATGATTTACAGCTCTATCATGAAAACACAACAGTTCCCTTCTTACTCTTTCTTGGTTGTCAGGCTGCATTACTCTGCCACACAAGAGCATAAATTCTAGTGATTCCCCTCCTATGTACCATCTTGTCAAAGGAAGTTCTTGCCTTATTGAAAGGACCATTAAAATGTCACAATTCTCTGCCTCCCAAAATGCAAAGGTCCCTGCATTCGTTTTGGTAATTTGTGCAATATGAATATTACCACCACCACCACCACCACCACAGTGTGCTTATATACCGCTCTTCTAGATAGATTAGTGCCCCACTCAGAATGGTGAACAAGGTCAGTGTTGTTATTATCCTCACAATGCAGGTGGGGAGATGGGACTTAGAGGAGTGGCTTACTCAAGGCCACCTGCAGAGTTCATGGCAGTAATGGGAGCCAAACTAGCATAGTCACAGCCCAGCTGCTTAACCACTATGCTACAGCAGCTCTTTGGATACTTTCAACAGTACAAGAAATGTCTTTCTAAAATGAGTTTTTTAAAAATCTAGGCAAACATCTGAAGCAAAAACACATTTGGTGTGGAACGTTTCATCAAGTCACAACCTACTTATGGTAACCCTGTAGAATTTTCAAGACAAGAGACATTCAGAGGTGGTTAACCATTGCCTGCACCTATGTAACAACACTAGGCTTCCTTGGTGGTTTCCCATCCAAGTAATAAGCAGCGCCAAACCTGCTTAGCAGCTAAAACTGGCAAAATCAGGCTAGATCTGACAAGATCGGAGGATATTTTCAAGTGTGCTTAGTTTATATCATATAATGGCTCTCCATGATAACTGTTAGCTGAATGTAGTGTAAAATTCAAGAAGAATGAAGTAATAGAATCATTAGAAGTTACACTGGACTGAATCATCTCAGACAGCAAAAGGGAGATCAGATTTTTAATGTTGGAAGTTGGGATGTTTTTTTAATCCTATGGGAGCATCCAAAATGTGGATCTGTGACTGTTCAGCTTCAAATGGGCCATTCCACTCCCTCAGTTTGCTATTCCTTCCTTATGTTGCTTGTGTAGACAGCAGAATGGGCTGTAAATGAGGTGATAGTGGCTGGGTCTCAGTAGCAGAATGAACTTGCCCCTAATCACCTAAAAGGAAGACAACTATGATTGTAAGATGTCTTCTCCTTAAAAAAAGGTCATACAACAAGTTTTCATTACTACTATAAATAACTCTAACTTAATTTAATATGCCCTTTCCATTTCTTGATAGCATATGTGGTGTGGGGGGGGGACTTCCTTTCAGGTAAATAGTCTACTTCAGACTGCCAGAGAAGCAACCTGAAAACAAAAACAAACCAGAGAGAAAAGTCTCATTTGCCTGTTGCATT
Source organism: Eublepharis macularius (assembly GCF_028583425.1). Classification (NCBI taxonomy): domain Eukaryota; kingdom Metazoa; phylum Chordata; class Lepidosauria; order Squamata; family Eublepharidae; genus Eublepharis; species Eublepharis macularius. The sequence goes on along the minus strand of NC_072790.1, from coordinate 79,732,156 downwards.
GTTTTTCTGTTTGCAGGAAGTTTTTAACACAGAGGAACATTAAATAATGGGGACAGCCCCCCCCAACACAAACACACTATAGTCTGAAATTACGCTGTCCATTTTTAGCATTAAAGCCTTTTCCTACCGCACTAAAAGTTCAATGCATCGTTTTTCTTATGCTGGAATCCAGCTATACAGGGGTTTCATTTTTTTCTTCCCATGCTATTAAACCTTACTTCTCTGAACACTTACAGAGTGACACAGATGGACACCTCTGCTGTTTAAGGGGACAAAAGAAATATCCCTTTGCTTAAAAAAAATTCTAGAAGCTCTCTTTAGAAGTAGTGTAGGAAAGGGGGAGGGGAATTAAAATTCTTTAAATGCCTTTTTGTTAGGGGTCAAATCTGAGGACAGAAAGAGTACTCCCCCCTCAGATCATTCACAGTGAGCGTTATATGCCCTTCTATCCTGTGGAATCCATGTGCACCTTTTTCTTTTTGTTGCACTCTTCAATTTGAAATTAGGACACTACATACCTATAATATATTTTGGCTGTTTGAACAATGATATCACATCCAATATGCTGCACAGAACAGATTTTTATGTGCTTCTATTTTTATTAACATGAATATTAATACAATAGATTCAGCACCCCAATTTGACAATGGACAGTTGTGATAGACATCAAATCCACAAACCAGCAAAATCTGAAGGAGTGCATTTAAGTAGTTTGACACTTTAATACCAACCATATCAGTAGAATGACTTCTACTGAGTTTGTTGAGGCTTAGTGCTGCTGAACGGATGGTTAGGGATTTGACAAAGACAAACACTGCCTTGGTTTCATCGATTTGTAAATTAGATAGTGAGTCTGTCAGGGACTTGTCTCACACTACATACATAGAGGCAGTAGTGCAATCAATAGTTAACTGAGGTTTTCCATTTGACAAGAGGAAAAGTTTAGGAAAAGAGACCTAAGAAAGGATTTCCTGCTGTCCCCAGATTAATCCTCTGTGGCCCAGTTAACTCATGCAGCAGAATTACATGGTAGAATCCTGAGGTAGAAGAGTAGCCTGTACCATTTCAGGTTGCAGGTTGGGGTCTTGCATTTCTGAATACTCCCTTGTGTAAAAAACCCCTCAAATTCTGCAGGTAAAAAGTAGCACACAAGGGACAACAGTTTTATCTCCGCTTATGCCCTATGCTTGGCAACCTCCAGCGGGGCCTGGAGATTTCCCAAAAATTACAACTAATCTCCACAGAGATCAGAAAAAAATGGATGCTCTTGTGGATGGTCTCTACAGTATTTATACCTTGCTGGAGTCCCTCTTCTCCCTAAAAATTGCCCTCCTCAGGCTCCACCTCCAAGTCTCCAGGAATTGTCCAGTCTGGAGTTAGCAACACTACAGTGTCACCTTTCTGCTTGCAGAGCATTTTATTATATAGAAGAAGAATGCAAAATGTGGTCCCTCCACCTGAAATGTCTGAAATGGTCCACTCCATTCTACCACCTCAGCACTCTTAACAGCCAATGTCTGTCTTGGTCTTGTGGATGTGTAGAAAAGACCTGATCGTTATATGAGAATAATGCTAGCCCTCACCCCATATATATAATAGCTACTAATACCCATGTTTGAGTGGACCTTAGTTTCTGACAATCATCATGAAAAAAAGATCTATTCAGCTGATGTGACACAAATTCCTTTGTTGATTTTGTTTAACAGATAATTTTTAGTTAGGATCCTATTTTGGTTATTCTAACTACCCTTTGCAATCCAGGTATGTTTCCCACAGATGGATGTTAACATATAAGTTCCGTTGGATGGATGTGTTGTCATTATGGGAACAAGCCTTTGAAGTCCTTAGGTCAAGAGATTCCTCTCTCCCCCTTCCTCTTCCCCTTGCACATGGCTCAGATAGCGAACATTTTCTGTTTTACAATAAATTGCAGTTTGCTGTGATCTTCAAATCAGACAAAACATCAAATTATGGGCTGGATCCTACCAAGAAGCTTCTGCAAATGGATATTCCGTACTTCCTCATTCCTGTGCAGCCTCACATATCCTAAGGGTCAGGACATCATTGTGGACAATCCATGTGTTTAAGTTTTGCTCTACTGATGCAACAGGAGTGGTTTGTCTTGATTTTCACTTCCCTATGACATGTATTTTTTCGTGAAGATCTCCTTACCCCCCATGGAGGCTTTTAGGGGCTTTCTGGGGGGAAGAGGAATTGAGGGGTGATCTATTTGCACAAACTTCTTTTCCCAGGAGGCAACATCAAGGGAAAGTCTTGGCCTCTATGCTTAATTTGTTGGCCACAGTGTGAGATAGGATGGTGGATTAGATGTTTCACACTTGCAAGGCAGTCATAGGACGGAGTACCGATGTTTTTTCACGGAATCCCCAATTTTTCCTCCTGCAGACATACCATGATTTCCTCTGCCACTGCAGAGTCATGTCTGGCCAATTAATGTCAGTGTGAACTCTATACTCCCCTTCTGCTTCTCTTCTCCCCCCTCTCCTTTTCCCCAGGAGCTGATTGGTCTGTGTGGAATTAACCACTCCCACCCTCCTCAGCTCTCTGAACTTCTTTTCAGCCATTTTTAGCAGTAAAGGGAGGTAAGGGTCATAAGTTTGCTTCTCCATTGGCTTCCTTCCTCCCAGGTATGCAGGCACTCTCTTATTTTTTTTCAAAGCCAGGAACTATTCTTAACATTGCTGCTTATTCCTTGCTGACTTTAAAAGCCAGGAAAGGGTTAAATGGCTGCTTTTTCCTTCCTCCCTCAAGGGTATGCGCACACTCTCTCTTTTTTTTCAAAGCCAGGAATGAGTTATAATGTTGCTGTGTTGTAATGTTACTGCCATTTCCTCCTGGCTTTAAAAGCCAGGGAATGGTTAAATGACTGCTTTTCCCTCCAGTGTCTTCTGCTAATGTCAAAAAAACCCCACAAGTGTTTTGCTCAGCCATTTGCAAAGCAAAGCAGCAGGGAAGCTGCCAGGGGGGGATGAAGCAGCAGCATTTTAACCCTTTCCTGGCTTGGCTTTAAAAAAATTAATGATAGTGGGGCAAGCTGGAAAAGTACACGTTTTCCCCCAAACTCCACCAACAATTGCTTTTTTTTTTTTTGAAAAATTTTTATTGGGTTAGAATCCATTATTTCCACATTTACATTCAATTTTCCCCAATTTTTTCATCTCTAACCCCCTCCCTTTCCCCCCCCCTTTTTGTTGACTTCCAACAGCTTTCCAACCCTTTGTCCCCTTTCCCTTACTTTTATTAGCTTCCTCTATCTAAAACAAATATATATTCTCCATTATTCTAAGCAGTACATCCTTAACTATTTTTAACATTATATGCCCAAACTGTAAGCCTTTGTTTCCATCTTAGATAAACAATTTATCCCAATTTTTCAATTTCAGGTATTTCTATATATCATAAACCATATAGATCATACATTCGTTTATATCAAACAATTTGACTTATTCTCTATATATATTACTCATTCTATCTTTTTATAATAGTTCTATATATCTCTCCTCACGTAATCAATCAATTTGACCCATCTATATCTTCAGACATTCAGTTTGGTACAAAACTTGTCAGAAAAAAAAGAAAATATTGTTAGTTAATCGCTCCTTATATTTAGTCCTTATAATTAATTATTTTCTCTATGTTCTGTTTGTTAACCTATATATATCTATATATATGTCAATCTATTAATCTGACTGCTTATTAATTCACATTTATCTCTTCTCCCCCCGGTAAAGTCTCCCCCCTCTACTTCAATACTTCAGTAGTTCTCAAACTGCCACAGTTTTCCTCCCACCTCCCATTTCTTCTCCAGGTATTGTTTCAGCTTCTCCCAGTCTGTGTTGAACTGCCCTGAGTCCAGATCTCTCAATTTTCTTGTCATCTTGTCCATTTCAGCCATATACAGCAATTTGTAAGTCCAATCTTCAATAGTTGGCACTTCTTGTACTTTCCATTTTTGCGCATACAAAAGTCTAGCTGCTGCTGTCATATAAAATATCAACGTCCTGTGTTGGGCTGGAGTTCCCTCCATTCCCAAGTTCAGTAGCAGGAGTTCTGGGTTCTTATTAATTTGAAATTGTAAAATTTCACTCATTTCTCTTATTATTTCCCCCCAGTACTGCCTGGCTACCTCACACGACCACCACATATGATAGAGGGAGCCCTCATGCTTCTTACATTTCCAGCATTTATTAGAAGTATTCAAATTCCCTAGCGCAATCTTCTTTGGTGTCATGTACCAACGATAGATCATTTTATAAATGTTCTCTTTGATATTAATACATGTCGTTGTCTTCATTGTAGTTTTCCACAAGTATTCCCATGCCTCCATTGTTATTTCTTTATTAAAGTTTATAGCCCATTTCACCATTTGTGTTTTAACTATCTCATCCTCGGTATACCACTTCAACAGTACTTGGTATACCTTGGATATTCTTTTCTTATCTTCTTTAAGAAGGGTCTGCTCTAGTTCCGAATTCTCTATTCGTATACCTCCCTTTACAGAGTCCGAATTATATAAGTCTCTGATCTGTCTATACTGGAACCAATCGTAGTTAGGTGATAGTTCCTCTTGTGTCTTTATTCTAAGTTTGGATGCTTCAATTTTAGTTATTTCTTTATACGTTAAACATTGTTGTTCATTATCAACAGCTCTCGGGTCTATCACCTCATATGGAACCACCCACAAAGGGGTTCCTTCTTGTAGATAAATTCTGTACTTCTTCCAGATTGTGTATAGACTTCTCCGAACAAAGTGATGCAGGAACATCGAGTTGACCTTTACTTTGTCATGCCATAAATATGCGTGCCATCCAAATATTTTTTTATATCCCTCTAGGGCTAATAGTTTCTTGTTCTTTAATGTCATCCATTCTTTCAACCAAACTAGGCAGATTGCATCATGATAAAGTCTCAGATTGGGCAGTTGCATTCCGCCTCTTTCCTTTGCATCTTGTAAAACTTTCACTTTCACTCGAGGCTTCTTGCCTGCCCAAACAAAATCTGATATTTTCCTCTGCCATTTTTCAAATTGTTTGGAGTCTCTGATGATTGGTATTGTCTGTAGCAAAAACATTACTCTTGGTAACACATTCATATTAACTGCTGCAATCCTGCCCAACCATGACAAATTCAATCTATTCCATTTAATCAAGTCTCTCTCTATCTGAGTCCATAGTTTTTCATAATTGTTTTTGAATAGATCTATGTTCTTTGCAGTTAATTCGACTCCCAAATATTTCACTTTACTTGTTACTTCACAATCCGTTGTTTCCATTAACAATTGTTGTTTCTGCTTAGTCATATTTTTGCATAATATCTTTGACTTCTTTTTGTTAATGAAGAAACCTGCCAAGTCTCCAAACTCCTTGATCTTATCTATCACTCTTGGCATGTTCTCCAATGGGTCCTCTACAATTAACATTATGTCATCCGCAAATGCTCTGACCTTATATGAATAGTCCTTTATTTTTATTCCACGAATTTCATCATCTTGACGTATTTGTATCATCAGAATCTCCAATACTAAAATAAACAACAATGGAGATAACGGGCAACCTTGTCTTGTTCCTTTACTTATCGTCAATTTCTTGGTCAATTCATCATTCACCACAATTGCTGCAGTCTGGTCTCTATAAATTTCCTTAATTGCTCTGATGAATCTTTCTCCCAATTGTAGCTTTTCCATAGTGGCAAACATAAAGTCCCAGTTTAAATTGTCAAACGCTTTTTCAGCGTCAACAAAGAAGAAACCAACCTCTTTGTCACAACGCTTGTCATAATATTCAATAGCATTGATCACTGTCCTTAAGTTGTCTCTTATTTGTCTGTCTGGCAAAAAGCCTGCTTGTTCCTCCTCTATGACTTCCGAGAGCCACCCCTTCAATCTCTCCGCCAATATCTTCGCAAAAATTTTATAGTCATTGTTGAGTAGCGATATAGGTCTATAATTTTTCACATTAGTCAGGTCTTGGCCCTCTTTTGGGATCAATGATATATTCGCTTCACTCCAAGTTTCTGGAATCCTTTGATCCCTTAAAACCCCATTCATCACCTCTTTTAGGAATGGTGCCAGTTCATTAGCCATTGTCTTATAGAATTTAGCCGTAAGTCCATCTGGCCCTGGCGCCTTTCCTAGATTTGCAGATTGTATTGCCTTACTTATTTCCTCGTCAGTTACTTCACTATTCAACTTATTTCTCCAAGCTTCCGAGATTTCTGGAAGTTTGGTTTTCTCCAAATATGACGCTATTGATTCTTTGTTTACTTCTTTTTTATTATACAGCTTAGCGTAAAATTTATAAAAGGCTCTACTAATGGTAGCCTGCTCCAAATACGTTTTGTTATCTTCGCAAATTTTATTTATTATCTTCTTTTCCCTTTTCTTCTTCAATTGCCATGCCAGGTACTTCCCAGGTTTATTAGCACCCTCAAACGCTTTTTGATTCAGTCTTTTGAGATTCCACTCCAATTCTTTATTGCTCATTGCTGTTAGCTGTTCTTGAAGTATTTTAATTTCCTGGTATACCTTCTTTTTCCCTGGTCTCTTTTTTAGCTGTATTTCTTTGGCTTTTATTTTCTCCTCAATCTCTTGTCTTTTCTCCTCTTTCTTCTTTCTTGCTCTACCATTTAAGTCCATTAGTATGCCCCTTACAACCGCCTTGTAAGCATCCCAAACTTTATTGGTTGGTACTTCTTTATTCACGTTGTATTGTATAAAAAACTTTGTCTCTCTTCTCAGTATTTCCATATTCTCTCTTTCCTGTAACAAGTCCTCATTTATTCTCCATGCTTTCCTTTTTCTCTTTTTTCCAAATTTCCACATAATTGGGTTGTGATCTGAGCCTACCATAGGCATTATTTCTACCTCCTTAGTCCATAATGCTAAGTCTTTTGAGGCCCAGATCATATCAATTCTTGATAATGTAGAATGCCTTGCAGAATAAAAAGTAAACTGTCTGCTTTTAGGATATTCTCTCCTCCATACATCTTCAAGAGTCTCTTGTTGAATCAACTCAAAAAAAAGCTTTGGTAATAGTCCTCTTTTCTTTTGTGCCGTTGTAGTCTTTTTGTCTAGTTCCAAGTCTGTCACTCCATTGAAGTCTCCAGCAAGAATTATCTGGTCGTATGCAAGATCGTCTAAATGCTTCCTTAAATCCTCAAAGAAGCTTTCTTTTGCACCGTTAGGTGCATAAAGTCCGACTACCAACACTCTCTTTAAATTCCAAATACATTCCACTGCTACAAATCTAGCTTCCACATCTCTCATAACAAATTTTGGCTGTAGCTCCTCTTTTATGTACAACACCACTCCTCTTTTTTTCTTGTTGGAGGCCGCTACATATTCTTTGCCCAATTTTCCAGATTTTAAATATTTTACATCCTGCTTTCTGATATGGGTCTCTTGCAAACAAACAATGTCACATTTTTGTTTTAGTAGCCAGTGAAAAGTATTTTTCCTCTTATTCGGTGAGTTTAGTCCATTTACATTCCAAGATAATACTTTACACTCCATACTCATGATCTTGTTGGTAAGTCTTTTTCATTGTCCTTAATAAATCGCTCCATCTCTCGCTCAGATCTGATGCGTTTTTTGGCCCCTCCAAACTCAAAGGACACTCCTTCCGGTAACTCCCATCTGTACCTGATTTTCATGTCCTTCAAAATCTGAATTAGCACTTTATATTTTTTCCGGTCCAGTAACACTGATCTGGGCAGTTCCTTCATTATAATAATCGTCTTGCCATCAATCTCCAATGGATCTTGAAACTGTTTTGTCACAATCCTCTCTTTCATATTTCGTGTTGTAAACTGCACAATCACATCTCTTGGTAGTTTCCTCTGGGTTGCTATTCTCGAATTCACACAGTATGCCACATCTAGGATAGCCACAACTTCCTCCTCCTCCTTCCCCAGGTACTCAGCCAACACCTCAGTCATCTGTTCTTGCGCTGACTTTCCTTCCACTTCTGGCAAGCCACGAAAACGTAGCTGCTTCTCCATATGTTTAGTTTCTGCAACTGACATTCTCCCCTTCACCAATCTCATCTCTGTTTGTTGCATGTCTGCTAAATTCTCCATCGCGTCTTCTACTGTTTTAACTCTCTGCTGCGTTCCTTGTAATTCACTTCGTATTGTTTCCATACCTTTTTTCACTTCTGACAGCTCCGATTTTACTGTCTGTGTAACCTCTTTAACCTCTTTTATCAGCTCCAATTTCGTGTCCTTAAGTTCTTTAATCATATCTAAAAGTTTTTTGTCCAGGTTTTTATCCAGGTTTTCTATTGCCGATTGCCACTCTTTTTTTGACATCGTGGGGCTTGCTTTAGCTCGCTCCCACGAATCCGCTCTCTTCCTTAACTCCGTGGCGTAAAATTTAACGTTTTTCTATTTTAAATGTCCCGGTCTTCTTATAAAAATTAAATTTTAAAGAGTCCAAAATGTCGGGCGTCTTTTCTCTATGGTTTCTCTATGATTTTGTAATCCAAGATGGCCTACTTCCTCTTCCGCTGAAGCCACGACCCTTCCCCTTTCAAAAATGGCGATTCCCTACTTCCTGCCCTCCAGCAAGGGCCGCTTCTCTCCAGCCACTCTATTGTTATTACGCACTTCCTGTCTCCCGTCTTCCCACAGCAGATCTCGCGATGGTGTCTTTTTCTCACAGCTCCAAAGCCACAGGTATTCAAAACAATAGTCCCATTTCTTTAATAACTTCTTTAAACTTAGTCTCTTTTTAAATTCGATTCCTGCCGAGTCTTCCCCTCCTTTTCACTAGTCTGTTGCAGTTTAAAAATCTACTTTTTTTCCTCTCTGTTTTTATCAATCTGTCCCGTCTCAGAAGATAATGATCTTTACCTTCTCTTCACTTTTCTCGGGTTGTAATCGCTGTTTCGATTTTAAGTTCTCCTCTCAGCTTCTTCCCCCAATCGATGCTTGGGTATGTAGGTCTTATGCCAGCCGAATTGGCCCCAAAACTGCCGCAGAGATTATAGCCGACCCGTCGCAAGGTGGGACCTCAAGGATCAGGGGGAGACTCGTTGTGTAGAGCCCCCCCTCGTCCGAGATCTAGCTCACCCTAGGGTCTTGAGCGTTCTTTGCCTGCTCCCCACCTGAGAGCAGTCGGCCGCGGGCTATTTTCACCCCGCCGGCCGGTTAAAACGGCAGTCCGGTCAGCTCCGCAAGTGGAGCTGCGTTAGACCTCCATGGATCCCAAACAGGAACAATTGCCTCTCCAATGGGCATGGAACAGCCCAATCAGCAAAGACAGGGGAGATGGGTTCCAACATTGCAATGTTAAGCATGATAAAAGTTTTTAAAAAGTGTGACGTGAATTGCAAAGTCCTAAAAAGCCGAAACTGCACTGAGGTTTCAAAGTCCATCTAAAATGAAAAACCAGATGCCAAATTGAAACTGCCTTGGACAGTGTGGAACGGGGGCGTGCCATGCTGAAGCCATTGCTATTGGGGCAAGTGTTCATAAATGGTGGTTTAAACTAAGTGCGAAAAGGGCCCTGGTTTATAGATAACAGAATAAGATTCAATTTGTTGTATCATCAGTTTTGATATTACAACGACCTATGATTTGATGAGCCGGGAAGTGTTAATGTTTGAGCAGTTCATCAGGAGAAGAAAGACAGTTGAGGAGAGTACATAATGTTACCTGAATTGGTCTCCTTGTGAGTAAGAGAATTTGTGGGGGGGGATTAGTAAGCAAGGAAGACAGCTATGCGAGAGGCCGGTAACTACAGGATCTTTTCCACTAATTTTTACAAAGTCCCTTCCCAAAATAGCAAACAAGGCTGATGCTTAAGTTCAAATAACAATCTTTTATTAGAAGGAAAAAATGCATGCACATACACACAGAAATGCGGGGGGAAATGGTCACACACACACACACAGAGTCCTAGAAAGCTAGCCAGAAATTGGGAGAGAGGGGGGAATAAGTATATCTACCTATCCTGAAGAGTAGTCCAGTCCACGGGAGAAGAGAGTAGCTTCAAATGTCCAGCATCCTCAACCAAGAGAGATCAAGAGGCTTGGGGTAACCTCAAGGGAACAGCGCTTAGGGTCCAGTGCACATGCTTGGAGAGAGAGAGGCTTAGGGAAGCGACCCTAAGGGAGCAGCCAGGAGGCATGCACCATTTGAATGGGCCAGGGCACTACTCTTATAGAGTAAAATGTGCCCTCAGGTGGGATGGCCCACCTAGCTGTTAGAACAAAGACTCCAATGGTCAGTTCCTGGGGTTAACAAAAGGTTTGGTTGCCTTGATGGGTAGCTGCCGGGCCATGTGAAAAAAAAATACAAAACTTGTTCTGGCACTGCACAAAAGGGCAGTTTGTTAATAAAGTCCACCAGAGCTAATGAATTTAGTTGGGAAATATACCTTCCCAGGAATGAATTATAAATGCTTATGAATGCTAGTTGATCAGCTCCTCAATCAAGGACAGGAGATCTCATCATGGAAGGAGGGAAAGGAATGTGTTAAGTGGGAGTGACTCTGCGAGACCTTTGTTGTGCTGGATTCCTTTAGGAGCTGGGAAGACTGCAAATCCAATCACCACTGATCACTCCACATTCCTATGCAGCATTCCATTTATGCCTGGGTCTCCCAGGTACGACTCAGCAACTATTAGCTGGACTTTTTCTCTGGTAGCAATTCAAACTGCCATTTTAGATCCAGGGGCCTTGTGATCTTTAATATCACAGGTAGCCATGTTAAAATGGCTATTAAAGATGGCGGAGACCGGGCCGACTGCTTACAGTAAGCCCAACTTCCTAGATTTATTCCTATGACCAACCAGGGGGGTTGTGATGGGTCAATTCAGCAGCAGAGTCATCTGCAGAATATTTACCTTGTTGAGAATACTTGACAAAAACAGTATTATGCTGCAGGTTCCCCTTGTGAGTAAGCCCCACTGATGTGAAGGGAGTAAACAGCCATAGTGCTGAACTGTTAGACTTCTTTTGTTCTCATCAACTTATCAAAACAAATTTACATCTTGGACCCCCTCCCCCTACTTCCCAATCTTTTTAGGTATCTCTAGGGATTCTTGTCTGTTTAGGTTGAACAGCATGCTGAATATATATGATTCACATGCATTATTAAAAATATCAAGGGAAATAAGCATTCTAGAAACTATTAGCAAAAATCCCAATAGTCTTTCTTATTTGTCTTTAACAAATTATTTGCAGTGTATATCATCTAGTTCAAGTTTTCCCCATAGTACTAGTGAGAGGAATGGTATTTACAAATCAAATCATCTCTGGTAAAATGCAGAAAAATGTTTTAAGGAGGGAACTAGCATTATGAAGCTTATTCAAAACATGGACCTTTGTGTTCCTTATTTCACCATTGCAGAGGGGAAATAAAGCACTAATATGAGGGAGTAGTTTTATTTCTTAAAGTTCAGCAACAGTTTAATTCAAATATTAGTATAGCTCCATGACAATATAATGGCTGCAATTAAACCCTATCTAAATGTTGGCTACCCACTTATCTTGAGGAGGAGAAGGGTCACAAACTTGGGTTCTTAATCAGCTACTTCATAGTTTGTCAATCCAGGTTGGTAGTAATTCTGAGAGCCAGTGTGGTATAGCAGAGTGCATTTTCCCACTCTGCCATGGAAGTTCACTGGGTGACCTTGGGCCACTTGCACTCTCTCTCATCCTGATCTACCTCACAAAGTTGTTGTTGTGAGAATAAAATGGAGGAAAAGAAAACTATGGCCATTTCCCTATGTCTTAAAAATATCGCTCACTCACGGAACACTGGTGGTTTCTTCGGACGATTTCTGATGTCACCTGGATGCAGGCAGTGATAATTTCATTTTCGTGGTGCTACAATGTTCCTACTGCAGTTGGCTCTTTTTGAGCAAATTGTGGTTAGTTTTAGTTGTCTGTTGCACTAATTGTTATTTGTACCATAAATAAACTATAGTTTAAACTGTGGTTAATCATGAAATCTGCATGAAGCATGTGCTAATGAATTTCTCCATCCCTATCTTTGTCAAATTAGGAAATCTGATATTGTTTCATCTAATGGGAATTGTCTGGCAGGGCCTTTACAATGAGTACCTGTTCTGATTTTATGCATCTTTGCGTCTCTGGAAAAGGAATGGCACATCAAAATAGTTCACATGCAGAGGAATGACATCTGATAGGCTAATAAATCCACTCCAGATTTTTTTTAATCTTTGAAACTTTCTTGACAGCTCAGAAGCTCTTCCAGTTCTTTCAGTTGAACAATCCAGTTTTCAACCAGATTGTAATTAAAGCCTTCCCTACTTAAATCCACATTCTCATCCAAGTTAGACCACTACTTAATTAAGAACTCTTAAAAATATCTCCTCCGTACTGGGGATATTGTGTTATTAATTATACACACTGGGTTCCAGTTTAGTTTGTCCCACTAGTATTATATAACATCCTTAAGATGGTGAGCCTTCTTAATGGGAAAGCAAGGTTATAGACTAATGCTTTGCCATACTGAAAATGGGTTAGCCTTGCATCCTGCAGGGTACAACACTGAAAGGATGTTAACTTACAAGGACTTTAGGCCTCAAATGCAGATTCTGGTAATGTAACACAATCACTTAATCTATCCTTTTATGTGATCTTCAACCAACAGGGCAATTAAGACTATACAGAGGGCCACCAAATTGGGGGTGGGGGGGTCTGCACCCAGTATAGAGTGTATGTTAATGCTGTCCTCAGTATAAATCAAAGGTGGTCATACTAAAATTAAAACAATATTTTGCAAGAAAATCTGCAAATGTACCCTTTGAGGATACAAAATCTTTTCTTTTGTAGACAATTTCTGAAGACTACAAGTAGTACATGTTGCAGGAATTGGTCAGATCAATTGTCATGCATGTTCCAAATAATCATTCCATTCCATTATTATAAATTTTGCCCCTTCTCCAAGGAACTCATGGTGCTATAATTAGTCCCCCCTCAATTTTATATTCACAGCTATCCTGTGAGGTAGGGTAGGCTGAGAGATTGGTACTGGCCCAAAGCCTCTGTACCGCATCACCAACTAGGGATTTTAACCAATTTAACCTGAACCTGAAGAGCCCAGTGGTGCAGAGTGGTAAGCTGCAGTACTGCAGCCCAAGCTCTGCTCATGACCTGAGTTCAATCCTGGTGGAAGCTGGGTTCAGGTAGCCGGCTCAAGGTTGACTCAGCTTTCCATCCTTCTGAGGTTGCTAAAACAAGTACCCAGTTTCCTGGGGGTAAAGTGTAGATGACTGGGGAAGGCAATTGCAAACCACCCCATAACAAAAAGTCTGCCAAGAAAAGGTCGTGATGCGATGTCCCCCCATGGGTCAGTAATGACTCAGTGCTTGCACCTTTACCTTTTATCCTGAATCTAGTCTTACACTCTAACCACTACACTACACTACACCACTTTATTTTTCAATATTACAAACTATGGTTTTCTACAATTGATAAATCTCAATCATAAGTACAATTTCTTGCAATAGGCTTAATAAGACTAAGAATACTCCCATTTTCAGCAGCAGAAACTGAAGCCAAAAGATAAGAGCTTTGCCCGAAGGTAGACATAATGAATGACTGGGAATTGGGGAGCGGGGTGAGTGAGAAATGCACACACACTGCTAGTCTGAGACAAGCAAGCAAAACTTCAATTGTATTGCTATTCAGTTTTGTCTGTTACAGCCATGAAAACACAGACAGATACGGAACAGAGTCTACATTTCTTTTCTTACAATACTCTTCATTCACAAAATTCAAACTTTTCCCATCATGATTAATTAACCTAAAATAATTGTCATTCGTTCATCACAACGTTAATCAATCCTGAGTAGATCAAGATGGGTAGCTGTGTTAGTCTGTCTGTTGCAGTAGAAAAGAGCAAGAGTCCAGTAGCACCTATAAAACTAACAAAAATCAGATGCCTGTATCTGAAGAAGTGAGCTGTGACTCATGGAAGTTCAATCCTCCTGAGTAATTAGTTCTGTACTTACAATCTGGAAAAAGAAAAATCTGAAACATTAAAAAGAAAGAAAAGTTTTGCAGGGAGAGAAAAGCACCACATGACTTCTGGCAGAGTGTTCCATAACATAGGGGGTGTTCCTACTTGCAGGGATGCCCCTTGGAGCGGGGCCCAACCTGTCAACCACAATTGGCACAAGGGTTGATCCAGGAAGATATGGTTCCTTAAATGTGTGGGTTCTAGATTGTGAAGGGCTTTATAGGCCTAAGCCAGTACCTTGTATTGGATCCAGAAGCTCACTGGCAGCCAGTGCAGTTAACATTAACATAGCTAATTCTGACATGACCAAATCTGTGGATATTTAAATCCAGATATTGCAGACCTCTGCTGTGGACATCATGGGAGTTACTAAGCAACCACAACAGTATCACTAGCTTTCAATCCTTGGTGTCTGTCAGTAAAGGCAGGGAGAGAGGACAGGGCCCTTTCCAGGGCTGTTTTATCCTTTAAGGGAGGACTTATGAGGGCCAGGACTGGCAGCAACCATTAAAGTGACTTGCATGACTTACCCAGGATTGCCTGCTTGCTATTGTTTAAGAACAGCCACCCGGGGGGGCGTGGCGTCGGCACCGAGAGGAATGGACGCCTAAAGCCAGAGCTCCGGTTCAATTCCACCCCTAAACCCCGATAAGCACATCAAAAACGTTCTACACAACTTAGTATGAAGGGTAAGCAAGATCTTACTTCAAAGAAGCCCAACTCTAAGGCGGTGAAAAATTTGCAGAGCTATTTCCCAGCTTCACAAGCAGAAGGCACGGAGGGGGAGATAGAGGGAACGAGTGCAAACATGGCGGCCGCGATGGTAAATGCTGAGGCGCGAAAAACTCAGACGGTTTCCTATGACCCAGCACTGAAAGCCCTACTGCTAGACCTTGAATCGAGCTTTTCTAACAAAATCTCCCATTTAATGGAACCACTATCACAACAATTAACTGATCTTAAGATAGTGATGGACTCTGTGGTCGCTAAGTCGGATCAGGCTCTTACCCAGACTGCGGCTTTAAGGGAGGACGTCCACTCCCTACAATCAGAACAAGATCGTGTCCACTATAAGATCTTGGACATGGAGATTCAGCTGCGGGGTGCTAATTTGAAGTTTAGGGGGATAGAGGAAAATGTGGCCGTGGATGCAGACCTTGCTGTTTTTTTGGCGGGCTGGCTGATGACGGAGCTAAAGCTGGAGGAAACCCATGCATTGACTATATTCAAGGCTTATCGAGTGGGCCCCAGAAATCCAGATAAGAGGCGGGGACCTAGAGATGTGGTGGCCGTCTTTGCCGACTGGAGGCTGAGGAAAAAAACGCTTGAGGTGGCGAGGGCGCGAAAATTCCTCTCCTACAATGGAGCGCGAATCAGCGTCTATACAGACCTACCGGCCGAGATTTTGGAGCGACGACAACAACTCCGGCAGATAACTGAGGAACTCAGAAATGCCCAAATAGAATACAGCTGGACCCGGTATTCTGCATTGAGAGTCTCGTTGAAGGGTATACAACACCTGATCTCTGCTCCCGAGGAAGGCCTCCGGTTTCTATGTGAGCTAGGCATAGAGGTCGCCATGGAGACGGAGGCCAGCTCTCAGAAAAGAAAACGACCACTGCCCATGTCTCCTCAGAAAAATAATAAAATACCGGTCCGGGACACTTGAAGCTCTGATTGGTAGGACTTATGACCAGAATATGTTGTGTTGGAACGTCCCAATCTTACTTAATTTACTCGCGGGTAGGGGTGGTTGGGGTGGGATTGAAGGGATTGCTTCTTTATTAGCCCCTTACACAAACAGTCCTCCGTTCTGTTTATTTACAGCAACCTCGTTGCAGAGATTTCTCGCGAGGCTGCTGAGGACTGTGTAGCACCTTAGTTTCTATTTCTCTATTGGAGACGGTTGCTTTAGAGAAATATTAGATCTTGTGATAATTATATAAATACACTCTTCGAGTTTTTCCTGGAAAATAAGTAACAAGACGCTGAGTGCTCGTTGTATATAGTTTAGTTACGGTAGTTAAGGCAAGTTAGTGATTTAATATTAAGAGGTGCGCCCCTTGATTTGATCCACTTCTACATAAAGTAATAAAGAGAAATCTTAATTAATTAATACCTTCTTGATTGGCATATCATATACTCGGAACTCATTGCAGCTTGATCCGACGTTAGTAAGGGGGGGGGGAGGTAACGAAGCAATCTATACGACAATTACAACTTGCAGTTTTACCCATTGACTATCTGCTTGCTCCTTACTGCATTTTGCAGAGGTAAGGGCAGGAATTAATTAATCACTTATTACAAATCTGGGGACAGTTGGTTTAAAGGAGTATAAGTAGTGAGTTAATTGAATATATTTACACTTTCAAGCTTTTACCAAAAACAATATTAAAGTGCTGCGTGCTTATTGTATATAACTTTGTTAAGGTAGTTAGGCAAATTAGTGATTTAGTGCTAAGAGGTGCATCCATCAATTCAATCTACTCCTCCATAAGGTAACAAACAGACATCTTAATTAATTGGTTCTTGATTGATTAGCAAATTGTACACTTGGAATTAATTGCAGTTTGATCCATCCATAATCAGAGAGAGAAGGTAACATAGCAGACTACAAGCAACTTAGTGATTTAGGGTTAAGAGGTACATCTATTAATTTGGTCTACTCCTACATACGGTAATAATAAGAAATCTTAATTAATTAGTACTTACTTGATTGGCTTATTATATACCTGGAATTAATTGCTGTTTGATCCATCCATAATCGGAGAGGGGAGGTAGCATAGCAGACTACAAGCTTATCACAACTATCAGTTTTACCCACTGACAGTCTGCTTGCTTCTCACCATACTTTGAAAGGGTAAGGGCGAAAGTCGATTAATTATTTATTGAAAATTACCAACATAGTAGATTAACTTACGCTTGCTATACATTTCATTGCATTTGTGTTTTGTGATACGATTTCTCTTTCCTTTCTAATGAATTTGTTGCATGATTGCCTTCAAAGTGATGAAATTTGATTGCTTAATTAATTAACATCAGACAGTGATTTATTTACCTGAATCTTATTGCACTTGCGTACTGACCCTTCCTTTGGTGCTTAGATCATTTCAGCCATCTCATTCATATCTATTATAAACTACTGAAGCAAGAGCCTTTACACGCCTGCTAGCGGTTTCTATACTTGCACTTTTGGCTCTGCAATACTATTACATTCCACTTCAAAGGCCAATTCTGGTACTCTACTTTTACCCATTCTATAATGGCCTCACAACCACATGTCCATATTGTCTCGCAAAATGTGAGGGTTTTAAACAACCTGGTGAAGAGAAGGAGAGTTCTGACCAGCCTGGCGAAACTGAATGTAGATGTAGCCCTGATCCAAGAAACACACCTCCATGCATCCTATGAGGCGGAGCTTAAGGCCCCATGGATAAAATTGCAATTCCACGCAAAAGGCTCCTCCAAATCCCGCGGGGTGGCAATCTTACTAGCAAACAGGGTCCAATTTGAACACAAAGCCACCCTACAGGACCCTAGAGGCAGGTTCTTATTTATAAAGGGGCACTTCAATGGACAGTTGCTTACACTGGCATCTGTCTATGCGCCCAACACGCAGCAACTGGAGTTCACGGAAGAAATTCTCCGAAAATTGGAAGCATTCCAGGAGGGATCAGTAATTGTGGGAGGGGACTTCAATTATGTAGCACACTATGACCTAGATAAATCCTCATTTCCCCTCAACAATGCACCTCGAGCGCCAAGAAGACCTAAGAACCCTAATCGTGACACACAGATGCTCATGCTATTTACTCGGTTCCACTTAGTGGACATATGGAGGGAGATGAACAAACTGGCCAAAGATTACACATACTACTCCCCACGCCATGACGTATACACCAGGATCGACTATATCCTGGTGTCCCCAGATCTGAGAGACAGAGTGCTACTCTCCAGCATAGGGGACATAAGCTATTCGGATCATGCTTGGGTAACGTGCAAATTGTCCCTAGATAGGCCCTACGAAAGGGAGAGGCATTGGACGTTTCAGAAAAACCTCATACTTGAGAACAATGTCATTGAGAACAATGTCCTACAAATTGAACGAGATATCGCCCAATATCTCAAAGATAACCAAACAGGCACGACATCTTCCCAAACGGTGTGGGACGCTCTTAAGGCGGTACTAAGGGGACAACTGATCGCTCTCTCTGCCTCTCTAAATAAGAAGAAAAAACTCCAAAAGCAACTCATAATGGATAAAATCCACCAATTGGAACGCTTACACAAGGATAGAGGCAGCAAAAAAACCTATAAACAGCTGCTCCATGAGCGCAAAGCTCTGGAGTCACTTGAAACGTCCCAAATTCAAAAGAACATCTTATATTTAAAACAAAAGTATTGGAACCACTCTCCTAGGACCCTACGTTATCTGTCCTGGAAGGTCAAGGAGAAGAGAATAAATAGGCACGTCAGCCTCATAAAAAACGACAAAGGACAAATGTTCACTAAATCTCCCGAAATATTGAATGTATTTACAAAATTTTACACAAATTTATATACTTCATCCAGGCCAGATAAAGTGTCAATTAGGAACTATCTATCAACCCATAAGAACATTAAAAAACTGGCAGCGGAACACAGCCAATTAATGGATACCCCAATCACCGCCACAGAACTGCTGGAATCCATTAAGAAATTAAAGAGCAATAAGGCATCTGGGCCGGATGGCTATCCGTCCGAATTCTATAAAAAATTTGCTTTGGTGTTAACCCCGCCCCTGTTATTGGCCTGTAATGAGGTACATAAATTGGGGACCTTACCTGGAACCTGGGCCGAGGCAGTCATCACCATGATCCCCAAGGAAGGCAAAGACCCCTCTAACCCCGGTTCGTATAGACCGATTTCTTTGCTGAATGTCGATTATAAAATCTTTACCTCAATATATGCACGACGCTTCAATTCTTTCATTGGAAATTATATTTGTACAGATCAGATAGGCTTTATCCCCAATAGGGACATCTCCGACAACATTTATAAGGCATTGAACATTTTGACATTCAGTAGACACAACAAATTACAAACCACATTCCTCTCCTTGGATGTCGAAAAAGCTTTCGACACCCTGGAGGTCCCGTACCTGCAGATGCTCCTTTCCCACATGAAATTCGGCCCCAACTTCCTACAAACAATTAAAGCGATATACGCAGGCCCCAAGGCAAGAATCAAACTTAATGACTTAGCGTCCGATCCCTTCACTCTACACCGAGGCACGCGCCAAGGATGTCCCCTTTCCCCTATCCTTTTCGCCCTCGCGATAGAGCCCTTAGCAGAGGAGATAAGAACCAATGAAAGGATTCGAGGCATTGAAATAGACAAACGTACTTACAAAATATGCTTATTCGCTGATGACATCTTGCTGTTTCTTACGTGCCCACTTGTTTCCCTAAAGGCTCTGGCAATTGTTCTTGCTCACTTTGGGTGTATATCGGGGTTGAGGATAAACCAAGCCAAATCCACCATCCTATCAGTGAATCTCCCAGAGGAGACGTGTAGCGACATAAAACGGCAATTTGAATACCAGTGGGCCAAATCACACCTCCGATATCTGGGCATAAATATCCCTCCCAACCCAGCCCAGCTACTCCAGGTAAACCACGTCCAAAAGATGAAAGAAATTAAACACCTCCTGCTCACATGGAACAAGCAAAACCTGGCATGGTATGAAAGATACCATTTGATAAAATCCTTCGTCCTCCCAAAATTGACATTTTTGTATAGAACAATTCCGATTGAAATCCCTAGCAAAATTCTGAGCCAATGGCAGGCGACATTAAACCGATTCTTGTGGCAGAATAAGCGCCCTAGGATTGCCTTCAAAGTTTTGTGCGCCCCTAAAACAGCAGGGGGCTTTAACTACCCAAATATAGGGCTCTATTCTGATGCAGCCAGATTGTCAGACATCCTCCAGATATTACTCCCCTCTGGACACTCTGATTGGATAAACATAGTGGGCACCTTTTCCCAGCCAAAAACATTGCGAGAAACTTTCTGGTCTACCCCAAGTTTGCGTCCTTCCTCCATATATCAAAATATGTTCCTTGCTGCACTGCTAAAGCTTTGGGACAGACATAAGCGATCCCTTCTTCCGGCCATATCCCGCTTTTCAGTGCTCACATCGTATAAGGGCATGCCTCGCCAGCATAATATAACCGCACTGCGCTCCTGGGATGACCTGAGGGACTTGAGGTTGTTGGACATAGCCACCAAGGATGGTATTATAAGCACAGTAGACTTGAACAACAACCTAGGCAGGGAAGTCCCCTGGTTTTTCTACCTGCAACTGCGATATCTTCTGAACGAATTGAATATAAAAAGCGTAATGACTAAACCAACAACTAAATTTGAAGCACTTCTGGACTCCCACTCATTTAACCGTAAAGGTCTCCTGTCAAGACTATACCTCGTCCTGCTTGATACCAAACCACTAAACACTGAAGCGCTGCTCAATAGATGGCAGCAGGACTGTGGGATAGAACTCACACGAGAAGATAGAGAGCATGTTTGGATATCTGCATTGCTTAACTCCCCTGTCACCAATGTGCGCCTCCAAACCTATAAGATTATCCACAGGTGGTACCTCACTCCCCAAAAGCTGGCAAAAATATATCCCAGCAGATCTCCACTCTGCTGGAAAAAATGCGGGGAGCAGGGTACGTTCCTGCACTGCTGGTGGGAGTGTAAAAGTGTTGCTGCTTTCTGGAAGGCGGTTCTCCAGGAAATTTCCCGTATCACGACTTATGTGATACCCCCAAGCCCGGGACTTGTTTTCTTGGACCTTTGGGGAGATCTAGATATTCCTCATCTGCGGAAGGCATTGGTCAGAACTAGGGGTGTGCAAGCCAAACATTTTCGGCTATAGCCGAAAGTAGAAAGCCGAAAGAAGATTCTCTATCGTTAAAGCCGAAAGCCGAAACAAGAATCTCTTTCGGCTTTCGGCTTTCGGGATTCTTTCGGCATTATTTCGGCATTCTTTCGGCTTTTTTCTATGGGAAAATGCCTCCGTCTTCCAGGACGCCTGGAGGAGGCATTTTCCCACCGAATAAGCCCAAACTTGGTGGGGACCTTCCTCTAACCCTTCTCTAACAACCACCCAAGTTTCAGACAGATTGGACTTTGGGGGGCCATGTTATGGCCCCCCAAAGCAGGTCCCCCCATCCTCCCATAAGAAAGCGAAGGAGCAGCATATTGTTAGCATGCTGCTACTCATCTTCTTCATTATTTCCTATGGGGAAAAAATGAAGAAGCAGGCTTCCTTTGCCAGGGGTGGCATTTTGCATGCAAAATGCCCCCTTACCCTCAGGGGCCCTTCTCCCACCCCTCCTCCCACCCCCCACCAAGGCTCAGCCTGCTCCCACTTGGGGGGGCCATTTCATGGCCTCCCCAAGTAGGTGCTCTAATCTCTACCACTGACAGCTGGGGGAGGCTTGTGTTGCCAGGGGTGGCATTTTGCATGCAAAATGCCCCCCAACCCTCTGGGGCCCTTCTCCCACCCCTCCTCCCACCCCCCACCAAGGCTCAGCCTGCTCCCACTTGGGGGGGCATTTCATGGCCTCCCCAAGTAGGTGCTCTGCTCTCATCTCTACCACTGACAGCTGGGGGAGGCTTGTGTTGCCAGGGGTGGCATTTTGCATGCAAAATGCTCCCCAGCCCTCTGGGGCCCTTCTCCCACCCTTCCTCCCACCCCCCACCAAGGCTCAGACTGCTCCCACTTGGGGGGGCCATTTCATGGCCTCCCCAAGTAGGTCCTATCAGCCCCTAAAGTCCACCCCTTACAGCCCCACACAAACCCAATTCCCCCCCAGCTGCCACACACAGACCCAAATCCCCACATTAGCCCCTCACAGACCCAAATCCACCCCCACCTGCCCCACACCCATAACCCCAGGAACAGGCTGGCAAAGGCCAGCCCTCTCCCTTTGTTCCCTATGCTGGGAACTTCTAAACTCTCTTTCCCTGGGCAATTCTGCACAGCCCAGGGTTGCCACAATGGTGGGCACACTTCTGAGTGCCAGCTGGTCCCTGTGAAAGAGCACCTGAACCACAGACACCCTCCCTCAAATTCCCCCACCACCTACAGAGATGGCTGGCCTGCCAGCCCCATTGTTCCCTATGATGGGAACCAACTGCACAACAAAGAATAAAACAAGAACAACACAAAATAAAGTTTTTAAAAAATTATTTTCTCCCTTCCAAAGTACAAGTAGGCAAAGCATTATGACACATTACACCAGCAGTCCCCCACACAGAAAAATTAAAAGAAAACTCACTTAACATCAGAGAATCACAAAACACGATTCCTGTCAAAAACACTATTTCTTGAACAGCTTTAGGTTACACAGCAGGGGGGAACACCAAAGGGCATGGCAGCACTATCTTACACAAAAATAACACAATTCACTTAACATCAGAGAATCACAAAAGCACAATTCCTGTCAAAAACACTTTATTTCTTGAACAGCTTTAGGCTACACAGCAGGGGGGAACACCAAAGGTCATGGAAGCAGTATCTTACACAAAAATAACACAACTCACTTCACATTAAAGAATCACCCAAAAAATTGCTGTCAAAAGCACTTTATTTCTGTAACTGCTTTAGGTTACACAGTAGGAAGGCACCACAGAGCAGGAAAGCAGTGTACTACACAAAAATAACACAACTCACTTCACATCAGAGAATCACACAAACACAATTGCTGTCAAAAACGGTGAAGTGGGTTGTATTATTTTTTGTAGTACATTGCTATCATGCCCTGTTGTGCCCTCCTACTGTGTAACCTAAAGCTGTTCAAGAAATAAAGTGTTTTTGCCAGGAATTGTGTTTTTGTGATTCTCTGATGTTAAGTGAGTTGTGTTATTTTTGTGTAAGATAGTGCTGCCATGCCCTTTGGTGTTCCCCCCTGCTGTGTAACCTAAAGCTGTTCAAGAAATAAAGTGTTTTTGACAGGAATTGTGCTTTGTGATTCTCTGATGTTAAGTGAGTTGTGTTATTTTTGTGTAAGATAGTGCTGCCATGCCCTTTGGTGTTCCCCCCTGCTGTGTAACCTAAAGCTGTTCAAGAAATAAAGTGTTTTTGACAGGAATCATGCTTTGTGATTCTCTGATGTTAAGTGAGTTGTGTTATTTTTCTGTGTGGGGGACTGCTGGTGCAATGTGTCATAATGCTTTGCCTACTTGTACTTTGGAAGGGAGAAAAAAAAATTTAAAACTTTATTTTGTGTTGTTCTTGTTTTATTCTTTGTTGTGTAGTTGGTTCCCATCATAGGGAACAATGGGGCTGGCTGGCCAGCCATCTCTGTAGGTGGTGGGGGAATATGAGGGAGGGTGTCTGTGGTTCAGGTGCTCTTTCACAGGGACCAGCTGGCACTCAGAAGTGTGCCCACCATTGTGGCACCCCTGGGCTGTGCAGAATTGCCCAGGGAAAGAGAGTTTAGAAGTTCCCAGCATAGGGAACAAAGGGAGAGGGCTGGCCTTTGCCAGCCTGTTCCTGGGGTTATGGGTGTGGGGCAGGTGGGGGTGGATTTGGGTCTGTGAGGGGCTAATGTGGGGATTTGGGTCTGTGTGTGGCAGCTGGGGGGGAATTGGGTTTGTGTGGGGCTGTAAGGGGTGGACTTTAGGGGCTGAGAGGACCTACTTGGGGAGGCCATGAAATGCCCCCCCAAGTGGGAGCAGTCTGAGCCTTGGTGGGGGGTAGGAGGAAGGGTGGGAGAAGGGCCCCAGAGGGCTGGGGGGCATTTTGCATGCAAAATGCCACCCCTGGCAACACAAGCCTTCCCCAGCTGTCAGTGGTAGAGAAAAGAGCACCTACTTGGGGAGGCCATGAAATGGCCCCCCCAAGTGGGAGCAGTCTGAGCCTGGGTGGGGGGTGGGGGGAAGGGTGGGAGAAGGGCCCCTGAGGGCTTGGGGGCATTTTGCATGCAAAATGCCACCCCTGGCAACACAAGCCTCCCCCAGCTGTCAGTGGTAGAGATTAGAGCACCTACTTGGGGAGGCCATGAAATGGCCCCCCCAAGTGGGAGCAGGCTGAGCCTTGGTGGGGGGTGGGAGGAGGGGTGGGAGAAGGGCCCCTGAGGGTGAGGGGGCATTTTGCATGCAAAATGCCACCCCTGGCAAAGGAAGCCTGCTTCTTCATTTTTTCCCCATAGGAAATAATGAAGAAGATGAGTAGCAGCATGCTAACAATATGCTGCTCCTTCGCTTTCTTATGGGAGGATGGGGGGACCTGCTTTGGGGGGCCATAACATGGCCCCCCAAAGTCCAATCTGTCTGAAACTTGGGTGGTTGTTAGCGAAGGGTTAGAGGAAGGTCCCCACCAATGTTGGGCTTATTCGGTGGGAAAATGCCTCCCCCAGACATCCGGGAAGACGGAGGCATTTTCCCATTGAAAAGCCGAAAGAAAGCCGAAAGAATTCCGAAACGTTTCGGCTTTTTTCTTTCGGCTACCCGAAACGTTTCGGCATTCCCTGAAACGTTTCGGCATTCCCCGAAAGAAGCTGAAACACTTTTGTTTCGGCATTCTTTCGGCATTCTGAATGCCGAAACGCACATCCCTAGTCAGAACTCTCCTAGCAGCTGCAAAGACCGCAATTGCACTCAGGTGGAAATCGCGATTCCCTCCCACTCTTGACATATGGTATAGAGTGGTGTGGGACCACCTTATGATGGAAAAGATAACAGACAGAATTCGAGCATTGCATAACCCCTCCAAACCTACACAATTTTACGCACAATGGTACCCTTTCCTGGAATTTTTATCTCAGAATGAATGGCTGATCTCTAAGCTACCTCACTACGCGATTAGAAACCCCGAAATTTGAACTATGGATTTACTCTGCGACATAATGGATGTGCCTGTACATGATTCTCCCGATGCTGTTATAATTAGCTTGCTTAACACTGTATTAGACTCCTGTTGATTATGTATAATATTTGCACACTTGATTATTGCCAACTGTTAGTGTTTTGATGTTTATGTATTGTTGTATCTGAACATTGTTACGTATGATGTCACCTTTTTTCTACGCATTTACTGTTGATCTTGTTACTTGTTACACTTTCAATAAAAAATTTTTTAAAACTAAAAAAAAAAAAAAAAAAGAACAGCCACCCTACAAAAGTCGGTGTGGTGTAATGCTTAGAATTTCAGATGAGATTCTGGGAGAGCCAGGTCCAAACCCCCACTCTACCATAAAAGCTCACTGGTTGACCTTGGACCTAACATGGATATGGTGGAGAGGAGAATTATGTAAGCCTTGTTGATGAGCAAGATGGGGGCCCATTGTGGGGCCCTACTGTGGAGCAAGATGGACTATAAGTGAATAAATAAATAATAAATATGGCTGAGGATGCGGGTTAGATAAAAGGTAGGTTGATTGGTAGATGGGAAGGAGAGAAGGAAGTAGGGAAAGGTGAAGATATGTGGGTTGCTCAGGTGGCATACATGCTTTCTCAGTGGAAGTCCCCACCTTTTGGAATAGCCAGCCTGAGGATGTTGGGAAAGCTCCCACTCTCCTGGCTTTCCACAATCCATATAAAATTGAATTGTTCAGGAGGGTTTTCTACTCATTATAAGGCAGTATTGTGAGAAGTATCTCATAGGGATGCATTGGTAGGGACAAGGACTATATGCTACTCTGTTGGGTACTGTCTGCTGATGTAGACATGTACCTACTAGGGGGGGGGAGAAGAAGAAGAAGAAGAAGAAGAAGAAGAAGAAGAAGAAGAAGAAGAAGAAGAAGAAGAAATGAGGTGCCCTCCACAAGTCCTTGTAAGTTCCTCTCCACACAACTAGGCCAAGCACAGCAGATGGCACCGGGCAAATGGGCCATATTTTTCGTGTGTGGAGGCTGCCAGAGGGAGGGAAGGATGGAAACCTGAAGACAGGGGTGGGCAGATAAAGGTAGGTTGGGTGGTAGATGGGATGGGGAGAAGGAAGCAGGAGAAGGAGACAGGATATGGGACCATTCAGGGAAGAGGAAACATTGTGGGAGGGGTAAATTAGATGTGCCCCCCACAAGTCCTTGCGAGTCCCCTGCATGAATGTTCCTATTTTCCAACCCCTGTCAAAAGATGAGCAGCAGTATTCTACACTAGCAGACTTCAGTACAGCAGACTTCAATACAGTGGTGCTAGATCCTGCAATGTGCAAACAGAGCAACAAACAAAGATGTACTGGTGGATCCACCCTGTGTATTTGTACATATACATGACCATGTGTATGCTAACAAAGAAAAAAAAGGCAATTAAGTTGGTGCTGGATGGAGATTTTATTTCCAAAAATATATTTTGAAGCATTTTCACAGAATATCTTCCTCCTCAAAATCAACAGTTATGAATTCTGCTATATTTTCAAAAGATGCTTCCTATATTTTAAGATGCTTCTCTTGAGTTCTAGCTCCAAACTCTATTTCTTGCAAGGCATGCAAGAAACCCTTGGCATCTCTGTTTAGGACAGGTGTGGATGCTGTAAGATGTCACAATCACTCAAGAATAAGCTTAGGGTCTTAAGTAAACAAAGTAGAGCTTTAATCAGGACAAACAAAGAACAAACACAAGGCCTAACAGAATCCTTCACAGCAGCTTGCCTAGTCACTGGCTTATCTAGAGCCATCAGTAAATCCTGGTCTGTTGCTGCTCCAAATTCTGGTACCCTATAATAAAACATGAAATGGAATTCTGAATACTGCAGATGCCTACATCTCTCTCACCCCTTCTGGATATTTTATGTATGTGCCACTGCACTCAGGTTTTTCTGTGGTTCAATTCAAGCCACATATAGGTCCATAGTGTAGCTCACCTATAAATGGAAACTGTTGCTGCTGTAGGTTTCTCCTACATGGCAAAAGTTGACATTAATAAAATTGTCACATGGATAGAATGCTTTAAGTTTCTCTCCTCTGTTACCAAAGAATCTATGTTTTACACTTGAGACAGAAGAGTGGATACTGCTGTGAAAGTAATTTTGAATATGATGGGAAAGGTTTGTCAAAGAGCTTCTTCTTCAACTGTTTGGCATTTTTGTCCCTACTCTTCTTCTGGTGGTGAGGGAGAAAACATATCCGCATGAGAAGAAAAGGAGCAATCACGTAAGTGCTGCTCCAACAACAGCCACAAGCTCCAGAGAATACTGAACGATAAAGAGTCAAGAGGCTTATGCCTAAAATGTCTTGATAATTCTAAGCATCAAGGGACAATTTCTTCCAGGAACATAGATCATCAACTTGATCTGACTGAATTTGATTAATCCATTGAGATCCCTAGAGATTTCAAATAATCCACCCCAATAAATCTATTGTATATATTCTAATGTTGAGTGTAAAAGGATTAGTAGGCTGGGGGGGTGGGAGTAACTAATGATTCCAGTCATGACTAGTGAGCTTCCAAGAACCATCATATTAACAATGAGATAAATGTTGCTATCAATCTCCAGGGGGAGAAGCAGGAAAATAAACACCTTGTTTGACTGTCATTACAACAACTATGAGTAATAGCTATGGCTCTACAGAGAAACCAGAGCACAGAATGTCACCCATAAAGACCTGGAAAAAGCATGGCAGCAGCATGAACCATGGCCGTTTTCACACTGCTTACTGGCCACGGAACATTGCGCCAAGCTCCCATAACAACAGCATCTTCCTGGTGCAATTTTGCGTGAGAACTGGAGTTATGATGGGAAATTGTGCCAGGAAGACGGTGTCGTTCCAGGAGCTTGGCATGATGTTCCGTGGCCAGTAAGCAGTGTGAAAACAGCCCATGTGTAGTTGAATGCCAGATGCACAGAATTCCTTTACAGGGAAAGAATAATAATAAGAAGAAACAAGAAAGTATGTAATTCTTGGTTATTAAAAGTGTGGTTAAAAACAAACCTTTATTTTATGTTTTGAGCATAAGTTGTTCCAGGGTGTGTGTGTCAAAAATGCCCAGCAACCTACATTGTAAATGCACTAAAGGATGTGGAGATGGAATGAAACTTTAGCTACTGATTGACTAAGCTGTGATGAATGTCACAAAGGGGCAGAGCAGAGGAAGCATTGGTTGTCATTTAGCTGAGCATTGAACCCAGCAAGGAGAGGAGCAGGAAAGAGGACCTAGGGAAGAAAGCAGACATAAGAAGGCCAAGAGAGATTGAGGAAGATAGGGCTGAGGAAAAGGAAGTAGGAGGGGCAAGTGAGAGGAAACTAGATGAAAATGAGAGGTTGCACAGAGTTAGCAGATGAGGAGGTACAACTGATCTTTGGAGAGGCAGCACATACATTTTCTGAATAAATGCAATTTCATCTATTGGGCTGCAGGCTTGTATTACTATAAAGACCTTCCTGGATAACCTTAGACAAGCCTGTTCTCACAGTCTTTTTTGTCATGAAGATATCAAGCTCAAAATATATTGGGAATCTTAGGTTTTCTCATGAAATTTTGGGCTCTTACTGGAATGTATCTGTTCTTCTTGGGGCACTTCCTTTTATTGTGGAACTTGAGACGAGAAAATTGCTTCCTGCTGGACACAGAGATAGGAGCTTGGACCCCCCCCCTTTCTCCCGCTTGTCTGCCTCCCCCATCCCTTCTTGTGGCTAAGAACAGGATGGTTAAAAGCGGAAGCAGGATATTGTCAAGCCCTTCAGCAGGATCCTGCATACTGCCTTTTTCTTTTTTAAGTAAAGCTTTTTATTTAAAAAGAAAAAATAGGAATGACAATGGAAAGTGCATAGAAACTTACACAAGCTCTACATTTGAATTAGATTTAAACTACAACAGAATAGCACAACTAAATTATATAATAGTTCTCTTCCCCTCTCCTTAGTTGCTTATACTCAAACTTTAATGTCAATGATATTTAATCAGTCATCTCTTCTCTATTTTATCTCTATAATATAATTACCTTAATTTATCTTAGTTTTAACTAGAGATGGGCACGATCCGCATTATGAATGAAAAAAACCCACGATAATGGCGATCGCGCGATCGTGACCCGGTAGATCGTGATCGTCCACGGCCAACAATCTAGCAGTCGGGAAAGGCCTGGATCGGGGCGTTCAGGCTCGGTTCGGGGATCCAGACACTCAGGCGCCAGCAATCTATTCCCCTGGCAACGGAGCCAGGGGAATGCCTGTTTGCCCTCCTTCTGTCGCCCTGGAAACCCGAATGGAAGCCCAGCTTTCCTTGATCAGCAGGGCTTCCTTCCAACCACGGAGCAGCAAAGCAGTCACAAGTTGGGAGAAGACACCCAGGGGAGGGAGGGGGAAGGGGGTGTTCTGTAGCCATGGGCACTCCAATCTCATCCCTGCAAAACCTGATAGGCAGCTCTGACAGCCAAACACAGACCTCCTGTGTTGCTGAATGGGACCCATGCTTATAAATAGCCGTGGTCTCCCAGGCTGGGTTTCACTTTCTGCAAGCAGTGGAGTGGGACAGAGCTCTTGCTTGCTACTTGCTAGCCTTTGGGGAGAGAGAGAGAGACTGAGCGAGTCGGCCGCCACTACAACCCACCTTCCCACATAGCTGGGAATACCAGCGTACCCCGCGTTGGCATCCACAATCTACGGTTCGGGAACAGGAGATGATCGGTGTGGATCGTTAATTCAGGATCGTCGCTGGCGCCAAACCACGATCCGCTGGTTCGTTAATTTTTTTTGGATCATGTCCATCTCTAGTTTTAACCCAAGTAATCAAAGAAATCTTTCCATTTTTTTTCAGAATTTTGATATTGGTCTGTTGCGTACATAGGAAGTTAATTTAGCCATTGATGCATGTTCGTACATCTTGTCTATCCACTCAGGCATGTCAGGGCATGAATCTGTTTTCCATTTTGCTGCATATAGTACTCTCGTGGCTGTCACCATATATTGGAACAGATCTCCCTGTTTTGTGTAATATTATTCAGTAAAATATTTAATAGCATTTAATAGTATTTTGTGGGGTTCAGCACAAACCTGAGCTTGAGAATTTCCTGCATCTCTCCATGTATCTTTATCCAATATCTTTGTGCTTCCTTGCATGTCCACCAAATGTGATAAAATGTTGCATCTGTACTTTAACATTTCCAACACTGTCCACTATAAGCCTTACTAATTCTTGCGATATCTTTGGGTGTAATACACCATCTAAAGAACATTTTGTACCAGTTCTCTCTTAACAATTGGCAATCTGTAAATTTAATATCTTTGGTCCATAGATCTTCCCATTGATTCATGGAAATGGTTTCTCCAAAAATTTTCATCTATTTTAACATACAGTTTTAACTTGTTCTATTTCTATGTGGTATTGCAGTAGAATTTTATAAATTTTTCATAGTAAATGCTTCAAGTGGTTTCAGTGGGCTTAGACTGGAATAACTTTGTTTAGGATTGCACTGTTAATTTGCCACCTTCTTTGAGAGTTTGTTCTTTGAGCTCAGATACTATTTGATGATACATCAACCATGGAATGTTTTCCCATGAGCTTAGATTTCTTGCCAAGTTTTTACATTCCTTTGCTTATCTGTCATAAATCCATAGCTAAACTGATCGATTCTATTTCTAGTGGTGGCATTTATTGGTAACATCAGTGGTGAGATTGTTGGACTCAATCTATTTCTGCATTGAAACCATATTTTAAGTAGTCCATTTCTTAGTATATGAACACCGTCTTGCTTCTGAATGGATTTTAGTGATTTCTTAAGCCATAAATAGTTAAGACTATCCTCTTTAGCATCAGTTGTCTCCAAGTTAATGTGTCTTCTACTCAGATTTATAATCCAGTCAGTTACCCAAACCAATGCTGCTGCCTGGCGCTACAATTTAATATTTGGTACTGTCAATCCTCCTCGGGTTTTTTCATCCTGTAATACTTTAAATCTTCTTGGTTTCTTCCATTTCCATATAAAAATCATTTATTACTTTCTGCCACTTTTTAAAAAACTTTTGAGCTATGTGAATTGGCACCATTTGAAACAAAAAGTTCAGTTTTGGTAGTATATTCATTTTAACAGCAGAAATTCTTCCTAACCATGAAATATTCAATTTTTCCAATCTTTGCAAGTCTTCAGTAATGCTTGTCCACTTTTTTGATAATTGTCCTTATATAGGTTCTCATTTCATGCCAATACATTTATTCCTTAGCATTTTACCGGCTTTGTAGTAATAGTACAGTCCATTATTTTTCTACTTTCCTCTTGTTCTTCTGTTGTTGCTGAAAGTAACATTATCTTTGTTTTCTTTTTATTCAATTTATATCCAGAGTGCTGTCCAAATTTTAATATTTGTTCCATTACATAGATCAGAGAATTGTTTGGATTTGTCACTGATATAACCACATCATCCGCATAGCTTTTCATTTTATGTATCTCTTTCCCCTCCTTTACTCCATTGATTCTACTGTCTTGTCTGATTCTCACCACCTGAATTTCCAAAGAAATAATAAACAGTAATGGTGATATTGGGCACCCCTGTTGTGGTCCTTTGTTATTTCAGTTTTCTCCATAAATGAACCATTAACCAGGATTGTGGCTTGCCAGTTAGTATAAATAGTTTACATCCAATTAAAAAACTCAGTCCCACAGTTCATTCTTTGCAGTGCTTTCCTAGGAAATTTCCAAGATACCTTATCAAATGCTTTTTCAGCATTCAGAAATATAAATGCAGTTCCCCCCACTTCCTTCTTGAATATTCAATTGCATTGAGGAGATATCTAATATAATCCTTCATGTATTTCTTTGGGACAAATGTTGTTTGGTCTTCATAAAGTATATCTGAGATACATCTTCCTAATCTTTCTGCCATTATTGTTGTCTCCCAGTAAAGACTTCTTTCAGTTAAAGTCCTCGTATCTTCACTTAGAATTAAAACAAAATCATTGTGAACTCAACATCCAGAAGAGAATCAAAACTTTTTGCCAAGTTGCATATTTATAATTAATCCTAAAGTTTTGTTCAGTTTCTGGGAAGTCACCTAGAACTTTCAGATAGTTCTGAATTAACTTTCGGAATTCATTCTCTAAATCCTGGTCTTCAAATGCTTCTGAAATTCCATGGTCTTAAATTATTGCTCCTGAGTTTAATTCTAAAGTCTCTATTCTTTGATCATCTCTCAGGGAACTTATCTGTTGCTGTTATGATGCTTTGCTCTTGTGCCTCTTTCAGTTCTGTCTGTTGGTCTTTAATTTCTTGAATATTTTGCTTATTTTCCTCATTTGGGGTGGAGGTTATTTCTTGCAGCCCAGTTGAAACTTCAGTTCTTAAATTTTGTATTTCCTTCCTGATTTCTAAAAAGTTTCTTGTGTCTTCTGCTCAATTTTCTGTAAGATACCTCAAGTCTCATGCTGCACCTCTCCAACAGCGTCCTTCGTCTTCTGTACCAGTTCTGTAGTTAGGGTCTGGAATTTCTGTGAGAGAGAAGATAAAACCTTCTCTACTATTAGTTCTATTTCATCTTCAGAACAGAGTTCGAGTTTGCCTTTTCTCGTACCTTTTGCTATTCTCTTTAAGTTTTGCTAGCCTCCTTTGCCTTCTGACAGCTGCTCACAATCTTTCCATACAACAATATATTCAAAATGGTATGCCTCTACAATCCCACAAACCATCAATCCATCAGTCACACAGCAGAGCTGCTAGACATCCAACTCTTTAAGTAAACCATTAACTGAGTTAATATATAGTTATTATATTCTTACACACTGTAGATACCAGATATATATATAAAAGGCATGGATAGATGACAATAACAGAAAAACTCTGTATACACAGATTAAGTATTGAATAAAATCAACAGAAAACAGGTATTAAATGGAAATTTTCTCTCTGAAGGCAGCAGTGTTAATTCAGAAGTCAACTTTAGTTCTTTTTTTTTTTATTAAATTTTTATTGTTATTGTAACATTAGATGTAACTAATAACCTTCAAGTAACAAACAACATTTCAAATTTGAATGAAACAAAAACCAATATACAATACGCAGTTAGACTTACATCCTTAATAGTTAACATAGAGAAAAAGTAATTCCATGTAATTACACAGTTATATTATCAGCTTAATAGAAGGAGAGGTATCCATTGTTTGTTACAACTTGTAGTATTTTCGAGTTGGGCTGCATATTGTTCTTTTCTATGTATTCCAGAAATGGGAGCCACTTTTCAATAAAATTAGTATTTTCTGTGAGTTGTATTGCATTTTGCATATCATTGCTTACTTTTTCTAGAATGAAATGATTCCAAACTTTAGAGAACCAGTTTTCGATTGTTGGTAATTTTTTTGACTTCCATACTGTCGCTATGGCACTCTTAGCTGCTACAAAAAAAGAGGCAATGAGCTCCTTTCTGATTTTGGGGACGTGTGAGTTTTCCCACAAGTCTAAAAAAATCATTTTTGGGTCAAAGGGGAGGTCGTGATTTGTGATATCTTTAATTTTCATTAATATCTCTTCCCAAAATCGTCTAATTCCTTTACATTCCCACCAACAGTGGGCGAAGGTTCCCTCCCCGCCACAATTTTTCCAACATTTTGGGGATGATCTAGCTGATATATGTGCTAATTTTTTGGGTGTTAGATACCATCTGTGAATCACTTTAAACGTTTGTAATTTAGTTATGTTGACTTTCGAGGTGAATATTCCAGATGTCCATATTTTTTTCCAAATCTCTGGGGACTGTTCAATTGCACAGTCCTTACCCCAACTAGATTGACAACTTAGCTGCTTGTTCTCAGTGATGTTTAGCAGAAGGTTATATAGTTTAGCTATCATGCCTTTTTTTTGTTGTACTGGTGAGTCTAGAAATTGTTCAAATTCTGTCAGAGGTTCTTTCATGATGTTCCTTAGCCTTATTTTTTCTGCCATGTGTGAGAGTTGTAAGTAATTAAACCAATGTAGTTTTTGTTCTAATTTATTCTCTATATCTACTTTCTCCAGGAGACCTAATTTTGTGGATATGTCAACTAGTCTAGTTATTTTTGCTTGATGTAATGATAGGATAAGTGATCGATCCCACTCTGGTAAAAACCATTCTTGATTTAGGAACGTAGAGAATCTAGATATTCTAGGAACAATTTTGATCCTGATTTGGTCCCATGTCTTTAAGATAGATGGTATCAGGAAGCTTTTTTTGATGCTTTGTGGCCTATTACTTGGTTTGTTCCAAATTATGTCTGTTATGTCACTGAATTTTGAAGATAGTTGTATGATCATAACCCAATCTGGCTGAGGGGAGTTTGAAGTCATTTGCAAGAGATTAGCTAATCGTGTCGCTGATTGATATAGGTATAAATCTGGATAATTAAAACCACCATTTGCTGATTTCCTCCTCATAGTAGTGAATGCGATTCTCGGGTGCTTGTTTTGCCATAGAAATTTATTAATTAATATTTGCCATTGAGCTATTTGTGATCTATTTATAGTAAGGGGGATCGCTCTAAACATAAAAATAAATTTTGGTAATATAAAAGCTTTTATTAAATGAAATCTGTCATACCACGTGAGCTTTAATTTATTCCATTTGATAATATCTAATTTAATTTGGTTTATCAATTTGAGGTGATTCAATTTTATAAGGTCTTTCAGGTTGGGGGTGATTTCAACTCCTAGGTATGTAAGATTAGATGGGGACCATTGAAAGCTATATATTGTACTAATTTGTTGGACCGTTTTATTATGGGTGTTGATGGCAAGATAGTAAGATTTTGTTTGGTTAATTAATAGTCCTGATATTGCACCAAATTTTGTAAGTAGAGATGAAAGATGGGACAGTGAACTTAATGGTTTGGTCAAATAAATCATCATATCGTCCGCGAACAAGCTAATTTTAAATTCTGTGGAGTTAACGTTTATTCCCTTTATCTGTTTATGTTCTCTAAGGGCAATCGCAAAGGGTTCTAGGGCGATTGCAAATAGGAGAGGGGATAGAGGGCAACCTTGTCTTGTACCTCTTTTAATGTTAATATTTTCTGAGTATGTAGCGTTTACTTTGATGTTTGCTATAGGTTGGTGGTATATAGCTTCAATTGTGTTTAAGAATTTTTCTCCAAATTCCATATGCCTCAGTGTTTTTAGTAGGTATGATATTTCTACCGAATCGAAAGCTTTTTCGACGTCTAGTGATAAAAAGATGGCTTCCGTATTGTTTTGGGTGCAATGGTCTATTAAGGTTAATGATTTATAAATGTTATCTGTAATGTCTCTTTTTGGTATAAATCCTGATTGGTCTGTATGAATGTAGTTAGAAATGAATGTATTTAGTCGATTTACCATAATAGAAGCAAAAATTTTATAATCGTGGTTGTGTAATGAAATAGGGCGGTAGGATGCTGCTTTTAGGGGATCTTTTCCCTGTTTATGGATCACTATGATGTCGGCTCTCTCCCATGTGGGTGGCATTACTCCCTTTTCCAGAATCGAGTTGGCTAGATCAGTTAGATGTGTTGCTAACAAGCTCGTAAACTTTTTATAAAATTCTGCCGGGTATCCGTCCGGCCCTGTGGCTTTATTATTTTTAGCTGCTTTTATTGCATCCATTGTTTCTTGGATAGTGATGGGTTTTTCTAGAAATGTTCGGTGTTTTTCCTCTAATTTCTTAAAGTGTTTTAGTGAGTTTAAAAAGTGGGATATTTTAGTTTGGTCCGGATTTTTTGATGAGTATAGTTGAGTGTAAAAGTCTTTAAAGACTTTAAGGATTGATTCTGGTTTGTATTGCATTATATTTTTACTGTTATGAATTCTGTTGACTGTGTTTTGTATTCTCTTTTGTTTTACTTTATTTGCCAGAATGCGTAAAGTTTTAGGTGTATTGGTCCAATGTGATTGTTTGATAGCAATCAGATTTTTGTATATCGTATGACTGTCCAAGGTTTCTAATAATTTCCTTTGTGTTAAGAGATCCCTGTATATTTTTTTACTGCCTGTTAATTTATGTTTATTTTCTAGTGCTTTTATATTGCTTATTAACTCACATTTTTGTTTCAATTTTTCTTTGTTGATTTTAGCAGTAAGGGCTATTAAATGTCCTCTGGTCACTGTTTTTATCGTATCCCAAAATATGTGTATCCCAATGTCTTTTGAGAAGTTGTCTGTAATAGCTGTTTCAATTATTTTGCCAATTTCTTTAATTGCATATTGATTGTATAATAAATGTTTCGGTAAGCGCCATTGAGTACTGCTTTGTGTTTTAGCACTGAGATTAAGTGTCATGGATACCCAAGCATGGTCTGAGATTGTGTTACTTCCTATTTCTGTTTTCTCTATTTTATCAATTATGTCATTAGAGCTAAGAAGATAATCAATTCTTGTGTATGTATTATGTCTTTGTGAGAAGTATGTGTAATCCTTTTCTCCCTCGTGATAATGTCTCCATGTGTCAATTAAGTGGTATTTCTGTAGTATGGCTGCTAGTTTTGTTATTTTGGATTTTTTTGATGTGTGTACTTTGTTAAAATTTGATTTGTCCAGTTGATGATTTATTATGTAATTTAGGTCTCCTCCAATTATCAAATATCCTTCCTGAAATGAAATCAATTTTTGTATTACTTCCTCTATAAATTCTAATTGGTTTGCGTTTGGAGCATATACTGAGGCTAGTGTGAGCGTGTGCTCCCCTACTTTCCCTTTAACGAAGATAAATCTGCCTTTTTTATCCTTAAATGTTTTTGTTTGTTGAAATTGTAGGTCCTTTGCAATTAGGATGGCTACTCCTCTTGATTTGGAGTTTCCAGTTGCGTGATACTGGGTTTGCAGCCACCTAGCTTTTAGCGAATCTGTATTATTATGTCGTAGATGGGTTTCCTGCAGAAATATAATTTGAGGTCTGGTTTGGGCTAAGTTCGATATCACTCTCTTTCTTTTAATTGGATTACCTAATCCTCTAACATTGAAAGTTAAAACTTTGATTTTAGAGCTCATTGTCTGTTTTGATTATAACAATTACTTGTGCCTTTTTTTTTCCTTTTTCTCCACCTGTATTTATTCCGAATTCACTATATATCTTAACTGTTGATTAATCTACAATCCTAGTCTAAATCGAGTCCGTACAACTATATGCGATTGTTCATCTCTATACCAGCACTTTTGATTAAAAGACAGCAAGAGAAAGAAAAAAAATAAAAATAAAAATGATAGTATCTGGTTCACTGTTTCTTTCTTTCTTTCTTTTCCTTTTTCTTTCTTTCTTTTTTTTTTTTGAGTGAATTGTATGGTTATAACATCAAACTTATCAAACCATCAGTATTCCAATCTTGTAACTTCTGCTTATAGTTCTCAACTAGGTTTAACAATATAATTATCAATATAGTTGTTTTAATATCACAATAATCTTATTTACTATGTTATTTCTTAATGTCTATATTTAAATTACTCTCCTTAGGTCGATATATAGAAATTAAAGTTGCAAGATTTCTCTTATTTTCTACACGATAAACCTTCCCTAATTTCTTAGAATTCAGTCCAGTCAAGTGTTTACCAGTTATACCCCTCTAACTCCTTATGCTGAATTGACTTCTTCCTATGTTTGTGCTCTATATTATTGTTCTTTCCCCTCTTTCCTTTTCCTGTATATATATATATATATATATACACACATATATATATATATATATATATATATATATATATATATATATATATATATATTCTTTCTATGATATTTAGTCTTTGTTACAAACTATAAACTACTCCTATTATTTTCCTATTCCCCTCCCACTCCCTATGCTCTCCCTAACCCTCTTCCTTTTTTTTTCCCTCCCCTTCCCTTTTTTTATACTTATAGATTATAGTAGTAATATATATACAACAATTTTTTTGAGATTTTTTTTAAAATTATTTTATTGTATTTTTATTATTATTATTATTATTATTTTTAATATCCTTTTTCTTTCCCTTTTTTTTCTCCCTCCCTCCCTTACTATCAAGTTTTTTCCCAAAATTTTGTGTAACTATTTACTGAGCTTATATAACTAACTAACTGTCCCTGTACCTTCCCCTTACCACCCTTCCTCCCTCCCCTCAACCACCTTTGTGACTTAGTAAGCTGTAAATTCCACTTGGATATTATTAGTATTCTATGCTGCTGTAATGAAGTGTTCAAGTTTAGCTCTCTCAAACTGCTGAGTTACCTTCACTCACCAGTTGTGGAAGTCTATCTCACTCCCCTTCCACTTATGAGAGCTAAAAAAACTCACGTGAGCTATGTTGAAAGCCCTTCCCCCCTTCCCCAAAACCTCTATAGTTACATCTCTATTTTCAAGTACTACAACTTGATAAACAGTCAAACCGAAGTATATTTATCCAGTTTTACCAGTTTGTGGTGTGGTAAAAATAAGAAGATTTAAGTGTCTCTGATGGGGATCTTACTCCCTTTCTGAGGAGATAGTAAGTCTGAAGATTTTCTTTTCTGATTTTGTTTGCTCATCTCCATTGGTGTTTCTAACCCGACTGCATTCAATAGCTCTAGTCCCGTATCGATATCAGTTGCAATATATCTTTTGCCATGATGGATGACCATAAGCTTGCTTTGATCCTGCCATTTGTATCTCATGTTCGCTTTTTGCAGGGTCTCAGAGATTGGTTTAAGTTCCCTTCTTTTAGCAAGCACCTCTTTTGGGAGATCAGCGAAAATATATATATGTTTGCCTTCGCATTTAAATGATCCCCTTGCTCTAGCTTCTTCCATTATCTTCTTTCTTGTCCTCTGGTCGGGTACCTCTATGATTATATCTCTCGGGCGTTCTTTGCTTTTGTTTTGTTGAAAAGGTCCCACACGGTAGGCTGTTGTGATGTAGGGGAAGACTCCTTCCTCAAGCCTTAGTTGTTTAGCCAGCCAGTTAGCAATGAAGCTTATGAGATCTGTATTGTATGTATACTGTTCGTCTATTCCTCGTATCTTAACGTGATTTTGCCTGGCATTGATTTCTAGCCTTGTTAGTCTGTCTTGCTGCTCCGTAATTATTCTTTGCATGTCTGTGACGTTTTGCTGAGCCTGCACACTCACGTTCAGAGCTTTTTCAGCTTTTTGATTAGTTGTTTGTAAGTCACGTTTTATGTCCATGAGTTGTGCAGTGATAGGGTTAATGAGTTTGGCCATTTGGTCTACAATGTCTTGTCGTAGTTTTTCGAGTTGGGGATCTAGGTATTTTTCTGTAGCATTTACCTTTCTCACATCGTCGTTTGCAGCGAGTTCCGCCATTTTGTTTCTCTCCACGCCGCTGCGTTCTGTCTCCACCGATCCTCCTGAAGCCGCGAAAAACGTCTGTAAGTTTTTAACTGCCTTCGGATCGTTTTTCTTTTTCTTAGTGGAGTTTGTGTACATTATTTTCCTGCAAATTTTCCTTCGTTGTAGCGAGTTAGGGCGAGATTTGGGTTCGGGGGGATTGGAGCGCTCTCAACATGCGTCCATTCCTCTCCTCTGCGACGCCACGCCCCCCCGTCAACTTTAGTTCTCATTTCTTCTTATAACCAGCAGAGGGAAGGAAAGTACTGTTTATTAAATTGTTAAATTAGTTTAATCAGTGGTCAGCCATAACTGTTTTGTCTTCAAATAAACATCGGCAGGAATAAATGTTTTTAATGTCTCTGCAAAAGCAATAGTTTATATTCTGATGGCAACCTTATAAGTAAACCTTGCCTGAAGGGGCAGCTTTTTAACTAGACCTTAAATCTATTCTTGATGTCAGCATTTGTAATCTAAATAGTTAGTCAGCATTTGTAATCCACAGAATCTGTATTTATATTTATATTTGTATTCCAAACAAGAGATGAAATTTTAAGAATAATTTGTAATCCATAAATGGTAAAAAACAAAGATCAGAAAAAAACCCTTTTAGCAAAGGAAATAAATCAGCAAAATGGAAGATACCACTTGTTGGGTAGATTCCCAGACATATTTCAGATAGTTCCTTAGGTGCTTGCCTGCTCCCAGTAAAGACTTCTTTCAGTTAAAGTCCTCGTATCTTCACTTGGAATTAAAACAAAATAATTGTGAACTCAACATCCAGAAGAGAATCAAAACTCTGAATCCAAACATGAGTAATTTGCTTCCATGGAGAGAGCTTGATTGTTGCAAATTCTGTCTCCCAAACGACCAAATAAAGTAGTGCTTATAGCTTTCTTTTGAATCCTTATATAAATGTCTTATATAAAACAAAGAGTTTCAGAAGAGAAAATGATCTTAGCACAATCTAAAAATATCGAATAATAAAATGTAGAAATGGTCCAGGCAGACTTATCTGGCTTCCGCTGCTGGCTCTGCTCCTGCTGGGTGTTTCTGTGTCTTTGGAGCTCCAGGGATTCTTCAACCCTTTCAATAGAAACAGCGAAATAATTTCTCAGATAAAACTGGCACACACAACTTGGAGTGTCCCTTATCAGTAAGGGACAGGTTTCAGATTGTTTTTCACAACTGTGCCTAGCTATACAGCCCTGGACACCGAACCAGCTCAGGAGCTCACCTAAGTGGGCTACTAGTCAGTCGCCATATTGGACTCCTTCCCCTGCATGCTGTCTTGAGTTTATTTAAACCTTGCATACACATATATTTTGTTAACAATTTTAAAAAATCATAAAAATAAAAAAAATCACCCCCCACTTTTTGTTTTTTCAAAATAAAAACTTAAGGTTACTTTCACATGCAAATAAAACTTGGCAAATACAAGCCACCGGAAGGGGCTTTGATGTCTTTCCCTTCCTCTACTGCAGAGTGTTTGACCACTGATGCTGTCCAAAAGGGCCAGGGCCAGGTGATAATTGGCTGGGCAGGACTTACTCTCTTTTCCTCTCACCTTCAGCAAAATGACTTACAGTGCCAACCCAGTGATAGATCCTTCTCAGCTCATTTGGTTTACATTAGAAGGATGTAACTTTGTGTATTTATTTGCTTCAATTATAGCCTACCTTTCTCATTGATACTGAACAGCAGGTTACAAAATGTTAAAAAATGTAATCAGATATCATAAAACATCCAATGAACTATGCACTAGGACTAGGATTACAAAGTGAGAAGATAATGCAATCTCTGTCACACGTACAATTGTGAATGATTATCAGCCTTCTAATTCAGGAGCCTTTATTTCTAGGTAGATCCTAACTCCCAACATTTTTTTTTTGTGAGAGACCACAATTAAAATCCCCACTTAGCTATAAAACTTCCTAGAGGAGCACGGATCTCACTAAATTCTTTTAGGGCTTTTGTTGAAATAAAGGAACTAATATTAGAAAACAATGCTTTGAATATGCTGATACGAATGCATATATAAACAGATTACTAAATGGACATTAAAATAAAATGAAATAAATAATTTGTCCACAACAAGAGATTTCAGTGGTTCCAGAAGATTGTGATAACTGGGGTATTTATCTAAACAGAGGTGCAGTGCACATTTATACACAATTTGAACCATTTAGCTCCATCACAAACAGAATGCAGCAATTCTAATGAATATTTGGCGCCATCTATAGCTTGATATAACAAAGCACTGTCCCTTTGCCATTGGGTTCCAGGCGATCATGGTATCTTTAATGCATCTATGCAAGGGGTGGGGGAGCAGTAAACGTGATGAAAATACAGAATGTGAGGTTCTTCTTGATTGTTATTTTTAATATAATAAGGGAAGATATTAATTGCATGAAGATATGTTATCAACATCAAATGACAATAAGTACATTGTACACTGCAATACACATTTTATCAAGATTTACGTGTAGTATTTTGTCTGGAGTCAGGTGTCTGGAGTCTTCTAAAATTCTTATTAAAATATCATTATTGTCTAATCCTTATTGAAAGGAAAATGTCAACTCAGAGCTGCATGCTTGTCAGAGAGGAAAAAAGAAAGAAGAAGTGAAGAGCTATTTAGAGTGGAATAAAGAATAGGTAAGATCGCTTGCTGAGTGGCACATGTGCACACATGCACAAGATGTGGTAATAGGTTAAAAACTTTTAGTCCCTGGAAATGTGCTGCAGAAGTGAAGTATATCAAAGCAATTTCTTCCTTTATCCTTTCTGCCTAATTGATATAATACAACTTGGAGGGGGCAACAGTTAAATGTCTAATCATCTCTCCTTTCCTCAGAATAAAATGCTAAAATTTCCCAAATTCAATATGTCAGAAAGTCTGTCTGTGAGATTCCACTGCCTACTATGGCTTTCTCATGCCTTACAAGTCTTGATGTAAATTGGAGGAAAAGGCTTGGCACATACTGTCTCAAGAAAAGGGACCTACTGTGGATGTTTACAACAACTTAACAATAAGACACGACAGAATAAGATATAAAGCAAGTGAGAGAGATTACCATTTTGAATGTATATTTAAGCAATGGCTCAGTTCAGACATCATTTGAAATTGTAGTTTAATTAAATTAAATATGAGTTTGACTATTGAAAACGTGGGTCAGTCCTCCAACTATGGTTAGTTGAACCAGGATCTGAAGCCAGGCTTTGAAGCCAGTTTATTAATCACAGTTTTAACTATATTTGCAGC
Source organism: Eublepharis macularius (assembly GCF_028583425.1). Lineage (NCBI taxonomy): Eukaryota > Metazoa > Chordata > Lepidosauria > Squamata > Eublepharidae > Eublepharis > Eublepharis macularius. The sequence continues at coordinate 79,689,666 of NC_072790.1, read as the reverse complement.
TGTTTCTCATGATACATTTCACAGACTTCCTAGTTTAATCTAAAGTGCTGCTTGTTACCTGGTAATTTTCTCACAGATTACAGAGTAAAGGCAATGAAATTGTTTTATTTAGAATAAAATTGTTTGTGAGCCCTGCCTCTGGAAGGAATTAATGTGCCAAAGAAGCCTTCTTATGTGTATGGAACACACACACAATGCACATTTTCATATATGTAACATATGAACATGACTTTTAAAAAATAAACCATATTATAGCCGGCAGCTTTTCTGCTGGCAAGGCAATTAAATTCAGCTTTCCAAATATGCTAGTACTTGAATTTGAACTGTGCTGAAGCGGAAGAAACTATCATTTCACTTGGCTCCCTGACAAAGATGCAGTCATAAATGAGGTCTGGAATTATCCAGTTTATTAGGCCTGTTTCTCTTCACTGATGATGGCTTTCTTTTGTACCACTGAGAAAAAAAGATCTCAAAATCCTATTGCCATTTATTTTAAAGAATGACATCATTATTTAGGGAGATTTCCCTCTTTATCAGAAATTTGGGGAGGAAGTACATCTATTTATCTTCATCAGCAGACTTACAGTGCAATCCTAAGAAGAGTTACTCCAGTGTAAGCCCACTGATTCCAATGGGCTAAGAAGGGTGTACCTCTGCTTAGGATTGCACTGTTAAACTGCAAGTAGGGATCTGAGTTACCTGTCACAACTATACTATAATTAGAACAGGGTACCAGATGTGCTTTAACACAGCTGAGCAGTGCTGATTTCAGAGAGAATAGTTATCATGATATATCAAACCCTTAGATTTACAGATATTTTATTCTATCCAGTGGACTATATAAGGATCATAGCCATACATCTGCAAATTTCAGCCCTTTGCTCAAGGCTGTTTGGGAGTAAGTCCATCAGCTTTATTTTATTCAGCCATACAACTTTAATTCTCCAGTTTAGACAGGGCTAATTGTTATTATCTATAAACCCCTGATATGCTCTTGATCACTTCCAGGTGGACCATAATGGGCATCTATGTCATGTGACCATAAACACAAGAATCCTCTGGTGAAAAAGAGCCAGTGATTGGGGAAAAGGTTAATGTCCAGTCCTGAGTGCCAGAAATGTCATCCTAAATTCTGTATATGCCTCCCTTTTATGATGGGGAAAATAAATATTTAATCAGTACAACAAACAATCCAAAATAAAATGAACAGCAGAGAATACAGTTTAACAGAAAAATCTGGATAATGGAATAACTTTTAAGCATGTGCTAAGAAACAACACGTAATTTACGTTGATGTGATTGTGATCCACCATGCATTCAGTTTGTGATGAACAGTCTAATTTCAGATCTTTCTAAGCCTATTGTTTCCCATTTTATTTCTTTTTAATGAATGCACAATGGCATATATTATTCTATATACAATTTAACTTTCTGTTTTGTGTCTCGCTCTCCAATTTACCGACATCACTCTGGTGATAGTATTTTTCACCATAATTTGAAAATCCACATATATTTGAATCATTTTCAGATTTGACAAGGATATTTTAACTTTTCTGTTAATCTATTAATAAGAAATCATGCCATAATTAGGCCACTAGAGGCTACAGATTCCTCTTCTGAAACTAGAACTACTTCAGATTGCCTCATGGCAAAATTATTCTTGATAATAGAAATGGTCATCTTTTTGTGGTAGGACTCCTGCCTTTTTTATCTGCATGAAAGGCGAAACTTTAGCAGATGAAACTTTTACCCTCTCAGCATCTATGCTGTAAGATTTAACTTGCTGAACATTTGATTAACAGGCAAGGACCTTGTGAAGAGAAGTTTATAATCCTTGACATCCAGAAGCATACCTCAGTCTTGAACAGTCTATTCCACATAAATCAATTATACTTATCACCAATTCACCAGGATATGAATTAGGGTATTTGGGGCAAGCAAATGACAGTCTATAGGAACATGCATTGCAGTTAAATGAGTAGTGAGAAGGTAATTTGATCACCCTGCCACTCATCCTTCAGTGTCTGCTGAAAGACTATCTGGGCAAGGCACAGAATGCTAAACAACCACTTCATCACCCACTTGTCTATAAAACATGTTCTTTTTTTCTACAGGTGCCATTTGCCTTTGTTCTGACACACAGGTAAATTGACAGGTAAATCAGAAGTGCTGCTGCTGCTGCTGCTGCTCTTACCATGTGCTGTTTTTGGACAGGCTATGCTGCTTCCCAAGCAAAGTTACTTGGGAAAACTGCAGTGCCAGGCCAAAACAGCACATGAAGTACAGCACTGTGGTTCCACGTGGGGACAGAAACACACATAACCGCCCCCCCACACACACACAAAAGGCCTACAGCCAGATATGAATCATGGGTTACCACTTTGACATTCCTGTTCTACTCCATTTCTTTTAATAGAAAGGTTGTGCCTCCCCTTACGATCACTTAAGTAACAAAACCAGGCTGTCCACAGATGAGGTAGGGGTTTCTACATACTTAGAAGACTCCCTAGGCATATAGAAAACTTTGTAAATTAACCATAAGGAAAAGAGAATTAATATTAAATGGTCTGAGCATGCTCAAGAGGCACAGAATTTTGAGAGCTGAGTGTCAGTTAAAGTGGGTAGAACTCATTTTACCCAAACTCCTGATTGCTCAGAGAATCCCAGAGGAGGAGATATAGGTGAGGGAGACATTTCTAAACTGCTTAGCCTTATTCTCATGCTATTTTCACAACCTTAAATAAGCCTGGTCTGCTATTTGCCCCACTGGGGACTCCGCAGGTACTGGTGGGGAACACATAAACAACTGCACCATTTAACTTTCTTTGAGTTTGGCTCCTTGTTCTCTAAGAGCAGAACTACAAGTGACAAAAGGCACAGATTGGACACTTGTCAGCTCCCCTCAAGTTTTGATGGGAAATGTAGGCATCCTAGTCTTGCAGCTTGGCTCTCTGACTGCTGTCCAATGGACTTTTCAACTGTCTCTTGTCCAACATTCCGCCAAGCTGCCTACCTTCCCCACCAAAACTGGAGGGAAGCTGACAAGAAATTGCATTCCCAGGAAGAGAGGCTCCTAAGCCTATTAAAGTCACAGTCAATGATATTAAGGAATATAGGTTGGGGGAACCATTTCCTAAACTGTTTTAGGGATGTCCTGTTAACAGCACTACCACTTTTTATTATACAATTTCCTTTTTCTTTTAACACAAATAATTTGTCACTGCTGACCCTAGCCACGGTTGCTTTCATATTCTATCAATAGCCTCAAACACACAGTTCTCAAAGCCAATTTTCCATAATATTGTTGTGGCAATTACTATTGTAGATGACTTTTGGGAAACTCTGTTATTCAAGTGCCCATCAGGCTTGGTAAAGCTTTTTCGCCTCCCCTCAAGTGAAGGGAATGGGGTGTGTGTGTGTGAAAAAGAAAGCAGAGCTGATAAGAGGCAGATAGATTGCTGGTGTTGGCTGAAGCACATTTGGGGTATGGATTTCTCCATGGGGATCTGCTGTAGGGTAGTGAATCTGCTGCCATATAGAAGTACCTCTTTCTTCACACATTATGGAGTACAAAAGTTGGGTCTCAGGTCTGTGTTCTGTATAACAGTCACACATGACTTGCACCTTCTCCTCAGTTCCCCTGTGTCCAGTGCCCAATTCAGATTGTGGCTGTGGTATGCTTCAGTCCCCAGCCCGTTTTCCTGTCCTGAAACAACCTAGGGGGCGCTGTTTTGTTTTGCTGGGGAAACCTAAGAGTGTACATGTGAGTTTTCCCAACAGGCCAGATAGTGCACCCTGGGAACCATTGCAAGTTCGGGAAATGGCAGATGAAGCTCCCTCTCCACATATGCTTCAGTCATCACAGGAATTTAGGAGAACCTGCAAATCATATGCGATACAGAGCACAGTAGCCCACCTGTGTATTCCTTAATGTGTGAAAAATTTGTTAGTAATAAAAATACTCCAAAAGCATCCTAAGGCTTTGGTCTTCTCTCTCTCCCCAAAAGACAACAAACCCGAGTGAGCCCTTGCCCTCTGGATCTTCTTGCCACTCAGAAAAGTGGCAAGCACATGACAATATTAACAACATATTCCTTAATGGCAGATCAATAGCAGGAGGAGTTTTTCTAAAGGGGATTCTGTCTGAACTGAGCGTGCTGACTCAGGCCAGGCACAGATTGTATGAGCGTGGAATAAATAGTCTGCAGACCAACTCTTAAACTTCCAAACAGTTCTTATGAGATCTGCCAGGCAGACAGTGCTGTTTAGATGAAGAAAGGGGAGAGGAAAATGTCAGATAAAAAATAAATGGTAAGATTGAAATGTTCCTCTTCATTAATTGTCATAGCACCTTTGTTCTGGTATCAAAGTCAGGTTGTTTCAATGGGTGTCAGATCAGTTGGGTAGCATTTTAAAGTGACAGCTGGCTACAGAAGAACAGTACAATTATGCCATTGCCTGTCCAGCTGGTAAATAATGTAAGCTTTGGCTGCTTTTACAGCACTTCTAGATGACTGTGCTTATAGAGGACCAAACTAGATCTTGTACAGAAGAGACTCACAAAATTTTCTTTATCAGTTTTGCATGTTGTTTATTGTAATAAAATAAAATTTTAAAAAAGATTTTTTGTCAGTAAAAAGCAGCAGTAAGGGATTGAGAGACATTTGAAAATAAGACTCAGGACTGGGAGAGGGACATGTTCCCCTTTTGCTTCTGACAGAAATTGGTGCCCTCCCACAGATACCTTTAGCAGGATAAAAATGGGCATATCAGTCCTTATTTCCTACCATGAAAGCTACAGGATGCAATTTCTGTCCAGATAAATGTTGGGGGGGGGGGGGTAACCTTCCTTCCTTAGCACTGTAGTGATAATTCAAATATCTCACTTGGAACAGCTGCTTTTTAATGCTAAAGAAAAGGCTGGGAGATCTGATTTGGGATCTCCCACATTGTGTAGATTAGTTTCTAACGTGCCACCAGTTCTGAATTTTCCTGTATTTTAATGGTAATCATTAAACCCTAACCCACCCAAGGTAGGGTTGCTAACTAGCTGACAAAACAGTGGCCTGGTGTGCTCCACAACAGCTTGGTACGTAAGATTCACCAGGTGAGGCTCTTCATAGTACAGAGATATGGAAGATCTCTTACATGTTGAATAGCTCTGAAAGGGACAGAAAAGAAACTGACAGAAAAATTGGCAACCCCAGTCAAAGGGCACATTACATTACAGGTATTAAGGAAAAAATACCTGAGTACAACACTCAGTAGCGTACAAACCAATCTTTCTAAATAGCCTAAATAATGTCAGACATAATACAATAAATGTGCACAGCAACAGCAACTATAATGAATTTTTTTAAAAGAATATATTGGAGATGTAACCACTTAAAATAGATTCCAGATAATTAAATGGTAACAATCATAAACTCCAATATTCAAGGTCAAAATCAGTAAGATGTTCTACTTCTGTCTAATAAATGAATTAGAACACAGTTTGTTTAATAATATGAAAAAAATAATAGAATTACCAACTTCAGCCCTATATGCAGCATTTGTTGTTTTAAAGAGCTTTGTGAGCAGTTACAGAAATGCTGTATTCTTCCAAGAAGTTACTACAGCCCCTTTTCCTGATTCACTATATTATGTAACAAGTTGAGGCTTCCTCATGGGAAGCCGGCTGAATATCCAGAGAACAAACGTTAATAATTAAAAGGTTGGTTTCCCCCATACTGGAAAAATTAAGGAATCCCCAAAAAAACGTTTGTGCACCACTGTAACAGAATAGTGTCCTGTTTTTTATTCTGCAACATGTAAACTTAGGCTGTGTTTACTAGCAGGTAGGCGATTTCTTTAGAAGATTGTTTTAGCTGCAGTGGTGCAAAGGGAATTAAGGACTATCTGTCATTCCATGGAAAACCCTATAGCCTTCTTACAAATCTCAAATGCAGTGTTCTGCCTATGCAAGGGATTCATACAGCCACACATTCCCCTGCCCACCTCCCCTCAGCAGTACCCATCAAGGGGCCATGGAGATATACTAGCATATTAACACCAATAGCTGGATCTGTACTAGGGCTTGCGTGTAGAGATATGGTCCTCACAGGAAGAAGCCATAAATTCTTCTACAGATCTCCCCCCTCCACCCATTTTGTGTCTGAATTGTCATCTTCTGGACTTTAAGAACCCATCACGGCAACTTATGCATATAACTGTTTCTCCTTACTATTCAATCTTTCCCATTGTTCTCTGTCTTTTGGTTTCACATTTCTTAGTTCTTTCTAGATAAGGACACAGCTTCTTTTTATGCTTGAGAGTAGCTCATGGCAAAAGAAAGCGTGCAAGAGTCTTCATATGTCTGAAGCCTTTGTCAACAACAGTGTCAGTCATGGGTGAGTGGGAAGGGGAATGATATGAATTACTTTTGCAGCACTACTACCACAGAATTCTGCCCACGCTGCGCTATCCTGGTCAAATCCAGTTCAACCTGCTGTTACAGTTGCCCATTCTTCTGGACCTAGACCTGGATTTATTCATAAGCAAAGTAAACTACATTTTAGAGCCTCAAATTATGAAGGGCTGCTAACTACAAGTACTCCCTAAAATGACTAAATTACCTTTTGGGGTTAAACTTAACATTAGGGCCTCAGCATATCTTAATCTGATCCTGTATGGATTTCTGAGCACATGAATCTGAAGCATTATGCAAGCAGCCCAGCCTCTTGGACCCCAAAGTACCCATTCACAACCTTTTACCTTGGGGGGGATTTAAAATATATTAATAGGCTGTTTTAGGCTAGCCAGTAACTCTTTATATTATAATCTCTGTACATGTGTGAGTTAGGGAAAGAGATCTCACCTACCCCTTTTCTTCCACAGTTGGTAGAGTGCACTTGAGCAGGAGGGGAAAGACCCTCATACCTGTGTGACCACCTCTCTCCCTGTGTTCTGCCATGGCAGCTTTGTTCATCTGGGCAGGGCCTTCTGCAGATACCACCATGCAGTTGGGCAAAATCAAAAGCTGCCCGCACACATGCTTTCTCTGTGGTAGCCCCCACCTTATGAAAAGGCCTGCCTGAGGAGGTCAGGAAAGCTCCCGCTCTCCTGGCTTTCCGCAAACTATGCAAAACTGAATTATTAGGGCTGTATCATAAGAAGCAGCTCAGCGAGATGCCTTGGTAGGGACAGGGACTATATGCTAATCTGCTGAGTACTGTCTGCTGATGTAGACATGCACCTCCTAGGGAGTTCCCCTGCTGCTATACATGCCATGTAAATGAGCTATGCTTTGTTTCAGATTTCATCTCTGTATCAATTTCATGTTTTTTTCCCAAATTTACTGCTACCATACTCTAATGTACCTCTTTTATGTAATGTCCTAACAGTTGTACATTATTGTACTTTGCTCAGAGAATGTCCTAGCTGTTGATTATATTGTATTTTCATGTGCACTATGTAATTTCTCTTGAACTTTATTTAAAAAGGCAGACTATTAACAACAACAATAATAATAAATTGAAAAAAAAAGGTTTTATTCTATGTACACTAATGAGGAAGATGAGAGACTACAGGGTAAGAAAGTAAAAATAAAAACAGTTTCCTGTTACCTAAACCACTTACAAGACTTCAGACATCTTGTCCCTGGAGAGGATCACCTATCTCTTAAGTAGGCATCTGGAAAGAATCACTCAGGAGGAGGGAGTTTCTCTTGGACCAATCAGAAGGTGAAGATACTCATCCAGACTTTTAGTCAAAGAAGGATTTGGTTTCTCCAGGATCATGGAGTCCTCTGCTTGTGGTACCTATAGTTCAGAGTACAAAGGAAGTGGGCAAAGCGAAGTGGGCAAAGCAAAGCAGAACTAATGGATCAGAGAAAATTTTCATTGATTCCACTCCCCTTTGGTTGACAATTGTCAGGTCATTTTGACAGTGATTTGCTCATCTCAGAATAATGGAGTTTTGTGATTCACCTGAAACTGCATACAACATCCCTTCCCCCCCCCCCACAACAAAACACACATAGGGATGTACTGTAACACCAGCTACTGACACTTTATTTGCTAGGGCAAACTTGAGAGATGTGGTAACTTCAATGTGCCTTATCACAGAGCAATTAGGAACATGGATTACCTGCTCTCTTTTATTGCCCTCCACACCTTCAGAAGCCCACTGAATTGTACTCCTTGAAATTTTTATCAAAGCAGGCATAGGAGTTTCAGAGGTGGATATTAACTTAAACTGAGTGGGAGCGCTGTTTGTATCTGAGCAAGAGGTACAGAGCAGAACTCACTAATCCTTCTGTTACCAAATTGAAGTAGAACATGAATCAAATCATAGATCCAGAGGAGTTAGCCGTGTTAGTCTGTAGTAGCAAAATCAAAAAGAGTCCAGTAGCACCTTTAAGACTAACCAATTTTATTTTATTGTAGCATAAGCTTTCGAGAATCAAGTTCTCTTCATCAGATGCCTGATCCGAACTGGTCAAATACAGAAGAGGAGGGGAGGGGAAAGAACAGGACATATATCACAAGAAGACAGAATGCAATTAGTGTGAAGGCAATCAAAACATTCCTTTGCTTGTAAATGTAAACATCTCCTTTTGGTGTGGAGTCAGTTTGCCGCAGTGAAGGTATACAATTCCTATGTAATATAAGCCCTCGATAACCACAGCTCTCCCTGCCAGCTGCATCTGACAAAGAGAACTGTGGTCCCCGAAAGCCCACAGGCACTCAGGCTGAGATAATTGACAAACAAAGCCCACACCAGGCGTCTCTGGGCTCCCCCAGACCACGCCTCTGTAAAGGAAATCTGTTACCTGTGATAATGTGATAACCATTCATAGTCTCTATTCAGTCCCAGCTTGACAGAGTCAAATTTGCATATGAATTCCAATTCAGCAGCCTCCCGTTGGATTTTGTTTTTGAAGGGTTTCTGTTGAACCACAGCGACTTTTAAGTCTTTGGTGGAATGTCCTGGTAGATTGAAGTGTTCTCCCACTGGTTTTTGGACGTTTCCATTTCTAATGTCAGATTTGTGTCCATTTATTCTTTTGCGTAGAGGTTGGCTGGTTTGTCCAATGTACAGAGCAGAAGGACATTGTTGGCACATGAGGGCATATATCAGATTGGAGGATGAGCAGCTGTAAGAGCCAGAGACAGTGTAGTTGATGCCATTGGGTCCTGTAATTGTATTCCCTGGGTAGATATAGGGGCAGAGCTGGCATCTGGGTCTGTTGCAGGGCCTGGTACCTGTGCTGGTGGCCCTGCTGGCCGATTCATGATTGTAAGTGAGAAGTCGTTTAAGATTGGGGGGCTGTCTGTAGGCAAGGAAAGGTCTTCCACCCAGGACTTCTGAGAGAGAGGTATCATTTTCCAGGATGGGTTGTAGCTCCCTGATGATACGTTGGATGGGTTTGAGCTGGGAGCTATAGGTGACAACCAGTGGTGTTCTGTTGTTAGTTCCTTTAGGTATGTCCTGGAGCAGACTGTTTCTGGGTACTAGTCTGGCCCTGTTGATTTGTTTCTTCACTTCATTTGGTGGGTACTGTAGTCTCAAAAATGCTTGTTGTAAATCTCTTAAGTGTGAGTCTCGGTCGAGAGCATCGGAGCAGATACGGTTGTAACGTAAGGCTTGGCTGTAGACAATAGACCGAGTGGTATGTTTAGGGTGGAAGCTGGAGGCATGTAGATATGAGTATCGGTCTGTTGGTTTCCGGTATAAGGTGGTATTTATTCGTCCATTATGTAGTTGTACAGTGGTGTCCAGGAAATGTACCTGTTGTGTAGAGTGGTCCAGGCTTAGGTTGATAGTAGGGTGAAAGTTATTGAAGTCCTGATGAAATCTCTCAAGGGCTTCCTTCCCATGGGTCCAAATGATGAAGATGTCATCCAGGAATCTTAAGTATAGTAGTGGTTCCAGTGGATGGGAGCTGAGGAAGCGTTGCTCCAAGTCCGCCATGAATATGTTAGCATATTGTGGTGCCATGCGTGTGCCCATGGCTGTGCCATTCACCTGTAGATATAAGTTGTCACCAAATTCGAAGTAATTGTGAGTGACTACGAAGTGACAAAGTTCAGTGGCGAGGTGTGCTGTGGTTTTGTCCGTGATAATATTCCGTATGGCTTGCAGTCCATCTGCATGTGGGATATTGGTGTACAGGGCCTCCACATCCATGGTTGCTAGGATGGTGTCATCTGGTAGGTTGTCAATGGACTGTATTTTCCTGAGGAAGTCAGTGGTGTCCCGTAAGTAGCTGCGTGTGCTTGTGGCATAGGGCCTGAGGATAGAGTCCATGTATCCCGAGACTCCTACTGTGATGGTGCATTTTCCTGAAACAATTGGGCGTCCTGGGTTACCTGGTTTGTGGATTTTGGGTAGTAGGTAGAATCTTCCTGGTCGTGGTTCCTGGGGTGTGTCCATATGGATGCATTCTTGTATGTCCGTGGGGAGTGTTTTTAATATTTTATTGAGTTCCCTTTTGTATTGCTCCGTGGGGTCAGAAGGTAGTATTTTATAGAATGTTGTGTTGGAGAGTTGTCTTTCTGCTTCTTGTATATAATTTTGTTTGTCCATGATGACAACTGCTCCGCCTTTGTCAGCCAATGAGGGCCGTAACTCCTCATTGGACTTTTACATTGAATGCTTCCGTAGACGTGCTCAGGCTGAGATAATTGACAAACAACAACACCTAAAGCAGAATCTCAGCCGTGGAGAAAGAGAGGCCATAAACAGCCTCCAAAATAATTCTGGCATCGTAATCAAGGAAGCTGACAAAGGCGGAGCAGTTGTCATCATGGACAAACAAAATTATATACAAGAAGCAGAAAGACAACTCTCCAACACAACATTCTATAAAATACTACCTTCTGACCCCACGGAGCAATACAAAAGGGAACTCAATAAAATATTAAAAACACTCCCCACGGACATACAAGAATGCATCCATATGGACACACCCCAGGAACCACGACCAGGAAGATTCTACCTACTACCCAAAATCCACAAACCAGGTAACCCAGGACGCCCAATTGTTTCAGGAAAATGCACCATCACAGTAGGAGTCTCGGGATACATGGACTCTATCCTCAGGCCCTATGCCACAAGCACACGCAGCTACTTACGGGACACCACTGACTTCCTCAGGAAAATACAGTCCATTGACAACCTACCAGATGACACCATCCTAGCAACCATGGATGTGGAGGCCCTGTACACCAATATCCCACATGCAGATGGACTGCAAGCCATACGGAATATTATCACGGACAAAACCACAGCACACCTCGCCACTGAACTTTGTCACTTCGTAGTCACTCACAATTACTTCGAATTTGGTGACAACTTATATCTACAGGTGAATGGCACAGCCATGGGCACACGCATGGCACCACAATATGCTAACATATTCATGGCGGACTTGGAGCAACGCTTCCTCAGCTCCCATCCACTGGAACCACTACTATACTTAAGATTCCTGGATGACATCTTCATCATTTGGACCCATGGGAAGGAAGCCCTTGAGAGATTTCATCAGGACTTCAATAACTTTCACCCTACTATCAACCTAAGCCTGGACCACTCTACACAACAGGTACACTTCCTGGACACCACTGTACAACTACATAATGGACGAATAAATACCACCTTATACCGGAAACCAACAGACCGATACTCATATCTACATGCCTCCAGCTTCCACCCTAAACATACCACTCGGTCTATTGTCTACAGCCAAGCCTTACGTTACAACCGTATCTGCTCCGATGCTCTCGACCGAGACTCACACTTAAGAGATTTACAACAAGCATTTTTGAGACTACAGTACCCACCAAATGAAGTGAAGAAACAAATCAACAGGGCCAGACTAGTACCCAGAAACAGTCTGCTCCAGGACATACCTAAAGGAACTAACAACAGAACACCACTGGTTGTCACCTATAGCTCCCAGCTCAAACCCATCCAACGTATCATCAGGGAGCTACAACCCATCCTGGAAAATGATACCTCTCTCTCAGAAGTCCTGGGTGGAAGACCTTTCCTTGCCTACAGACAGCCCCCCAATCTTAAACGACTTCTCACTTACAATCATGAATCGGCCAGCAGGGCCACCAGCACAGGTACCAGGCCCTGCAACAGACCCAGATGCCAGCTCTGCCCCTATATCTACCCAGGGAATACAATTACAGGACCCAATGGCATCAACTACACTGTCTCTGGCTCTTACAGCTGCTCATCCTCCAATCTGATATATGCCCTCATGTGCCAACAATGTCCTTCTGCTCTGTACATTGGACAAACCAGCCAACCTCTACGCAAAAGAATAAATGGACACAAATCTGACATTAGAAATGGAAACGTCCAAAAACCAGTGGGAGAACACTTCAATCTACCAGGACATTCCACCAAAGACTTAAAAGTCGCTGTGGTTCAACAGAAACCCTTCAAAAACAAAATCCAACGGGAGGCTGCTGAATTGGAATTCATATGCAAATTTGACTCTGTCAAGCTGGGACTGAATAGAGACTATGAATGGTTATCACATTATCACAGGTAACAGATTTCCTTTACAGAGGCGTGGTCTGGGGGAGCCCAGAGACGCCTGGTGTGGGCTTTGTTTGTCAATTATCTCAGCCTGAGTGCCTGTGGGCTTTCGGGGACCACAGTTCTCTTTGTCAGATGCAGCTGGCAGGGAGAGCTGTGGTTATCGAGGGCTTATACTACATAGGAATTGTATACCTTTACTGCGGCAAACTGACTCCACACCAAAAGGAGATGTTTACATTTACAAGCAAAGGAATGTTTTGATTGCCTTCACACTAATTGCATTCTGTCTTCTTGTGATATATGTCCTGTTCTTTCCCCTCCCCTCCTCTTCTGTATTTGACCAGTTCGGATCAGGCATCTGATGAAGAGAACTTGATTCTCGAAAGCTTATGCTACAATAAAATAAAATTGGTTAGTCTTAAAGGTGCTACTGGACTCTTTTTGATGAATCAAATCAGTGCCGGTTGCTATAATAAACTAGTTTAAATCAAGAAAAAATGAATAATCATTCTGTCCTTTACATTCGCTTGTGATAATAATTCTGTTACATCAGCCTTTCAAAACCAGTCAATTAGCCAGGCAAAGCAAGGCCTTCTGTTTAACATATGGCATTCCACTGCCGTATTCATTTATTTCTATCCCCAACTAAACATGGAGCTATTAAACTGAAATTTGACAAACAAGTCCACAATACAAATGTATGTTTCAGATTTGAATACTATCATTTTTCAAGGAAGAGAGGTGAGGAGGAAGAGGAAGTCGCAAAAGAAATTTGCAATGTGATACCTGAAGAGAGGCCTCTTGGAATCTATGTTTCACTACCATATGATTGCAGAGATGCACTTGTATATAGAAAAATTTATTTCAGTGGTTTCTCACAATGCTTCTTGAGTAAGAAGACAGTTTTATTCTATCTCCACAAAATATATTTCCAAGAAGCCAGCATATATTTGAGGTGTATTTGGAAGTCTTCCTTTGTTCTATTACCATAACTGAAAGCTATTAAAAACAAAGCAATTCTTTTGTTCAATTACCCTCATTAACTATTAAGTTTCTCATTCTGAAAACATTACAATTGTAAATAGAACTAACAGGAGTAACAACCATAAGAAGTCTCTCCCATAGTGAGACTCTATCACACAATGCCAAGAACAAATTTACACAACTGCCAGACTGCTTATGAGCAGACTTTGTACTTTCTCTAGCCACTGACTGACCCTTATGGTTTCATAGAAATGTTACCAAACATTCAGTGGTGGCTCCAGAAAGGTGCGACACGTTCTCCCCAACCTTGTAATGTAGGTGAGAATTCAGACCCTGGAGTGAAAAAACAGAAACCGCTCTCTCAAGGAAGTCCTCGTGTGTTCTACCCTGTCCTTCCTTTTTAGACAGGTAAAAATATTTTTATTCCATTGGGCTTCTGAAGATCAGAGGAGATTCTAGTTGTTTGTATCTCCTTTTTTTATTTGTTTGTTTCATTTCTGCCCTGCCTTTCTCCCTAAAGGGGATCAGAGAAACTTACATCATTCTTCTCTCCTTAACAACATCCTTACAACAACCTTGTGAGGTAGATTAGGTTGAGAGTGTGTGACTGGTTCAAGGTCACCCAGTGAGCTTCTATAGCAGATTCAAGATTCAATCCTGCACCTCCCAGATCCCAATACAGCACTTTAAACATTACACCACAGTGGCTGCAACCCAGTGTGGTTGATAACTCTTATCATTTTTTAAAACTAGAAAATACTGAATTGTTTCTCTAATTTGTATAGATTGTTTTGATTTGTATTTTTAAAGGTTGTAAACCACATTACAAAGAGTTTTTGCTGTAGTTGCTGAAAAGCAGTCTGTTTATACTGTAAATAAATAAACTCTAAATGTTGAAGGTGAATATGGGAAAGGCTTGGCTAGGTGCTGGCTCCAGGAAGGTGGAGGAAAGGAAAAGGCACTGGGCTGCCAGAGAGGCTGAGGGCAGGAAAACTGCATGAAACAAAAGACTTTGTAGAGGCAGAGTAGGCAAAAAATATGAAGGTATGAGCAACAGGCTGAAGAGTAGGGACCTGAGGAACCAATAGCCAGAGGAGGCCTGAGACACAAAGATGACCTAGGAAAAAATTGAAGAACAAGAAGGACTATGGGCTGTTGGTTACAGAATGTGTGAGAATATAGCAGTGAAAGAGATAGAATGGGAAAATGCTCTCCGAGACAGTGTGGCTGAATAACCTTGTCGGACATGGGCAAAGAATTAAAAGCCTGAGAGTGAAAAAAAAAAAGAGAAGCCACAACCCTCAGAAAATGTTGCTACTAGTTTTGACTGGGCTACTTCAAACCAAATTGTTTGAGTACAACAGTGCAGTAAGGCTAAGAAATAGGTACCAAGTGATGGGTTTCCCCCATCACAGTAAATTCCCCTCACCCTCCCAGACCACTTGAACTATTGCCAACAAGAAGCATTTATGGTTACACCTACCGCTGCTTGGAGTTGCATGACCTAAAGAGGATGGGATGATGGCTAGAGTGTTGTTGGCAGAAAATATGTGCCGCATCTGACAAAGCAGGCTCCAGAATTCATTCAGAGTTGGTGTTAATAGAAACAAAGAAACATTACTTTTCTGTTACTATTGCATCAGCAGAAATGCATCCAATTTCTTATTTATTTATTTATTTTCATTTAATCAAGGGACTCAAGGTGAATTGCAATACAATAAAACTATTTTATCAGTCATAGAATCCTAAAATGTGAGACAATTAGCAATACTCACCTTTGATCAATTTTGTACTAATAAAATATCTCAGATCTGATCCAATGGAATCCACCTCTGTGTGCTATAGTACTAGTAGTAGAGATGTTGTTCTTTTTGGATAGTTTCTGTTTTCTCTTCCTAAGGGATGTTGACAGGGTTGTGAGGTCCATTGATTGTAGTCTGAATCCTTACCTTTTCTGCCTAATAAAAGCTTGCTAGGTTCAGAGAAAGCCTTTAATCGAAATAATGAACACCTCATTAACTAAGGATGTTTTCCTAAGGGGAGACACTGATAGGTCCTTTGTTAAAGAAGTCTTCTCTAGATCAGATGATCACAGGCCAGTCTGGAAACTGCCTTGTTTTGGCAGGTTTATATTAGAGTAGTGTCAGAGCAATTCCCAAACATCCTGGATAACTCAACTGCCTTTGACTCATTCTAGTCAGGTTTCAGACTGGAGATGGTTTTAATTGGATGATCTCTATTTACAAACCGATAAGTGGCATGTCTCTTTGTTATTATTAGATCTGTCAGCAGCCTTTGTCATAGTTAACTACCCAATTCTTTTGAAATGCTTGGAAGCTGGAGTGGGGATGATATGGAGAATCCCAGAGTGGTTTGATTCTTTTCTACTCGGTCATGGTCATTAGACTGAGGTGAAGGATTCAGCATCAGCACCAGGGGATGACCAGTTTTGTCTGTTAGATTGGATGGTTTTTAATTGTACATTGTGTTAATTATCATTGTAAGCCACTTTGAGTCTGGTTTTGGGAAAGGACAGGTTAAAAATACTCTAGATAAATAAATAAAAAGTACTCAGCAGCTCCTACCTCAAGGCTGGCTATACTAGAAGGAAGCATCCAGGGGACTCAAAGACTTGGATCTTCTGTTGTACTACATGAATGGTAACTTGCCTGCCTCTCTTCTCTTGCAGCAATCATCTACGTCTCCTGAAATTACTCACTTGTTGGTCAGTGAACCTTCAGGAGTGTAATGGAGGTCAATGTAGGGGACTACTGTCAATCTGTAAAAATTGCCCTCCTCTCTTCTGCAAAGAGAAGTGCGTGCTGCAAACAGAAAGGCAGCTTAGGATCCAGGCCAAAATATAAATTGAAGCAAATTTACCACAGCATTTTTTACTAAATCCATACACTCCAGTCTATGAAACACTTACTGAAATGTAGTCCTTGAGAACACCTGCAGAATTTAATTTCAGTTATGGCAGATTCATACAACCAATAATTTACAGCTGATTATTATGACTGTCACATAATAGTCATTTTTAATAAGTTTCTCCACTTATCCTTTCTGCGACAATTACGTTTTCAACATATGTAGAAGCAGTAGCTATCAACTGGGGAAAACTTTGCCTTTAATGAGCTTGTACAACGTGAATCTAATGTCCATTAGATCCACCCTTTATCATTCTTTTCTAGTAATAGCATAATCTATTTTTTCTATTGTATTTATGTTCAAGGAAACGTATATGATGCCCACTTCCTCCATTTTAAATCCAGTGAGGCAGATTGTCCTGAAAGTGAACATCACCTGTCTGAAGGTCTCCCAAGGAATCTCATAGGTGAGCAGGGAAATGAACCCGTGTCTCCCCAATTATAATTCTTTACTCTAGCCACTACACAACACTGGCTCACAATAAATGATGTTCTGGTAGCATTAAAAGCATTATGGCTCAACTTGCATGTCTTTAGCTTGGCTCCACCTGTGGAAACGGATCACTTTTCATGAAAAAAGTCAGAATTCTGGTTAAGGGAAAGAATGGGTAGATGGTAGAAGGGTGTGAACAACAAGACCAGTCAGCAAGGCCCAACATCACTTCTCTGTGCCCAGTATCGTCAAGTCAAGAACCTTTATTAGGCATTGATTACAATCAATTTTTTTAAAAACAATTATCACATGACTAACAGTGAAATCCTAATCAGAGTTACTCCAGCCTAAACCCATTGAGTAACTCTACTTAGGATTTCACTGTAAGTGATTTGACTTTAGGGTTCCCAGTATCAATTTGTATCCCCTTCCCCAACAAACATCCATACTTCATCCTATCATCTCAAAAGTCAAAGACAAGTTTATAGTCTAATATAACATTTAAAAAACATGTAATATAACATTTCTAAAAGTCAGGTTGAACTCTGGTAAAGTGTACCCACCCACCTCCCTACCCAACAAATATGTGCCGAGCATACACAGATGCTAATAAAATTTTGTAGAAATGATAGACTAGGAAGGGGGAGATCTTGCAGTCAAAAAGTTTAGTCGAAGTACAGTTAAATAGGTAAAATTATTTGGCAATTCAGACACATTTTAATGGCAATAAATAATATCACATTACAGATCAATTAATCCTGACTGTGACCAAAAATATTCAATAACAAACACAGAATTATAATTCTATGTATAACCATGCAATTATAGTCTGGGGGAAAAATTATCATCATGTTTGAACATCTTTTGTTGATGTACACAGTTTTATCTATATAGGTATTTTCCTTTGATCCTCTGCCAATTGCTCAATATCTAGTTAGGACTCAGTTGATACTTAACATTGGCAGCACAAGTGCTTTCAGCAATGCTGTAGGCCCCTCTCTGCTCTATTGGCACGTTACATGCATAGGCAGCCACATACAATTGAGGATGCTTATAATTGTTATCCATGCCCAGGAAACACACACGGGTATAATTTTCAGTACAAGCCATGCATAAGAAAAATCTGGTTGATTTCTTCTTATTAGTGTCTTCCTTAAACACTCCCTGCAGCACTAAGGAGCAAACGAATAAATGAGTAAATAACAATGCCAGCCTAAGAAAAGTTACACCCTCCTAAACCCACTGATTTCAATGGACAAAAGGTCCATAACTCTGCTTAGGATAGCAGTAGAGAAAAGCAAGAGTCCAGTAGCACCTGTAAGACTAACAAAATTTGAGCTTTCGTGAGTCACAAGAAGTGAGCTGTGATTCACAACAGCTCATACCCTACCTCAAATGTATTAGTCTTATCGGTGCTACTGGACTCCTGCTCTTTTCTACAGCTATAGACAGACTAACACGACTACCCATCTTAGGATAGCACCGTTAAACTGCAGGAGGAAGACTGGAGCAACTGAGAGGTATAGTCTGTTTAACATTATGCATTTTTCCAGGCAAGCTTATAGCTTTATAATAGATTTCAGTGGAATATAATTATTTTTAATTACTTCTAGCACATTCTGCATTCATACCCCAAGATAGTTTGACAGCTATGAAACTCATCTTCAAACTATGGAAACGCGCAGGTGGAAGGAAGGCAGTGGATATTCTGGAAGAGTAGCTGTCTTCAGAAAGCTACTGCCATCTTCTTCAGATACAGCTGCTCTACTTGAAACTTTGTCACAGCTAAAGTAGAAAAAGGTTCCAAGGTGGTTTCCATATCCCTGTACCAAACAGGCATATAAAAAACCCATGGAGTGCCGTATCTCCCTCTAAAATCTGACTTGGTATAGCAAACCTGTTGTTCCAATTTAAGTGCCTTGTTCCTCCACCGGTGGTTGTATATTCATAAATAAAGCAGATACTACCAAACAAACAAACAAACAAACAAACCCAGAAGCCTCAGGTGCTTTCTAATTTAAAGGAACAGCAGTACTGTCCTTGGAACTTTTCACTGTTCAGGGATACATTCTCATGTATTTCTGAGTCTCATTCACATCTATGGGAATGAACCACAGCAGGAACAAACTTCAGGTAGAAGTCCAAACTTGTTCTTATTTTAACACCAGAATCATCACTATTCATTCCTATGAAGAAAAAATTAGAAGGGACATCCAGGATCTTAATTAGGGAAGCAAGAGGCCAGCCTCCTATATGCTAACATTCTCAGCCAGGATCCACAATACTATTTGCTCCTCAGTAGTCCCTGCAATATATTTGCCTTTCCGCCATCTAAACATATGTTTGTCAAAATAACAGGCTTTGTAAAAATAACTTCATACAAGTGCAGCTATGAAGAGATTCATCATTTACTGCAAGGGCAGTCCAGCTGAAACAGTAAACCTAAGCTATATATCCTGAATCCAAACGCTCTAGAACTGGACACTAGGAATAAGTCACTATTGGGCGCAATTCAAGAGCAAAATATTTCTTAACAAATAATTTACATGAGATTGAGTAGCCAAATAAAAATAAGGACATCTTTTTAACAACTCTCCCCACCCACTGCTGTCTGCACACTGTTTTGCTCCTGACTTACAAGATCTCAGCATTATTCAATTTGTTATTTAAACAAAGGAGAAATTTAGCATTACATTGGGACAATTTCAGTTTCCCCAGTTTTTAAAATAAGGCCTTTAAAAATAAAGCTTATCTATAAGTACAGGAGCTCACAAAAAAAAATGTTGGAAGATAACGACCAAACAGAACTATATGACAATATATTTGACAGCTTAAAAGACTGAAATAGAAATACGGATACTTCGAATCTGAAGGAGTTTAATATAGTAAATGAACTCCGTGATGAACACCGCGTCAAACAAAATGAAGTTAATTTTTCCATTTGCATTTGAAAAGAAGGGGGATACTCTTCACCTACAAAGCTAAAGTGGAACGGTTTAAAGCAGACTGCTACCCCCCTCCCCGATTGTTTTCCCAGTACAACAGAAAAGGGAGATGAAAAAGCTGTAGAGGAGAAGATGCTCGAGGGGAGGGGAAGAGGGAGAAGAGAGCCTGCCTTTTACCGTGCAAAGAGCAGCGTTGGAAGCCTTCCCCCAGCGCGGCGAAGCACGAGCAGGTGTGCCAATCCCCAGCGCTGATCGAAAGGGGTGTCCCCTTTAAGAGCACCAGGGGCTTCCTCCGAGTCTCACGGCCCCCAAGAGGGCCGTCCGGTTCGTCCGCTCTGAGTCACCTGACTCTGGAGCGCCACAAACCTGCGAGGCTCCGGGAGGAACGAGCGCGCAGAGGAGGCTGGTGAGGTGCGCGCGCGCGCCGGGGCTGTGCATCGCATCCTTGCTTTGACACCAGAGGGGAGGGCCGGTGGCTGCGCCGGGGATTAGACTGCCTGCCGGGCCGGATTAAGCTAGAAATAGCGGCGGATCCCGGGCGTGGAGAGCTCCGCAGCTCCTCGCCGCTTTAGCGCATCTCCTTTGGGCTTGTGCAGTCGCCAGCCTTGCCTGCCACCTGAGGGAGCCGCGAGTGCGCCCTGGGCGCGCCTTCCCTCCCGCGCACTGGAGCAGGGTGGCCGGTGCGAGCCGGAGGAGGGGGGCTCGGCGCAGCTGCAAGCGGGCGGGAGCGAGAGAGGAGGCGAACCGGTGGCCTCTTCGCGAGCACAAGGCAGCGCCAGGAGGAGGGGAAGAGGCGCGGCAGCTGCCAGGAGGACGCGGACGCCCTGCCAGGTCTGCTGCTGGCGCCTCGGGCGCCTTCAAACTCGGCCGCGAGCCCACGGCCCCGGGGGGCTGCCGGAGAGGCCTGGCTGAGCCCCGTCCGTTCGAGGGGCGAGGGGAAAGCATAAGCCAAGCGCAGCAGCCTCGGCTGTCATTTCCTTGCGCGGGGGGAGGGGGCATTGCATTGCATTGCATAGAGCGAGAAGAGGCTGGGGGGAGGGAAGGTGAGGCTTCGGGGTGGGGTTGCTCCCCGGAAAGCGGCGGCCTGCGGTTCTCAAGGGGGGCAGGTCGCGAATGGGGGGCGGCATAGCGAGGGCATAACGTTGCGCAATGATGATATGATAATCTCCCACCAGAGAGAGAGAGAGAGATGCGGGCGGGAGGGCGACAGAGAATCCCATTGCTGCGGCAGAAGCAGCAGCAGCAGCGGCGTTAGCGGCCGTATCATGAGGCTCGCTCTTTCATTCATTCCCTAAGCTCTCTTGGGGCTTTCTCTTCACGAGGAAGGCCCAGGATGAGAGATCCTTTGGGTGCGCGGGGTTGGAGCGCCTCCTCACCTTCCTTTCCCAATCTTAAATAAGGGAGATGAGAGAGGCGGCCTCTGGTTTGCAGTAACCGCCATCATATTGATCCAGGGACGCAGTTTACAGGCAGGGAGGAGGAAGCAGTAGGATTTCCCCCTCCCCCTCTAGGGATTCATGTATTATTTGTGTGTGTGTGTGTGTGTGTGCTTATTCTCTTCCTGTTGCAATGTCTGAAATGCCTTATTATGGGCAACTTCTCATAGATATTCTTGCAATGCATTTACACTGTAAAAGGGGTGAAGGATAGGGAATGGGGGAAGAAATGAACTTGGAAATATTCAGAATGTAAAAGTAGGCAATCACTAGTTAAACCTCTGAGGATATTCCCCCCACCCCCCACCCCCCAACTGTTTTCTTACCCCTTGCAGAAGTAGTTCTAGAATTAGTCGAAGATGTCGGGCCAGACGCTGACAGATCGCATCGCAGCTGCTCAGTACAGCGTGACAGGATCAGCTGTAGCTAGAGCTGTCTGCAAAGCAACCACACATGAAGTGATGGGCCCCAAGAAAAAACACCTGGACTGTAAGTATCTCTTTATATAAGTGGTGAGCTAAAAAAGTTACGGGACTCTGGACTTAAGTCATCTGGGCCATTAATTCCTCATGTTGTAAGAGTTATGAAAGGTGTTCAAGAAAATGAACTTTTTATTATGTGTATTAGTGTGTGTTGATTTAGTCACTTTTTGTCACTTTGACCTTCACACTTGGTTTTAAGACAGAGGAGAGTTTATGAAGGCCTGTGAATGTCTGGAAGCAATAAAGTTATGCCTTGGTTACTGGCGTACTTGGTTACTGATGTCTTGAGACCACAGTAAATGAATGTTCATCTAGCCATTGTCTTGTGAAGATCAGCACTGCAGAGAGATTAGCTTGGTTATGATTCTTGGTAACAGCGATTCTTAGTTTTAAGCTGAGTTTGTCTTTTAGTTGGTAGTTGAGAGCTAGAGATTGAGTCAAAGATATGTATGGCTGCCCCCCTCATGCTCTCGATGTAATTAATGCTTTAGTAGCTATGCATTTATTTTTCAGTATTTGAAGGACTGGAAGAAGTGTATGAGATAGAAGGTGGCATTTTTGTAGTACTGTTAGATGTATTATTTTTGTAACTTGCTGCCATCCTTAGTCTCCTTTGGAAGTTTAGATTTGGTCTTTGTTCTGTGGCATGGTGGTGAAAATGGCATGGCTAGTCAGTCCTATGTGCATTTCTAGTATACTGAAGTAATCATCTACATTCCTAGCAGCAAAGCAGAAAGTAAAACCAATAGAAGAAAAATTATTCCATCATTATCTTTAGCAATTTCACTGCCTCCAAGCAGCCTTGGTGTTGATCACAAACATACCCCCATGGGACCCATGCAGCAGAGGCACCAGGCAGTGCATGATGAGGGCAGGAGTTGGTTGGATGCCTTAATAAAGCCGAGTCTGTGGTTTCTCACAGATACTCGTTACAGAAGCTTGCTCCTAGAGAGAGCACTTAACAGCTTCCTAGTCAGAGCTTCCAATGACCCACTAGTTAAGATGGCAGCTACTGATACCACAATTAGCCTTCAGTCAGTGATTAGAAATTCTCTGGCAGCCCAAATGCGACCAGCACCTGTGATCTACAGAGGACAGGCTGCCATTCCATTCGTAGTGGCCAGAGTTTACTTTACTAAAGTCCTAGGATGATCCTCAATAGCCTAGAAAGAGTACTATGTAGTGCTGTAAGCAGAATGGAATGCATGCTCAGGAGGTACCAGAGATCCCAGGTTTTATTCCTGGGATCTCTGGTATCCCTTGAGCATGCATTCCACTCTGTTTACTACAGTATCATGTAGGGCTCTCCTAGTCTATGGAGGATCATCCTAGGATCCTGTCAAGCTTTATTCCTAACTATAGCTCTCTAGAGAATGGACTGGAAAAAAACCCTCACATTCACACCCAACACAGAGCAGAGAAAACCAATTAGTGTGTTGGTATGTACATAGTATTTAATGTAATGCATTTATAACCAGTATTTGATTCATTTTGCTCAGACCATTTCACTCCTGGTCTTCACCATATTCATTTACTTGCATGCTTGTGTCTGCTGACTTTCTGTCTCCAGCACATGTTGTTGTCCCTGCCCTTTCATCACATGACAACAGCGCTGCTTGGTTTACTATTAAGCTACCAGTAACCCAGTGTAGAGGGAAGTAACTGGGTGGACACTGAGATGCTGGGGGATTTCACCCTTTATGTTACAGTGGCCTAATTGGTGGTATGGTAGAGGATCTAATGGTCCCCTTTCTACTGTGTTCAGCATCATGAAAACATCTGGGCAGTTTGATTGGGTGATATTCCCTGTCTCCTAACCATGAGGACAATAGAGACACAATTGTCAGTGTTGACGTTTATTCAATAGCTTCTATAGTGGTGTGAGTTGTAGTATCAAGAAAACATGGGGATTTCTGACAGACGACACAATAACGTCTACTGCATTCTTGTGCTGGGTGTTGCTGCACCTGTTTCTTTTATGTGTCATGCACTTCTGAGAGGCACAGGAGTCCAGAGAAAGGGGGTAAGTGAGGATCCTGTAGGGTAGCCTACTACTGTCATTGCTGTGGTAGGCCTCATATATGGGCTGTCTGATGGTAACATGGTGCAGGGGAAGTATCCTTGTCTCTATTACCATGACCATTGAGTAGTTTTGAAAGAGGTTACTTTTCTAAGATCTTTTCCCATTCACACTCAGCCACGTCCATTGTTGATTGCCTGGTTTTCAATGTTTACTGTTTGAGGAGGTGAATGACTGCTTATTAATTGAGGTTACTTGCACCCCATTTCTCCAGGATCTGCTCAAGGCAGCTAATTGATGTTAACACAATACTCACATGTCCAGTCTGTAGAGTTGCACTGGTCTCTGGTTACTGTTTGTTCTATTTCATGTGTCCTGGCTCCAATCCTGCAAGGAAGAATGAGTCATGAGTATTTAGCCAACAGCACCAAGAAGTAGTGGAATGCTTAGTGTTTGCCAACAATGACTGTATTCCCCTTACCCTTTTCCAGTCTTGATGTCTGTGGAGGAACTTACCTTGCATTGTGGCTAACAGATCTCTCTCCCACCCTTGCGTCTACATGCTCCGTATGTGCTCTGTATCTTAGCTGTTATAGTCTGCTATAGTCTGTTGTGAGGCAGTTGTTAAGCTGGTTGTGAGGCAGTTGGTTCATATTGCAGACTGTTTGCTTTTTTGCATACCTTGAGGTGCTTAGGTGGGAGGGATGGTGGATGTTCAGGAATTGTACATATGGGGTTTCCTTCCCTAAGAGGACTTTCCTGTGCTTGTGCCTTGTCCCTCAACTGACGTTCCTGGGTATGCATATGTATTTGGAGTCATGCAATGGAGTGCCTGTAAGGATTCTTAGAGAAGACAAGTGTTAATCTCTATCCTTCCTGTTTTATTGTTGGCCATGGGTATCTGGCTGTGTGAAGTGCTGCATCTGGGGAAAACACCACTCTGCTCAAATTTTCTGCTTGGGCTATATATACTAATGCCTCTGTGGATGTGGGCCCAAGTGATACAGTTCATGACACTTCCATATTATTATGTCTTGGGTTGTTTTAGATTTTTTAAAACAGTTGTGTGTTAACGGTTTGGTTATTAGTTGTAAACTGCCTTGAGCAGGTCTCTGTGGAAGCAGCATATAAATTTTCTGAATAGATACTGACAGGTGAACTGGGTGTTCTTGTTAGGGCTTGTATATTTCTGGTACTTTGAACATAGAAGAGTAATGTTGGATTAGACCAATGGCCCATCCAGAGCAGCATCTTGTCTCCCACTTTGGAAGTCTCCTTTTAATGCCATGTAACCCAGAGACTGCTGCCATAACTTGTGGCTGCCACTTGCACAACTTAATTATGTGTTGTGTAAAAGGTTTTTCTGGGTCTGTCCTGAATCTACTGCTCATGGTGCTCCAAAGTTCTAGCATTTTGAGAGATGGAAATAAAGAACTGGATCCATGCTATGCATAATTTTTTTAAACCTCTCTCATTTCTCAGACTTTTCTTAACTCTAGCCTTTCATCAGAAAGGAGGTGTTCAAATCTGTATAGCTTTTTGGTTGCCCTTTTCTGTGCCTTTTTCATTTCTCCTATAACCATTTTGAGACATACATTATAAATGCAGCAAGGGTATTGCAGTACTCACCTCCTTGTTTGCAGTCCCTTTTCAAAATAATCCCTGGCATAGAATAAATACTTTTAAATAATCCCTGGCCCTTTTCACTGCTGCTGCATACAGTGTTGACATTTTCACCAAGCTATCCACCATAACCCCAATCAACCCTTTTCTGGTTGATTGCTGCTGCCAAACGCATCAGTATTTATTTTTTGTGCATTGTATATCACTTTATACTTATTTACATTGAAACTCATTTGTTGCATTGTTATGTGCTTGCCCAATGTGAAGAGATCCTCATGGAGTTCTTTAAAATCCAGTCCAGTTTTTACCATCCTGAATAATTTGGTGGCACCTGCAAGCTTTACCACTCCTCTCACTCTCCTTACCAATTCCAGGTCATTTATGACCCCCACCCCTGTCCACCAATCCCAGTACCGACTGCTGTGGATCGCCACTGAGATTTTCCCCTCCAGTGCACGAAGTGTCCATTTACTCCTACCTTCTACTTCCTGTTTATCCATTTTCCCAATCCACAAAAGACGCTGTTATCCTCTGCTAAGTGTATTAGGAGACTTGGTCAAGGGACTTCATCAAAAGCTTTTTTGAAAGTCCAAGGATATAATACCTACCACTTCACCCATATCTGCATGCTTGTTAACTGTCTCAGACTTTCAACGGCTAAGCCTTTATCAAAGCTGTGCCTATTTCCCCCCCATAATAATGGCTTGTTTCTCTGTATACTTAATAATTCTATCGTTAATTGCATCTAGTACCATGGGAGACACTGTCTCATAAGCACTTGCGAAACTAACGTTTTCGTAATATGGTTGTTGGAGCAAATTTATTCACTACTCTCCATTTTAGTTAAAGATTAATTCACTGTTATATTCTGTACTGTGCGTATGTTGTGATGCCACAGGTTTACTACTGCTGCTGCATGATTACCATGCAGTGTGTGGGCAGAATCTTGGAAATCTTCAGAGACTGTCTGATTAGGATGTATATTAGAGTGTGAAGCTTTAGCTTCTTGTACAGGTTGCCAAGTACCCTGTCATGGATTTTTATTCAATGAGCCTCATGCCCACTAAAAATTCTTCCTTCCTACAGTCCTCTTTAACCTTGCTTAAAAAGTAAATAAACCCAGGTCCTGTTTTCTGGAAGCATACTGTTTGAATAATGGTAAACTTTAGACTGTTGGATATGTTCTGTTAGATGTTAAAGCCAGTAGAATTTGTCACGAAATTGCTTCTGAACCCTGCCCCAAATCTCCAGCTATTTCCCAATCCACAGCTGGCAACCCTAGCTGGTACTCATAATGTTCACCACCCTGAGGGCCCAAGTCCACTGGCTGAAAGAGATGCTGGTACTGTGTACCGTAAGGTTGCCGGTCCCTCACTGGGAGCAGGGGGTCCCCCACTCCACCCTCCACCCTCAGCACCTGCTTACCTGGCCAGTGAGGGAAAAGGCGGGGGGACGTGCCTCCTGGGACGTGCTCTTGAGTGGCATGGCGTCCTTCCGAGCACCACAGTGGGTCAATTTCAGCCCGAAATGGGCCCAATTTGGCCCCAAACAAGCCAAAATCAGCCCACTGTGGAGCGTAGGAGCACTCCAGGGCCCAATTCAGCCCCAAATGGGCCAAAATTGGCCTGCTGTGGATCACAGGAGCACTCCAGGGCCTGACACACTGCCCTGGGAGTGCTGACACTGGGAGTGGGAGCACTCCCAGGAGCAACATGTGGCCTGCGCAATGATGTCACTTCTCAGAAGTGATGTCATCACATTGCCTTGGGAGCATACGTGCACTTTTCAGTCACACAAGGACATCTCTAAGGTGTCTGAGTTCTAATTAAGAAATGGGAACAATATAAAAACCGTAATTTACACAGACATTCTATAATTGTAACATGGAGAAGGGATTGAGTGAGCAGTCTGAAGAATGACATTAGAATGTGATGTCTTTGAATTCTAGATGTCTAAATGACTTATAGCTTATCAGAATATAGTAACACTTTTCTAGTTGCCTTTTCTGACTACAGCAAGCTATCTGTTGAAGATGCTTCATGTTCCCCCTGGGCTTCATCATAGACTCTTCTGTATGGTGGAAAATGGCTGAATTTGGGACTCTAGCAAAGCACTGAAAAAATTATGGGGAAAGCAGAAATGTTTGAACTTATACAGAATACTAGAAAAAAAGCAACAAATGTAATTTTAAAAAATCTACGGAGAGGAAGAGGCTTTAAGTGGTGCATGGTCATCATCTTTTGTCCCAATTTATGTTTTAGCCTACTCATTTGAGCTTTTTCCCCTCTCAGAAAATAACTCTGCTTATCTTAAACTCAAATGTAGCTTATTTTAATTAACTGTTTGTTCTGGAATTAGCAAGTAAATAACAAAACAAATGTACTCATGACTAGCGGAACTTGTATAGAAAATCTCCAGAGAGCCCACTTCCCTTGTGCAGAGGGAATGCAAGAAAACAGTAAATAAGTTGTTGAGACTAACACTGTAGACTAACATTGTATGAATGGCTTATTTTGGTGCCTTGTAATTAAAAAACAATCTGTTAATAGTATAGAGCCAAGGTACAAATTTGGCTCTTATGTGAAAAAGGGCAGCCAGAATGTATAACTTGGTGGTCCATTTACTGAGAAGATAGTATGGAAATGATTTCTTGATTACTTTCTGTTTGCAATGTTAAGGCTTTGAAGCTGTAGTCTCTACTAGCTCCTGAGTTTATGAATACAATGAACAGTACTAATAGCAATATTGAATTCAAGGTGTTAGCAGGGTGTTGGAAACAATACGTTTAGATGACATGGGTTTTGAAAAATCTGAATTGGTCACTGAGCCGGTACAAGTAGATTAGAGGAATGGTTCAAATACTATGTTGCTAAAACTATAATAAATCGTGGAAGAGAATGGTTGTCTGTATATTTTCTCTTTAACCTGTCTGGGAGAAGGATCCATTTTGAAATGGCTTGAGGCATGAATAGTTAAAGGAGAACATAATCTAAAAGCAGCATGATTCAGAAATGTACCTTACAAGAGGGGCAGTAATGTTAGTCCATCACAGCAAAGCTGGAAGCCTTGTGGCACTTCAGAGACTTAAGATTTTATTCTAGCATAAGCTTTTGTGAGCTAGGCCCTACTTTGTCAGAT
This sequence comes from Eublepharis macularius, assembly GCF_028583425.1. Lineage (NCBI taxonomy): Eukaryota > Metazoa > Chordata > Lepidosauria > Squamata > Eublepharidae > Eublepharis > Eublepharis macularius. Next base: position 79,661,138 of record NC_072790.1, on the reverse strand, counting down.
GCACGTGGTAACTTCCTACTAACAGAAATTATACCTGTGAACTTGTTTAGCAAAGCTGGTGATATTATGTAAAATGTGAATGTAAGGAAGAAAATTAGACACCATTAACAGTAACTGGTGAGAAAATAGGGTTGACAGGTCCCTGTACTCCCCCAGTGGTGATGGTGGGGAAGACCTGGCACTTGCGCGATAACTTCTGGGAAGTCATGTCATCATGCCAGCCGTGGACATGTTCCTGCTCTTTTTACAGAGCCAATTCAGCCCATTTTGGGCCAAAATTGGTCCCAGTGAAGTGTGGGAGTACGGCCACGGCTGGCATGATAACATCACTTTGGGAAAGGAAGTAGATGCGCCCCGCTGGGAGCGTCTCGGTGTGTGATTTCCCAGTTTGCTTCCGAGTGGTGAGCAATCACAAGCGGGGTGTGTGTGTGGGGGGGGGTGGAAATTTCCACCTCCCATTGATTGCCAGCCCCCTTGGAGCTTCCCGTCCATCGCTCCCTCTCTGCATTGCTGGTGGTTGGGGGTTCTATACAACTCTTCATCTGAACGGAATCCTAATCCTTGGCTGGTGGTTTTAGTTGTTGTGACTTGCACTGGGGTTTGCTGGTTGTTTTCTTGCTTTGTCACAACTTCAGGTAGGGGTGGTTTTGGCATTAGGCATAGATCCTTTTGGGGGGAAATATGGCCTGCGAGCCCAGTTTCCCCATTATTGGGGATCCTTTTAAGGAATCTTCGGGGTGATACATGGCTGTGACATGCCCAGCTTGGGGGCTGTCAGGGCATGCTCATTCCCAGGTGGCAGGGGATCCACACAGAAGTGAGAACCTATGTGGAGTCCCACTTACTGTCATCCTGTTGCCCCCCCCAGCAGGCAGGTAGAGTAGGTGAAGGGGTAATTGGCAGGCAGGCGGGGCAGCTGATGCTTGGATCGGCACCCTAAGCAGCCCCATAAACCTTAAACCAATGAAGTTGTGGTCTTTTTATTCCAACAAATTGTCTTGTGTCTTCTGTCGCCTTGCTCTCTTGATGCTGGACCTGTAAACACTCAGCATTAGTGCATGGTTTTACAAATCTCACTGGTTACTTTTATAGCTCTGAGATCCACCCCCAGCCCAATTGCTGATGCTGTATAATGTTTTGGAAGTATTTTAAGATTGGCTTTTGGACTAGCACTTGGTATTAGGGTTGCCAGCCTCCAGGTAGTGGCTGGAGATCTCCTGGAATTACAACTCGACTCCAGGCCACAGAGATCAGTTCACCCGGAGAAAATGGCTACTTTGGGGGGTGGATTCTATGGAATTATGCCATGCCAAGGTCCTTTCCCTCCCCAAACCCCACTTTCTCCAGGTTTCACCCCTGAGATCTCCAGGAATTTCCCAACTTGGAGCTGGCAACCCTACTTGGTATTGTTAACTCATGTGTGCTGGCATACCACCAAGTGGTGCTTAACTTGATTATCTGACTTACTATATATTATAACCTGCACATAACTTCTTACTCTCACTGAGAGGTATGAGGTCTGCCTCTAGGAAGAAAAACTGATGAGAGAACGTTGGGAACTCCATTTGATAGCTAAAAACAAATTCTATGAAGTACTCCTTGCATTTAGCAACAAGTTGTCTTTTTTGTGGTAATTTTAATGGGTACGTGTTACAGACCTGCGTTGTGTGCCTGATCAAAGTTTTTTGCTTGGTATTCAATAAGGAAATGTATTGGAAAAGCGAGGCTCCATCACAGATATATAGGGTTTGTAAAGTGAAGGAAAAAATGTTGCTGCTTTAAAAAATATTTAAACATTGAGACTTTTTAGCAGGTGGGCATGTAGCTCTTTTTGCTTAACAGTGGAGTGTATGAATCAAGAAGCAACCTTCATGTGCTGAGAGATCTATAGGTGTCTATTGTAAATAGGCCCACGTTTTAAAATCTAGATTTATCTCAGTATATATCTCTGGCTTTTTTTGTGACCTAAGGAAATGGTTGGCGCGGGGATAGATGGTTATGAAATAGAATGAAAAAGGTGTTGGGTTACTTAAAAGAAGTAAAGCTACACTCATTTATTTTCCATCATGCTTATTAAATAATACCTAGCACTTCTTGGTTTGCATATTCTTAAAAAGGCCCTGTAATACCTTTTATTTGGACCATCCAAAAATCACAAATTGGTTAGTCCTAATAAAAGGCATTGCTTTCTTGTTTCTGTAGTGTTTATAAGGATTAGTCATATTCCAAGGAGTGCCAGTTCTTTGTAAGTAGAACTTGATTAATTCTTTGCTCCTTGGAGTTCTTATAGTATTTCAGCTAACACATTAAAATAGTATGCCAGATCTTTGGAGGAAGAAAAAAAGGGGATGAGGTGCCAGTACTTCTAAATTTTTGCTGCTTTGCTGGCCAAGGGTAATCTTTGTCACAAGGTGGGGGGGGGGTCACAAATCTACATAGTTGTGTCAGTGCCCTTCTTCTGAGAAGGTGGTACCCAGTGTCTGCTTTTGCTGAATTGGTTAGCAGAGCTGGTGGTAAATATAGGATTGCCAGCCTCCAGGTGGTGGCTGGAGAGCTCCTGGAATTTCAGCTAATCTCCAGACAACGTAGGCCAGTTCCTCTGGAGAAAATGGCTGCTTTAGAAGGTGGAATCTATGGCATCCTCTGCAGAGATCCCTCTACTTTCCTCCTTAAATCCTGCTTTCTACAGGCTCTATCCTCTACATCTCCAGGAATTCCCCAACCTGGAGTTGGTAACCCTAATAAAGATGTAGTTGGAGCAGCTGCCATACATATATAATGTTAAAAGAGATGGAAAACAATTGCTCGTGCAACCCTTGATCCGTTGTGTAGAAGAGCTTTCTGCCAATACAATTCGAGGTCATCGTTGTCAGATTCATGGACTTTAAGCATAACAAGCCAAAAACATATTTATGAGCAGCTCTCCTTGTTCTGTGTTAGAATTATCCCTAAATCGTCACTGAAGAATTCAATCCATGGGTTAGAGAAAGAGGAAGCTTGGGAAGTGCTACCACCACTCCTCCTCCTCCTGAATGAGGCTGTATTGCCTGTGTATGCAAACTGTTTTAAAAAACCTGTTAAAATAGTTTGTAATGAGATGGGACTCTAGAGTCTGAGTGCTTGGTGGTGTCTAGGTCTCAGGGACTAGAGAGAACATAACATGCCAGAATTGGGAAGACTAATGACCTGATGAAGAATTTGAAACAATAAATCCACATGGTTCATTAGGACCATACCAAATTGTTGGAGATGAGTAATCTTTGCATGCAGAAGTAGACTAAGGGACCAGCCCATGGAAGGGAGAAGGACGATACCAACACAGTGCTGGGGAATATTAGGCCAGAACTTGATGGATTACAGGTTCCTTAAATCTTGGTACAGCATAGGCTGGAGACAAGGGATGTAGTTGACAGTCCAACTGCTGTTGGTGCCTTCCCTAATCCGTCTATTGGGGTAACTGAAAGAGCTGACCCGACACAACATGGATTATATTCCTCAGTCAGAGCCTAAATGCCACAGGAGGCAGGCAGCTTAGCTTATGTGACTCTACTGCCAAACCTCAGGAACCTGTAATAACCTTATCTGAGATCACCAAGCCCTATATCATTGCCCTCTGTGGAGAGGTGCATGCCATCCAGTCTGTAATAACCACCTCACTTGTGATAAATTCCAGAGTGCTCAATCACCCCACCACCATGGGCTAAAACAAAGACCTGAAGTGTCTGTTGATTGAATACCCACCATGTACAATCAATGTTCTTGGGATCCCGTGCACCCTTCTACTCCCACCTCTATAGGATCTCAGACCAAATGGTCTGTACATCTGGGCATCTTTGCAGGCATCGCTACAGGTCAGCTTGCCCTGAACGCTACAGGGAGATGCCCAGCCTGAATAGTCATCTCGCCCCCTCCCCCACATGAGAAGTCACAGTGTGACTGGAACTAGTGAATCTGCCCTCCCCCTTTTCCTGTGAGCTTTTAGCAGGTGTGGAGGGAATAGGCCACCAGCTTGGAACTGTATTTTACGTTGTATGATGGTGTGATTTATATTGTTTTAAATGTATTTATACTTTGTTGTATTATACCTGTTGTAACCTACCCTGAGGCTACTTCTGAGGAAGGCGGACTAAAAATCAATCAAATAAATAAAATACCCAACCTATTTTTTTATCTAGATAAATGGCTAAAACATATGATTTGTGGCAGCCTGAGCAAGGGTTGGTACCAGATATCCTAGCCCATGCCGCTTCAGCCTAGCCATGTGATGTCCTATGCTTCCCCCAGCCCAGGCTGGAATCCCTGATGCAGTGCCTGCAGCCATGCTGCCATCCTCCCAGCTGCTGTAACAAGAGAAACACAAGAGTTAGAGACAATGTGGCTCTGTGTTGGGTTCGAATGCAGGAGACTGCCATGAGCCTGAGCTGGGAAACTCCCAAGATAGTGCAGAAAAGGCAGTTCCACAAGGGCTCTGAATGACCATTGTCTTGCTGCCACTTCCTTTCAACTTGAGTCATGTACCAGATTGAAAATGTACTGCCCTTAGGTTCACTGACCACACTCTCCAAGCAGTGTGTCTGTCTGGCCTGTGGGGACAGGATTTCTGGAACCCACATTATGGCCACCTGGCAGCCAATCCTGGACCCAAAAGCCCAGCATCATCCTTTCCCTACTTCTCCACCCAGGCACAAATGATGCTCCAGCTTTTAATGCTGGGAGCTTAACTTCAGATGGGATAATAAAGGGCCAAGTTTATGTTTTTATATCAACCCAAAAGTGGCAGGAATCTGCACCTCTTGCAGGCCAAACCCAAATCAGGGAGTGGGCAACTTTGTTAGTACATCCCTGATTTTATAGGTAAGGCTACTCTTGCTCCAAGCCAAGAGTTGTCTCATGTGTATGGCACAGTCCAAGCAATCATAATGCTTGAGGGTGGTACACCACTTCCTGTCCCTCTAGCTGCTGAGCCTATGGGTTGAGGATAATGGTACTCCTTGAGGAGTCTCTGTCCCAGGTCCATGAAGGCACCAATGTTTCAGGCCGGGACTGAGGAATACCCCTTTGTCCTCCAAACGAAGCCACAGAGTGCTCCCCTAAGTAAGCTGTACCGTGTACTTCCAAGTAATTCTTCTAACACTCCTGCCACCATAATGGAGTACTAATAACTTAAGCACTGCTGAAAACCCATGGAGTTTCCCTTACAAATGGTTGGAGATGAATAATCTTTGTTCTTTCTGAATCAGTCCAGAATCTTGCTTGACGTTTTTTTCCTTCCTTTTAATACCAAGGCTATACATTTCTTTTGGTCAGAGAATTCTTTAGAAAATTGTTCAGCTTTCAAGCAGTTCTTCTGGAGTTTGCTTGAAGAAAATGCTTCATAGTGCATACTGTGACAGTACAGCAGGTTTACCTAGGCAGCTGCTAACAGAGTCAGTTGAAATTACAGGTCAGATGAGTCTGCCACCATTAACGCTTAGTGCTTTCACATGAGAGGAGCACTTTATCCATTATCAAAGACTGGTAAAATGTTCCATGCAATCATCTTGTCACATAATAGTGGCAGTCATGAACGGGCTCCCAAATAACTGCAAAATGGCCTCAAATGGTTACATGTTTTTCTGGAAAAGGACTTCTTCAGCCAATTAAATATCTAAGTATTTGGTAAGAATCTTCATAGGTGCTGTGAAGGACTTATTATCATTCACAACATTTTAGATGCAAACCAGGTAGCAGGTAGTTTAGGGCTACTGAGGTATTTTTGGCGGCTAGGGAGAAAATATCTTGTCAGATCTCTTGAAGCTAAGAGGTCTGGCCTTGGTTAGTAATTGGATGAGAGACCACCAAAGAAGTCTAGGCTTGCTACATGGAGGCAGGCAATGGCAAACCATCTCTGTGAGTCTCTCGCCTTGAAAACCCCATGAGGAGTTGCCTGAAGTTGTCTGTGACTTGATAGCACTTTCCATCACCAGGGGGAGGAGAGAACCTAGGAAGCTGCAACAATTTTAGTTGCAGCAAGTTACCAATGCTTGGTAACTGTGATGGCAGGCTACTGTAGAGTATATGGTATATGTGGCTGACCCTGAAAAATGTATTTACATCTTTGGGTGGAAATCCTTCTCTCTACAGAAACCCTCCAGTGGATCCAAGCCAGAATCGACAACGAGTTCTGGACTACAGCTCCCCTGCTTGATAGCCTTTTTGGTCTATAGACCATCCTCCTCCTCCTTTCATGTTGTATTTCTGGGTTGTTCTAAGGTCCCTGCAATTTATAGTTCAGCAATATTTGTTCCCAGGGCTTTTTTTCTGGGAAAAGAGGTGGTGGAACTCAGTGGGTTGCCCTCGGAGAAAATGGTCACATGGCTGGTGGGCCCGCCCCCTGATCTTCAGACAGAGGGGAGTTTAGATTGCAGAGGGCAATCTAAACTCCCCTGTGTCTGGAGATCGGGGCGGGGCCACCAGCCATGTGACCATTTTCAAGAGGTTCTGGAACTCCGTTCCACTGCGTTCCTGCTGGAAAAAAACCCTGTTTGTTCCTGTGTTTGAAGTGCTAGAGTAAGTAGAATAACCTAGCTGGTTTGATTAAGGACAGACTTGTAATTATGCTGCTTTTCTGGTTCAATGTAGTAAGCCCTGGCCCCAGAGTCACCTGGATCCCGTTTGTAGGCTGCGAGGTCTGTGGACGCAAGGTGGTTGCCATTTCCTCAGGGTTTGGTGTCTCCCAGTGACCTCTGTGGGGCTTCACTGTGGCTGGTGTTTCAGATTTCCCTCCTGAGAGTCAAGTCAGGAACCAAAAGGTTTAGTAACAGAAAAATAAAATAGGATACAACAGTTTATTACACAGTGAGCAAAATTTTAGGATTAAAAATGACATATATAGGATACCATTTAAAAACTCAGATCATCGTATACAGCAACAAAATGAAGTTGCATGTCTAATAACAGAATCACAATCATGGTTACACATGTATATTAACCAAAAGACCCCACATGTTTTGGCCTGAGGGCCTTCTTCAGTGGTCAGAATTATATTCACACACACACACACACATGAAACAATAACTATATCAATATAGAAAAGAGTCCAGTAGCACCTTTAAGACTAACCAACTTTACTGTAGTATAAACTTTTAAGAATCACAGTTCTCTTTGTCAGATGCATGGTTAGTTTTAAAGGTGCTACTGGACTCTTTTCTATTTTGCTACTACAGACTAACACGGCTAACTCCTCTGGATCTATATCAATATAAAAAGTTGTTTTTCTTTTTCAGACCAGGCAGGTTGTATATGGGTCACTTAAAAAGTGACGCTCCAAATAATGGTTATAAATCATTTCTGCATAGACTGAGGAGCCCTCACTCATCAAAGATAATAACAAGACTACCATTCTGTCCTGGACAGTAGTTAAATTCACAGTTGTGCGTTCATGTGCAAACCAGAGATCAGACTATAATGGTATCAGATATATGACTTTTTTAATCCTAAAATTCTGTGCACTGTGCAATAAATAGTTATCTTAATTTATTTTTCTGTTGCTCAACATTTTGGTTCCCGACTTGACTCCGACGTTGGTCCCCCCCCACCCGCCATTTTCCCTTTTGTGTTTCAGATTTCCCTGCCTGCAGGTTGGCCAGGCTTCTGGGGTGGTCCCCGCAAGCGCGCCTGGTGAGTGCAAGCTTCATTCAGGTCTTCTAGCTGGGCATAAATAGTCAGCTGAGCCCCTCAGGCACTTGACTTTCAACTTGCTTCTCACCTATCTCTTCCCCCAACCTTCGCTTAACTTAGGTTTTTGTGGTATGATGCACTTGGATTGGTTTGTGTATGCTGGTGGTCCTGGGGACTCTTTGGGATCAGTTTCTTGTCTTAGCCTCATCACCACTTTGGGTAGGGGTTTCTTTTGGCATTGGGCATGGATCCTTTTGGTGGGAAGCACGGCCTGTGAGTGCTGTTTCCCCACAGCTGGAGATCCCTTTTAAGGGATCTTGGGGGTGATGTATGGCAGGGACAAGCCCACCTCAGGGGCTGTTGGGATATGTTCTATTCCAGGTATCAAGGGATCCACAGGGGAGGTGTATGCCCATGCAGAATTCCACCTACTGTGATCCTGGGCTGAGGGAGCCAGGGGATCATTGGCTGACAGGCAGGTCAACCAGTGTTTGGATCTGCTCCCCATGCTGTGCCAAGACTCCATAAGCTGCAAACCAATACAGTTGTGGCCTTTTTAATTCCACCAAGTTGTCTGTCCCCTTGTCCTCACCCCCTCACCTTTGGAGCTGGACCTGCAAATGAAGGTTGTTTTTAAGTGCATTTCCCATGATTTGGCAGTAAACCTCTACAAGCCCATACATTTTCTTTGTCATGTCTCTTCTTCTTAGTAGTCCCATTTGACCCAGAAAGATGATGCCTGGAGTTGTGAGACACAGATGGGCAAAAAGCTAAGTGGGTCAGGATGCTGCAGTGAGGAACTGGGCGACATGCCCCTGTGAGTGGAAGAGGAAGCAATTTTGCCTCATTTATTTCCCCCTCACTTCATTCTCTCTTACCCATGTGGCTTTGTCTCACAATGGGTCTCACAAATTCAGGTTATGTTGAAAATATGTTGAAAATTTGTATATGTTGTGCTAGCACTTGATTGATATAGCTGCAAGGTGATCATATTCACTTTTCTTTTCCAGTGTCAGAACTGTACTTTTAGGGCTCAAAGGGAAATGGAAAGCAGTTATAGAAGCTATCATTGCGCTGTGGTGCAAATTGTGGCTGTCCTTTTCTATCATCTGGTTTCAAGACTGGGACCTTGGCAAGAGACAGGATTGGTTAGGAAACTGGGGTACACGAGGAGAACTATTCAAATGTTCGAAGATTTTGCTTTTCCAATTGTGACTGGTACTTGCGCAGAGGTCAGAAGAGATGAATGAAAACCTTTTAACAAACCACTTTTATTTACCAGATTGTAAAATTTCACATGGTTTGAGCATACATACTTGGCATAGCAATCAAGATGGCCATTAATTGTGTCCAAGTCTGCTCTTAAAAGCAAGATGGTGATGTTGGACGATGGTGAATAACTCATGGATTGACAGTCTCTGAAAACTTAGCAATGTTTGTCTGTAGTGTGCCTCATTATGAACCAAACAATTGGTACATCTCATCCAGTACAACCTGCACTGAATTGCAGCAGCTCCCCAAGGTTGTCTTGAGCAGAAGCCTTGGCTATCCTTCCCACATTTCCATTCTTCTTAATTTGAGATGTTTGAACTTGGGATGTTCAGCATTGTGTTTTCAATATATTTGGGATAGCATTGTATTTTAACAGGTTAGGATTGTAAGCAAATGAAAAGACACATAGCTTTTTAAGTTAAAGCAAATAAATAATAAAAACATGCTCTCCAAGCCACAGCCTTTCCACACAGAGACTGAATATATTAATAGTTTCCTAAGTAAGTGTCACTGTAAAAGATGTTAGGCTTTTTTTTTGGAAACAAAGAGCTACTTTGCATACTAAATTGTTTACAATGACACTGCAAAGTAGGCCAGTATTGTCATCTTGCAGGCAGGAGGCTCTGATGCTAAGAAACTGGCTTGCCAAGGCTGCTAAGAATGAACTAGTATTTATTTACTTTTATACCCTGCTGTTCTTTCCAGTGGGGATCCAAAGCACATTATTCTCCTCTCCTCCCTTTTATCCTGACAACAACCCTCACAAAGTAGGAAAGGTCTTTCTTGGCCCATACTGTGCCAAGCTATACAGACAGTAGACCTGCATGTCTGAATGCTTGTTCTGTGAGAAGACACTCGCTGCATGGAGAATTATTTTCTAAGTAATTGAGTTCTGTTTCATCTCATGAATAAAATATTCAGATAACTTCAGACTTAGAACCTGAAGTGGTACGTTCTGGGAAAGCTTCTCCATTTTCTTTTGCTGATTTTTATTTGTTATTTTTTATGAGTGAAGTAGCATTTGAACCAGAGACTATCTGGTTCAGAATTCATTCTCATGAAGTGTTCTGTTCACCAATTGATCTATTACTCCAAACTTACGATCTTGTAAATAATTAGATTAAAGTTTGAGAAACACTGATGAAATAACAGTTCTGTTGAAAGAGCTGTAACCAAGTTGTAGTTGTGTGCTGTGGCTGGCTCGCTGTCCTGCCCTCGTAATGCCTGGATTGTGTATTCTTCAAGCATAGTTGCTCTATTTAACCTTTGGTTCTTGCCAGAAATTACCTCAGTGCCTGTTCAAGGATGCAATAATTGTCAGTCAGAAAACAACCTTTCATTATGGCTGTTAAATAGCTAATTTATTAAGCAAACATTCAACTCTTCCAGAAAGATGGAAGCCACCTAAACAAAAGCTGTTATGTACATATGCATGTAAATAAAAACAAGTTTTAAAGCTATAAAGGGTTGTAGTATTGTCCATGTATCAGTAACTGTTAGAATATAAATGCTTAACTATTTCCAGAGATGTATCTAAGCAGAGTTTTAAAAGCATATTTAAACAGAATAGAAGAGACTCTTCAGACTAGTAAGCTAATAACAAAATAGATATGCTTACAAAATTCAGGCAAGTGGTAACAATGCAACACATACACCCAGATATCCAACAATAATTCACCAAGAATACATATTAAGAATTTATCAAAGTGTATTCCAAAATAAACAATGCAATTACAATGCAATGTATTTTGGAATACACTTTGATAAATTCTTAATATGTATTCTTGGTGAATTATTGTTGGATATCCGGGTGTATGTGTTGCATTGTTACTACTTGTCTGTTACCGGATACTGAGCTTGTTGTTACTGTGTTACAAAATTCAGGTGGCATTTATGTTTACTATAGTACTCATACAAAGTGTCCAAGGAAATAGTTGTTTTGTATTAGATTCTGAGTTTACTTGTGCAAAAAAAAAAAAGATTGCGAACAGTGAAGAAGATTTTGTATAAACTCTTGAGAGTTTGTGCCCCCACTTTCCCTTCCCCATTGCTACTTGTATGAGACTGCTCAGAGAACCCTTGTAAAATTTTTGGTAGCTGAAATTTTGTGTACTTCTCAGCTTTACCCTGCCCCCATATGGCTCATGGTGGAAGTGGACCAAATATTTTTGGGAACTACCTAGGCTTCCCTGTTGTCTGCCAGTGGTGAGCAATCTCCCAGGGGTGTGCCCTGCTGCCCATTGGAGATCACCCACCACTGGCAGGCAACCTGAGAAAGCATGCATTGGGCACGGTTCCAGTGGGGTGCAACAGCATCACTTCCTGAAATGATGTTGAACCAGCCATGGGTATGCTCCTGCACTTTTCTGGGGTCAGTTTTGGCCCCAAATGGTCCAGAATTAGCCCCATGTGAAACACACGAGCATGTCCATGGTGGCATGATAATGTCACTTCCCAGAAATGACATCATCACTCAAGTGCTGGGAGCGTGCACATGTAAAAAAAACCCTAACAAGGCACAAGGTAAGTGCCAGACCTCCCCCTGCCGCTGCCGATGGGAGGGTATAGGGACCTGGCCACTGTACAGCTGCCCTTTTCTTTTTTGGGTGCTTCTATAGGTTTTGCTTGATTGTCTCACCCAGTAACTGCTGTATTTATTCAGAACTTCATGCTATGGACAGCTCCTGTGTATTTTCAGTCAAAGACGACTGTCTTTTGAAGACTACACAGGAAGCTGTGAAGTCAGCTATTAGAGAGCCTTTACTTCAACTTTCCCCTGCAGCATGATTATTGATGATGATAATAGTAAGTTCATCCAAATTAGTATAGATGGTGTGACTTTTAATACCTGTTGACTAAGGACATATAGTAGAACAGTATCTCTCTTTTAAAAAGCAGGCATTGTAAAAGCCATTTGAAACTGCAAGTAAGAAAAATCTTGATGTCTGAGCAAGATGTTTAATAGAAAATCAAATGGCAGCAATAATGTCTGGGCATTATTAGTGACCTAAAGAGGAATTGCTTTTTAACACTTCAAACCACTATTCCACATTTGCTGAGAGTATAGTACAGTATAGTACTGTTCAGGCACATGTCTTTTTCTGGAAGACTCTGAGGCATTTACCCTTATTTTCTCAAACAGCAGCAGTTCACTCCAGCAGCAAAGTGTAGTAGAGAGTAAACTACCCCGTTCATCTCAGAGTATCCATACTTGACGGCATACTGTGTTGCAGCCCTAAATTGTTTGCAGGCCAGCTCAGAAACCATTTTCTTCACTTCATGCAACAAGTAGCCTTAAAAGATCAGGTAGCAGGTCATGTGAAAGATCTCTGAGACCCCTAAAGCTGCTGCCAGTCAGAGTAGAGAATACTGGCCTTGATAGATCTGTGGTTTGGTTCAGTATTAGGCCACTTCATGTATTCATGAGTGTCACCTGCTGTTCTCTTTTTGTGTAGCTTCCTAAAAACCAAGCCATGACATCATTGTCAAACATATGTTACAGACATGCCATAGTTCTTTGGGTTTGAGCTTAACAAAGAGATAAAATGAAATTCACTATGTATTGTCGAAGGCTTTCACGGCTGGAGAACGATGGTGGTTGTGGGTTTTCCGGGCTGTATTGCCGTGGTCTTGGCATTGTAGTTCCTGACGTTTCGCCAGCAGCTGTGGCTGGCATCTTCAGAGGTGTAGCACCAAAAGACAGAGATCTCTCAGTGTCTCTCAGTAGCACCACTGTGACACTGAGAGATCTCTGTCTTTTGGTGCTACACCTCTGAAGATGCCAGCCACAGCTGCTGGCGAAACGTCAGGAACTACAATGCCAAGACCACGGCAATACAGCCCGGAAAACCCACAACCACCATCGAAATTCACTATGTTTAACTTGCAATGAGCGTATTGACCCTTAATCAAAAATGGGATCAAATTGACATGAAAAAGTAGAAAAAGACTGAAAACGTGGTTTACAATCTTCAGTTCTATATCTCTTACACCTACAAATCTTAATGATGCCAGTTATCCTGTGATGTTTCATGCCCTTTCTTGTAACTACTACTTTAAATTGTAGCAATATCTGACATCTTATCTTAGTGGTACCTGACATCTGATATCTTACCCCCAACTGCATTGAAAGGGAAACTGAAATTGCATATAGAATGAAATTGATAAAATTATATTTTCCTATATTCTTATTTCTCACCTGATATCTTGCTGTATTCATTTACCACTAAATGGAAGTACTTAATGAAGAGATTTTTTCCCTCCTATGGCAGCTGGTAGCATGCTCAATTCAACTCAATGCTTTTAAAAACTTTCTGCTATTGTCTTTGGGTTCTATTTGACCCTATACCAGAGATTAGCAAAGCACATGTTTTGGTTGGGCAAAGGTTAGTTATGTAAGGTATGTTTATGAAGAAGCGTATATTTGTAGCTTTGTTCAAATCAATGTAAACATATCCCGTTGTCAGCTAGCAAAAAAAAGTCAAATAAAACTTGAAAGCTTAAATTATGGACTATAAAGTAATCAAAACAAGAAATCATGTTTCTGCTTCCTAGAAGTTTATTATTTGTGCGTTTTGTATTCTTCAGTCTTTGTAAGATGCTTGGTGAACCAGTTCCTGTTTAATAAATGAAGTTCAGAGAGAGGGAAAAAAAGGAAAACACAAGACAAACAGTTTAAATCAGCAGCATATATAAAGTGCAATGGTGTAAAGGAAATGTTCATAAGAGACCTGTCTCTTTAAAATAAATAGCATGTAGACTTCAACAATATCTAACAGTAGAAATAATGCAAGTAACAGCTACTGTCATTGAAGGGGCTCACTTTCCCTCCCTCTCTCTTGCAGGCAGTGTTTTCTTCTTGCTTGCTAAGAAATATGAGTCTCTTTGTTCAAGATAATTTTAACCATATGCCAGTTTCTCCAGACAGTGTATGAGCTAAAATTCACCTGATTTATCTAAATGCAATTAAGAGGTATTTCCCCTATCTTCAGTGTTGGACAAACAATGTAGTGATATTATCAAAGAAGAAAAGGGAATATCTACAGTCAGAACTTCCCAGAAATTTAAAAAAGGTTTAAAGATGAATTTGCAGCCACCAGTTCTGATTAGGAGTCTGAGTGAATGCCCCACTACTTTTGCTGAACAAAAATAATACCCTCTCTGCCTTGGAAGGGCAAGAAAATAAACAGGCATGTTGTCTGTCTTTACATGTCTTTTCCATTCTAAGGCTAATAAGTGGGAGGTCAGTTTCAATCTGTTAAATAACACATGGAGAATGGAATTCTGTCTACACCGCACCCTAATCCAAATTTCCTGGAGTTGCTACAATTTACCCTGGAAAAAAACACGGGGAAGAGCCCATCACAAGTCTTCCAGAATGACCCTTGGTCTGCTTCCAGTGTTCAAATTAGATCTGACACTACATGGGTTACAATTTAGTCCCCATTCCACTAGCAAAACACTGATCCAGCCACTTCCACAGATTCAAGGAGCATAAAAAGCTAATGGCTGTGCTTAATACCTTAACCCTCCTAAATTTGTAAGGACACTAATCAGATATGGGAATCTAATAGACATGAGTTTAGTAAAGAATTTTTTAAAAGATCTCTTTGACAAACACTAATGCTAGTATAGCCATGAAATTGCGCACAAAGGATTGCAACTACAACTTCCTGGATTCTGTCCCTGTGATCAGTAGTGAGCCACTGTTCCTGTGAGGGTCTTGCAGAACCCTCTCCACATTCAAGTCAAAACCTCTTGAAAGTATGAATATAAACACTAAGTATCTCCTTATCTTGGTTTTCCTATCAACATAGAGTAGTGATTGTGTCAAATGACTTTTCCCCATATTTGGGTCATTCTGTTTTCCTCTTATATTTTGGGCTTGAAGAGATTAATTTTTCCCATTCCCTTTAATTGGGGACATTGATGCTAGCTTCAAATTAGCCTTCAAATTAACACACATGCACACTGGGATGACTTTTAAACAGCATAGAACACTTTTATTATAATAGAATTTATAGAGTATGGAGTGGCACAACTTAGGGGCAAAAGTTAAATCTTTTTAATACCAGTTTGGGATCCAGTGGAACAGTTAATCAGTTACAAAACTTACAGTGCAATCCTAAGCAGAGTTACTTAGACTGGAGTAACTCTGTTTAGGATTGTACTGTTAGTATCCTGTATATAGAACTATTAACAGAGCTCATTTGATAAAGGTACATGAAATAATTATTAGATTTAGCCATACATAACTTGCCATTTCAAAGGAAGAGAGGAAAATCATCTTTTTTTTACAAAATGGAAGCCTCAAAAGCTGACATCCTTTCATTGTTTCATCCTTAAAATCCACAGCAGAACACATGATGAAATATATGAATAGAAGAGATGCTGTATGCAAGTATACATGCTGCACCACTGTTGTGTGCTAAACTAGGCTTAGATTTTGTTTTTGTTGAGCAGAAATCCAGATAAGAGACTATACTTCAGAATATCTCATTTTGAGGGACTGAGGCCCCAAAAGTTTTTGGGGCCTAAGAACACTAACCCTTACTAAAGGTAAAGGTAGTCCCCTGTGCAAGCACTGAGTCATTACTGATCCATGTGGAGACATTGCATCACGATGTTTTCTTAGCAGACTTTTTGTTACAGGGTGGTTTGCCATTGCCTTCCCCAGTCGTCTACACTTTACCCCCAGGAAACTGGGTACTCATTTTACTGATCTTGGAGGGATGGAAGGCCGAGTCAACCTTGAGCCAGCTAGCTGAACCCGGCTTCCACCAGGATCGAACTCAGGTCGTGAGCAGAGCTTGGGCTGCAGTATGGCAGCTTACCACTCTGCGCCATGGGGCTCTTAACCCTTACTAAACTGGGACAAATTAATGTAACACTAGAGGAAAAAATGTGACTCCTGCAGCATCGGGAAGAAGAATAAATCATGTATGATTTCCCCACAAAAAGAGCAGGGGGGAGGTGGAGAGCATGTCCAGATGAGAAAAGCTGAATATTGAGGAGCAGCCTGCAGAGGTCAGTGGAGGTAAACTCAAGCTATCCTTCATCATTTAAAATTTAAGATACTCTGGCAGTTGCTAGTGCTAGAGAGGCTTGAAAATTCCCATGTCTGTCTTTTGATTTCTCTGCTACAGAGAAAGAACGAATGAGGACACTGAAATATACACAGTGTATGGCTGAAATTGTTTTACTTACTGAATGTTTAAAAAAGGGTTTTCCACTGTACCTGCTGGCTTCCCTTAAATGTGTCTGCATATTTGTTTTCTATAGAATTCATGTTCCTACAAAATGAGTTCTATGTGAGTGATAGGCCTGCAATAAAACATTGAGAGTGTTGTGGACTGACTTCTCACTTGTTTCCAACCTCAGTCTTGTAGGACATTTTTCTGTTGGGCAGTGTTTCCCAGCTTTTGGACCCAATGAAGCTCATTGCTCAACTTTTGAAGTGAGATGTTTGCTTCTTAATCACTGAAATTTGGGAATTCAACAGGACATAGTGTGCTCATGTTGAAATTTAAGTAAGGTATTCCATTTTCTTCTACCTCAGGCTGAATTTCCCTGTAAGGACTTTCTGAACTTTGGACTTTAAAGATCAGGGTGCTGTTTCCCCCCCCCCCCCACAGTGCCCTGTTCTTGGATAATTATACATAGGATTACCAGCCTCCAGGTGGTGGGTGGAGATCTCCCGCAATTTATGGAATGTAATCCGTCCTGAGCCTGCTGGTGCGGGGAGGGTGGAATAGAAATCGAAATTAATTAAATAAATAAATTACAACTGATCTCCAGGTGACAGGGATCAGAAACACAACATTTACAAAAGATGATAGGTTACAGAGAAACAGACCAAGTTTTGGTTGTTGTGGGTTTTCTGGGCTGTATTGCCGTGGTCTTGGCATTGTAGTTCCTGACGTTTCGCCAGCAGCTGTGGCTGGCATCTTCAGAGGTGTAGCACCAAAAGACAGAGACCTCTCAGTGTCACAGTGTGGAAAAGATGTAGGTCATTTGTATCTACTCAGGAGGGGTGGGGTTGAGCTGAGTCATCCTGTAAGAGTTTCCCAGGGTGTGGAATGCTAATAGCGGGAGGCTTCACTGTATCCTGAGGAGGTTCTTTTGCATATGGATTGGTACTTGATGTGCTAATCTTCTCTGCAGGGCTATTGTCGGGGATAGAATGTTTTGTTAGCCTGGTGTTTTTCAGAACTGGAAACCATGCTCTGTTCATTCTTAAGGTTTCTTCTTTCCTGTTGAAGTTTTGCTTATGCTTGTGAATTTCAATGGCTTCCCTGTGCAGTCTGACAAAGTAGTTGGAAGTGTTGTCCAGTATTTTGGTGTCCTGGAATAAGATACTGTGCCCTGTTTGAGTTAGGCTATGTTCAGCCACTGCTGATTTTTCAGGTTGTCCAAGTCTGCAGTGTCTTTCATGTTCTTTTATTCTTGTCTGGATACTACGCTTTGTGGTCCCGATGTAAACTTGTCCACAGCTGCAGGGTATACGGTATACTCCTGCAGAGGTGAGGGGGTCTCTACTGTCTTTTGCTGATCGTAGCATCTGTTGTATTTTTTGGGTGGGTCTGAATACTGCTTGAAGGTTATGCTTTTTCATAAGCTTTCCCATCTGATCAGTAATTCCTTTGATATATGGCAAAAACACTTTTCCTGTAGGAGACTGTTTTTCCTTGGTTGTTTGATTCATCCTGGGTTTGATTGCTCTTCGGATTTCATTTCTGGAGTAGCCATTTGCCTGAAGTGCGTGGTTTAGATGATTAATTTCCTCATTGAGAAAGTGCGGCTCACATATCCGTCTTGCACGATCCACTAATGTTTTCATTATGCCTCTTTTCTGTCGGGGGTGGTGATTGGAGTTTTTGTGTAAGTACCGATCAGTGTGAGTTGGTTTCCTGTAGACCTTCTGACCTAACTGAAAGTTTGCTTTGCGGATGACCAGGGTATCTAGGAATGGGAGTTTTCCCTCAATTTCTTTCTCCATTGTGAATTGTATGTTCAGGTGGATGTTGTTGAGATGATTCAAAAACCCCATCATCTCAATTATTGTGCCAGCGTGGGGTGTGCGCATGAGGAGGATCATGGGCCTGGCAAAAAGGTAAGTTTCAGATATCCAACCACGTGCTGGGAGTCTAAGGGGACCTGGTAGCCATATCTGTTGGTGACATGGTGACTAAGTGGTGTATAATTTTAAAGAGGAGTTTTCTCGAAAATGTTCTGTATCTCCTTGCAGTAAGCATAAGATGTGTAGTAGGTCACTGGTTTTGGTAATAGTTATATTACCAGTTTATAATAGTTATATTACGAGTTTATATTGCTGAGCTTTCCTATGTACTTATACGATGAAATGTGCCTTTAGGGAGTGTCTGGTGCGGTGCGTCATGATCAAATTAATTCCTTCCTATACCCAGTTTAATTCCCCTATGGGTAGTAATACTTTCATCTCAGGATCTCTGCATAACACACAAGCTCCCAGCTGTTTGAGCTTTTAAAGAATGGTTATTACCTTTGCTTGATCACACAATTGAGCTAAAGGGATACATTGCAAAATAGGGCACTTAAGTGATTTCTGATTTCATTGGTAATGTGAATTCAAGTGAGTAAATACTACCTCAACAGAATCACTGATAGATGAATGACAGCCTAACTATAGCACAAGGAGTTTGTCAAGTAGAAAGTATTAATTGCCTCTTGAAGAAACAGTACTTTTTTGACATGGCATAGAAATCAGTAGAGCAATTGACTATGGCTTTACAGATATCAATGAGGTTATAATTTTGTTGCATTGAGACTAATGTAAGTGGCATATAGAGACCTGTGATTGGTTTTGTAAAGCAGGCCTTATCTTTTTTTTGCAGTTACTTTGTTTTGAGTATATATTCTATACACTGAACGTTTCACTTCTGAAGTATACTAGAAAACATTTGCCTCATTTTTAGATGCTGATTTGTACTATGTGTTAGTGTAGTACTTTGTGAATGTTTATGAAGAATCCACAGTGTCATGGTTATGGAACTTTGCTATATATTCTGTAAAACAGCAAGAAAGTAAACTACACCAATCCATGTGTTTGATGGGCCATTGGAAGAATTTCTCAGCTACTTCTCTTGATAAAAATGTGAAGCCACATTTAATAGCAGCAGTTCCCTGTTTCATCTATAAGGTTGAACATTTATCTATGCCTGATCTGGCTCTATGAGAAAAGAAAAATAGAAGCTGAATGCTTCTTTGAATAGAAATGGCCCTAAATAAGTCTGCCTCATTTCAGGTGAAGTCTCCTTAACACATAATAGCCATGGAAAGCTGAGCATCTGTAGGCCTTTTCCAATGGTAACTGCATGTTTTGACATGCACATCTGTCCTGTTTGTGTGTTTATTTAGTGGCAAATAGCTAATATAACTGTGGCAAATACAATTGCCACAGAAAGAGTTAATCAGCCTTGAGCATCATTGGCTGTAATGACCAAAGTTGCCTGGTATATTAAACAGAAGTCTTCTGGATTTGTCAGAACTCAATAGCATGTCCCTATTTTATCTTACTCAGCCTTGAGTAGGTGGGGATAATGTCTAACTCTGAAGGTGGGTCTACTCCATTATTTAATTGCTATCTACCGTACTGTGCTAGTTGGTAGGGAATAATTATAAGGAAGGACATGTTTTCCCTTTGTAGGTTTCTCAGCTGAGGGGCTCATGCTTCATGGTAAAGTGTATTCAATTATTCTCTTAAATCATCTACTTTTTGAAGTTATGAAACTTCAGAGAGAACTATTTGGAATAGTTTGAGTGATTCCGCACACGTTGGATAAAGCACTTCCAATCCTCTTTATAGATCATTTGGAACAGATTTTTTCATGTGCGGAACAAAAAATCCACCTCAAACGATAAAGTACATTGAAAGTGCATTATCCAACGTGTGCGGAATCACTCTTTGCTTAAACTGGAGCAGAATAGCACTTCAACACAAATTTTATCTTTTTAAAAATATCCTGCTTTATTCTCCCCCACCCCCTATTTCCCAATGTAATGCAATTGGGGGAGAATATTAGAAAGGAAAATCAGTGGATGGGAAACAGTAGATGGTGTGCACACACCACACCACATGTTGGCAGCAATCAGAGGATCACCACTGAAATATTGTTCCTCAGAAAACGAAAAAGCCAAGAGACTGGGAAAGGTAGCTTTTTAATGTTCAAAATTCTGATCATTTACAATACATAGTTTTAGTTTCACTTTTTTTAGTTTCTGGGGGGAATTACCGCTGTGGTGTGTAGGTGAGGTGGTTGTGATACTCTCTGGTTCAGACTTGCAAATCCCTTCCCAACCTTGTAGGTTCAGGAAAGTAAGGTTTGGCAAGCAACATAACAGTGGTGCTCACTCTGTGGCTCATAGCCACAATTGCAATTAATGTCAACCAAAGAAGCCACATAACTACTGTATGACCTGTGCTCCTGCCCATCAAACACACACATATAATAATATTATATAACTTCTACTACTGAATATATAAATTACCAGAGTACTTCTGAGCATGTATGGTTGTCTCTCCCAGCAATTGTGTATCAGGAGGAAAGAGAAGGACTTGCAGGTCAGATTTATGGCATAAAACAGAATGCAAGCTTTCGAACGTTCTAGAACACCTTATTAAGTCAGATGTTAAGTAAAGAAAGGCTTCACTATCTTAAAAGAGATCCAGGTCGTGTGACGAAAGCACAAGAGGCTGCAGAGAAAAGCAACAGCTGTTGCAGAGGCCAAGCCCCTTCCATCCATGGCATAAGATCCAGAGCTCAGGGAAGCTTGCAGCTTACCTGTCCTCCAGTCCCTCCAACTGTGCAGTTTCAAGATGGGAACCACCTCTTTCAGGCAATGACATTGCCCACTTTCTTTAAACATGAGGCAGGTGCCACATTAGGGAACATTGCTCACAAGAGTCACAGGTGGCTCTGTCCTGAGCTGCTACCACTGCAATATAGTTTTAAAACTTAAGTAAATTGAGAAGGAACTGGTTCTCCTATTTTGTGAGACTTTCCATGTATCCAAGTAATTGCCATAGGTATGTGTGGGCGGGTGGGCTAATGACTTTTCTGCAGAGTGCTGTGGCTAAAGTTCAAGTATTGTAGTAATGTTCACTAAAATTCAGTAATTACCGTGGTTTGTTCTAACAAATTATGTTTTTCTATGTTCACTGTATACTTTTTTCTGACCCCTTCCTGCCAAATAGATCTGATCCAGGCCACAAATGAGACAAATGTCAACATTCCCCAGATGGCTGATACGCTTTTTGAACGAGCAACAAACAGTAGCTGGGTCGTTGTGTTCAAAGCCTTAGTTACAACGCATCATCTAATGGTTCATGGTAATGAGGTAAGCACAATGTTCTCAGGACTATCCTTCACATAAGTAGTAGAAGTTAATATTGATCTCAAGACAAGGTTCCTCTTTCCCAAGTTTTTTTAAAATACGAGTTTCCTAATACAATTCTTAAAAATTAACTTTTCTTCCTAGGGTTCTGGAGGGGGTTCCTAATCTTGTGGAATTGTAGTTCCCTTGTATAAGAAAATGGGGTCAACCTCCTTCATCCCTTCCTGCAAGAAAAGAGGCTTCTTTTTCTAGTGGCTGCAAAGCAGAGTCTTTGCTGGGATATTTGTCTGTGTATGTGGGGGGGGGGGAGTTCCACAGGTGCTTCCGTTCTGTCTCTGCATCATGGGCAGGGAAAGTACATCCTAATTGATAGGCTCTTATGGGTTGCAACTGGGCTGTTACATCTCCAGTTGTACCTTTCCCCGGTATGAGTTAGACAAGTTAAAGCACAGCCAGGTGTCAAAGTGCTAGCCAGCAAAGGCTGATTGTTTTAGTGGTTGTTGCTTTAGTTTTATTACTGAAAAGTTTGCCAGGACCCATGGGGATTTCTTTCACCATTACAATAGATTTTGATAAAAGGGTGAATCCCAAATTCCTCTTGGGGCTTATGCACAGGGACTTATGTCTTTGTCCAGAATAAATATCAGTCCTAACTAAAGATGGGCACGAACCATGAAAATTCCGAACCGTGTGGTTCACAGTTCGTCGCATTTCACGAACCGTGAACTTTTCCCAGTTCATGAACCGGTTCATTCGGTTCATGAAAACATCACTTCTGGGTCAACAGAAGTTCTGCAGAGAGCCCATCCCCCCATTGCCTAGGAAACTAATTGATTGACACGAGGCTATCTGCAGTGACAAACCGAAATACAAACCAAGCGAACCAGGCTGAAATTGTCATTTGTCTCACAAACCATGAAAAATGAACTCCCACAAACCGCTGGTTCACGAACCATGAACCAGCTTGGTTCGTGACGAACTTTGGTTTGTATTTTGGTTCATGCCCTCTTCTAGTTCTAACATTCAAACAAACACCTAAGATGAAAAAGCATGTGCATTGCAATTGTGGGACTGATTCCGACACTAGTATAACATGCTCTTTTCCTTTCATATGTGGGGACTTAAGAATGCTATCCCTATTTTGACCCTAGTCATCCTGGGGGCTTATAGGACTGAATAAGTTGTGTGATTTGCTTTAATGTTATGTTTGGATTTGGTCTTGAGGCTGTGAAGGAAGCTTATTGAAAAAGATATCTGAGCAATAGCAGTAGAATATTCTCATAGCATTCACTTAGAAAATAAATGCTTATGGAATTCAAATGAAATATAATTATTCATGAGTCGAAGTAACTGAGGCTCAGGCAAAGTAGGTTCAGTCTTTGCCAGTTCCCCCTACTGCTGTACTGCACATTTTCTCAAGGGCCCCTTACAACCCAGATGTAGGGTGACCAGGTCCCTTACCCTCCCTACATGAGAGGGGACCCAGCACTTACCTTTTCATCATTCCCATCATCCTCTTTACACGCTTGCTCCCCCCCACACCTGCCCAATGACATCACTTCTGGGAAGTGATGTCATTGGGCAGGTGTCGGGGGATATGCGCTTCACAGAAGGCCAATTTGTGCCCAAGATGGGCCTGATTTGGCCAGTTTAGGGCTCAAATTAGCCTGCTGCGAAATGCGGGAGCACTTTCAGGGAAGCGTGATGATGTCACTCTCAGGAAGTGGCTTTGTTGTACTGCCCCAGGAGCACACCCAGGAGGCCCATTCCCACACCTTCACCCCCCCACTGGCCAGGTAAGTGGTGCCAGGGGCGGTGAGTGGAAGCAGAGGATCCCACGTCCCCACTGGGAGAATGAGATTTCTACGGCCAGACCTGAATTTTGGGGAACAGTGCAGGCTGCAGTAGAATAGGTGAGGGAAAAATCCATTCCATAAGTAGAGCTCTGATCAAGTTCTTTGGGACAATGCTGAAAGAAAAAAATGGCTAATTTTTTTTAATCTCTTACAGAGGTTTATTCAGTATTTGGCATCTAGAAACACACTATTCAATCTCAGCAATTTTTTGGACAAAAGTGGATCACATGGTAAGAATAAAACCCTCCATAAATAAAACTTTGCTAGTATATGAGCAAAGTTTTTAACACTTATGCAGAAATGTATTTTTCTTACCTGGAGATTATGGTACAGTATCAGGTCAAATGATTAAAATCAAGAATTTTTTGTAATATGTCCTATATTATATTCCCTAATCTAATCTGTGTTGCTATGTGTTTTTCCAAAAGTAGTGATGTAATCCTAGCGCTGCTGCTTCTTTGTTGCCTTTTAATTATAAAAATGAGATTTCAGAAATGGGTAGTATAGGACCTGGAAAAACAAAACCATATTAATTTAAAAGATAAAACAATGTAGCATCAGTTACTCTTTACAAGAGGTTAATTTAAGTGTTTGTGCTGTGTGTATACACATGCACAAGCGATTAGATATGCTGTTACCACTCCCTTTCTTTTTCAGTTACACCCTCTGAGTAGATTGCCGCCACCAGGAATTATATTCCAAGATAATTTAAATTTCCCCCTTAATAATGTGCCCAAATGTCAGGCTCCTTCGTGGGACTATGTGTCCCTGAGGAAAGGAATGGGATACAGGAATCCTACTATATAAAAGGCTAACTGTGTTTCTCACTTCCTATCCTGGTGCACCTCCAGAGGGTGCTGCTGTGGAGGGAAGCCCGGATGAGGCAGCTCGTCCCTCTAGAGAGTGTGCTGCAGTGGGAAGCCCAGGCGGGGTTCAGGTGCGGAGCAGGTAGCAATGTCTGCCCCCTACTTTCACCTAGCTGGCATCAGTAGTGGAGCAGGTAACAGTGCCTGCCCCCCACCTTTATCCAGCCAGGATCAGGAGCGGAGCAGGAAGCAATGCCCACTTAACGTATCTTTTCATAAGCTCAGTAACACAGATATATATATAACTTTCTCTTTCAGGCACACACACAGTTTGTCTGCTTTAGGTAGAATGAATGTTCTCTCATAGACACATAAAGTTCAGGCTTCCACACAGGTTGCCTGCCCAGACTGAATGTTCTCTCTCTGCAGTTCACTCTGCCCACATTCTCAGTCATCAACCAATCATCTCACTTTCATCCCTCTCTTTCACCCTCACTCTTCATCTGTACCACATCAAACATTTAAAGACACACACACTTAAAATCATTATATATACCTGTTAGTTTTACAAATGGTAGTAACACTTCCATTTTGTATGACAAAGCTTTAATAGCCTATTATTTACAATGGCAGATTTCTCTCCTTTTGTGTGTATTGTGTGTTTGTGTTTCTGTGTGTGTGTGTGTGCGCGCGCATGCATGTGCGCCCCTCTGTGATAGGACTATTATAAGGAATTAAAAGAGGGACTCGTCTTCTAACAGAGAGTGTTTAAGAAATTGTGAAAGGTCATGTGTCTCCTCCAGAAGGCACTTACATTGAATGTTAACTACTGTCAGAATTTATTTAGTCAAAATTAGAAGATATATAAAAGTTGATCTGTTATTACTAGCCTTATTTCTGATGATTCCTTGACAGTATTATTCTGTAGGGCTGGGGTACCCGACCTTTTTGAACCTGTGGGCACCTTTGGAATTTTAACACAGGGTGGTGGACCCAACCACAAAATGGCTGCTCAGGAGGTAGAGCCAACAACAAAATGTCAGGGAGTGAGATCACACATAACTCTAACAGATACTCTTCAACATTTCAGGCCTAAGCTCTGTTTAACAGAATGTCTTTTAAAATGAACATAGTATTTTTTAAAAACTTCCTTGTATACACACATCTTATCTTCAGTCATGCAGTGAATATTCTTGTGCCGTGGTGGCAGCTGCTTCAGAGGCAACTTTCTAAAAATCTGCACAACCGATCAAATCTCCAATGGCCAATCAGAAACCCTGCTGGGTTAAAGTCTCACCTGGCCCCACATACTTTCTAAAAACACAAGGCGAGCATCTGGAAAGGTGTCAGAGGGCACCACATTAGGGACCCCTAGTTAAGGATCATCAGCTTCTGTGTGACTGGGGGCAAAATGTTTTTCTCTGTTTTTTATATACCCACAAAAAAGAAGCAGCTGTCCTGATTAGATAAGTAAATAAGGCATCTCAGTATTCTAAACATTAATGATTTGTGTAATCTCTGCAATGTTGCTGCTGTGCTTCATATACTCTGACCCTGTTATAACAAAAGATCTGTATATGTAGATCTGCATATGTAGATCTGTGCTGCTAAGTACTAATCTCCAAAAACTTGTCTAACTTCCTAGCTCACATTACCCAAGCCAGCACTACAGTAACTGTATACATCCAAAACATGAAAATACAACATTATCAAAGTAAGATTTCTTCTCTAACACTCTTAGTCAGTTTAGCCTCAAAAAGTCAAAGGCTTAGAGTGTTAATTGGCATAGAAGACTCAAATTTGGCAAAGAAATAAAATCATGGTTTTCATGAAACCTTTGCATAAATTTAAACTGAAACTCTTTTGCTTTCCCATAGCAGTTCTAAGATTTTGGTACCACAAGAGTTTCATTGCATTTAAAAAGGAGAAACTAAATATTTTTCAGTACATTACCTTTGTTTCCACAGCATTAATTAAAGAGTATATTCCTCCATGCTGGAAGGTTTCAAATACAGTGTGTGATAATGGCAACTGTTAATGAATGAGCGGAGTGGATTCTGTTATTTTAAATGATATGGGGGCTGAGATGCTTTGAGCCTTGATAGAAACCTAGTTTCAAACTGCATATTCATTATTGGCATTTTTTCTAGATTCAGTTTGTATAATTTTGCAGAACATATTAAAATAGACTGTTCACTGAAACTAAAAACCAGATTCAAGAAGCATGTATTAGAATATTCATTGGTCCTTCAGAACATCATGGTAATCGTTGACATAGTCAGTAGGCTGAAATAGTGTGAGCTAATTTTTCTGTGGATCAGGCTGCCTTTGAACAATATCTGCAGTAGTAATTGCTCATTGTAATTTGAAAATAATAGCATATGGCAATAGAATGTACAAGATGAATGCCAAAGCAACACGTATGAATATATAACTCAGAAATGTACCTGTACTTGTTAAAAATAAATATAGTATACTTTGTCAGTTTGACAATAACTAATCCAAAAAGAACCAAATTAATTTTTCACCGTATCATTTAAGGCTGTTTCCACACACCCTTAAAGGGATGGCACACTAATGGAACACTGACAATGTCTCCATTTGCAAAATGGATGTGGGCTGTTTAGCTTTAATTTTTTGGTGCCTTTTCTGAAACCATGGAAAGTGCATTCTCAAAAAAGGCACCGAAAAAATGAAAACCAGACAACCCACAACCGTTTTGCAAATGGAGATGTCTGGATTCATAAGGAAAAGCCACCAGCATTTGGTGAGTGGGCCATCCCTTTAACGGTGTGTGGAAACAGCCTAAAGAACAGTATTATAATATAAACAATCACTGCTGCTTATATAATGTATGTTGATAGGAAGGTTATGTAGCTCTTTACTAAGATTTATAGAGTAAGACACTCTGGTGAATGTCACTGAAATCCATGAAGCTGTCATCATTAATAAACCCATCTGTTTAAATGTAGACTTGGCTAGCTCTCTTAATCTACTGTTGGAATTTAATAGGTTAAAAAAATTACTTAGTCATAAGTCATCTCTCTCTTTTGTCAGGATATGATATGTCTACTTTTATCAGGCGCTACAGCAGATACTTGAATGAAAAAGCATTTTCCTACAGACAAATGGCATTTGATTTTGCAAGAGTAAAGAAGGGGTAAGCAGTCCTTGTCTTATACAAATATTGCCTTTCTCCAGTACAGTAATCTGAATGTTGTGATAATTATTACTTAGAGCTGCCTATTACGTTTAGGAGCATAATTTAAATTTTTATGCCCAACTTTGTTGCTTGTTTTTCTGGGGTGGGAATGGGTGGGCGGGAGGGAGATGAGAGTTCTCAATGGAGTGATGTCGTGCATCTTCTGTGCTATATAATTCCACCATTATTCTCAGTTTTGTATAAGTTTTAGCAAATCACAAAGTAGTAATTTCTTATGCGTAACTGTTCTAAATGCAATTACTTGTATATATTTTGTTACCTTTGAATAACCTTTACTGTCTAGCATCCAAGTCCCATCGATGTTTCAAGGGTTATTAAAAGCTTTTTACTAAACTTTATCAAATCACTTGAAGAAAGTATTAAATAGAGCAATAATCTATGGTTTAAAACACCCTGGAGTTGTTTGTACATTACTGAGATAGCCATGACTATGCCAGACATGTGCACTGATTGTGGAATTTAATACATTAGGATCTTGTTTGGATTTTTATGAAATGAATTTGATTTCATAGTATCTGGAAATGCAGAAACTTTTGACCAGTAGAACACTTCTTCGGTTCCATGTATAATTTCACAAGGGGGAAACGGTATTTGCTTTTCATCTGGAACAGAAGGCAGATTTTCAGTTTGATTTATTATTTTACCTCTGCTTACTAGCCGTGGATTCATAGACATTTAAAAAAGAAATAAAGATGCATTAGCCTTCCAGACTGAAAGCAACGTGTTAAACATGATACAGTGTTGGTGTATGACATTTTTAAAGTATTTGAATATTGACTAATAGAGGCTCCAGGCACCTCATGAGGAGGCAGTTCCACCCTCCTGAAAGCCTGCCAACACCTGGCAATGGCAGGGATGGTGGCAGGCTGAAGCAAGGGCTGGGCTTTCTCCAGGTGGTTCTGCAGCCCCTGGCCCTGAGGGTGGGCCGGGGGGAATAGGGATAGGGAGGGAATAAAAGAGAGTTTACACAACAGGCTGGTAAGGAGAAGAAGGGGTGGGTGCAGAAATAACAACAACAACAACAACAACAACAACATTTGATTTATATACCACCCTTCAGGATGACTTAACACCCACTCAGTGTGGTTTACAAAGTATGTTACTATTATCCCCACAACAAAACACCCTGTGAGGTGGGGGGGGGGGGGGCTGAGAGAGCTCCAGAGAACTGTGACTAGCCCAAGGTCACCCAGCTGGCTTCAAGTGGAGGAGTGGGGAATCAAACCCGATTCTCCAGATTAGAGTCCCACACTCCTAACCACTACACCAAACTGGCTCACCAAACTGAAACCCAAAGAGAGAACCAAAGAGCAACTATCACATACCACACTCCCAGGGGAGCGATGGAGACTGAACAGCAACATAGCCTCATCCCATATCCCCCCAGTTTTGAGGCCTTTAAGCCCGAGGATGGAGACTTAGGATGGTGGACTGGCAGGAAGAATGCCCTGCCATCCTGGCACACCACCATATGTATTGAGGCCCAGGTGCAGAAATATCTGAGAATGGCAATTATGGCAAATTCACAGAAGTGAAATGTAGTTCAAAGACAGTGTTAACAGATATTCCTATAAATGAGAAACCTGTAATCACTATTTTTAAATAGAAGTTATAAAATGAACTAACAGTATTTATATAATTAAAGAAAATATTCAACATAGATACCTTTGCATGCTGTTTGAAGTTATAAGATAATCAGTTAGCTAAGAATGTGCACCTTTATCAAGTGGGACAGTTAGCTATTTTTAGGAGATGATTTAAAAACCTATAAATATAGGAAGCTGATTTTTGGGAGCTTCTTCTTAGAAAGGGCTCCATGCTTGTGTGAGCTGTTTATCTTTGGGTAAATTTTTTTTAATGAACTCATATAATTGTTCTCCTTTAATCCTCTGTATAACAGTAGTGAGTAATATATTTTCTTTTGAGTTAGTCAGTGTTAAAGATGCAGAATAGTTATGTTGCAATAAAGGATAAAATGGAAGCAAAGATTCTGTTGTGGTATCACATGTACTAGACCCATAATAGCCAAAACCTGGTTGAGATGTATCTCTTGCCAGAAATGAAATGATCTGATATAGGAAAGCTTACTAGATGCTAAGAGCTTCTTAAGTGCATGCTTGTATCTGAATTTGGCTTTACCAAGTCTTCCAAATTAGGAATATTGCAGTGCATATTGTTCATGAATATTCTCTACCCCTCAACAAAGGATTTTTGTGGTGTGCAAGAGCAGAGGCAGGGAACATCTATGGTGGCCCTTCCTTCCACAAGATTTTTCTAAAAGATCAAATTCCACATTTTTCTTTTTTTCCCCAATTTTATTGCACAAAACAACATTTTGAAACATATAACAACTCGGTATATACAACAACTAGGTACTTGAAAGGTAAGTTACAATCATAATGTGAGGCTAACATTTAAACATTATTTAAAACATCACATTTTTACAAGTGAAACACAATATAATGATGAGTTTAACTTTGAAAGTCTTTTCATAACATTAAATAGTGTTCTGTAGCATTAATCTTTACTGTTCTAAGATATTACGGTATAAAGAACTTGAACGCTACATATCGTTCTTTTCAATGAACTCAAAAAAGGGCATCCATTTCTCATAAAAATTTGTTTTCACATTTATTGAATTGGAAGATTGAATCCTGTCAGTAATTTTTTCGATTATAAATTGGTCCCAAACTCGCGAGTACCACTGTGACACTGACGGAGGGAGGTGGTTTTTCCAATTAAGAGCTATTAATGACTTTGTTGCGTTCAAAAGACTTGTTATGAGTTGTCGATATGTGTTTGGGATTTGAATTTCATGCCAGAGGTCAAGGAATATCAGCTTAGGACCCACTGGAATTTTGTATGATGTTATAATTTTTATTTGTTCTATGATATCACCCCAAAATTTAATTATAACGTCACACTGCCACCAACAATGTGCATAAGTGCCGATCTCTCCACATTTCCTCCAGCACAGTGGGGAGTAAGATGGAATAATTTTGAATAGTTTTTTGGGAGTGCTTGGGAGTGCTGTACCATCTTGTAAGAATTTTAAACACTTGGAGTCACACATTTATTTTGTGAGATTTTAGTAAAGGGGAGGACCAAATTTATGTTCATTGTTCCTGTGAAATTGCTGTATCACATTCGTGTTGCCATTTATCTTGGTAAACATACTTATTTGGTTTGGTGTTTTGCAGTATCATATTGTACACCTTGGAAATTAAACCTTTTTCCCCTTTGAAATTTGGATCTAATAGAGTTTCAAAATCCGTTTTGGGTTTGTGGAGTATGTCTTTTAGTTTTATTCGTATAGCCATGTACGAAATCTGGAAGTAAATGAACCATGGTATCGAAACCTGCGTTATCTTTTTGATTTCTTCTTTAGTTTTTAGGCCATTTTTTGTTGTTAAATCTGAAAGTTTTATTACATTCAAGTTTTTCCTATAGTTCTTTATGGTTTGTTGTTTGCCTGGTCGGTACCAATCTTGAAGTAAAAAGGAAGAGTAGCGTGATATTTTGGGGAGTAGTTTTCTTTTATATGTGTGCCATACATTGAGTGAGTTATAAATATATTGTTGTTAAGTTGTTTTGGTCGGAAAGAATGCTTACTCCAAAGAATTTCATGGAAAGACATAGAAGAGGTGAAGGGACTTAATGCCTGCATCCGCTCAGTATTGCAATTTTTTTTTCAAAGATTGTACTATTTTAGCAAGATGTATCGCATCGGCGTAAGTGGTGATATCCGGGTATTTGATGCCGCCATTAATCGTGGGTTGTCACATTTTTCATTCTTCATTGCTAACTAACATTTTGTATATGTGGTGTTTTGTTTTGTTTGCAGGGCTGAGGGTGTAATGAGGACGATGGTTCCAGAAAAATTACTGAAGAGTATGCCAATATTACAGGGACAAATAGATGCACTTCTTGAATTTGATGTATGTATTTAAATTCTCCTTAATTGTTGTTGTGGCAGAAGTAATTTCTCGCTAAAAACCATAGTGAAACTATAGCTGCTTTCTTCAGACCACTGTATACTCACTAATTTCTTCTTATAAGTTTTTCATATTTCAGAAACAATAAGCAGGGGGCAGGGCCGGTACACCAATTGAGGCAGGTCCAGCCCCCGCCTCGAGCGCTGAGGCGCCAAAGGAGGTGCCGGACAGGGCACCGGATGTGGGGACGCGTGCCGTGGAGCTGGCGGCAGCAGCGGCAGCGCTGGAGGCTGAGCAGGAGGGACGGGAGGCTGCCCTGGCCTCCTGTAGAGCCTGGACCACAGCTGCTGCAGCCTGCCAGCCCTCCCGCCCCATGCTGCCGCCGCCGCCAACACATGCCCCTGCCTGGGCGCAGCAGCCACGGGCCAGCCGTGGCAGGTGTCCAGGGTGGCATGCGAAACAATGGAGTGGGATGGCTGGGAGGATGCACGTGCACCTCCCCAGCTGCCCGACGCACCCGACTGGGAGCATGGGCTGCCTCCGTGCACCATCCAAGCCGCCCGCCGCACCAATGGGGCCAGCTTGCTGCGTGATGATGTCACATGTAGTGACGTCATCACGCAGTCCGGGGTGCATGCGCAGCAATGGACCTGATGCTGCCCCCAGCCTCGGGTACCAGAAACCCTTGTGCCGCCCCTCCAGGGGGCGGGGAGTGGATTGAGAGAGGCTACTGGGCTCTTTCTTTTGTAATTTTTTTCTAGTCAACAAGGCCTGCAGCAAAGCTTGGTTCTATAAACTGTCAGCAGCATGCAAAATCACAATAAATGTATATTGTGTGCAAGGATACCACAAGATTCTGTTGGGGATGCCATTGTTACCTGATTCCCCTCTTTCCATCCTGCCTTTCATGCCAGAGATGCTGAAGCCTGATTTTTCTGGTTGCCAAAGATAAAATTCTTTTCTACAGCTTCCCTTGTCTTCTGGTAAACATGAAAAGGTGGGGAGGATTAAACACTTCTTACTATTAACTACAAACTTTCCCGCTGTGTCAGGGAGACTGCTGTATCTTCTATTTATGTGTATGAAACAGCCTTAAATATTTAGTTTACAATATATGATATTGTTAATATTCCACAGCATTTAATTTAGTGTTCTAAAAACACTATTTCCAAGCATTGTAAATCAAGCTTTGAAAAAACATGGGTTCTTATTTGTATGTAGGTTCATCCAAATGAGCTGACAAATGGTGTCATAAATGCTGCATTTATGCTTCTCTTCAAAGATCTCATCAAGCTTTTTGCTTGCTACAATGATGGAGTTATTAACCTATTAGGTAAGCAAGTTAATGAGGCATGGTTTTAAATGTGGCTGTAGAACATGACATTTAGCAAGTCATTCTTGTTAGAGGCCAGTGGAATTGGAAAGAAATGGGCTTTTGCCCACAAAAGCTTATACTTTGATATTCTGGAAGTCTTGGAGACTTTTTTGTTGTCTTTTACAGACAACTATGAAAGCATTTTTACTATCATTTGTAATTTGGGGGAGGGTTATGAAGAAGTTAATTTATTTGCATGTACTGAGTGTATTGCAGCTGTCTAGGTCTGGGTGACCTTTCAGGAAAATGAGTTTTAATGCTGGGTTTGTCTTTATACAAGTTAATTAAAAGTACTGTTAACATTGTAATAGTGTGAGTCAGTCCCAGGCTGGTATTGTACTCCCTCAGTTCATAGGATTAGACAGGCCTATAGTGTTGTAAACATTGGCATCTGACACCACATATACCATAATTACTCCTTTGTATTTTGTGGTGTTTACTGATGCCCTCTAGTGTGGATTAAAGTCCCTTGTTTATTTTTTAAAAACACTAAAAGGATAGGAAAACATCCCCAATTATTGCAGTGAAAGGAGTGTAACAACTTTAAGTGATTCAGAATTTCATAACTCTGAAACTCTAAACCTAAAGCATACAGTGTCGCTTCTGGTCCTTCAAGCCTTGAAACAGAATATTGAGTGAAGGCCAGAACTGGAAAAACACTTCAATAAAGCATTCATGTGAAAATAAATGTTAGAAATAAAGCTAATATATTTTGCGATATAACTGTATATATTTTTTCAGAGAAATTTTTTGAAATGAAGAAGGGCCAGTGTAAAGATGCTCTTGAAATCTACAAACGGTTTCTGACTAGAATGACAAGAGTTTCAGAATTTCTTAAAGTTGCAGAGGTAAATAAAAATTCCATGATGAATAACCTAAGAAACAAAAATGCCTGTTGTGTAAATGTAACAGAATCTCTTCACTGTTCTCTGTCTGAAGGTAAAAAACAAAATAAAACACATGGCCCCTCCACGTGTTCAGTTAATGTGCATAGAGGAGGAGCAGGAATGAGCATGCTAGCCCGACCTCTGCATGACCAACATCTCATGAGAATGGCATCTATACATATAGGAGATGTATGCGTGTATTGTGCTTGTCCCTTGCCGCTTTCCAAATGTTCCTGGTCATGGGGAGGGGAGTGTATGTGCATACCTACTGTGCTTACAAGCCCATGGTCACGCAGGGGACAATGGCAGCAGACTCATATTGCTGCCTCTCTACGTGCATGGACTGAATGCTTGAAGAGGCCACGTTAGAGGGCTAGAGATGATGCACAGATAATCTATGCAATGTTTAAGTGAATACTAGCCACAGAACTTCAGGTGGGCTTGGAAGAAGAGTGTCCTCTACACCCATTACAATCTAGATTCATTCCTGGGTTTGAGATAGAAATGGCTGTAGTCACCCAGTTTGGCAGTCCAGAAGAATGACATGGGTAGTCATTCTTCTATCACTATTAACCATTTTATCTTTCTGGAGCAGCTCACCATGTTGGGCAGCACCATGCTCCTACTCCTATCTGGCTGGCTGCTGCTGTTCGGCCTCAGGACATTTATGCTGTTTGCTTGCAGGGTTCAGTTTTGTCCCCCATGATACTTAAGATCTACATAAAACTGCTTAGAGTGATTGTCCTGAGATTTGGAGTGAGGTGTCACCAACATATGGATGACAGCTAGCTCTATTTCTTCCAAACAGGGGTAAGTCTGTGGAGGTCTTGAAAAAGTGCTTGAGAAAAACAATTGGATGGATGAGGTTCAAGTTCAATCCAGATAAAACTTGTCAGGTAGTGAAAGAGCCCTTCCTCTAGCAGAAGTCATCTTTGGATCTAATCCTCCCATGTTTAAATATATATATATTTAAGCCTGATATCTTCTTAATCCCTCTAGTGTATATATATACTGTATATGTATATGTGTATGTATATGTATGTATATGTGTATGTATATATATGGTTGCCTAGGTCAAACATTCTGTTTTGTCAGTAGAGGGATTAAGAAGATACCAGGCTTGCATGCTGTCTTATAGAGCAGTTGAGTGGGGCAAAGTATTATACTCCATTGTTAAATATCTGTGCAAGAAAATAACTACATATCAGTGGAGCTTGAAACAATTTTTCTTATGTTGGGCATAAACACTGCAGATACAGTGTGGTTTTAGGGGTGCAATACTTCTGTGGTTTGCTACAAATTATCTGGAAGATCAGGACAAAGTTAAGACTGGTGCAATTGGATAAGTAAAGTTAAATGATCTCACTTTGGCTTAGTTTACTCCTGAGTCTTTGAAATGATTGATGCTGAGTCAGCTTGAAATACAGCTGCAAAACACATTGCAGAAAATTGCAAGAAAATCGAATGTAATTGTCTTTAAGAAAAAATAAATGATTCTGTTTTCAGGAGTTTCAGCATATGAAAGCCTGTTTCTGAAATTATCAATTTTTTTTATCTACAGCAAGTTGGGATTGATAAAGGAGACATTCCTGATCTTACACAAGTAAGTTCCTGAATTGTTTTGCCTGATTACTAACAGTATAAGAATGTCTCTTGTTCATTTAGCATCCTACTTAATGGCATTAGTCTGTACAGCATTTTAAAGCCAAAATGTGCATTCTGAAAACAGCAACCATTTTGACCAATGTCTACATATCATTTTTGTTCCAAGAAGAAAAATTCATTTTTTGGAGGGGGCACATTTAATTTTAGAATTAGTTTCACAGAAATTAGTCTACAAATAAAAAATATTTCAGCATTAAAAATAATGTGGCACCCTTAGCTTTCAATTTAATCATTAAAAATTTTGCAATTTAATGAGGCTGCCCAGTAGTGTGACATTCTTTACTTTAAAGGAAGCTAATTAAGTTTGAAATCCAAAGACAGAAGTGGATGCTAATATAATGTTTGCAGTGTTTCAGTGTCTGCAAAATAGCACCAACTCTAAAGGTCTAAACTCTAAATACTATGAAAAGCTAATAGCTAATATTATAGATAGTGAGATGTGATTTATGTGACAGTACTACTCGTATGTAGGCTTTTTGTGAAAGATCGATTGGTTTTTCAGAATTCTAGAGTGGAATCACTAAGCACTGTTAAAATATTAAACTTCTTATTGGTTAGTCATGGGCACAGAAGTTGTTGCCAAAGATGAGAAATAGTGGATTCCATTGTAATGAATGATCTAGAATGTTATAGTCCAGTAATTGTGCAAGTGTCCCTATTTTTTTCCTTCTTTATACAAGCTGCTCTGAGCAAGCTCCAACTGATTTGGAACTGCATTAATACAAGTCATGACATGCAGGAATGAGCTTAATAAAATAAAAATGCAGAGTATATTGCTTCCAGATGCCTCTTTTTTGCTATTATTTTTATTCTATTTTTACTTTACAAAATTTATATCCTGCAATCAAAGCAGCTAACAAATTAAAACATGCATAATAAAACCACATTTTAAAACAATTAAAAGCAGAGCTAAAATACATACAAAGACATTAAAATATCAATTAAAACGTTGGGCAAGAAGGAGGGATCACTGAGGGAGCGCTAAACAAACAAAAAAGTCTTCTCCTGCTGGTGGAAGATGGCAACAGAAGGGGACAAACAAATTTCCCTGAGGGGAGAGAGAGAGACAGAGTTTTACTGCCGTGACGTAGAAGGCCCTCTCCCAGGTTGCTACTTGCCTAATCTCAGAAGGCAGGTTCACCCAAAGTAGGGCCACAGAAGATTACAGCAATCATTGGGTAGGTTCATAAAGGAGTAGGCGGTCTGTCAGGTGTGTTGGTTCCAAACCATAAAGGGCTTTAAATATCAACACCAGCACCTTGAATTTTGCCTGGAAAAGAATGGGAGCCAGGGGAGATGAGCCAGGATTGGATTCATATGTTTCCTGTGATCCACTCCACTCAACATCCTGATGACAGAATTCTGTACCAACAGAAGTTTCTGAATGCTTATCAAGGGCAGCCGTATACAGAGGAATCTAATCTAGATGCAATGAGAGCATGCTACACAGATCTTTTCTGCCCAGGCGAGGCTGCAGCTGGCTTAGAAGTCGAAATTGGTGAAAGTTACCCCTGGACACTGCTGCCACATGTTTATCCAACAGGAGACCCAAGTCTAAGAGCACCCCCGGATCTTTGGGGAAGTTGTTTTTAGAGCCCAGTAGTTGATTTCAGTAGTGGAGCAGATGATGGAGAGTCACAACTTCTGTGCTGGTGGGGAAGGGAGTTGGTAAATGGAAGGAAGTGGGCAAGTATGTGCAAGTACTATGTCAGCTATTTTCCAGAAATATTACAGTTGGTGTGTGTGTGGGGAAATACAACTAGCTAATAAAAAAATTTTATCCACAAAGTTCTGTTGGAGATTAGAAAACTCAAACCTATCTTGGTAAAGATACCCTGAAAGATTTCTTATTGGAGAAACATGTGCCTTCCTTAGCACTTACTCTTTATACAATATATGTACCACAGGTGAAAGATTACATCTCATTACTCTGATGTAATCTTTTCCCTACAAAGTATTTTCATTATGTTCAAAAATCAGTGGTCTATGTTGTTGTTTGTGGAGATCCCTTAATATTGAACTACATTTATGTAGTTACTGGTGCCTTGCCACCCACCAAGGAATTTGATAGAGCAATTTGTTTTTTCTTCTTTGTGCCTTGTTCACATCTCCAGACACAGGCAGCTGAATCTTAAGAGCCACTATGGTGGAGGTGGCCATCTACCAATGAGAAGGTGGTGGAGTTGGTTGGATCCCTGTGGATGTTGCCTGGGAAGGGGAAATGACATGCCACCCCTCCACAAGGTGCAAACCACATAGCAAGTGTGCCAGAGTCCATAGAAACTCCCATCAATCAGGCAACAGCTCCTAGTGACATTTTTCTGAGTGGTGTGGACAAGTATAGCTAACCAGTACCCCTTCAGTGCAGACACCACACTTTAATGCCACCCTACCCCCATGGAGTACCAGAAGACATGGAAGAAAAACCCAGTGACTATGCAGCCTCACCTGAGGCATGTGGTCTGAGGGCCCCCTCCACAGCTCACTGGGGAATGATGCGCACGCAGTGGACAGGACACCCACTAGAACCCCCCAGCAAGGATCCATCTGACAGGTGCTGCCTACACACAACCATCCCTGATCCCGAAAAAGGAGAAAAAATGACAGAGTCCAGAGTCCAATACAGAGTCTCTACACACAAGACCAGTGAGCTAACAAGTGGGCCATGAATGCATATACAAAGGAGACATGCCATCCTTTATTAGGTGCAACACTGTAGCCCTGATATCATCGCCAGCCATATAGGGTCAGGCAGAGAACAGAGACAGGCATGGGTTAGTGGAAAGGCCCTGGGAATAGCATGGCCAGGGTTCCTTATATTATACTCACATTGGGAGAGGCCTGAGGCAAAAGGGTTGAAGTTGCCCTTGCAAACCACAAAAAGGGGAACACGATGGCCCAGTAGGTGCCTTGGTCAGCCATCATTTTGGTCAAGACGCCTCTCCTTGACACTTCTTCATGCCACATGCTTGCACCCCATCCACCCTCCGTCTCCACACCCGCACCGCCAAGCGGCATGGCTTATCAGATGCCAGTAGTGTGGGGAGGGAATGAGACTCAGAGATCCACTGCCTCTTGCTAGAATAGACACATCTTCCCTCAGACCACCCACTAGTCTGTCCTCCACTCTGTGCAAGCTGCACACAGCAGCCAGCAAAGTGGGAGAATGGTAAGTGGGGTCTGGACTGCAGAGGGCTAGCCATATCAATCTGAAGAAGAGGTAAGCTGCAGCACATGGAGTATCATAATGAACTGCATCTCATCAGTCTTTAAGGTGCCACAGGACCATGTTATATTGAGCAGCTAAACAAAACACAGGTCCAGTGGCCCCATGAAGACTGACAACATTGATCTCAGATGAGAGCCAGTTTGGTGTAGTGGTTAAGAGTGACGGGACTCTAATCTGCAGAACTGGGTTTGATTCCCCACTCCTCCACTTGAAGCCAGCTGGATGACCTTGGATCAGTCACAGCTTTTCGAGAGTTCTCTCAGCCCCACCGGCCTCACAGGGTATTTGTTGTGAGGATAATAATAGCATACTTTGTAAACAGCTCTGAGTGGGTGTTGTCCTGAAGGTCAGTATATAAATCAAATGTTTTTGTTGTTGTGTGTGATGGGGAGATCATTCTGGGAAGCACTATGGTTAAATCTTAGGAGAAGGGCCGAGAGTGGCATGGTGTAAGAAGGAGCAAATCCCATCCACTCCGCAACAAGCACAGGAGAGGGACAAAGTTGTAGATGACTGCAGACTTTATTGAACAACAGTGGGAAAATAATAATGAGGTCTCCAGTATGGTCCCTATGCCTCTGCAAGTTGTTCTTGAAAACCACAGGGAGATGAGGCAAACCCTCCCTGTCACAGCATGCCTGTAAGTGGTGTGGACTTGCCAGACAGAAGGCTGCTGGAGCTGGGCTGAAACCAGTGAGATGGCAGCCCAGTGGCAGTGTGGCAGGATCCACACAGATCACTGCAGCCAGTTGACTTCATGTTGTTGCCTGTACGGACACCAAATGGAGATATATGCAATTATGAACACCACAGTGGTCCTGACTGCTGCAGCCATGCTGGTGGGGCCCCTGTAGGGTCTGTGGTTCTCCACAACAAGGAGGGCTCCATTTATTAGGATACCCACCTTCAGCTCATGCTATCCAAAGCCATCCAAATGATACTTATCCACTGCATGAGATCAGCTCCATTGTATCTACTGCATCTGCTTCTCCTGTGTCCCAGTTGTATCTACTCTATATGCTTCTGCTGCACCAGCCTCTGATTCTGCAAGACAATAGGTGCAATGGTTGCGCCTATCAGAATTAGGCCCATGTGGCATTTTAAAAACATTTTAAAATGGTGATGGTGATAATGATTGTGTGGTATGCTATCACGTTTAGTTTGGCTCTGAGGAATCCTTGCAAAGTTGAAATCCTTTTGAAATTCATTCCTGCCAGTAATCACTAATGATCCATATAGCCTCCAGACTTGTATACACTATATGTTTGGAGCTTCTATTTAGAGTAGGATACTACCAGTGAAAGTTTGATTGAACACAGAGTGGGAAATTGAAGTGTTGGCTGTCAATGTGCCCTTCCCGAACTACTTACAAGGCCAAGCAAAGGAAATTCATCTTGTATCGTATAACAAAAATTATGGGTGGTGGAACAACAGTATGGAAATATAAGCATTTTATATTGTCCCACCTACCCTAGCTTCATCAGTGACTGGTAGCAATTCTCAAAGGACTCAAGACTCTTCTACTTAAAATCTTTTGAAATGGACAGCCTGGATATAAGACTGGGTCTAACAGCTTGATCTTAGCTTATTTCAAGAAGGAAATCTCATTGACAACATCCAGGAAAGGATGCTAAGAGTTTCAGCATTGTTCCACATGTTACAATAGAAGCAGATTATGTTTTAAATTGGATCTGACACTCAAGGATCTGACTTTCTTTCCCTTTTTTAGCACTGCTGCTTCACATTACAATTTAGAAGCAGTTGTATCTTAAATGTTTTTTAAAAAATTTATTTAGGAAATTAATGTGCTGCCTGCCTCTCCAGGGTCCTGCCTGAGGCAACTTACAAGTAAAAAAAAATGCTTAACAGCAAGTTAAGCCTGCAAATCTAGCATTTATTGAGGCACTGCTTTTCACTAAGATAATTTCTCATGGAATCAGTCTAATACGTTGTTGAATCTTTCTTCGTTGGGACAGAGCTTGGTGAGGGGTGGTAATGGAAGGAAACTGAATGAAATAGGTTTCTATGCTTACTATAAATGTGGTCCTCCTAACTGCAAGCTCTGCACATTGACATTACAGTTAACTGTTCTTTAATCACAGTGTTTTAATCACACTGTTTTATGTATGAAAAACTTAGGTATTGCTGTCCAGAGTTCTGAGTGATCTGAAAAACAGTGGTGATAATGAAAAGTCTCCTTTTAAAGACTATACAGTTGATGAACCGGTAATCTTGATAAAATATAGCTTGTATTTCTATCTGTGCCTCTGAAGGTTTTCCTCTGATCACTCCTTTAGCTTTCTGGGAATCTATTTATCTAGGAACTATTTTTAGCTTAGAGTAGCTGAGGACACTGTTAATTGTTCTTATTCTACTGACTTTTCCTCATTGTAAAATGGCAAGTGCATGTTTTAGGCTTTTTACTGGCTGTAAAACATTAAGGGAGGAAATCAAGTAGGTTTAGAATATAAACAGCAGCATTCTTATGTATTTTGTAGCCAACTTTTTAGTCACAATTTTAAACTACAATGTTGAGTATAAAATATTCTTGTGGCCTGGTTGCTGATGTGGGGGGGAGAGAGAGAGAAAAGCACCAATTTGTAGGCATCTCATACTGCTTCTGCCAGTAATGAGACGTGTCGTATGAATGTTTTGAACTCTGAAAGCGGTTCTGGCCATTACATGATGCTGTCTGAGCCCCCTTTCACTGTTATCCTTGTAACATTTTAACCAAGCAAATGATGTACTATCACTGCTTGTACGCATTTATTTAAAGCATTAATTATATCCTACCTTTCTTCTTGGACTTAAGAATGTGTCTTTGCCTTCCCATTGTAAATTCACTCCAGCAGGATGTAGAAGGATGATTTTTGCCTATTTGTTCCTCACTGAAGACCGAGAATTCACCCCTCAAGGTGTTCCTGAGGGCACCCTATTCCCCAGAAGCAGCATTTCAGGGAGCATTTTGAGCTGTTTTCATGAGGGAGGAGGCAAGGAAGTTCTTTCTATTGATGGAACTGCCTTCTGTTAGCATAGATTTACTGGAAGATCCAAGCCATTGACTGAGGATGAGGAAACACATGGTGTGATCAGATCACATCATGACATTATAGTAAACATTACAGAGAAGAGAAAACAAATGCAGGCATTTAGTGCCTCTTGAGAACATAAGCTTTGTCCTGATATTGCAGTTCTACTTATGTAGAAAAGAAAATGACGACTAAGCTAATTAGGTTGAATGCACAAGTGCAAGATATGCATGCAAATACCTGTTGGCAGTTTTGACCTGTGAATGCCTGTGCTGTTAATTTATAAAATGAAGACACATGCACCTTAACTGCATGGTGAACAATTCATTGTTACTAATAACCTGAATACACTTCCAACAGTGGTTCTTCTTTTTCTCTTTTCCTGTATGAAGGTGGTGTATTTTTCTCACAGTTATTACAGAATTAAGATTATGGTATGAGCATGTTCATAATTGGTTCTGAATAGCTCAGAGAATAGGCAGGAATCATTTTGGCATTTCTCAGGGCTTTTGCATGAGTGCCCCGCTTTTATACTGCGCAGTATACAGTTTGTTTTCCTTATCTTCCTTAGGCTCCTAGTAGTCTTATGGAGACACTTGAACAGCATCTAAACAGTTTGGAAGGAAAGAAACCTGGAAACAGGTATGCAAAGCATTCTCTAAGTAGTGTGACTATTTGTTCTACTATAAAAACCACTTTGGGTACCAACACTGCAGCCAAAATCATCACCTGATCCTTTCCCTTTACACCTCTCCCAAGAGGGAACACACATTACAGTCTAGAAAAAAATTAACATGTGTCCAGGGTCCTGAATGATTATATTATCTTTTCTCCCATCTCTGCCAAAA
Organism: Eublepharis macularius; assembly: GCF_028583425.1. Lineage (NCBI taxonomy): Eukaryota > Metazoa > Chordata > Lepidosauria > Squamata > Eublepharidae > Eublepharis > Eublepharis macularius. The sequence goes on along the minus strand of NC_072790.1, from coordinate 79,618,982 downwards.
ACTGCTGCTCTCACTATCATAATTGTGATATGAACCCCAGTGTATGAACTAGCTCTTTAAAATGGGTAACTGTTTGCTGAGTAGCTCCACAATGCTGCCATTTTGGTGCAGCATGGGTGTGTTTGCATATTCTCCTATTCCCCCTTCTTCCCCCTCTGCCTCCCTTTGTCTAAAAGAGAGAGAATTCTGAGGCAATATGTTGCAATTCTACCTTCCACAATTCAGGCATCTATCATGGTGCTAGGCTGATGTTTCTTGATTAGGCAGAGGCCATTCTAATTGTTTGGCATTGGGAAAGGTATCCAAAATTGCATTGGGTTGCTGTGTTCAGTTGATGAGAGAAATCAAATTGTACCATCATGACTACTAGTTTTTTCATAAAAGATGCCTAGAGAAATATTTATATTATTGGCTCTGCTGTTTTTAGGAATATATAAAGAGGAAACTGTTATTGATCCATCTTTCTTTGTGTCTCTTTTTTTCCCTTTTATGTATATGGCTGTCGTGCAACATAGTGAGGGGTAAGCAGATATACTCTGGTGTTTGTCCATGTGAATACATTAGAAACTCCAGGGAAAGGATAGACCTACAGTGGTTTTACTTCAGTGAATGTCAGTTCCTATGTACAGTGGCTTGGATCCAAAGATGCCCTTGTGGAAACAGAGGGTGAAACTTGTACAATGGAATCTCCAGCAATTTCTAGGGATTTCCCTGCTGGAGCTGCAGCTATCTTTATGCTGCATCCCATGCTGCTCTCAAGGGATCCAAAATCCTCAGGAGAAGGGGCTGCAGAAAATTGGGAAAGGCAGGAAATAAAATCCTCCTGTAAGTGGAGCTCTACTCCTGGTTCTTTGGTTCCAACCCTATAGTATACAAACATTTCAGTAGAGTATTTAATTCATAGATATTTCAAAGTGTAAAACTGAGTGTCCCAATTAAAATTATGAATGACATGTTTATGCTGATTAATTAAATAGGCTATGAAAAAAAGGACACTGGGGTTTTTTAAACTGTTTTAATAAAGACCAGAGATCACTGGTAAACAATGAAAAATATTAATCAGATACTGTAGTCCTTACAATAGAGCAGTGTAAATGAACATGGCCAGATACACTTTGGATCAGCATGAAAGAAAAACAGGCTTTCAGTTAAGGCTTTTATTGGCTGGTTTCGGCTAGGTTTATGTGAAGAATAAACATGGGCCCGAAACGAGAGTTTCGTATTTTGTCGCAATCCACAAATTGCAAATCATGAAACTTCACGAAATTGACACATTTGCCAAAATGATTTGTTAGCTTCGTTATTTGTCGGAACCTGGTGCATTTCAATGGCCCCCTTCATACCCAGAGAAGCCAAACTCATAGGGAGACTTCAGCAGGCTCTCCTCCACCCACCCTCCCAGTTTGCAATACGTTGATCAGGAAGGGTGGGAAGGGAAGTGCTGCCTGAGTGCTGGATCAGAGGAGGACAAAGGACCAGCTGTGGTGGAGCTGGGCTGGGAAGACAGAGTGAGGGGTGGGGTGGAGGAAAAAAGTCACCCTCACTCAAAGACCTTCCCACAGCAAGGCCAAGAGCTGGAAATAAGAGGCTTCTTACAGTCTCTTTAAAGCAGTAGCCAAAAGCAGAATCCCAAATCCTTCCACTCACTCTCCCACTCCAATCCCAGCAAAACGCTGACATAGATCAGAATAGGAGGTCTGTGGTTGTCTAACAGACCAGCCTAACAGGGTTTGGAGGGGTGAGATTGGTGTGCCCATGGCTACAGAAGGCACACCTCCTTGGTTGCCTAGGGGATTGACCCCCCCCCAGCTCCTGGCTGTATAGGGCAGAATGGAAGCTCTCCAGATGGCTAGGAGAGCTGCCAATCAAGGGTAAGTGGGCTATGATTAGGGTTTCCAGTGGCAACAAAAGGTCTGGGCCCATTGTTGTCTAGGGAATCAATGGATCGGCACCAGCCTGTCTGCAATTACAAATCATTCATGAAGCTAATGAACAGGCCAAAAAGTCGTGAATTTCATGATAATTTCGTGATAACCGCAGCACCACAAAATGCTGTTTTACGACACATGAAATGGCCCGTTTCATGATGAAATTTGCTTCGTATTTCGATTCGTGCCCATGTCTAGTGAAAAATTGGTTTGAGTTGGACTTTGAGTTATGGGTACATTTGTTAATTTTATGAAGGTATTTGATTCTGATGTGTTGTACTTGGAAATGGAAAAAGAAAATATTATAAGGTTGGTCTCTTCCTTCTAACAAAGCTCTTGTTAAATTATAAGTAATCTTTATAATTCAGTATATAAAGACAGTTATGTTGAGGTTTCAGTAATGCAAATTCAATTCACCATATATTGTGTGACTGAATTACTTGGTACAGCTCTAGTTAATTAATAAAATTAACGTTTTTCCTTGTTAATTTTAAAAGGAACAATGTAAAGTAATAGTAAGGCATGTAAGAACCTTTGGCCATGCCAATTTACCTTTATTAATATTTATAAAGTATTATTGGAACATAAGAGGCTACCTTATTTCAAGGCAGATCAGTGGTCTGTCAAGTACACTGGCAGCCATTTTCCAGGTTCAGTCCTTAGGCTTGTTTCCTGAGATTCTTTTGATTGGATGCTGACCTAAGATCTTCTGTATATAATACGTGCTCGGCCACTAAGGGTATTTCTTGTGTATTTCATGGATTTGTTAAGACTTATCATGGGTGCCATGTTTTACTAATCTAAAGTCAACTTTGTTCCAAGCTTTTGTGGCTGCAGAAGAACAAATGTGCAAACTTATGCTCAAGCCTACTTAAAGTATTTCCAAAATTATTTCATTTGACAACCCTTTTATGTTAATTCTTCTAGCTCTGGAGCGCCTTCACCTTTGGGCAAGGTAAACATTTAATATGCTTTTTCTTAGCTGTGCTTGTTTTCTGTATACAAGGGTTAAATTACATGGAAGGGCATTCAAACATGATTGCACCATTTGCTGCAAATCAATAACTTCCATTCAGATATCTCTTTTCTTACTTGTAGGTAAGCTAACAACTACGTTCATCTAATGGTGGCATGTTTATGTGTTACAATCAAGTGAGAGTTCAGTTTGTGCCATTTGGTGTTCTGTTATTGATGGAGCATAGTAGATGTTCCAAATAAATGGACATGAGCTTTTATTAAAACATGACTAGAAGTCAATTTATACAACCAAGGGGAGAATTTGCAAGAAAGTTAACTTCTCAGCTTCATCATAGTACAGCAATGTTGCTCATACCCCTGTATGTGGTGATATTTACAAATAGAGTTGTGCTGATAAAATGTGTGGGTGGATTTGGTTCAAGACATTGTAGGCTGTGGTATCACAGTATGTGAGAGTATTCAAAAGACTACCACATGGTTCACAATAAAATTTGTGAAAAAAGGAGAAAATTGGGTACCTCGAATTTCTAAACTTCATGTTGTCATTTGCATGGATTTGGGTGTGCCGTGGAATAGTTCTCTGTGCTTTGCTATTTGATACATATATCTGGAATTTCAAACATAATAGATTTGGCACAAGGAGCTGGTGAAAATGGGTACAAGCTAATCATCAAAACATCTTTTATGGCATATATGTATACCTACATAAGCAGTGTATGCACAGCTGCCTTCGTTGTGCATGAATAGTTATTTGTGTGTATGTTCTTTGATAATAGTTCTGCAAAGCATACATGAATAAAAACTTGAATGCAAGTGTTCTTTGCCAATGATTTTGCAGGCAAGTATAAAATAAAAAGTCTGAGAATTCAGCATGCAGCTTCCTTATACCGTGGCCATTGGTTTATCAAGGTCAGTAATGTTCTAACTGGTGGCAGAGAGCTTCATATCACCTACTACCTGATCCTTTTAATTGGAGGTGCCAGGGATTGAATCTGGGGCCTTCTGCGTGGAAAACAGATAGTCTGCCACTGAATGACAGCCTCCGTCTCATTGCCAATCCCAGGAAAAAAAATACCATATTTTGGGTTATTTCACATATAGGTGAATGCAATCAGTACATGTTTGCAGTAGAGTTGCCAGTCTCCCTTCTTCACACCAGGGAGTGGGGGACAGGAGGAGCTGGGCTCCTCCTTCTAATTTTTTAAAATTAATAAATTGTCCTGTCACTTCCAGGTCATGCTGGAACCGATGTTATTGTCAGGGGATACTGGGAGGGTGTGCTTTTAGCATGCATGGCTGCTGACCTGCTTCCCTCCTTTCCAGCTGTCATTCCCCCCACTGGATAGGTGAATGGTGGTATGGGGCAACAGCTAGCAGGGACTGCGAGGGGGGCTGGCAGCCCAGTTTTGTACACATGCATAGAACTAGTGCCCTTGTCAGAGAGATATGATTGACTGCAGCTCCATTTGGAGTTGTGCTTGCCTCTAAGATCATAAGAGCACTGCTGAATCAAACCAAGATCTAGGCTAGCATGCTGTGTGCTATATTGTCTAGTTGATGCATTTAGGAAGGGCAGCATTCCTCCTCCCCAAGTTTGCTGCAACAAATACTGACATTCCATTTATTTGTCATGGCTAATAGTCACTGATAGACAAATTATTTGAGGATATGATCTGCATTTAAAGCTATCTGCACCAGTGACTGTTGCTACATCCTAACTGTGTTGTGAAATGCACTATTTTTTTTGAAAAACACTGTCCATCAATTTTACTTGATGAACTAATGTTTTAGCATTATAAGTATTAAAAAAAACGTTCTCCATACTATACACTATGTTATAAAATTCTTTTGACTATCTTTTATTTCTTTTTTTCCTGAATTAAAAAGCAACAAACATGTTTGCCTTTCCCTGTAGGTAAAGTTGCCCTAATTTGCTTTTTGCAATTTCTTACTTTTGGTCTAATGATCAATATAGCCAAATATGTGTATAGAGTCATGCGGGAGACTAGAGTCATAATCAGACAAAACAGATATTTCTACAAACCTGGAAAAGCCCCAGGTTTGCAGAAGATCTGAAATCTAAAAAAAAAAAAAGGGGAGTAACTGACCTTCCCAAATAACAGAAAGAGCACCTCTACCTTTAAGAAACAAATGTCGTCTGCAGCAATCATAGTGGAAGTTGCAAGACCACAACAGAATTGCTAGGTGTAGTGTTTTGCCATATCATTAAATTTGTGTGCTTTATTTCTGTGTATTAATGTCGGGTTTTGAATGTATGTTTATTGTGGTTAAGAATGCAGGCCTCTGATATAAGAAGGAGAGGGGCTGGATAGGTGACTGAGATGTGCTGTAATTGGTTGGTAGCCGTACCACAGGGAACAGAGTGAATTGCAGTTTTTAGTCAGAGACCTGAGGAAAGAAACAGCCAGGGATTCTGTCTAGGTCAGGTATGGAAGTCTGAGAGTTCAACTTTGTGGATGAACACAGCCTAAATAGCAACAATAGGGGAAGTCTAGTTCTGTTAGGCAATTTTTGTGGAAACCTGAAAAATCTATGTCTGTGTAGGTGACAGGAGAAAATTCTGTGAATGAAGAACTGTATGGGATCAATGAAGATACCATTAAGAATATATAACTGTTTTGAAGCCCCCAAGCTTACGAACCTATTCTGAAACCGACACGCTTATCTAGACTCTACAACCATCATGCATATATACTTATAAATAAATTCTATTTCTGGTTAAGCATCTTTCATCTGGAATATAGCATCCCTTTTTTACCTCACAGTCACCTCCATGCTGTGACTGTTCTGTCATACTACTATCTATAATTAAGCCTTCTTGATTCGGTTTCGTTTTCGCAGCCATGTCGGACGCTCTTCTTGGCAGGTCCAGGAAGAAGCGGCCGAGCCGCCTGGCCGGGCGGCTGATCTGCAAAGGTTAGCCCCCAGACTCTCAGGCAGGGAGTCTGAGTCCGGGGCGCGGCGGGAAGAGCCCTCTGACAGATCGAGGCAGGGGGTAAATTGCCCGTTTGTCCCTATGGAGGCCGGCAGATGAGCGCGGCACCCAGTGTGCTGCCGGGCCATGGAAAACGGCAAGGAACAGGATTAGGAGAAAGCCTGCAAGTAAGCGAATCCCTTCTGTTACTACAAGCGTATGTGAGGAGTGGTGGGGTCTGAAGGTCAGAAGACTCGGATTTCCCCCCCCCCCTCGTAGAGTCTCGGAAGACTGGCGGTTCCCCCCCCCCCTAAAATGGTAGCGAAAAAGCAGAGTCCTGCTTTTGGCAAGTCAGTTACGGCGGCCTTGCAGAGGGGCGAGACGCTTGAGGAACTGGTTAAAAGAGCGGTTATGGAAGCCATAAAACCCTTTGTTGACAAGCTGAATGAAACAGATCAAAGGGTGGGCTTAATTGAAAGCGATGTGAAAGCCATTAAAGAAGCAGCGGGGGGGGCAGAGAAGTCTGCCCGGGAAAGTGTGTCACTTATGAGAGCAACGAACAGGGAGCTGAAGCTGGTGGAAAACCAGCTGCTCGGACTGCAAGTGGAGCGAACACAGACCATTTTGCGTCTCCAGAACGTTAAAGAGGAGGAAAACGAGGGTTTGTGGGATCTTGCCTTGGAACTCTTAGCGACACCCGCGAGGGCAACTAAAGAAGAAGTGAAAAGCGCCATTTTGGGAGTCCGTCGGGCATCTTCAAAATATGCAATGAAGCGGCAGCAGCCTCGTGAGATTGTTATTGAGTTTTCATCTAGGAGGGTCCGGGACAGTATCCTATATAACTCTTACAATGTGGAGTTGGACTTTCTGGGAAATAAAGTCAAGATATTGAAGGACGTTCCATTTTTAGTTCGGAAGAGAAGATTTAAGTACAAGAAGTTGGCAGCTCTTTTGAGGGAATGTGACATAAAGTACAAATGGCTACTCCCGGAAGGAATCGGGTTTACTTATAAAGATCAAGCTTACAAGATTAATTCGGAAGATCAGCTAAGGGATTTTGTGGAAAAAAATCCAGAATTTGGACCAGACACCAAGCAAAAAGAAGAGGATCCGAAGCCTGAAGGGAGGGGGGAGGCAATGAGCGCCGCGGCAGCAGCTGCTCAGAGAGGACTGCGTCCAAGGCCCGGGAGAGGGAAAAAGATTTAACTTGAACTGTAATTTGTAATTTGTATGATCAACCACTCCGTCACTACTTTATTAAGCTATTTTCTTATTATGGTAGTATGAAGGGAAAGCATTGAAGTGTAGCGTTTAGTGTTTGTAGGCTACCTTCCCTTTTTTCCCACCCCCCCTTCCCCTTTTCTTTTTTCTCCCTTCTTTTCCTTCCCTTGTGCTATTGTAGTCTTTTGTAGTTACTGTTATTGTAGTTTTCTATGTTAGATATTGAAAAATAAAAAACTTTAAAAAAAATATAATTAAGCCTTCTTATACTAAAGAGATCTAAGGCGAAATCCTTTGATGGCAGTTGTTGTAATGTATACAAGCAGCCTATAGGGGACAGCTTTCTGCTTTGCATTTCCATCAGTCTTGGCCCTGCAAGGTTACGGTAGCGAACTAGTAGCTGCGAATAGGGGAACTGAGAGGCCGACTGAAATGCAGGCTGAGCCAGACTGATATCTAAATAAAAAGCTGTTTATTTATATAAAGCTGGCGTGTCCTGGTGTTTAAGATACCATAGCAGTGAAAACCTTTCAGGAATGCTGAGGAAGCCAGGGAGGCTGCAACATATGTCACACAAAGGGGGCAAAACACCACAGGTGGCGTTAGCAGTGGGATTCAGTCCCCAAAGGGAAGGTGTTCCCAAGGTATAAGCCTGGGTAAAGTGAGTGTTGGTTGTGAAGCTGGCCCTCCTGAAGCAAAATTTTAAGGTAACATAAGAAAGAGCTGTAATAAAAACAAAAAAACCAAAAACGTTTCAAGCCTTGGTATCTGTCAGTAAAAGTCAAGGTGGAGGGCCCTTTTCAGAACTGTTTTGAACTTTGAGATTGGCCATGTCATGGTAAGGGCCATCTCCCGGGCTAGACTGAGTTGGAAAAAAAGCCTTTTTTGCAGCAGCAGCATTAACTTGTTTCTCTAGCAGCAGTGCTGGGTCCAGTATAACCCTTAGGCTCTTAACAGAGTCTGCAAGGGTCAATTGAGCCTCATCAAAAGCGGAGAGCATAATTATGTCCGAGATCTCCGTCTTCCCAACCAGCATCACTTCCATCTTGTCTTTAACCATAAATAACATTATGCATTATTTACCTTAATATTCCTTGGTCTAGGACTGAATGTTTACTAGGATGGCACAAATGTTCCAAGTCTTTCACCTGCACTTGAATTTGCATGCAGTACTATTTCGATATAGTCATTATACCATGTCAAATGTGTGGGATTGAGTCCTGAAGGGGAACTGGCAGAAGCATTGGCTTGGACTCAGCTGAATGTTTACATGGCTGGAAGGGTTTCCACCTGTGGAGTGAGACTTTCTCGCCTGTTTACTATCATTACAGTCCAAAAGTCTTCCTAGTTGGTAGGCAGGGGACCTCAGGAACAGCACTTAGGGTGGATTGTTGGGCTTCGGTGAAGGGGGGGAAGGTGCAAAAGTCATGATCCATGGGTTGAAATCTCATGCATGGAAATATTCAGCTGGATCCAAGCCACTGCATTTTTCTATAAGAATCAATGTGAATTTAGTTTCCCTTTCCTTATTATGAAGTAATTAATGGCTTTAAAAAATACAAGTATTTGAAGGCTTAGAAAGAAAACAGGGTTCTGATGTTTTCATGTACACAACATCTCTACTCTGTATAAATTCCTCTTGGATAGATTTTTTTAAAACTTGGCAACTGGTGAATATATATTTGACACTGGACTTCTACAGCAAAAAAACCCAGCATCCTTGCCTTGAAGATGTACTGATGGGACCTTTTCCAAGGTAGATATTGGCAGGATGCCAGTTTTTGTCAGGAAATCTGAGATGTTGCTTAGCCACTGATCCCTTGATAACATCTAGCTGCTATGAACCACAGACCAAAATTCAAGAGAAGAGCTGAGAGCACCCTTTCAATTCACAGTTAATACAGTAACGTCTTTATCTTCGTCATCTGGCTATCAGCTTTTTAGTATAAGTTTGTGTGTAAGCAGTTTAAACATGTCAGGCTTTTCAGCACCTCTTGACTGTATTAATAAAAAGTGATGTGTAAAAGTACTGCCACTTGGAGGCAAACTGGACAGTATGGCAATATAACCCAATTTGGGTCATGTTGAATTGCTATCAAGTTGAAGTAGTTCTAAGCATAAGGGCAGGTGGGGAGAGGTGTCAAACTCTTCTCCTTTCTGAACTTTTTCCCTCTTCCATTTGGAAACTATTCCCATCTAGCTTTTTTTCTTTCACTTAGAAGTAGCTTTTGCTGGTGGGGGGGCCTCACGGGAAAGTGGTTTTGGGGAGTAGGAGTGTTGGTATGGGAAAAGGGTTCAGCACTCCTACCCCTGGTTTCCCATGCTTTATGTAAAAATTCCTTTCCCTCACTTTGTAGTGAATTAGAAAACAAATGCATGCTGTTGTAGTAAATTGGTAAACTGATGCATGCAGTTGCACTCTCACCACCAGACGGTGACATTATAATATTAACTGCTCCTTCCACTTTGACTTTCAGTACTGAAAAGAGTATCAGTATGTTTTGTATGTTTCTGGGCAGATTCATGGTACAAGTAGAAATTCAGTGTACCCTGTATATGTATCACACTTAGAATTGCCAGCTCTGGGTTTGGAAATTCCTGGGGAGGGGTTGGGGTGGAGCTTAGGAAGGGTGGGGCTTGGGGAGGGAGCAGTTTATAGTGCCAAAGAGTACATCTTCCAAAGCTGTCATTTTCTCCAGGGGAACTGATCCATGTAGCCTAGAGATAATTTGTCATTCCATATCACCAGGCCCCATCTGGAGACTGTAAACCATCTCTTTGTATGAAAAATAGTAGAGGCGCTTAAGATAACACTAGCTGAATGGAAAGAATGTTTGCCTATTGAGAATTTCTAGGCTATATGTTTATTAGTTGTTCTTATCTAGTCTTCTCCAGCCACAACTGTTACATCTCCCAATTCCACCCCAGCAAAAAGTATTGATACATCTCCTCCAGTTGATCTCTTTGCAACATCTTCTACAGCAGCCCCAGTCAGGTGAGTTTAAGAGTAAATGAAATAATTTCCTATAGAAATTCTTAAAGAGTTTTGATATGGAGGGATATGCCTTTTCTAGGGATGCTAAGCCACCTCCCCATCATGTATACAGTTTCAGACTCTACCTGGAATGGCAAAGGCCTGCTTTTTGGCAAATGTGCTACAAGATATTGCAAGATAATATATATGGAGTACTTTGATCACAGAAATACACAAATAAATGTGTGTCAGATCCAAAGTGTATACAATTACACTTCTGGTTTGCAGAAGTAACCCCATGCACTGATGTGACGTGGCTCCTCATAAGACACAGAACAGGCAGAAGAGGCCCTCACCCTTCTGTTCCAGGCATGTCACAAAACTATCTGGTCCATGTCATAGATATTGTTTGAAGATTGGTGATCAACTTATTAAAGTAAGAGTAACAACACTTGCAGATGTCCATTTGTTAACTCTTTTGTAAGATTAGTATAAAGATAGAAGTGGATTGTAAACTAACATCTATGGCTCTTACTCTAAAGGCTTTTCTGTCCTCTTCTTAATAGTGCTTCCAAACCCTCCAGTGATCTTCTAGATCTTCAGCCAGATTTCACATCTAGTACTGCACAAGCAGCTCCAGCAGCACCTGCTGGTGCAACTTCATGGGGAGGTAAAATTTTCTCTTCTCTAAACATATCTCTTAAAAATAATGCCAGCCCAGAATAATGACTGTCTACCCCCAACCTTGTTTTCTAAAGGGAACAAATACATTTTTTTGCATAGTTTTAGTTTTGCTGAGGGGGGCCATCCTGTAGGCTCCCATTTTTTTTTTCATTTTTTTTACTGAAAATTCATTAACACTGTGTGTACTAAGATTGATTTTGGAGCACTTAGGAAATGGGCCCTGGGGTTCCAAGAAGGCTTCTACTAGAAATAGTCAACGCAAGGCGAAGTGGAATTTACTCTTTTTAAAACTTATTCTAATAATGAGGGCAGGGGAAAGGTAACTTTCTTTTTTGAATGATTACTAATTTCATATGCCAAGACATTTTTTTAAAAAAGCTCCAGAAGTGTATGTGCTCTCTGCCAACTTCATGACTAGAGATGGGCACAAACAGAAAAAAAACCCCAAACATGTTTGTTGTTCATTGCCATCCATGAACAGGGACTCACGAACAACCACGAACATGGCCCTGTTCATGAACATGTTCGTGGTTGGCTGTTCGTGGGGGCCAGCAGGCTCTCCTCCAGCCATCATCCAAGTCAAGATCCCTACCACACCACTCCCAGAAACCTTACCTGAGCAGGCAGAAGAAAAGGTACCAATAATAAATAATAGCTTGGCCCAGAGCCTGGCAGCAGTCCTGGAACTTGAAGGGGTAGATCCCTATCCCACCACACACAAAGAAAATTCAAGCTCCAATGCACTCTCTCTATCAAAATGCCAGCAGCAACTCTCTCCCTCTCCACTATCTGCAAACTAAGCCAAAGCTGGGAGCCTCCCCCCTGCTCTTTGCTCCCTTGTTGTGACAAATTTGGAGCTCCACACTTGAAAGGAAGACCTGCCTATCAAGCTAAATTGGGCTTAGATTGGGGTTTCCAGGGCAACAGCAGGAGTTCAGACAGAGTTCAGACAATCCCTGCCTAAGTTGCCAAAGGAATTGATTGCAGGTGCCAGACTGTCTGGCTTGATGAACAGCAACGAACGAGGCTTGCAACGACCACCGGTTTGTTTAGAATGGGGCCTCACGAACAGCTTGTTCATGAACAGCAGATTGGGCTGTTCATGGCTTTTTTTTGTTCGTATTGCTGTTCGTTCCCATCTCTATTCATGACACGTGGAAGTATTAGTGGTGAACAGTAAGAGAGTGAGGCAGTGACAGAAGGCTGCTGCCACAGAAGAGCAGTGATAGAGAGAGACCCTGCAGTCTTCCTAGTGCTGGCCATGTGGTCACATTGGAGCCAAACGGCGGTAAGGCCACCCACTGCTATTGTACATTGCCTCATAGGCCATGGTTGGAAACGGTGCCTTTTGAAGGAAAGCCATACACAGCTAGAGCTGTATTGCTGTTAATAGAAGTATTCAGGCTAATGCATCTCACTTCTTGCATTCTTAATCGGGGTGCTACTAGCAAAACTGAACTGTGAATTAGAACAAATCTTGGTGTCATGTTAGTTATTTTCCCTGCACCTTAAGTTTTGAAAATGGTTCAAGAAAACTACATGGCTAATACTGGGATCTAATATAAGCATTCACTATATTAATACAAAACTACATATGCTGTAATAGCTGTCAGTGCTGGTAAGTACTGTTAAATCAGTTGCCTGCAGTAATTATTTATAGAACTTTGAACATTTTTCTCTTTTTAAAAAAAGAAAATATATGTTTCTTAATGTTTAAGTAAAAAAATCTCCAAACTGGAATTAGATCCCTGAATTCCAGCTTCTTTTTGTAAAGTTAATTCTTTTTTTGTGAATGCTGTTTGAGAGTCCAGTATAGTTTTGAAAGCTTTTATTCTAGCAAGCGTGCAAGCGATTGACTTTATGGTTCAGTCAGAGTGGTTCTCCATTTCTCCTAATCAGCATCTACATTAGAGTAATAATATGCTGATTCTGCTATGTGTTCTCATTTTACATATGACTTGTTCTATAACAGAAGCACTATATTCCCTACTATGTTGGGCTTTTAATTCCCTCCTTCAATAGAAGGAATGTGACATTTAAAACTTGAATGCCTTAAATTTCCATTAAATATGCAGGACTCTGGAACCACAGTGGAGGTTGTCAGAACTCTTTATAAACTTTCAAACACTTACCAAGAACATTAACCTTTGGAATATGTGAAAATATAAAAAGGAGGTATAAACTTTTGAGTAGCATTTCTGCACAGATTCATTCAACCCAGTCAATTCATCATTTGGGGTAGTATCTTGCTTAACTGCATTATCACCATTTGAATTATGTGCACACTGCTTTTAACAAAGCATATGGATTTAAAAATAAGTGATTTTTATTGTCCATTTGCTGAAAATAACACAAAGCTTCCTTAGTATGACAAATTGTTCAGTGGCTATATAGTACTAGCTTTAGACATTTGTTCATTTCTTTCTTTCTTTCTTTCTTTCTTTCTTTCTTTCTTTCTTTCTTTATTTATTTATTTATTTATTTATTTATTTATTTATTTATTTATTTATTTTCTTTTCCTTGGACTCAAAGCAGCTAACAACACAGTCATTAGTTAAAATAAAAAACAATGCACTAATTAAAAATTAAGCCAAATGGACTCCCCTCTTCTCCCCGCCACCCTGTGGCCGATTTTCCCACCAAAATTCAGTTTGCCTGCTTTGGCCATGCAGCCCCAAGTAGCGTGTTAATTTTTGTGGTTTAAAATCTGTTTATCCTACTCTGACAGTCAAATATAATTTTGGCTTTTTAACCCAGTCCAGGAATTTGATGGGAAGAAGCAGGAGCCCTCTTTCTTTTTGTTGGAAATGGCACTGGAGACTATATAACGTTCCAAAAAGAAATAACAACTTTATATAACTGGCAGGGATTGAATAAGGGTAGCCAGGGAATGAAAGCGCTGAGGTAAGATTTTGTTGGTAGCATAGAGTACACTTTGAGTAATAGGCAGAATAGTTTCCTTGAAGTTTAGTTCCTTATATCCTTGGTTCTTAGCAGTGAGAGGTGTTTTACTTAATACTTTAGTTACAGCAACAGTGTTTCATCACAGAGTTTCCTATGACAGCTCAGGTTTCCTGGAGTTAATTTAAAACCGTTTCCCCTTCACAACAGACTTGGGGTCCTCCTCAGAGCAAAACCCACTTTAGAAAGGAATTCTTCTTCTTCTTCTCTTAAGAAGATATAACCATTCTTCTATTGACTTGAAAAGGAGTCTAATCTACTACTCAATCACTCTTGCCAAAGCACACTCCCAGTTCTATGGTGTCTTTGTCAAGCAGACTTCATCTTCTGCTGACACTTATGAAAAGAATTCTTAAATAGAATTCTTCTCCAGTATAGTAATGTTAATGTTAAGGCAAAACTTTCCTCTTCCTTCACTCCCTTCCTTGTCAGACTCACTCACAAACTCTCTGAACACAATCCTGACAGAAACCAACTGTCAGCCTGAAGGCTGGTTCTCACCAGCCAATCAGAGAGGAGGAAGCAGCCTATCAATCAAGCTCTCATTCCAGGCAATTGTTAACTCTTTCCCTTCTAGCTTTCTGATTGCTGCACTTAGGGAACCTTCTTTTAAAGAGCATTTCATCACACCTGCCAAAACAGTTTACCTCACTGAATACCCTCTGAAATACAACTGTCTTTCATTCCTGCTAAGTGCAGCTGGAGATTTAGATATCATGGGTTGAAACTAGCAGCAAATTTCCTCTAATAGAAGGAAGGATACCATTTTTGTCAATTTTCCCCATTCACTCTCAGTGTTCCTTAGGATCCCTGGTTTCCCAGGAGCAGCATTTTGGGGAGCATTTCAGGCTGCAGTGGAAGAGGAGGTGCAATAAAGTGATATTCCACTGGCTGAACTCTCTTCTGTGAGCCAAACCAAATTAAATATTTTCCTGTACTGATTCTTGAAAATCTGTACCTAACAGCAAGTTCAGTACAGCCTGCTAAATTTGGATTGTGTTCTGTAGCTGTCCTGTTTTTGCTGCCTGCCAGGGACTGCAAAATCAAAGTTTCTGTCCAATGCCTAATAGGCAACAATACATGCCTGTTAAATGTGTGCTACATGATGTGTTGCACACTTCACAACACTCTCTCAGAGGTGACAGTGAGCTGTCCACTGCTGTGATCTTTTTCATTTACCTTCGGTCTAGCTTAGCGACTGTAATTTAAAAAAAAAACAGGAAATAAATGATGCCCCATGAACTCACCTCCACATTGCTGCATCTGTTTTTTCATAAAGAGGAGTGCACTTGTGAAATGCTGAGCTGCCTGTAGCAATGCATTTAACGCATAGTGGCTTTAGCAGGAAAAAGTGTTAGTGCCTTCATTTATTTTTCATGTGCCCATTCTGTGTTCTTCTTACTCCAGAACTTTAAACAGAAAATTCCACTGTTTTGTTGCTAGATGGTAGGTAAAAGTGCAAGCTTCTGAAAATCTTGAAGGAAGCAATACATGCACCTTCCTTCCTAGTCTTGCTGGAAAATTGTTCCTGATAACAATATTAGAGGAATACTATTTGACTTTTCCATGATGGTTGGATATTTGTTGCCTTTCCCCATACCACAGGAAAGAGAGGAGGGGTGTATGTTCAGTACAGCCATGCTTGTGTTAATTGCTTCAGCAGCATCTTAAGATCTTTTCCAACATCAGAAGAAAGCCAGTGTAAAACACTGTATTTGCACCAGCCCTCATTCAGCAATGGGAGAACAATATGCTGTCTCCGCTTGATGAATGGAAAAAGGGGATCGTTCATTTCCTGAAGTTTAAGAAGAGGGGACTTGTAAACATGAAACATCCTAAGCTAAGCTTGTCTCCTCATAAGTAAGTCATTTTATTCAATAGGGATTACTCCCAGAAAAGTGTTCTTGGTACTGCATCCCTATTCTCTCAAAAAGTAGAGTACATGACCTAGACACATTCATTAAAAAAATACACAGGATGATAGGGAATTGCCAAGAAGCTGAGGTATGTATATAAGAGTATGGGGTTTGCCCAGGATTCTTTTTATTATTTATAAAAGTCTAAATGAGCATTTCTGCTCTGCAATGGCAAACACTTGTATTTGGAGACAGAAATTATTTCTGTTCTTCTAAAGATGTTTTACCCAATGGGCGATACCCAGCTGTGCATGCACAGAAGAACATGAAATTTTTTCCTGTTCTCACCTACTTGTAGCTCCTTCAAACCCTGGAAAGATCATTCCTGAGATCATGGGAGCCATGGAGAAGAACGGCCATGTGGATCAGTAGCTGCACTGAAGAGGGACAAGGGGATGAAAAAATCTTTTCTCAGTGTACTGGTATTTGTAAAGATGAATTAGGAATGATTTCACTCCTTCTTCCCCCCATTCTTCACTGCTGTTCTCCTGTGTTGGTTCAATGGCTGCAGAAATGATCTTTCTGGGATTTGGAAGAGGCTGTAGGAACAAAGGAATGTGGGACAGTTCAATATTTTGAGCACAGAATGGCTGCATATAGGCTATTATGCAGGGAAGATGTTCTCATCAATCACAAGGGATGGCACTAGCACAGTAAGCAACAGGTGCTACTTTGGTGTCCACATTTCATGCAATCCACTACACTGCTTTTATCATGGTAGTAGTTGGAAATGATTTGTCTGAGCAGATTTGTAACTGGACGAAACTTGTAAGTTGTGCCTGGCAAAATCATAATTAATTCTCAGCAGTCTTTGTCACAACAGCCTGCATAATATTATCATTACTATAATAGTGCTATTTATTTAGCACCATCAATGTACATGGTGATTCCTAGGCCCCTGAGAATATTATAATTGCATAACCCATAAAATGGCATCCTCTCATACTCAAACACATTCTCAAATATTTCTAAAGGTTTATTGAAAAATATCAACTACAGTTAAAAAATATAAACTGCTGCATACACATGCATTTGTATAGGTAACCTTTTAAAGAAAACGAGTTTTCTTCTTTTTAGAAATGAAATTGATTAGACTATTTGCTTCAGACAATCTCATAACATTTCTATTTAAGAGGAAAAGTTGTAATTAGGAATCAATAAAATGGAGCAAGACCGGTCTTTAGCTGACTTGGCTAGTGGCAGTAAGTCAATAGTATGTGTTCTATAGAAATAACTATATGTCTGTAAGGTGGGTGTGAGCCAGCGGCTTGTTATGTGTGTGTCACTTGCTGCAAATATATTTGGAGGTTTACTAAGATGCTAGTAAAGCTGTGGTAGAAGAACTTCGTTCTTTGATATGGTAACCTATTTATTTCCAATGTTTATTTCATATATGAAAGTATTTAGTTAAAATGAAACTATAAATGATCTTGTAACATCCATGGTTGCCTAGGCCACAGGTGAATTTGTGAGAATGAGGCAACTGCATTGGATAGTCTAATTTGTTTATATGGGTTACAGAAGAGGGAGACAGAAGACACAAAGTGACTTCACTGGAGAATAAATAGCAGATTGTGCTATTCAGACACATCTAAGTCACTTGAGTAAAATATTCAGATAAACTCTGCAAGTGTAAAACAAACTAGAGAAAAATCCATTTCTTCAACAGTATTGAAGGTGCACGAACGGAAAAAAAACCCCAAACACCCTGTTCATCGTTCGGTGCCATCCACGAACAACGAACATGGACGAACATGGACTGTTCCCAGACATGTTCATTGTTCATGGGGGCCAGAACCCCCCACCCACCCCGACTTAGCCCCCCTCCCCATAAACCCACTTACCCGGCCCTTTAAAGATCCCTTTAAACTATCAGCTGGCAGGCGGCAGGGGCGGATTCCCCCCCTGTCACCTGCCAGCTGATAGTTTAAAGGGCCCTTTCCTGCCATGTGCAAGGAGCAGGGCCCTTTAAACATCCCACAAACTGACCTTCCCAATGTCCAATACCCACCAAATTTGCAGGGGACATAGTCCTCACTGTCCTCTGAAGACCCCCCAAGTTTCAGAGAGATTGCACCCTGGGAAAGGCATGATCCACGGGTCTCCCCGTTGGCTGTCATTTTCTCTTCACAGTGGCAAAAACAGGACTCTCTGCTGGAAGTACTTTGAAGGGTTAAAGCCAGAAGGAAAGCCAGAAGGAGTTCAGACAGAGTTCAGTCCCTCCCTCCCTCCAGTTGCCAAGGGCATTGATTGCAGCAGGTGCCAGACTGTCTGGCTTGCCGAATGGCTGCCTAAGGCAACAAACAAGACTTTTAATGACTACCTGTTCATTTAGGATGGGTCCTCACGAACAGCTTGTTCACGAACAGTAGATTGGGCTGTTCGTGGTTTTTTTCTGTTCATAATGCTGTTCATGCCCATGTCTATTAGTAACTCCATTGCATTCAGCATTGCTATCCATTTAGAAATTAATTTTATCACAGCTGTTGACCTTGTGCGTGTAAAGAGAAGGCAAATCCTTTCTGAAGTCGCTGACTCTTATGCTGTCTATAAATGATGGCTTAAAGTCATTTGTTGGTGATTGTATTTATTAGAAGAAAAAGAAGAAAACAATATTGGTGGTCTTTAAGTTGCACTTGTTTCAATAATGCTTCACTATATTAAAACATTTAATAACCTTTGCTGCCAGCTGGATTAGAAATTCTTATTTGTGATGTTACTGCCATTTTCACATGGCCATGCACCCGGAAGATCATGTGAAACTCATGGTATAAAAGTGTCTTCCTAGCACGATTTCCCGGCACAATCCCGTTTAATGGCTCCTGTTCTGACATCATCAAGCCATTAAAGGGGATCGTGCCAGGAGATTGTGCTAGGAAGACGCTTCATGCTGTGAGTTTGTGCGATCTCCTGGGGCACGTGTGAAAACGGCCCATGTCTCTTTGAATATACTGTGGCAGAAAGAAGCAGCATCTTAAATAGTTGTAGTAAAACATGAAATGGCAAATAAAGTAATAAATGTATAAAATGAACTTACTCTTTAAAGGACAATGTGCTTAAATGAAGCTTTTGTAGTATTAGGTTCAGAGAAGTCAAGCACTTAAAAAGTCTTTGTTTTTAGGAGCTTTGGAAAAGGAAAGCAGACTGCATCATATAAAACCATATGCAAGGTACCTGTGGCATGTCTGGATTTAGAGCAGCATCCTGTTGACTGAAACTAGTCCCCATTGGCAGAGAATGACTTCTGGATAGCATGCATGTTGGTTCTGGCAGTTCTCTTAACTTTCTTGTTTCTTTACATTGCTGTCTTCTAATGGACAATGTTGCAGACCTTTTGGGAGAGGGTGAGTAATGCTTGTTTTCTAAACCAGTTCTCTGATTTGAGAATTGTTAATATTTAACTAGCTTAGTCTCTCTACTCTTTTAGCAATTTAGCATTTCGTATTTTTCCTCTTTCCTCTTCTGCTCACTATTTCTGTTTGATCTTCATATATGGACACATATAGACAGTTTGGCTGCGCTTTCCAGCATTACCTCTGAACCACAGATTTCAGACCCATTTGCACCTGAACCCACTCCAGCTGCTACTGCTGCAACTATTGAAATAGCCTCTGCTTCTGCTACAACTACAGCTGTTGCTGCTGCTTCTGAAGTGGATCTCTTTGGAGGTTAGTTTGGCTGTTTGGCATTACTTTCTAGTTTTGACACCAATGGGAGAGGGAGAGAGAGAAAGAGCACTTTCAGAACTCTATCTTCAATAGCCTTGCTAGACAGCTGGCAAAATCTAGTGATTGTAACCATCTAGAAGCTTCAGTAAAGGCCAATGCAGTTGTTTACATTTTCAAGAGAGAATTGCTCCTGGGAGAATTGCTCCTGGGAGCAATCCATGGAAATATTTTGTGGGACTTACCATAAACTCTAGTGTGTCCTGAAGCAGAACTGATAGGAGGAAAGTTTATTAATGTACTGCATATTCCCATGAGTGGGAACACATACTCACAGAACATATACTGCTCTTGGGATGCCAAGTGTTATGACTTGACCCAATGGCCCTTGGGTTGGCACGCTCAGGGAGTTAATTAAAATCTGCCCTGAGCCTGCTTGCGGGGAGGGTGGAATACAAATACAATAAAATAAAATAAATAAATAATAAAATACACATATCGTTGTCCAATGATCAGTCTCTCCTGTAAGCCAGAATTTCTTTTCAGCAAGGTAATATAGCTGCTTCTGTAGGGCAGTCTACCAGGACTATTATAGGACCAGTAAAGTTAAAGAATGTTCTTTCAAGCATTTGGAGCATTCAAACTTAAACCACAAGGTATTAGTAGAGAAATGCAGAAATTGACCATATTTGGGGAAAGTGCAGTAGAAATATTTAATAAAATAATTGACTTGTAATATCACAATGTAAAATTAGAATAATAAAATAAGCATTAAAATCATCAGAAGAGGGGGAAAGAGCTGTAGAACAACTATTAACTAATGGTTTCATAAGATAAGACTCTACTACAGTCAGCTACCGCTGTACGGTGCTCAAATGAGATTGAGGGTGTATGGGGGAGGGGAGAGGGTTCCTACATGGTTCCATTAATTGAAACTATTGTTCCCTCCTTACACTGTTGTTAGAGCTTCAAATGAAAAAAACAACACAGGACCAATTTTTACTTAGTAAAAATGTGTAGTAAAACATTTCCCCTTCTCTCATGGCTCATATCCAAATTAGGGCTCCAAACAGCTAAGCTAAGCTTTTAAAGATAATATTGAAATCTGTAACTATGTTCTCATTAGTTTGACTCTAAAACGGAGCAATCAAGTATGAAAGGATCAGAGCAGACCAAAACTGAGAAAGTGATTAAGGGCATGAGAAAATAAACTGCCTGGCATCTACATGCCAGCAATGAATGCATCAGGTGGACTTCTCTAAGCAGGGAATTGTTGCCTGATCTTTATAATTCAGCCTTTCTTCTAAATTACACTGCATACTTCCTTCAGAATTTCCAGTATGCCTCACTATCTCTAACAGTGGGCTATGATATAACCAGGGCTTTTTTTCTGGGAAAAGAGGTGATGGAACTCAGTGGTGGAACTCAGGACCGCACAATGATGTCACTTTGGGTCAGCTGGAACAAGGGAGGAGTTTTTTAAAGTTTAAATCGCCCTTGGTGAAAATGGTCACATAGCCGGTGGTCCCGCCCCTGATCTCCAGACAGAGGGGAGTTTAGATTGCCCTCTGCACTGCTGCGTGGAGGGCAATCTAAATTCCCCTCTGTCTGGAGATCAGGGGGCAGGGCCACTGGCCATGTGACCATTTTCAAGAGGTGCCAGAACTCCATTCCACCACGTTCCTGCTGAAAAAAAGCCCTGGATATAACTTACACAGACTATTCACAGTTCACGACTTTTCATAGTTCAAAGTTTGGTTAATATCTTGTCAGAATAAGAAGTGGGTGCTTTAACATCTATTATCTACAGAGCTTTCAGTATTGACTTTCCTTTTCCTTAGCTATTTATCCTTTTTCCTCCCAATGAACATGGCTCACTTCTTTCCTACTGTGCAGAAAATATGAGGCACTTGTGGCTGTGGAATATGTTCCACGAACTCCTACCTGGAAAAAATGAGGACCTGAAATGTTGCAAGCTGCTGTTCTTTGCTTCTTCAGAAGTTGATGGTTTCTTCCTTAGTGTAATAATAGACTTAAAATTACAGAAATCTAAAACCTAAAAATCTAGGATGTGTGATGTATACTACAGACTTGAATTATTTTCTGTTCTTCTGTCTGAGGAATTACTGTTCTGTGAAGAATTTCAGGGATTCTCAACAGAATTCTCAGCACTCTAGGTTGAGATACTAAGATAATTTCCTAAGAGGGTATGAGTGAGAGCAGAACCACAAGTGACAAAAGGCACAGATTGGACACTTGTCAGCTTTCCTCAAGTTTTGATGGGAAATGTAGGCATCCTGGTCTCGCAGCTTCGCTCTCTGACTGCTGTTCAATGGACTTTTCAACTGTCACTTGTCCAACATTCCGCCAAGCTGCCTACATTTTCCATCAAAACTTGAGGGAAGCTGACAAGTGTCCAATCTGTGCCTTTTGTCACTTGTGGTTCTGCTCTAAGTTAGGTTGAGAGAACAATGATGCTGTCAGAAAAGTATGATTGAATCAAGAAAGCAGGGATATAAAATTGTCTGCCCATGAGATAAGAAGTTCTAGAGCAACAGTGAATCACTGGAAAACATAAAGTAGGATTCCAGGAACAGCTTTGTAAATTGCTGCCCAGCCTGGAAACTATTGAATATCTCTTCAGCGTAGTGATGCTTGACATAGAGGACAGTCATTTATACCAATATTATCTATTGAGCACAAGTGAGACTACACATTCGTACCAGTAGCTGCCAGGAACATGCTATTCTGATGGGAACACTTCACATTATTGCATTCTCAGCTACCTTGACCCTAAACCCATGACCATGTGGTAAGAAACTTGTACATATTGCAAACTTTGAATAATAGTGTCTCAAAAGTAGTTTTTGGCAGCTTCCACATCTGGCCATTCTGTATGAAGTGGCCTTGTTGTCCAGGGAGAGAGGAATGTGCCTCATGGGAATACCTTGCTGAAACCCTAATTTAGAACTAGGTTGAGTATCTTGGTTACCTGCTGTGGTCCATTTGAGCCACGACAGTGGCACTAGCATTGGCACTTTAGTCCTTGTACTAAGGGAAAAGCTACAGCAATCATGGAGGAACACCTAGTCTCCACTACAGACCTGGCGCAGGCACAGCAGTAGCTGCCCCTAACAGCACTAATTATTACTTCTGGCACTTGCATGCAAGGCCTTCTTCATTCCTGGGAAATGTGTTTGTGCTGCATGGGGAAGTGAACTTAGCGATGGTTCTGCAGTGCAGCTTCCCATTCTCTTATCAAAATTGATTTCCACAATATCGTGTTTATAAAAGTAACTTTTTTGGGAGCAACGATTTCCCAAAATGTACACTACAAATGGAACATGTTACTGATTAAGAGATTGCTCAGGTAAGCAAAATGTGACCTTACACAACAGCTATGAGAAAAATCCATGTTCAGTGTCTTTTTAAATATTGCTTTAAAAAAAAAGAAACAGAAAACTGTTTCCTGAGCACTTTTGTAATTGAATGTTCTCAGATTGTTGGACAACTGCCATGCAGTTTGCCATGTGTCCTCACAAATGAAACCGCCTTTTAAAAAAAGAATGTGCCACTTCAGCACATTGAAACTTGGCAAGCTCCATTTCCTGTTGCTCTTTAGCTCTTCAATTCAGCTAAAAACAGCTTTAGCTTGTTTTGTTGCAGCTTCGATGCATGTCAACATGGGCTTTTTAGAATAGTTGGCATCAATATTTTTGTGTTTAAGATGGACATTTTCATGTTAAGAAATGTTACACACCTTGTATTAACAGCATGCAAAGCTTTTCTATGTTGAAGAAGTCACACCTGCAATATATTTTCTTCTTTTCAGAGGTATGTGACATCTGGAGCTACAGTTGTCAGGTTGCAACCTTAAAGAATATCTTGTATTTTACAGCCCCAAAGCTATGGTTACTTCTGCTGAATTTCTACTCTAATCTCCTTTCCCCTCAAATCTGCAGAAGTGATACAGTATGGTATATTGCCATATAATGGATGATAGGACGTTATACTATGCAAGGAGACAGAGAGGCAGGAAAAACTACAACTGTTTTTTCCTTCTCTGCTGATGGGCATTTAAAGAGACAGGAGGGTTCCACAGATTGCAAGCTGACAAGTCAATTTGGAATTAGTTTTCCTTTTGGCCTCTCCCTTTTCCTTTGACTGTCTCTTGGTGGCTCTAATGGCAAGGATTGACAATGGTATTCAAATACTTCTCAGTTCAGGTATGTTAGGGAGCTTCAGCTCACATGTTCTCCTTCCAATCAAGTAGAGTGTTGACTGACAGCATAAAATGGATGTGGCCCATTCTAGGCAGCATGGCTGGCTTCTTATAATGAACGCAATGTGACTGCACGTGAAAAAGACAGCTGCTTTCCTTTTACTTCTCTTGCTGGTATAGAAAGCTGTTATTTGAGCATGCTCTATCTTGATAGGTTTCATAGCTGGGATGGGAAGAATAATCGCACAAGGATGCAGTCATTTAAGGACTCCAAGGCTAAGAGCGTTGGCATTTGGCTCAATTTTAAAATGTTCCTTAAGAATGTATATGCTCAAAGATTACCCTTTCCCAACAGGCTCCCATTTGTTCCTTAATTTCGCTTACATCTATACACTCAAATATTACTAATCCTTCATTTAACAGCATTAATTTGATATTCTTTCATACATGTCCCAAGACTTGGCAGTATTTTAAAACATGAAATAAGGAGAACAGAGATAATTTCCGGGTCCAGTGGTAACAGTTTCTTGAATTATATATTCATACTTTCAAGGTTAATTTTATGGGAAATTGTGTTTAGTAAAAAGACAAGTATTTTCATTATTTCTTCAGCACACTAAAGGCATGTTATCTCCTGTTACCAAATTTTTGTTACTTATGAATTTCATCACCATTCATAGTTATCGAATGCTTCTAGAAGCCAATGATCTCTTCTATAAGACAGTGAGAAGTGAAACCTAAATCACTAGTGTACAGGGTTGCTAGTCCCCTGCTGGGGGTGGGGATCACCCTTCCCGCCCCCTGCCCCCACCTACCTGGCCAGCAGGGGGGGGAATGCATCTCCCAAGATGCACTCCTGGGCAGTGCAGCACACTCCTGTGCGCCACAGCAGCCCAATTTGGGCCAGATTCAGCCCAAATTGGGCCATTGTGGAATGCGGGAGCATTCCTGCGCTCCGCAGTGGCCCAATTTTGGCCTGATTCAGCCCCCTGCAGAGCGCGGGAGTGCTCTCAGGGTTGCATGTTACCTATGCGATGATGTAACTTCCCAAAAATGATGTCATTGTGTGGGCCAGGAGCATGTGTGCACTTTGAGCACACACAGAAAAGATGAAGGTAGGTGCCTAGCCTCCAACCTCCTGCTGGGGTGGCGGGTTGGGGGTACCTGGCAACCCCACTGGTAAAAATCAAAAGCAGCTCCAAACAGGCATGGATTTGTAAATATGGGTTGACTTCTGACCCGAACATTTTATGGCAAGCTCTACGGAAAGGTGATCAGCCATTGTAACTAATTAGATCTTGTGTCACATCTCAGTCTGGACCAGAACATTAAAGGGCTTCTATCCTATAATATATCCTTCATGCCAATGGTGATATAGCTTACTTACAAAATTCTCTGTAGGAAATATATCTTGCCTTTTTGATCTGCTCAAAGTAACCTACCTTTCTGTCTGTGCCACCTTAAAAATACATGGCCTACAGCAGCATTCATATTCATTTTTATTTCAAAAGATTTATCCTATCTCATTCTGGGAAGCTGCAGAAGTGGCAATGTTTCCTGTGCAGCTTATAACATATGATGGAGTTCTAGTTTTCATCGTGCTATTATAAGTCAGCCTTGCACTACTTATGGATGATGTTTAGGATCAAAGTGTTGGAAGTTTTCAGATAGTAATGTTTCTTATTTTGAACATGAGTTCATGTTTTGTTGTTGGTGTGATCAAGACCCTTTCTTGTCAGTCTTTGAGATGAGAACTTTAAAGGGAAAGAGGTTTAAGTGGTCTCAAATTTGGGTTACATAGCTCAAAAGAAAGAATTTGAAATGATGCTGGAATTTGTTGAATTAGTCCCTTTTTTATTGGTGTAATATTTCCCCAGCAAGTCATTAGGGAACACCCTGCTGACTGTCAGAGTATTACACAACTATTGGGGTATGCAAAAGATTTCTATTAAAAGTCTACATACGTTGCCATTTTCATATTTCAGTAAGTCAGGAAAAGTTGTTGAAGTCCATTACTATCATATAATTAAATTTTAGGAAATGCCCAAAGTCTAGAATTACTGATGAGGTGTGTATGAGACAAGCTCACTGAACAGGAAAATGTAATGCCCTGGTTTATTCTCCTTCTTTTAGAGAATCTTTAGTTTTTTCTTCATTTTTTGGATGTTACATAAGCATGCTGTCCAGAACCCTTATACAATGAACATCTTATCACTATATTCTGCTGCATATATATTCTTGCCTGTAACCTCAGGCTAAATGTGTATCTTACCTAGGATAGACAAATTGGATAAAGAAACTTTAGTTCCAAGTTTTAGTTTAAAATCTGTGGTGCCTGCAAAACAGACAAACCCAGAACCCTATCCTCCAATTTGTATAAGGGAATCTTGTATGCCATTTAACCTGGTTCTTTTACTATATTTTCTTCTTTTTCATTCTTCTTAATTTTCTGTTTCTAAAACTGCACTCAAGATGCTTTTGCAGCTTCTCCTGGTGAAGCCCCGGCAGCACCTGAAGGGGCAGCGGCACCAGCTACCCCAACCCCTGTAGCCGCAGCTCTTGATGCATGTTCAGGAAATGGTGGGTTCCATCTCATTAGCTAGTCTGTCATTGTTGTCTTGTCGTACTGTTAAAATTAAACTACATGGCAGTATGTTTGTCTCCTTATTAAAGTTTGCGTGACAATGCTACTTTGCCAAGCAAAATTCCCAAATCTTAAAAATCCATAGCAGTATGTTGTGTGACATCTTTGTTAGGCAGTATTTCCACTAATGTGGTTTTTGAATTTTGTTTGTTATTGCAAATTTCAAAACTGAATGTTGCACATTAATAGTTTGGTTTATACTGACAATTCTGTGATTGCTTTCCAGCCTATTATAATGGTGTTTCTAAAACTTCAGAAGTTGTCCTAATATGATAAAATAACCTTTTATTAGAAGAGTCAAAAGAGCTGGATTTACCCATTAGAAAAACTGATGGAATGAGAAGATCAAGAGTCCAGTAGCACCTATAAGACTAACACAATTTGTGGTAGGGTATGAGCTTTTGTAAGTCACAGATCTGAAGAAGTGAGCTAAGACTCAGGAAGTCTCATACCTACCACAAATTTTGTTATTCTTATAGGTGCTACTGGACTCTTGCTCTTTTCTACTGCTATAGACAGACTAACATGGCTACCTATCTTGATCTATCCTGATGGAATGAGAGGGTGTGTGTGTGGCACTGAACTTTATCAGGGTGTGTGTGGTTTTAATCCACAGTATGTGTGCTTTCTCCCAATTTCCTTCCCTACTGATCCTATGTATATATTCTGCCCTTTCCTTTTTACAAGACCCCTTTGCCCCATCTGAAGGCAGTGCAGAGGCTGCTCCTGAGCTGGACCTCTTTGCCATGAAGCCACCTGAGACCAGCGTTCCTGTAGTTACCCCTACAACTAGTGCAGCCACTCCAGTTCCCGCCACCACTCCTACTCCAGCTGCGGCCGCTGCTCCTGCAGCCCCTGCTACAACTGCTGCCACTACTACCATTACCACTACTGCTACCACGTCTGCTACTACCACTACCACCACCACCTCCGCTCCTCCTCCTGCTCTAGATATCTTTGGTGGTAATTGTTTTTAACTCTTTATTGTGTTCTTCAGTTAATTGATCTCAGATGTGCAGCATATGCAAATAATCCTTTTGCATGTATATGTATGTGACAGTTTTTCTCTGAGGGGAAAAAGAAACATTCTCCAGACTGGAGCTGCAAAAAAGTGTTGTTTTCCCAGAAATGTGTTAAAGACATACCTATGTGTGTGTCTATATCTATTCTTGATCTTAGATTTGTTTGAGTCTACACCTCCTGAAGCCCCTGCAGCTCCTAAACCAGATGCTACTCCTAGCATAGACCTGTTCAGTACAGGTAAAGAATATTACCATTTTTGCCTTTGTAATATCCCAGACTCCTTTCTCTTCTAATACTCCCCTCCAACATTTAGCAGGTTTTTGTGACATGTAAGTATACATTTTTCATTCTTAAAATTTTCACTTACTTTCTCCTGCTTTTTCTTCTGGAAGATGCTTTTTCCTCTCCACCACCTGGAGCTTCTCCTGTGCCTGAGAGTTCTCTTACTGGTGATCTCTTATCTGGTGAGTGCTTGCTTGTTTTGTAAACATAACTTTTCAGTGTTCATATCACAGCATAACTGAAATGTGCTTAAAAACTTAGTTAGAATTTGGTTCAAGGAAAGGCCAGAAACCAAAGATACAGTAACTGAAGCCGTGGGTCTGGGTCTGAACAGTACCTGGCTGTGAGACCTTCTAAGAATCTATTGTTTGCTTCCTTAAGTTCAATGAAAGAAAAGCAGGAGATACCAGTTTTATTTATTACATGTAAATTTTTAATAACTTGGTATTATCGTAAGTGTCTCACCATGGATAACTTTAGAGTTTAGGCCAAATAAGGCCTCCATTCCAGGAGATGATTTTAAGGAGATCCTTATGTCTGATCCCCTATCTCCAGACATGCATTCTTGTATTGCTTTAAGCTTGTTTTTATCCATCAGACAAAAGTGATCAGCCTTTCTGGAGCGCAAAGGTAACAGTGGCTGTGAAATAGTTTAGAAAACTAAACGCTGCCATAATAAGAACACTTACTAGAAAATAAGCCTATTGAACTCAGTGGGACTTGCTTCTAAGAAAACATGCTTAAGATCATGCTGCATGTATTACTGAAAAAATAAATACCAATAGTAGTATGATAGCAATCCTATTAGTCATGAAATGAGGAGTGGGATCAAGCCTACTAGTTCTCCCTTAACCAACATACTGAGCTTAACCCTATAGCCCAATATCTAACATTTTTACAGGATATATAAATGCACACACAGTTTGTATATAGATGGACTTTAGAGGCAGGGCCTTCAATACATAGTCTTCAGAGGCAGGACTAGTGACCACAATGAAGGGCTCTTCTCCTTACCGTAACTATTTTTATGCCCTGCCTTTCCAAGGTATCTTACAGCCAGTGAAATACTGAAATGACCTATACAGTATCAATACAATGCTTACATTGGTTAAAACAGTAGCAGCAAGAAGCAGAAAGACAGATTACTTATCATATGTGTGGGAGAATACTGCATTAAGTGGTGCCTGAAATGAATGTCTCTGTGGATGGCACTCCATAAATGGAGAGCCACTAAAGAAGAGGTCCTATTCCCAGTCACTCTGAAGGTAAGACATGTAGGGCATCGAAAGCAGACCTTACATCAAATGAACTGAGCTGATGTATTGTCGAAGGCTTTCACGGCCGGAGAACGATGGTTGTTGTGGGTTTTCCGGGCTGTATTGCCGTGGTCTTGGCATTGTAGTTCCTGACGTTTCACCAGCAGCTGTGGCTGGCATCTTCAGAGGTGTAGCACCAAAAGACAGAGATCTCTCAGTGTCACCAGTCTCAGTGACACTGAGAGATCTCTGTCTTTTGATGCTACACCTCTGAAGATGCCAGCCACAGCTGCTGGCGAAACGTCAGGAACTACAATGCCAAGACCACGGCAATACAGCCCGGAAAACCCACAACAACCAACTGAGCTGATGTCACTCTGGGCAAGATAACTGAAGATCTTGTATATGCAGATTTGTTCCTTCTGGGTCAGTGAGAAGTTAACATAGGTACGACATTAGCACATGAGGTTTCCTAGGCAGATTCACACAGTGTTTCTTCTTCTCCCCCTCTCACTTCCTCCATCAAAGAGCATGTAGACTTTTGTCCCAAATTTGAAAATCTTGTTTGAATTGATCTCAGGTTAATGTTAGAACTGTTGCTGACTTTGAAAATTCCACAGATGATTTCTTGGGGCAGAGGGTTGCTAGCACTAGAACAGGGGCAGGCAGTCCTTTTGGCCCAAGCCCTACCATCCACCATAATGTATGTGTGAAGAGGCTGATGTACCAGTAAACTAAAGGATTAAGAGTGACTGGGATTGCATTTCACCAGGCACGTGTGGCATATGAACTTAGCCCAGCAGTGTTGTCAACGCTTTAGGAGCTTTCCTCCAAACTATATATATCTATATAAGTCCAGGAGGTGGTGATAGGCATTAGTTGCATCTATCAATTCTCGACTGCTGCTGGCCCTGGAAACGCTACCAGCACCTCAGTGGCTCACCTTGAACGCTTGGGCAGAGAATGATCTGGCTGAACCTGGAATGTGAAAGGAATCAGTAATTTACATAGCATCAGTTTGATGATGGCCTTAAGCAGTGTTAACTAAAATCAATTTTTAAAAAGTCGTTCTGTCTGTGTTGTGTGCTTATCATGAGGATGGGCTTGTGTAGATTCCCCATTTCCATTTAGCCAGCTGTACAATGGCAATAGGCTTCCATGGAAGGTTCCTCTGCATTTTCCCTGTCTAGTTCCCAGTGGTAGCTACCCCACCCCAACGCACTTGGGGAGCTTTTGGGTTTTTTAAAATCTGTAACAGATTATCGTTA
Source organism: Eublepharis macularius (assembly GCF_028583425.1). Taxonomy (NCBI): domain Eukaryota; kingdom Metazoa; phylum Chordata; class Lepidosauria; order Squamata; family Eublepharidae; genus Eublepharis; species Eublepharis macularius. Next base: position 79,589,025 of record NC_072790.1, on the reverse strand, counting down.
CATAGATTTTTAAAAATATTATCTGAATTCCCAGTTCTTGCTTGTTAAAAAGAAAATCTCTAGAACTTTTTATTGCAGAAATATAAAGGGAAAGGCTTATCTCCACAATGAAAGGGGTCTAGAGGGTTTTTTTTTAAAAATAAAAGCTGGGAATTCAGAGAACCTGATTAATTTTTATAACACCGTAACTCTACAAGATATATTAATTGTTGGTTTGAAAATTCCTGGCAGTGGGATGTGGAATGGTGGGGAGGGGGGGAAATGGCACCATGTGGGTGAGCCCAGGAAAATCTAAACTCTCCTATCAACATGGATGCCATCCTTGCTTGGCTGCTGTGCTGTGCTGTGCTGTGCTGTGCTGTGCTGTGCTGTGCTGTGCTGTGCTGTGGGGGAACCCACTTCCTGATACCATCCAAGCTGGGATAAACAAACCATGTGTAAATCACCTTAAAGCTGCAGTCTATAACCAACAGTTAAACAAGAGTGCAAACTCCACCCCCCTGAGTTTTTGAATACTGTGATGAAAAAATGTAAAGGGAGCATGAATGTTTATATTCTGAAATGATATGGTCATTGTATTGTTGGATACCCGCTGTAGTCGTGTGAGTTTAAAATAGCTGGCTCTCATCATTCCTGATTTGCTGATACTAAATATTGTCATGCTTACTTCAGTGGATGCATTCGCAGCACCATCGCCCCTGCCCACTGCTTCCCCAGCTAAAGTGGATTCTTCAGGTGTGATTGACCTGTTTGGTGGTGGGTATTGCTACTTCTCACCATTAAAGAATTTCCCTTTTCATTTCAGTTCCATTTACTACTTTTTTCTTGCTAGGATTTTCTTTCTTTCATTCTCCCCCCACCCCAGTGCTGTTTATATTGCCTTTTAACTACTTCCATTAGAAAACTTTGGGGATTTGGGGGGATTTTTAAAAAAACTGTTTTCCTGTCATCATTATCTTTAGCACCACTCCATGCATGAAAATTGCTTTTTTGATCAACTAATGAAATTACTCTTATGCTGCAGTGTGTAATTAGAGTGTGTTGCAATGGTGCCTCTGAATGGCGTATTTGTTTCTCTTACCAGTTGCCTAACATCTCAAAGTAGTTGTAAGAAATGGGGGTTTGGAACTATTTTGAAACTGAAGAGGTTGAAGTCGATGCCACTTCCATGGAATCCAGGACAAAAGCATTAAATCTCTTAAGGACATTTTTCTGTTAACCTAAAAACTGCATTTATAATGATGATGATGATGATAACTGCTCTTATATATCACTCTTCTAGACAGATTAGTGCCTCATCCAGAGCAATGAACAAGTTAGTATTATCATTATTCCCGCAATACAGCTGGGGAGCTGGGGCTGAGAGGAGTTGCTTACCCAAGGCCACCTGCTGAGCTCATGGCAGTAGTGGGACTCAAACCAGAAGGCTGCTGATTTGCAGCTGAACCACTTAACTATGAAGTAATATCTAATGTTATTTAAATTATAATCTATGTAGATAGCTAAATGATGTTGTCAAGCATGAGTTACAAACAGTTTTATTGCTTTCTGTCTTAAACTGATATTCAAGCCAGGCTGCAATAATCAGTAGAAGTGATCTAAATACACACATAAGGCAAACTCAGATTAATACATTAGCAACAGTTAGGAAATGTTCTTATGTGTGAGATTTCTTTTTTCTTGTCTTTTCTTTTTTGAGGGGCGGGGGAGGGCTGCTTGCATGTCAGCTGGTTCCAGAATAAGAAAATGTTCTTTGGAGGTGGCAGAATTTCAGAATTAAGAAACCAGTATAGATTTTACACATTGTGTTTGGCAGTGCACTCATAATTCAGTAAACGTTTGTTAAAAATATAAAAGATAAAAATATTTTTGAATTTTTTCCTTTCCACAAATTCTTCAGTCTATATCAGTTGGGACAAGGGCTGGGTTCTGGGTAGACAGATAAGCCTCCATCAACAGGCTGTTAACACTGGAGAAGTTTTTCTTTGTGGGAATATAGTAGGAGCTTTCCAGTTGTTCGATATGCAATGATTTGCACTCATAGACTCTTGTTTTCCATAGCAGGCAAATGTAGTTTGCTGTGCAGCTTTTCTGGATTAAGCTCATACTTGCTTTGAATTGCAAAAAAGAATTCTGGATGACCATTTGCCAAATGGTAGTTTTTTACTGTAGGAATAAACTGACTTTTGAATTGCCTTGCCAAAGTGTTCAAAAGAGTCTTATTGCATCTCTGGATTTCTGATCAGGTGCAGAAATGTGGTGAGACTTTTTAATCATATGGCAGAACAAGGCAGGTAACTAACTTATCAAGCAGTTCCATGTTGTATTGCTTGCAAGGCAGATCATGGTAACTTCCACTTGGTAAAGGGTTGCCTATGGGGGCTCTTTCTTTGCTTTCTTATTTATTAAATGTATGTAGTTTAAGCCACCACTGAGCTTGAAGCTGCCCTTGTTATATTACTGATAGTCATTCATTCATCTGGTTATGCCCATGGTTGTGTTTTCTTCAAAGATTATGAATTAATATATTAACTGTTGAACCCTTTTGCCTTTACTGCTGCCTCATGGAAAATATGTAGATGCTTTTGGAAGTACTGCTCCTGAACCGCAGTCTGCATCCCAAGCAGTGTCTAGCTCCTCTGCTTCTGCTGACCTCTTGGCTGGTAATGAATAATTACATATAATTTTTAATAGTTTGGTGGTCTGAGTCTTGTTTTTCCCTTAAAGTAGTTTTCTGAAAGACACTGGAGGGTTGGATCCAAGGTTCTCTTCTACCAGTGGAATGGCACTCATATTGATGGAGAGAGGGTGATTTTTTTTTGGCTAACTTTCCCTCCTCCCAGTGCAGACCTTAACCTGGCTCCCCATGCTTTTCAAACAGGAAGAGGTGCTTCCCTCCCTCCCATACACTGTGGTCCAAAATAGCATCTGTGGAGGCAGGAACTGGCAACCTCAAATCACATACATGGAAATACCCTGGATCCCAGCCACTGTTTGCAAATTTATGATGGATTTGGCAGACTTCTTCAGTTCTGGTGTACTCCATGTAGGTGTGGGCAAGGAATTAATATTCACTACTAAGAAAAATTCAATAGTCTTTGCCATTCAGTCAGTAACTTGAGGTACAGCTTACAGGAAATAACTGGGCTAGAACTGAAGTAACCTGAGGAAATTTCCTGCACTGAAGCAGCATGCCTTGTATGCATAGAACAGGAACAAGCCAAAGGGCATTTCTTGAAGATACCTATGGGGTATATCTTATCAAGGCTTGCCCTTGCATATTTAATGCAATTACTGGGCTTCAACAACAACTATAAAGAGTCAAGGCTTTAAAATACAAATGGCTGGTTGCAAGTGTAGTGTTTGGCTTGTTGTGGTGGCAGAAGTGAAACTTAAAGCATAAACCAAAGCACATTGTTTTTTTAAAAAATGGGGGTTAGTTCTTGAGGGCATGTATGATGAACAGATACATGCTAATTAGTGTGTCTTATCAAATTTTTACACAGTGTAGGTGCATTAATTGGCTTTCTGTCTTATCCAAAAGGCATGGTGGTACATCAGTATTCACCAGGTTACCCAAAGCTGTAGGCTGCCTTTCTCAAATCCAAATGTAGTAATGTACCAGGTGAAACATGATGCTTGTAAAGAAAACAAATGTGTATTTGTTTTCATTTTTAAAACTGACTTCTGTCACCTCAGCTAGCACAGACCAAGCATTTTCAGTATGTACAAATTTTGACAATAGAATTACTACACCAACTATGTTGTATTCTTCAGAAGTTAGCCCACCGATTTTAACTGTATGTTGAACTTAATTGTACACTATAGATATAAACAGAATCACTGGGTCACTGACAGTGCAATCCTCAATGTTGTCGTTGTATGTATGCATGTATTTCTCCATATTATTTCTCACGGGGGCAAGTCGGCAAGTAGGTTTTCTACCTTACTGATTTATTTTCTACATTTTTATTCTGCCCTTCCTCCAAGAAGCTCAGGGGCATGGTTCTTTCCTCATCCAGTTTATCCTCTCAACAACCCTGTGAGGTAGGCTAAACTGATAGAGAATGACTGGCTTAAAATCACCCAGCAAGCTTCATAGCAAGAAGATATTTGAACTCAGGACTCTTTGGTCCTACTCCAGGATTCCCCAGTAACACTCACAGTCACCTCCCAGGAACCTACCATGTGCTTCAGGAAACTAGGTGGGGACATTGTGAGAGTAGAACCTGTGACTTGCTGCTTTCATACAGATATTTCAATCCTCCTCACCTCTCACTGGAAAGGAACATGGATCCTGAAACCAAGGCCTGCAGAACAGCTGTGATGCAGTGGGGGTTAGGAAGTAGTGAAACACTTCTTGGTCATCTTCTGTCTGTGTGTGGTTTATCCTCCCCTTTCTCCACTGGTCGTCATCTTCTGTGGGCCAGTCATCTCCTCTTGAGCATCTCTGTGTACGATTATATTCCCCATCCCTTTCCCCCTACTTGATTCTGCCTCCTCTGACAGAGAAGAACAATGGTGCAGTGGGAATGATGAGAATATCCTGAGAGAAGGTTGCTTTACAAATCCCTCCCAAAGTAAGATCCATATGCATTCAAAATGCGTATGGATCTTAATATGGAATATCATTTTTCCCCTTGCACCATCATTTGTCTTCTCTGCTTTTACTCTGTATTGGTGTGCCCCCCCCTTTTTTTTAATAAAGCTTGACCCCATCAAGAGGAAAGTTTTACTGGTAAGCGAAAGGTCTGGCCTAGGATTTAAGATCTCACCCATTCTGCATGGGAATGCACTCCCTTTGAAGGAACCGGCCCATAATCTGGATGTGCTCTTGGACCCAGGATTACTAATAGAATGCCCTTTGCCAGCTTCAGCCTTTCCTCGGCAGGAAAGATCTGGCCACTGTGTTATATGCCTTGGTTACATCTAGATTAGATTACTGCAATGCACTCTGCATGGTGTTGCCCTTGAAAAGTGTTTGGAAACTTCAGTTGGTGGGAAAATGCTGCAGCCAGGATCCTAACTGCAGTGGGTCATAGGAAACATACCACTCCAATCCTGGCTGATGTACACTGACTTCCAGTTTGTTTCTGGCAAATTCAAGGCACTGATATTTAAAGCCCTATACAGTTTTGAACCAACATACCTGTGAACTCCCTGATGAGCCTACCCCATTACTGCAGTCATTTTTGGAGGTCCTGCTTTGGTTACTTGCACTTTCTGAGATTAGGCAGGTGGGAACCATCTCAGATGTTGCACCAAAACTCTGAAATTCTCTTCCCAAGGAGTTTTGCCTGTCCTCTTCTGTTGCTGTCTTCTGCCAGGGGGGTCTTTTTTGTTTCACTTGGCATTTCCTCACTGGTCCCTCTTCCCTTCCCAGTGTTCTGTTTTTTTAATTGTTTGTATTTAATTTAAACTCTGGTTTTAAATTATTTTAATGATGTATTTGTGTGCTTGTTTCAGTGGTTTTTAGGATGAGAGATTTTTAATCTGTATGTTTTAATTTATTAGAAAGGCAGAGTAAAATTCTTGTTAATTAAAAAAAAAAGGTCCTGTGACAGCCATTTTGTTCTTGAATCTGACTCTTGCAATAGTGGTTACTGCCCTCGTGCCTCAAAATTCTAAAGGGGCTCATAGGTTCAAAAAACTGAGTACCAATGAAAATATGTCTCCGGAGGCTGCCGTTGTGAGTGGCGTGTAATCCATTTCCTCAGGGCTTCTTTTTCAAATCCAAATTGCTGCTTCTATCAACTTTCCCCTGCAAGATCTATTACTAATTTCACTCAGCCTCTCAAGTCTGCTTTTGATCTTCAAAAAAGTTGGACAAAAGTTGCACATCTCTATAAGGGATACTGCACATATCTATGTAAGATGTATTTTGTTTTTATTTATTTAACGTATATACCATCTCTCCACCATATTTAGTGCTCGATAAACATATAGAAACACTATTAAGATAATATAAATACAAACATTAAAATCGGTAATTGTCATATTCTCAGAAGCAAACAAGGTCTGGAGGCTGGCCAGCTGACTGGATGGGAGAATGTCCAGGAACTCTGGGAATATGCCTTGAGTGATGTAGACGAATGATAGGATATAAATACAGTGCAATACAATCTATATGTAATGTCTAGTTTAGCCCAGTTTCATATGGCAAAGACACTAATTTGTCCTTGAAGGGCTCACAACCTAAATTTCTAAACATGATTTTGTAACTTTAAGAAGAAGATACTCTTCTTTCTTACGGAAACTGAAGAACTTGAACAAGTGTGTGCATTCAGTTGCAGTCTTTGATTGCTCCCTTTGTTGAGCAAAACTGGCTATAAACCATCCTTCAGCATTTTGTATACATTGAGTGGTTATACAGTTGCTCCACGCTGTAGTGTGCAATGTTTGGAGTTCTTCAGGGCTGGAGTTTCCAGTTATCATCAGAGTAAGTACCCACTACTCAAGAATTGAAAGAATTTCTGGGATATCCTTGCACTTTGTCCTTCAAAAAGCCAGACTGGGAAAGCCAGTTTGGTGTAGTGGTTAAGAGTGCTGGGACTTTAATCTGGAGAACTGGGTTTGATTCCCCACTCCTCCACTTGAAGCCAGCGGGGTGACCTTGGGTCAGTCACAGCTTTTCCAGAGTTTTCTCAGCCCTGCCCACCTCACAGGGTGTTTGTTGTGGGGATAATAATAACATAATTTGTAAACCGCTCTGAGTGGGTGTTAAATTGCCCTGAAGGGCAGTATATAAATCAAATGTTGTTATTGTTGTTGAGTGCTGGTGAACCACAACTCATGATGTCTTTGGGGTTGGAATGGCTGGTGATTATCTATGAACCTATATTTGCTTAATTTGGGGGTAACAAAGAGGTAACTTTGGCCACTCAAGATGTAGAAGAGGTACAATGCAAGAAGTAAGCACACAATGAATCAAGGAAGCGCATGTGCTCTGCTTTAGGGGATTATGTATGTATTTTGGTATATTTCACTGTGTGCCTGTAGACTTAAAAGCATAATTCATTCCTGCCTCTTTTACCTGTTAAAGGTTTTGGAGGTTCTCTTATTGCTCCGTCTCCATCACCTTCCCCTGTTACGCCGGCTCAGGCTAATCTACTACAGCCCAATTTTGAAGCAGCTTTTGGAGCAAGTCCATCCCCTTCCCCTGCTGGCAGTTCCTTTGATCCCTCAGGTGAGTGAAAAGATTTCCAGACCCCCGTGCTTCTGTTTCTGTTACCAATTCTACTTGATACGCAAAAGGTATTCTAGCGTTCCTAGTATTTGTAAACATCCTTTCGCCTTGTGTTTCTTTGGAGTAAATACATTTCTAGCACATTATTCTAATGTAAAATTTGAAGGATACTTCCTTTGGTTGTCTTCTGGTAAAGTTTCATTACTGATGAAATATAAATGCACGTACCTTCTCTCTGCATGTGCTTTTTGCATGCTTGTTTAAAAGAAACTGCTAAATTTGCCAATGTCTATATTTGATATACGGATTTGTGGTCCTTGCTATTATTGCGAAGTCTTTCCTTAAGCATGCATGGCACCAACAGTTAAAAAAACTCAGAGTCCAGGGTTACTTTCCCCCTGCTGTTAAGCTTAATCTTTCATCACTGCTCTGTCATTTTGTTTGTATCTCTTTCATTCTATACTTCCATGCTGGGGCCTTGCTACAAATATGCAATTTGGGTGAGTTGTGCAACGGAATAAATCAAAACTAGATATTTAGTACTGCTTTGCTTTTATTTGATTGCTTGCCAGAGCATAGCACAGCTCTGCTTACTAACATTAGCATGCACATCTGATGTGTATTTGCCATGTAACATAGGTTTAATTTAGAAATTGCTGTTGGATTAATGATAGAAAAGCACAGTTGGATGGGGGTGGGGGAGCTCTGCTCTCTAAAGGTGTTGCCTGAGTTAGAAAAACAAAGCCATCCATATGAATATAGGGTTGGGGTTTTTTTCTGATAACTTTTAAAGCTATCCTCCTAAGCATATAATCTATTTTAGCTGTAAATATTAGAAACAGATACCTCTTAGCTTGGAAGACTCATCCTGAAGTTACTGTTCTGAATCTTATGTTCTTCCTTTGATTTTTTTTAGAACTATGCATTTTTTTTCCAAAGGTATCTTTAAAAATTGCAATATTAATGAATGTTTTGGTATTGTACACATCTATTCTGAGGAATTCTTACCACTTGGGATATTCTTTGGCTTTCTTAATCTTGATAATGCTAGGTTAATTTTCCAGAAAGAGGCAACCTTGCTTGAGTTCACAATCACCCATTCAGTCTGACAACACTAATGTAGCCTGTTACAGGAACAGTCTATAACATTTCCAAGAAGAATGGCCCAGCTTTGTGTTATGAAGTATGCTGTAACATGCTGTTGGGGGAAGTCTGCAAGGCAAAAGTACTTGGAATAAAGAAAACCAAGGGAGATGCTTTCCTCCAAGCCCCCAGGTGGAATTTTTGCCCTATGATCTCTTTCTTATGCCTCACAACACTCTATTGGCCCTATTCTGATATCGCCCCCACCCCCTGAATTGTCCCAAGAGATTGGAGATAAACCTTCAGTATTGAAATTGGCTGGTTTTTACTCTTCTCTCCCCTCTCCTCACCACAAGAAGAAGCGGGCAATCAAAGGCTCTGTTTTCCAAAAGAGGATACGCTCTATACATAGGAGTCACAAATACTCTTTTCAGATCTACAACTCACCAGTAATAGCAATGCATTTCAGTAATGATCTGGAGCCATTCTTTGTTTCCTCAGTCTTAAACGGATAATTGACTAATTCGTAGTATGAAATATCTGGATTGGTTGTTTCTTTCTGTCATTGTTTACACTCCTGATCTTTCCATGTGTCCAACAGGTCCTGTATTAGACACTTTACAGGATAATGGCAAGAAGCTATGAGAAAGTTCTTGTAGTATAGTAATATGTGGATTAGCCTGATCTTGTAAGCCCCCGGCCCCGCTCTTACCGGGGCTCGGTGTTTGCGGGGCTTGCAGGCAGGGGAAGACGAGCAGGAGCGGCTTCTTCCCTGGCCCCGGCTCTGCGATGCGCGGCTCTAATACGAGCCGCACGGAGGCTATTCCCAGCCAACCAATCAGTGGCTGGCTGAAAAAATTCAATTAGAGGGCTGTTGCTGGACCTGAGGGAAGAGGTTTTCCCTCAGGTCCTCCTAGAGCTCATTTAAGCCAGGGCCAGAACGCGTCCCATTCGGTCGGCTCCGGAACTGCGGGTCACCTGATGCTGGGATCCGTGCCCTACGCTGCCAATGCTCCTTTTCCTTTTCTGTAACCAATTAAAGTTGTGGCCTGTTTTTATCCAACAAAGCTGTTGCATAATTCTTTCCTGTGCTAGGACCCTGCCTTTGAGCTTGCCCCGCAAATAGATTCTTTTAAAATATCCACAGACATCCACTGGTTTTCTTGCTGCATTTCATAACAGTGGATTGAGGAATAAAATATTTCATTGTATATGCAGGGTATGCAATACTTTAAGATAGTATTCTAGGAAACATGCATTTGTGACTGTGTAGGCACATATTGTCTTGTTCAGTATTCATTAGAATAATTTTTCTGGCTTGTACATTTCAGTGTGCTAATGAAATAGCATGCCTGTCATCTTTTGATGTTGCTGTTGATGTCAGATCTATGTCATTAAGAAGATGTATTGACTGTATAACAAATCTCATGGTTTGACTCTTAGGTACGTGTTTCTTTAAGACTAATGCCCTAAACTACCAATATCATTTACGTTTTTCAGTGTTCGATGGCTTAGGAGACCTCCTTATGCCAACCATGATGCCATCTGGTCAGTCCCTACCTATTTCAGGCGCAGCCGGTGCTGCTGCTTCAGCTGCAACCAAAGGCCTTGGAAGTGATCTTGATTCCTCTCTTGCAAACTTAGTAGGAAGTAAGTTATCAAAACAGCTGGGTTTGAGAGTTGTGTGTGTGTGTGTGTGTGTGTGTGTTGATCCCATAACATATTTTGCTAGCTGTACTATAAGGGCTTTCCTCTGTATATGTCTCTTGAGAAATCTATTGTCTCTTTGGCAATTATTGCAGAGGGTTGCATTTCTTTCCCTATAGGAAGACAAAGTGATTAGATTTTCATTTATGCAGTCATAGGAAATTCCTGTTTTCATCCTGAACTTTGACATTGAGACTGAGCATTTTTTATATTGCTAAGTACAGCAAGCCAGTGTTTCCTTTAAAGAGAAATGTACCATTGATGATCTGTTGCAAGGAAACGGGGAAACTGTACTTGAAATAAAAAGGCCTAGTGCTTCTACGAGAGGTTCTTTAAAATGAAAAGAATCCGGTCCTGTAGAGGAGCCATAGACGCTTCCTTAAATAAAGTTAGCTGGCCTGCTTTGTCCTGTGACAGTCCAAAGTACTCCCAGTGACAGGCAACAAAGACTGTGAAAGAAGCAAATCTGTATTGCATTTTTGATTGTATAGTGGTGAGAACATTCCTGACATAATTGTGCATCATTTTTGTTTCATCTGTCAATAGCTGAAATAATGCTAAGATGCTTCTTAAGTCAGTCCCGCTGAGAGGGACTGACTCTCATTGAGCTCAAAAGTAGGCATATCATAGCAAAAATAATTAACCAGGGGGCTATATTGATAGGGAATGTTTGTATGCTAAAATAATGTATCTAGTTGTATTTTAATGCATTTTCAAATTCACTTGTGCAGATCTTGGAATTTCTGGTACTACATCAAAGAAGTAAGTAACTAGTGAAATCCAAACTCCAGATATTAATATGTTTCTCAATAGTTTATTAGTTGCTAATGTCTCTCAGTATTTTTTTATTTCATCTATTGTCCCACTTTTCTCCTCTTCAGTGGCTACTTAAAGTAGCTTACAACATCATCACAGGAGTATTATTGTTACTGTATAGTATTCTTACAATATTAAAATATAATACATAACTCAGATTTTTATAAATTTCTGATTCCATATAAATGGTGCTGTGATTGAGTTCCTTCAAAGACTCTTTTTTTAAAAAATAACTCATTAGAATGTTCTATCAGCAAAATGATGAACACAAAAACATTTTGTGTCATTGTGGGGCTTTTCTGTTGTAGGGGAGATCTTCAGTGGAATGCAGGAGAGAAAAAGTTAACAGGAGGAGCCAACTGGACACCAAAAGTAGCACCTGCCACGTGGTCAACTGGTGTTCCTCCAAGTGGCCCAATAGTACGTAGAGTTTATGCAGAATTTATGCAAATGTAGTTGATAGGGAAAATCTGTTATTGCAGATGTCAGCCCAGAAACCTTAACCTTCCTAGGGTAGCCTATTTGCCACTACAATAGCTTATATATATTTTTACTAATATGTCAGTTTTAGGAAACATAACCCATTCTGCTGATTATAAATCTTAAAACTTTGTCATTTAAACATTTGTAGTGCTGCTTCAGTGCTGGAGTGACAGCAGGTACATAATAGTAAAAAGTCCAGTAGCTCCTTTAAGATTAATCAACTTTATTGAGGCATAAGCTTTTGAGAACCACAGTTCTCTTCGTCAGATGCACATGCATCTTACGAAGAGAGCTGTGGTTCTCAAAAGCTTATGCCTCAATAAAGTTGGTTAGTCTTAAAGGTGCTACTGGACTTTTTACTATTTTGCAACTACAGACTAACATGGCTAACTCCTCTGGATCTGTGAGTGGGTATATAATTTATCCTAGTACAGTGGTTAATGCAATCCTTTTATCAGCAATTGTTTGCTGTGTTCAGCTGATGCCACAACTAAAGAGTACAACAGTATTATACAGGTGAGTGAAAATTTTAAAAATATCAACTCAGCACTTAGGTTTTCTCAGGAAGACAGACCCCATGTGCACTCTGTCTTACAAAATAATGCTATACTATTTTAACTTTTATACCTAGCAGCAATTTTTGTTAACCGCTGAAAATGTTTTATTTGGCCTGATGGTATTTTGGCCTAATAAGAAGCTAAATGCAATTCTTCTAACTAGAACTTTTTCTCTTACTAGAAAGGCTGATGAATTGTTCTTTATGTAAGTGGCCTTTCATTATAAAGACTTACTAACAGAGACTTAGCTGTTGAACTAAAAAAAAAAATCAAGAAACTGTTTTTTGGCTTTACGTTTGGTTTAAAATTAGGCATACTTTCTAACTTTAGTGCTATTGGTTCATGCATGGTTTTGGATAAAGCAATTTTATTATATCTTTTTAAATCCCAGTGAGTGGCCATTTCCATACGTTTTACCGGCCTGCTGAGCATCGCGCGAAAGACCCGGAAGACAGTGTCTTCTTGCGCGAAATCGCTCCAGGAAGACACAGTTATCTGGGAGTTTTGCACGATTTCGCAAACGGAAACGGCCAGTGTTTAAAGCTATTGTATAAGGATATCCTTTCTTTTGGTGAAACAGAAGTAATTAGAAGGGGTTCTGTTTTTAAGAAAAGCACACTACACAAAAATGCATTAAACCATGAAGATTACAAAGAATTCCAAAGAAGAATTAAATTAGAGAAGTTACATAACTTACATCAACTCTGTAATAAAAACAGATCCTGTTTTAAACAGGAAAAAGTTCCTTAGCCTATTTGCATGTGTCGGAACAGTAAGAAATGTGCTAATGTTACAAGACCATGTGAAAGTTGTGATATTCACAACAGTTCAGCTTGAAAGCTTGTACTCTGGAGACCTATTTACAAAATCTTCAGATGAAAAAGAACCTTTAGGCGGCGGTGGGGAGGAGGGGAGTATAGAGAACAGTGCCCATAGGAGGAATGAAAAAGCCAATTGGCAGATTTCCAGATCCTTGAGCATTACTAGAAATATAATTCTGCCTAAGAGCAGAGGAATGAGAGAACAGTTCTGTGGAAGAAAATAAAAGTTGCACTGGTGTCAAAATGGGGGTAGATATGGAGGCCTAGGTCCTTGTATGGGAGAAAACACTGATCTTTGCTCTGCCAAAGCAATGGTCTTGAGGTTATAAGAAGAATTAAAGGAATACTCTTTAAATTCATTTTTGGTTTGGAGGCAGCCACCAGGTCCAGTTAGTGGATGGTCACATATTCTGCTGACAGAAGTCCATAGAAGAATGAATTTATTTGCAGAAAGATGATGCTTTATGCCCTTTTCCCCAGGAATAAGTTCAACACAGAGAGACTCTTCTTTCTCCCTCCCCCCAATATAATGATAAACCACAGAATGTTAGATATTCCATTCAACTGATAGCATTATAAGCAACTACAAGCAGGGGAACCACAAAGGCTTCTGGGGCGGGGCATCTCTTCCCCCCACTATTTTCTCATTCCCTCCCTTGGCAGCCCTCATAGTTTCTCCCCTTTTCCTTCTTCCTTCTCTATTTCCCACCCACCAGACAACCTACCTTTATCTGCCCCCCCCCCACACACTGCATCTTCACCACCTCCTCTCTCCCTGGTAGCCTCTAGGAAAGCTCTGACCAAGTTGAGTGGTGCTAGCAGGGCCCTCTACTACAGTGGGGCCACTGTTCTTTCCCTTATATCCCCCTGTCTGCACTCTTTCCTCTTTTCCTTCTCCTGGAAGCTTCCGTAGCCTCAACTTTCCCTGCTTTCTTTTCTTGTTCCCACCCACTAACAAACCTACCTTTTTCTGCCCATCCAACCTTGAACTATTTTTATTATGTATTTATTTCATTTATACTGCCTTTCTCCACAATGGGGACCCAAAGCAACTTATATCATTCTCCTTTCCTCCATTTTTTCTTCACTACAATCCTGTGAAGTAGTTTAGGCTGAGAGTATGCAACCAGCCTAAGGTCACCCAGTAAGCTTCTATGGCAGACTAGGGATTTGAACTTGAGTTTCCCAGATCCTAGTATGAAACTCTAACCACTGCACAAAATGCAGGCTTTCATGAGGTGGCTACTGTGGAACAGTAGCAAGTAGCCAAGCCTGGGTGAGTCATGCAAGTCAGGTACTAGCATGTTTCCCAGCAGGCCTGGTCCAATGAGTTCTCCTTCAAAGGCCAAAACAGCCCTGAAAAGGCCCCTTCCCTGACCTTTTACTGAAAGAAACCAAAACTTGGATGCTGGCAGTATTGTTGCGGTTGACTAGCAATGACCATTGAGGGCATTTGTTTCTTAAAGCTACAGGCACTCTGAGAGCCAGTTTGGTGTAGTGGTTAAGAGCGTGGGACTCTAATCTGGAGAACAAGGTTTGATTCCTCACTTCTCCACTTGAAGCCAGCTGGGTGACCTTGGGTCAGTCACAACTTCTAGGAGCTCTCTCAGCCCCGTCCACCTCACAGGGTGTTTTGTTGTAGGGATAATAATAACATACTTTGTAAACCGTTCTGAGTGGATGTTAAGTCATCCTGAAGGGCAGTATATAAATTGAATGTTGTTGTTCTTGTTGTTCTTGTTATTTTAAAGGGTTTAAACACATACACACATACATCCAGATTTTTCTGCAAACCTGGGACTTATCTGTTCATGGCTCCATTCTCTGGATTTAAGTATCCACCGATGGGGCCATATTGATAATTGATATTGACAAGTTGAGACGTGCAACAAAATGTGACATGGATGGGGGAGACACTATGGAAACCACTTCTTAAAGATAATTTTCTGTTCCCCCTTCCAAAGGATCCTTCCCTTTTTTTCTCCCCCCCTTTCTCAACAGTCCTTCCCTTTGCTGCACCCCTTTCTCAACAATTCTTCCCCTTTTCTCCTCATCCTTCTCAATGATCATTCTCTTTTTATTCCCCCCTTGCCCTCTACCTCCATCCCTGGCATTTATCTCCTCCCTCCTTGACTCCCTCCCAAATGCCCTTACTATTCCCCCCTCCCCTGTCAAACACCCTTTGCCTCATCCCCCTCACTCCCCCAAACACTTTGCCTTTCCTCCCTTGCTCCCATCGCTCCTATTCCCTTTTCCTACTAACTGGGGTTTGCTGGGATCAGAGCTGACCCTCCCTGGGCCTGTGGGGATCTCCCCTCATTGAATCGCTGGGTGAGTATGCCAGCGCTTCCCACAGCCCAGTGCAGAGTGAGCGCTTTGGTGCTTCCTATGGCCCAGCATAGGGTGGGCATTCTGGCTTTTCCTGAGATCCAGCTATAGAGCTTTCTGTAGTCCAGTGCTACAGATGGGTGGCTGGATGGATGTGGCACTAACTATGGCAGTTTTCTGCCTCCTTTGGCAGACCTGGGGCAGGGGGTGGGGTGGCTTGCTGCTGCCGTGTCCAACCTTGTGAGAGGCAAGGGCCCGTGCAGTCTGGTTTCCGCTTCTCCACCTATTTGATAAGTTATTTGAGGGGGATTTAACCTTCCTCTAAATTTTTTTAAGGTTCCAGATTTATTTAATTTAAAAATTAATTCGAAATTTCCAAATTTTCCTGCAACCCTGGGATGTTTCCCAAGGTTGCAGAAGCATTCGATTTCTTGCTTAGTGGCCCCAATTTATGGATTTAAGTATTCGTAGGGTAGGGACCACTTGGCTATTAGTATATAAGATTTTTGCAGTCAAGGAAGAAACTATGATATATTGCTTTGTTTAAGGGAAAACTCTATTGTAGGTTTCTCTCTGTTGTGTTCTCAGTAATTTCCTTTTAATTCTCTCATCCTTGTACTGCTGAAACTGGTACACACTTGAGGGCTTTGATGCTTAGGTATTGCCCCCTCTTACTCAAATTTAGGAAAAGTTCCACTCAGTGGGAACATGTATGGAAAGTTTTTTTGTGAAATGAATGAAACAGATTTTGGTCATGGAAAGCTTGGTGCCAGTCTTGAGATATTGTAAAATTTTGGATTGTGGGAGCTACAAGGAAATGATTTCTTTTCAAAGCAGTAAGATTTGCTTCAAAATAAAAATGTTGGTAGTCAGGCTGTGGGAAGACCAACATAATTATGTGCACAAATAAATAATGCAATAAAATACTTTCTCAAGAGCAAGAAGTACTTTTGTCAAGCATTTTGGAGCATTTAACTAACTTAATTGACTTACCATAAAAGAGCATTTTACACAACTAATTGTGTGTCAGCATCAACTTCAGCACATAGGGAAGCAAAATAGAATTCTGCACTGACTGCTATCTGTTCGTTTCATGATAACACTTGAAGTCAGCTATTTTTTACAACCTTAATACTGTGTACATTCCCAGTCAGTTGCTGAAGTTTTCATTATGATTTTCTAGACAGGCTCTGTGCCCCCAGCAGGTTCAGTTCCTCCCACATCTAGTGCCCCTCCTGCACAGCCTGGATCAGGATTTGGAATGGTGAGTAAAAATAATAAACTATACATATGTTTCTTCGTTAAATATAAGAATCATTAAACACAATATTAGAAAGGATTACTGTCACCTGTCTCATCTCCCAATGACCTTTTACTTCCTTTTTTGTTGCTTGTGACCAAGATTCTGTATCTTCTGCACTTAAAATACACCTATAAAAGCAAATGTAATGTTGAAGCAAGTTGCGCAACCTTATGCATATATTTGCATGGAACTGGCAAAGAACTATGCAAGTCAAGAAACCTCTACCATTGAAAATGAGCTGCCTCCAAGAAAAACACCTAAGATCTTAAGTATTTTTCACACGTTATTGATTATTTTGTTTATTCATTTATTTTATTTATGTCATTTATAGTCCGCCTTTCTCACTGAGACTTAAGGCGGATTGCACAGTATGAGGTTAATACAATCAGTATCAAGTACATTTCAATACAATAATATAAGGTAAACAGATACAAGTTTAAAAGACATAACATTAGCAAGGATCCAAGTCAGAATAGAAAAAATGCTGGAGCAAAACATAGGACTAACATTAGACAACATGGAGCGCTGGTTGTACATAGGAGTACATATTTAAAGCAGCAGATAATATATAAGGCAAAAATAGTGAAGAAGTCTATGATCCCCAACTCGTTAGTGAAGCATCTGAGACCCCATCCCTACAATACAGCCCTCCCATTTGAGTAAAAAGCCTATCCTTTCAAACTGTACCTGCAAATTACATTTTTATCATCTAACAGACTTTGGCATTAGGAGAAGCCTGAAAAAAGGCCCAAGCAACTGAGCAGCCATCCCCACTTTTTTAAATTAGGGGATAGTTGCAACACTGTGATGTTTGTGCATTCTACCCCTTAAAGCACAGTGTCCATTGCATTCCCTGATGGCAGTACATATTCCTCCACTGATCACTTCTTGGATTTACTTTTTTATTTCCTTTCTTTACAACCAGGGCTCACGTTCACGGTGATTTGGAAATGGGAGTGAGGGACTTGTCTCAAGAATCTGCCTTGGCCTCCTCACATGGTCATGTGATGTGAGGAAGCCAATGAGAATACCTTTTTGTTTGGGCAGCAACATTTTAACATTTTGTTCTGGCAGAGAGGCGCTGTTTTGTGCCAAGCAGACAATTCAAATTATACCAAAACAATCTGCTAGCAGCTAGCTGAACAAGCTCGAAGAGTACTTTGTAGTAAGGGTGTACACCAAATTTTTTTTTTGGTAAATCTGAATTTTTTTTTTACCTAATCTGAGAAAAAATTCAAAATCCCCTTAATACTAAATGTATTCTCTAATTTGTTTTCGGTATTTTTGAAAAATTTGGCTATTGTTTTCTATGGGAAAATCACTCTGGGAGATATCTGATGGGCTGGAGGGGGTCATTTTTCAACAAAACTTCACCAAATGTGGAGGAAACCTATTCTTGATTGTCCTCTAAAAATCCCCACATTTCATGAAGATTGGACCCTGGGGGCCAGTTTTATGGACTCTCAAGGAAGGTGCCTCCCCCCGCTCTCTATTATTCCCTATCAGAAAAACTATCCTTGCCCCAACCACACCATTGTTTCCTATGGGAAAAAAGTCAAAGCTGACTCCCATTGCAGAAACACACTGGGGCAATGTTTTTCCCATAGAAAACAATGGCTGGATTTTACTGAATTTTTTTTTAATTAGGTAAAAATTTGGGATACCTGATTTTTTATTTGGAATACTTGGATTTTACTGAATCAGTTAAAATGTGGTATTTTAATCCACATTCCAAACCGAACTGCACACCCTTACTTTGTAGGTTCCCCCCTAGAACTCCACTGCCAATTGCATTTCCAGAATTTAAAAAAAAATTGATGGCCCAATCAGGAAATACAGGGACAGGGAGAAGGAGGGGGATGGTGGACACATTGGGTTCCAACATGGCAACTTTACAATGCATACACTGAAGTTAAAAAAGTGATGTTGGCTCCCCACAAAAGGTGGCTTCAAACAGATATGTCTCAACTAATCTGGAATGAAAAGGCATACAGAAAATCTCCTCAAGGTTGTGTAGTGCAGAATGCCAGGAGCTCAAGCCAATTCAGCACCAATTGGCATGGATACTAAGAAACACTTGTTTAAAGTGTGCCATGCGGAATGGGCCCAATTATACACCCATTTTCTAGGTTTGTGTATTGTGGTAGCATATGGCTTTCTCTGTCGAATAGTTAATGTAAAAGTGTTTGAAGTGAGTGTACCTGGAGATGTACAATTCAACTCTGAACTCCAACAGAAAATACAGATTCATAATAACCAAGAGAATGCAACATAGTCATTCTATTGTCAGTCACCACCAGCTAGATAAGCTATGGGTGTCTGTATTGTCTATATTGCATACATCATGAATTGTTCTGAAATAATGGTTGTTGTGGATTTTCCGGGCTGTATCACCGTGGTCTTGGCATTGTAGTTCCTGACGTTTTGCCAGCAGCTGTGACTGGCATCTTCAGAGATCTCTGTCTTTCGGTGCTACACCTCTGAAGATGCCAGTCACAGCTGCTGGCAAAACGTCAGGAACTACAATGCCAAGACCACGGCGATACAGCCTGGAAAATCTACAATAACCATGGTTCTCCAGCCGTGAAAGCCTTCAGCAATATGTTCTCAAATACTTTCTAGCAACCAACTGGAGCAGGTGTTCCAATGATGCCACAGCAGCCAGTTATGTATGGGCAGCCTATGATGAGGCCACCATTTGGAGCAGCTGCAGGATCTGGTGCACAAGTAAGAGCAACCTGTCTTTACCAGGGTTTTCAGAGAATTGTGATGTAGGCTCAGTGGATGTCTCCCTCTCCTTCATATTCAGCAATGGCTGTTTACAATTTTAAATATTCAAAATTTAAAACAATATTACAAAACAAGATTCTTGCTTCCCATGTGAATGCAAGGATATATTGCAAAGCAATTCAGGTCTGTTCTTATTTTAGAACTTTTATTTTTCTTTAGTTAAAGCAAAAGTTGTTTGTTACATCTCTTTTCTTTTAAAAAAATATAATATAGCCAGTGACTACTAAAATAAGTCCATCAACAGGCTAAGTCAGATAGTCAAATGCTATCACTGTCATCTTCAACAATGTGAAAATAATTTGGTGGCATTCAGACATCAGAACAAACCTCAGTATGCTTGCCATGGGAGCAAATATGGCTTATTGCCATATTCATTTTTATGCACTGTTCACAACTGAATGTTGCTTGGTTTGGTTTTAATCCCAATCAGTGGGCACAAAACATACTCCAGTTTGCCCATATAGCTTTCAATTACATTCTGGCATGAGGCAGAAGGGAGGGAACACACCTTTGATTGTTCTGCTAAACACATCTGGACAGGCGTCATGAGGCAGGTGCCACAACAGAAAAGGCCATGTTCACTTTTCAAATTATACTTTAGCAACAAGGAAACATTAAAGTAAGGTCAACCTGATTTTGATGGTGGCTTTTCAATGTGACTGAGCTGCTAAACCTAATTAGTACATTTTGACCAACTCTGGTTGTCCAGCTCTAGTTCAAATAGCTCCAAAATAGTTACCTACAATACTGGCTTTAAAGTGGGAACACGATGCTAATTGCATCTTAATTTTCATTACAGTAGGAATTCTAACGACAATGTTGTCCTTATCCTTTTGCTCATCTTCTCTTTTGCTGTGTGTGTCTTCCTTGTCTTGTCTGGTGGGGAATTTCTGAAGCTGTCTCCAAGCCCTACACCTGCCACTCAGAGTCCCAAGAAACCTCCAACAAAGGACCCATTAGCAGATCTTAACATCAAGGATTTCTTATGAACCCTTTCAGGTATAGGCTGCCTATTATATTCTTGTTTGCTTGAATTCTTTTCTGGAATTTCATCACTGATGAAGAAATAGTATTTGTTAAATGCATTCATGCTTTTCTTTCTGCCTTCTTTCCTTCCTTCTTTCCTTTGTACTTGCTGCAAACATTGCAAAATTGTGTGTAGGTAAATACGTTTCTGAAATATCTCACTCTTTCTTGTGCAATTTTGGGGAAAGGGTAACTGAACACATGTAGTCTGCTGGAATACAGGAAGAGTACATTACCAAAGTAACCCATCTAATTCTTGATTTGAGATTGTCACATAAGTGAGGGCACCATGGAGCTGGAGCGATCAACCACAGAGCCCTTGATGCAATTTACATTCATCAGCCACAGAGCCCTTGATGCAATTTACATGCCCCTTAGAGTCTCTCTACACAAGACATCTTACATGGGGACGCTCAAATGTAGGGAGACACAATGTTAGCCTGGAAGCATAGTATAAAAAGACAGAGCTGGTGGTGATTGCTCCTCAGAGAGTTTGTTAATTTCATCTTTGTCTTCCCAAAGGCTCTGTCAATTTCACCTCCCCTTTGAGGAGGCAAAGATGAAATTAACAAACCTCTGAGGACCCATCTCCACCAGCTCTCTCTTTTTAAACTACCCTTTTTTGTCCTAAATCTCCTGCCCATCAGCTTCATTATGTGCTCCCAAGTTTTGTACTTTGGAAGAAGAGGAAAAAAATTCTCCCTCCACTTTCACCACCTATAATTTTCTAAAACTTTATCATGTTCACCCTTAGTAATCTTTTTTTGTCAACTGTAAAGCTCCAGACTCTTTAGCCTGCCCTTGTAGGAAAAGTACTCTAATTCAGTTATCTTGGTTGCCCTTTTTTGCACTTTTCCTAGTTCTGCAATATTTTGAGACCAGAATTGTGTACAGTATTCCAAATGTGGTTGCAGCCTGAATCTCTACAACTCTTAGACACAATGAATTTTAAAGAGACACCCGAGTATAATGGACCTATAGTCCAAACAACGATCCCGTCGTTATATCTTCTTCCGTGTTTTAGAATGACTTAATTCTTCCACTGAGCGGCAAGCTGTGAGGGTGAGGTTGGTGGAAACTCCTCTCAACACCCAACTCCCCTTAATTCTTCCACTGAGCGGCAAGCCGTGAGGGTGAGGTTGGTGGAAACACCTCTCAACGCCCAACGCCCGATCTGGGGCCGGCTCAACTTCACAGATTTCGTGTTGACTTTTTCAAGAGCAACCTCTACGGCAAATATCAAAACGATTCAAGGGTGAAACCTTCCAATGCTGGTGGCTGTAAATTCTAACGCTCGGCGAGCGTTGCATCCTCGAAAATGTGCCGAAAAAATGGAAGCCAAACAGCCTGCTACTGTCCCTTTAAGGACAGGTGGAAATGGCCAATGTTTTCATTGAGCTATCTACTAGAATGCCAAGATCTCAGTCACCACCAGTTGACCTCATCAGTATATATGCAAAGTTGAGTTTTTATTACAATGTGCACCAGGTTGCACCTACCTACACAGAATTTAATTTGTAGATATACTGTTAGTCTTTATGTTTTTAGAAATCTGATTCTCTCTCTCTCTCTCTCTCTCTCTCTCTCTCTCTCCAACAACTTACCTTGTTGTCAAGTTATACTAATGGTGCCAGACCTTTTTGTTCACTTTGTTCAGGCAAACCTTCTACTTCTTAAAGGAAACCTTATTGTCTTTTATGGTTTCCTTGACTTGAATTGTCACTGTTTCAAAGTCTTTTAGCAAGATGAATCATAAAAACAGATTGTTCTAATGCTCTTGTTTTGTCTTCACAGCTGTAGTTTTCTGACAGAATAACTGAAGATTTGGAATCTGTGAATCTGATTGGAATCTACGAATCAGATTTGTTTGTTGCTCAGAGTTTCCAAGTGAGCCACCACTACCAAACCCAGTGCATATTCAGACTTCTCTCTTACTTCCAAAACGTGTAGCACAGCTGTGAAAGTGAACAATAGGAATGTGTACTCTTAGTTGTTACCCCTTCTCTCTCTCTCGCTCTCTTTTTCTCAGTTTGTGTACTTGGGTTATTATTTATGTGTTTTACAACTTAAACAATGGATGTATGTTTCTGATGCCTTCTTAGTGCGTTTCTGAACCTATCTAATAGGAGCAGATTATGCAGCTGTTTCGTGGTGAGCCGTTTGGAGCGATGTGTCTGTGTTTCTGGAGGTCTCAATGTAAATAACTTTGGCAAACCCTCTAAATTTTTCCCTCAACATCCAGTTTCTCTTGTATATCTGTTATACAAAATAATAGTGTGATAATATCAAACAGTAAGAAAAGCACTCTAAACCTACAAGCCCCTTTGTGTGTGTATGTGTGGGTGGGATACAATTTTTCCAAATGCAGGATTCTCAATTTGTTGTGAGAAATGTTTTATTTTTGTGGCACTGTACATGTTAAGATAATTATAATTTAAAGTAATATAAATCAAAACTGTTGACTCTCTTTGAAGTTGCTATGTGAAAAAATAAAAACGAAACTGGAATTCCTTATAACTTTTAAAATATTTAAGGATTTTTTTTGTTTCCATTTAAAATTGGGTTATATATCAGTTTTTCTTATGCACTGAAAATAAGTAAAGGGTAAGTTTCATACCAGGTAGCGGAGAGAAACAATCATAGCGGTGTGGACATATTGTCAAGCTAATTAAGTCTTTCTTCAGTGCATCTGTAGTCGAATCATGGCAAAGTGATTTTTTAAAAAAAACATAACCTTTGCTTTTATGTAAATCTGTTAGTTTGGTGCTTCTCTCTGTATGCTTTAGATTAGTGTTTTCCATCCCTGTACAGCACTACATATTTTACATACTGTCTGTGATTAGAGATCACACTAATCTGGAGAACTGCACCCTTTACTGTAAACAACAAAACTGATGTTCCTTTAATGTTTTCAGTTTGTTCTCTCATGCTGTTTGTGCAGATGGCTTGGCTTAAGATATCTGACTCCTTACTAAGGTCACTGTTGATAAGTGTTACAAGTGGCTTGGCAGCTCTTTGTAAAAGCATATTAGACTGGAAAGATGTTCACCTAAGTCTTTCAAATTAACTATTTAATCAGTATATGGTACCATTTTAAAAAGTGGTTGTATCTGAATTTGTTGTGAGGAAAAACATACATGATAATGACAGAGAGTTAGAGAGAGAGAATTTCAAAATGGCTTTTCTTTGTATTTTGGTTTGAGAAAAATCCAGTGCATGTATACCCTCTGAGATGCAATAAAACACCTTGATCAAAGTAAATCCAGACACAAAAGCCTCCTCTTTGATTTCATAATCAGTTGTCCAAAATTAATTGTGTGTGTTATTATAGGGACATAATGGGTTGGATCGAGACTAAATGGGCAATTTCTCCCAATTCCCCCTTCCCACCAGCCTCAGGAGCAATGTTTTGTAAAGATCAGCGCAAGGGAAAATTCTGTTCCACTGATGGAAATCTTAGTCTGGATCCAATCAAGTGGCTGCAAACTACTACTTTATGGTAGGGTTCAAGCTTTCGTGAGCCACAGCTCACTTCTTCAGATACCTGAGCTGTAGCTCATGAAAGCTCATACCCTACCACAAATTTTGTTAGTCTTATAGGTCCTACTGGAGTCTTGCTCTTTTCTTCTGGTACAGACAGACTAACGTGGCTACCCATCTTGATCTACTACTTAATGGTTAAGAATTTTTACTTGTTTTTGAAACTGATTTAAGATGCTACTGTGATCTGAGAATGTATCTAGTGCTTTTCAGAGTTCTAAGTGCCACACACACATTACTGTGTGGTGAAGAACTAGTTTTGTCCTCTATTCTCACTTCTGCTTGCACACTCCCGGGAATGATCTTTCAGGAGGCCAGAAGACACTACAGGAATGGAGAGGAACGTAGGAAAATTCCGTGACCCTTTCATCATGCATGACAGCGTACAAGCCACTGTGGCTAAGGCTTTTGTTGTTGGAAGATCCTATCATTGGATCTACCACATGACACATTTTGTCTCCAAGTCTATGCTGAATAGACTATTTTATACCTCATATTTTACTGAAATTTGAAATGCAAAGATGAAAGTTCAGCTTTCAAGTTTCACTGTTCCTTTTCCAAACAGATTCTTTGGTCCCACGTATACTCAGTCATAGTTGGGTGACTCTACCATTCAAGATAAGACAGACAGACATATATCTGTTAGCACCACTACTTGGCTTATAATGTTGGGAATCTGGCTGCTGTGGTTACACAATGAGAAGTCCATGATAGGGCTTGTCTCTTGAATAATGTAACAACAGTTACTTGGCAATGTTTGTATTGTCCATACATTTTATCTGGGGTTAGGAGCTTAGGAATCTCGGGATCAGTTTACACAGAAAGGTAGAAATGCAATTCATGCGGTGGGATATGCATCTGGATGTATACATACTTCTCACACATTGTAGTGTATATCAAAAGCATTCACCTACATCTGTTTATGCAATACAGTACGTTTTCACCATTTTTCCATGTTTTTGGAGAATCAAACATTTACTCCAGTTTGTGCATCTATTAACACTGGAGAGCCAGTTTGGTGGTTAAGAGCGGCAGGACTCTAATCTGGAGAACCAGGTTTGATTCCCCACTCCTCCACTTGAGGCCAGCTGGGTGACCTTGGGTCAGACACAGCTCTCTGGAGCTCTCTCAGCCCCACCTACCTCACAGGGTTATTGTTTTGGGGATAATAATAACATACTTTGTAAACCGCTCTGAGTGGACATTAAGTTGTCCTGAAGGGTGGTATATAAATCAAATGTTGTTGTTGTTAACACTTGCTATCTTTTAAGAGAAATTGTCAAAGCAGAAATTCTGCCAACTATGTTTGTATGTGGAGGCTGCTGGGTCAAAAACACAGTATTGCCTATGTTGGAATACTGCTGGTGGGTCATAGAATTCTGCATATACAGGACACAACACTGGCATTCGTTAGAAAATTGTGGTCTTGCAAATGGGTTTCATATGCTAAAGTGGGATGAGAACAGTTTGTCACCTAGTCCCAGGTGACAAGAATAATCCATGGACTGGGCTAAACAAACTCAGGGTCCAGGCTGATCAGCCTCTCAACATCCCCAAACATGCCTTACATCAGAGTAATTTAGAGAGACTTCTTAAAGAGAAGGATTGGCAATTGCCTTGGGACAGATCTGATTGTGCTTACATGCGCGTACAGGACCTTCTGTTTAATTAAACAGGCCTATTCAGAAGATAGTTGCCTTAATTTGGGGGAGGCTTAACTTCCAAGTAAGCATGCTTACAATTGTCGATTTAATCCTGATATTTCTAAATGGACCTGCATTATTAGTTGTATAAGCACCTAGTGACAGGGGTGGGAATAGTACTGTAAGAGCTCCTGAGATTTTTGCTTAATCTCTTGGTCTAGTCTGGACATGTCCAGTTTGCATGATTTGGAAATAACTTCAGAGGCTAAAGAGAGGAATGTCTTTGCATAGCTCTACTTTTTAACTGTCTGAGAAACTTAGCTGGAGAATAGTTTTAGATCTGATTCTGCCTTCTGCTGGATGTCCAGAATTCTACCACTGTATGAACCTGTGTTTTATTTTTTCTTAAGAGGCTTCTTGACTCAGTTCTTACTTTTACTTATGTTATCTTTCCTTACAGGCAACATGCCCCTGTAACTCTGTTGTAGAGCAGCAGGTGGCAGTGTGGAGCTTGCTGTGACATTTTGGTTGGTTAAGAATCCAGTTCAGTTTCATGTGCCAGGATCTCAGACAACCCTGGAATCTGATTTTGACGGGGCAATCAGGTTTAATTATCTCTTGTTATTTTAAGGTGAACATAGTGCTTCACTTTAATAATATGAAGTCCTGTCACAGCTTCAAACACAATGAACAAAAAAGTCTGCAGCTGACTTCATATAATCAACTAGCGCAGTACTTGTACAATGCAGTACTTTCCAAATTTAATTGCAGATAAGTTACAACATAGCGCAGATTAAGAAATTTCCTAACTCATAGGAAGTTACCTGAAACTACCTTCTGAGAGCATCCAATAAAAAGAGGCACAGATGCTGATTTGTTAGCATTACAGAGCCAGGGTGATATAGTGGTCAGAGTTTCGAACTAGGAACTAGAGACCCAAGGTTGAATCCCAGCTCTGCCATGTGGTAACCCAGGGTGACCTGGGACCTGTCACACATTCTTAGCCTAATCTACTTCACAGGGTTGTTATGAGGATAAAGTGGAGGAGAGGAAAATAATGTAGACTGCTTTGGATCCCCACTGGGGAGAAAGGGCAGGGCTTAAATAAAATAAAGTACTGATTACTGTTGAATTGGCTAACAAGAACAGCAGGGAGATATTTTCCCCCATTGCTTTCTGGAATTCAGGTTCTAGATAATCTAATTAGAATTACTGGGAACATGTACCTGAAGAAGTAGGTTTGTATAGCTCCTTGTCCAGCTGAATGCAGACTTACACTGCTGATGCAATTCTCTTCTGGTTTGGTTGCCATTAGGCTTGGTCAAATAATCAGTGGAGATGCTTCTCAGCTGTCTATGGGTGCGTGAGGGATGCTGCTTCATGGAGTCCCTTACGCATTGTGATCTGGACTATGTGTGAGAAGCCCTGAGCAAAGCCCCTTCTTGCAAAAAACCCCTTTTTCATTGGATTACAGCTGAATTTAAAATCGAGTCTAATGTTTTATTCAAGGCAATAATCTAAACCTGCTGAAAAAGGAAATTGAGCCCAAGCAGAGGTTTCCAACTTTAAGACACAGCTTCTGAATTTTTCACCAAGTGTCTTTCACCAAGAGCTGTGGCAAGGATTCACGGAGCTCTGCAGTTTGTACATCTCAGAACCTGTTGGATCCTCATGACATTTTCTTCCATGAGTTAGTATCCTGGCTTACTTTTATCCTACCCTATAATTTTTGTGGGGGTTTAAAAAAAAATTGGCCCTCCCAACAACAGCTAAAAGATGGATTAGGTTTATTTTGAGGTATTTTTAACAACTGTTAAAGAACACAGAGTCAGCCAGTATTTTTCGTACAAGCTTATAATTGTCAGCTTTTAGGGAGGGAGGAGATGCTGCATGCTGAAATGCAGGCACATCAAATATAGTCATCCGGGATTCATGTATATGGTGTGTTCAGTTTGGACTAGAAAATAGCAATGTAGAACACAGTTTCTCTATACTTGTGGTAACACTCAACTGATTTGGAAGGATGGATTTGCATGTGGCGTATTTTAAATGTATCTGTTCTGTACATGGAATAAGTATGTCCTTTCCCCCCATCTTCTTTGGCTGTAGTTTAAATATTGGTGTTACAGTGGTTTATTGCTAGCTGTTGCTATAATGATGCTAACAGGACCAAAAGAAAAATTAGCCATTTGCTTCCTGAACATGCAAAGAGATCTCTTGGAAAAGGCTCACTTCTAATGTATTCTCTATGGTAGGGAGAAACTATCATAATCCTCTGGAAGGAACCTACCCCGAGGAGGTGCAAAGTCACATGTTCACTTGCCAGCAATGTTGCAAATGCTGTTCCTGCAAGGTATCCCACTACATTATCAGAACAATATGGGAAACGACCTTCCAGGCACGTCTCCCATGCTGCTAAGGTAACTGGAAAAGCCGTCATAATTGCCAGTGAAATAAATGGGTCTGAAGGCAGGACAGCGTAGAGATCCCAAGCTTCAGTGTAAGGGGGGGTGCTATTCAATGTCAGGTAATACTGTACATGTACAATGCACCCAGCAATATGGGCAGAAAGTGAGAGTTCCTGGCAAATAACGGATTTCTTCTTCCTCCCTTCTTCTTTTTTGTTCCATCATCTCCATTGTAGCCCCACTAACTTACAAAAACATTTAGAAAGTGTTTAGAATGTCTGCTCAACAACAGTACTGAGAGTGCCGTGACACATTTCTGTGAATGTACCACCCATCTCTCAAGAAAGTATATTGTCTTGTGACTGGTTGGGATTTTAGACTTCACCCACTTGGGCTCCATATGGTGGAAGACATTTCGCCTCCTACAGCAATTTCTGCTTCCGCTTTTTGTCATCCACTCACTTCATGCCTTAAATCCTATGCCTTTACAGAAGAAAAGACTAGTCATCCTGGGGTGTTACAATTCTTTTTCAGCAGTCCACAGAAGCTGAGTACTAATGCCTCTGGTACCCAGTCTGAATGAAGTTAGCCAGACCTGATCTGGTTGTATTTTATGAATGCATGCATATTAAAACTGTTGATTTCTTTAAGTGTCTGACTCAGGTTTGAGAAGCATTCTAGGTCAATAGACCCTCCAGCACCGAATCAGGACATTGGATTTTTCTCACAGTCCGATGCTAATTTTCTGCACTTTGAACCCATGCTCTATCAAGCAAACTACAATGTGTATTACACATGACACTCTAATTTGCAATGCCCCTTCTACCCTCCACACAGGTTACAAAAAGACACCTTTTCCCCTCCAGGTATCCGATGAAGAGAGTTTTGACTCTCAAAAACTCAAACTCTGGAAATCTAGTTGATATTTAAGGTGATACTGAACCAGAATCTTATGCACAAAATTTTTCTTATCCAACTTGAGTTCCCTTTGAGAGGGGTTCAGTGTTCTCCCCCTTCACCCGCCCTCACCCATGATTAACACTGGAGCATTGGAGCCACAGTATTGTATGCCCAGCACTGTTGTTTCCTTGTATTGACTGCAGGCCTTGCATGTGCTGCTCTAACAGAGGCTTATGGATCAGCAACACGTCCCAGTGCGTCCCAGCATTGCGGTAAACATTTGCTAAACTTCTGGAAGTATAGCGTCTTTCTAGCGCGATTCCTGACTCATCACGCAATGAGTCAGAAATCCCGTTAAAAGACGCTATACTTCCAGAAGTTTAGCTAATGTTTACCGCGATGCCGGGACGTGTGGATTCAGCCCTTGTCTGTCTCCAAATGGCTATTCTCTGGGTTCATCCTCCTCCTCTCAGCTGGCAAAGTAGCTAGGACCCTCTATCTCTTCTCTTTACAATACTAACAAATCTGTTAGCTCCTGAATAAAGCTTTCTTTACTCTTGAACCAGTTTACATAATCATTGCTGAGCAATCACTCTGAGTCCTGCTGATCATAGCAAAGGGATTCATGGCTCTACATCAATGGCTATGGAAGATGCCTCCAGCCTGCTTTGTAGTATCAGTTAACATATATTCTTTATGAAATTATATTGTCTACCAGGATGTTCACCATGGTTCCAGAGCCCAGCTGCACAGCAAAGCTCCACATTTAGCTGGAAAATTCACCTCCACAATGAAATTGGCCCTCACTTCTGCAGATGTTGCTTTGCCAGCAAGCAGCTGCTGAAAATAAATCTCTACTGTGGTCTCGATGCAGGCAAAGTACATGGCTGCGCCCAGCTCTTAGGAAGCCGTGTCATTTCAATCCAAAGCAGCGTTCTGCTACTGATGTGGTAAGCAGAGTAGACACAGAACCCATTTAGATTTAGAAAACTAGTATGCACTTACAACA
Source organism: Eublepharis macularius (assembly GCF_028583425.1). Classification (NCBI taxonomy): domain Eukaryota; kingdom Metazoa; phylum Chordata; class Lepidosauria; order Squamata; family Eublepharidae; genus Eublepharis; species Eublepharis macularius. The sequence continues at coordinate 79,559,425 of NC_072790.1, read as the reverse complement.
TTGTCTCCACCTTGCATGTCAAAATTAAAGACTGGCTTTTTCACTTTGAGAGGAAGTCTGCAGCCTGCTGTTATATAAGTAGCTTTCAGTGGCTGAGAGTGGAGATGTAACGTTGCCAGATTGCTATACTATTGTTTTGCTATTCAGACAGTTCTGCAGGCTTCTGTCTTTCCTAATACAAAAAATAACTTCTGAGAAACTTGGACTACTTGTACTGGGTCAAGTTTCATGAGGGAGGAGGCATAGAAGCCAGTGCACATGTCTGGCAGCAATATAGATCCTCATTGGCAGCCATTTTTCCTCTGCGCACCAACCCCAAGGGTCCCTTGATTCTAGACCCCTTGACTCTGCTGGCAAAGTGCCCAGCCAGCTTAATAGCCACTGAATAGCTACTATAATACAATGAGATGTTTGGCTAGTTATACAGGGGTAAGATGTAATCACAATGGTTTGATGATCAGAAACATTTAATTACTTGTGTGTTTCTTGCCTTCTTACACACTTCCTTCTAGTTTTTAAGAAAACTCTGGTTGGTGTTATTTTCTTCACCAAAACCTTACTATCCCAAACTTTTGGCCATATTTCAAATTGTGGTTTGCAACTACGGGTAGTGAAATCAATGCAGACACAACACTAAGCGTATCTCTAAATCTGAAAGGGGGATGCCTACGAGAGAATTAAAGATACAGAGGCAGTTCAATCAATCAAATTTATTTGGTCAATGATCAGCACAAATCATAAAACACAGATAAAAGATTGACCATAATATCCAATATACAGGGACAATATCATTTAAAAAGAGAAAGCTAAAATTTAAGTTCAGTACACATAATTTCAGTACGCATAATTTCTTGATGGATTTTGCACAACGAATTGATGGATTTTGCACAACAAATTGTAATCTGGGTTGTCACTCTCAAGGAACATTCTAGAAATATAATCTGAATGGCCAGGAAACCTTCTAAGCAGTGGAAAAATAATTTTTAGACATATTTCCTGATAGACAACAATGAAGCAGAATGTGTTCAGTTGATTCTACCTTGCCAGCACCACAAGGGCAGTGTCTCTTCTTTATGGGGATCTTTTTATATTTCCCCTTTAACGCCATGGAGGCAGTTTATGTGGTACTTCTGATTACCAGTCCCACAGTTTGACAATCAAAGCATCTGCACTAGGCTGTTAGCGGTCAAACCCTCCCTTCATACTAAAAGGGTAGTTTATGGCTATAAAAGACCATAAACCCCTTGTCAGAAGTCCCAGACACTGCCTGGCCCCAGGCAGAGTGGATACCAGCTGGCCTGGGGACTGAATGAGTCATAGGGGGAATAACTGACTGACGGACCTCCATGCTCTGGAGACCAGCAGAGATAACAAGGTTTCCTAATAGACAACCTCCCACCACCTAATCTCATGAATGCCATTCCTCTCCCGCTCACCTAATCAAGCTATTCAGCAAATAGCCTGATAGCCTTCCTGTCCATACTTACCAGGTCATCAAGCTGTATTTTTACCTATAGTCTGCCCCAAGATAGTTATATTACACCTTTCCCAATTTATTGTTCTACCTCCAGACAAGCCATTAATGTATTGTTTCTGGAAGCAAGATGTCAGTTTTGCTCCAAACACATTTCACTTTATAACTGGGCTGTCCAGCCCCATATCAGGGTGTGTGTGTGCGTGTTTGGTACCTATTCATGCACCCTCATTCTGTTGGGCTCCTTCTCTCTGTGAAACATTGGTCATTTTGCTGCTCTTCTGCACACCTTCTTCTCTTCTCCTAGACAGGTAAATATCACCCACTCCCTGAAACTGCTTCCCCATTTCCTCGCTGTTTTCCTAGTTAGCTCTGTGAGTATGCTCTGTGTGATTTAGAACAGCTGCCTGTTCATTTGAGAGTTCTCTAAGGGAACAATCCTGGTATATATTGTTGGAGATCCCAGTTACCCTCTCCTGCTATGTCTCCTTGAATGCTAATTCCCACAACTCACAAGGAGAGCCCTGCATTTGAGTAACTAGGACGCTAAAAATTCTTGCAGCAGTGGAAGAGGCTGGTGGCAGCCATAGAATCTTTCCCATGTTCTTTCCTCCAGCAGTCCTTACTATCTCAAAAAAACCCATTTCCTGGGTCATCATAGGACCTATATATGGGAAGCTGCAGTGGCCTTTCTGCCTCTTTCATTAACACAACTTTGCTGATAGAAGGAGGAGAGGGGCATTTTATCCCCTTCCCACTACAGCCTCCTCACCCATGTCGGTATTAATCCATGTAGGTCCCACCATTCCAAGGGTAAACTTTCCCAAGATCAAAAATGGTTGCTGGGAGCAAGGAATGTGTGCAAGATGCACAATCCTTGCATCTGTGGATTGCTGGATCCAACTCATGTTGTATAGAAGCCTCAGGGTGGACATGAAAAGGCAAAATGACTGTTAATGAGAAGTTGACATAGTATTAGAATCCCTTTCTCTCCTTTGCTCTAGTTTCCACTAGAATTCTTGTTCTTCACTGCCCTGGGTTCCAATCAGACTTTTAGGTTTTCATGCATTTGTTATAGTCAAATGTAATACAATGTTTTTCTGCTTTGACAAAGGGCAAGTAGAATATTATTGCTGGCTTTTGCAGCAAAAGTTCAGCTGTACTAAAAAAAAAAACACCTTGTTATGATATGCTACTCAGATATGAATGGAGTTGGAACATGCAGGAATGTTAGTGACACTGTTATTTGCTAACTACAATCAAGGGGCTTCCAAAGGCAGCTTTTGATCAATTTGGCCATCCCTGTGTCACCAGCTAGAAACATTCCAGAACCATAAAGTAGGTTTTTTTCTTTTTAAAACCAAGTTGGGGGCTCAGACAATGAGATTTGCAGCATTTTGTTGTTACTTTTAAATGTAGTTCATCATTTACTGCTCCCCCATTTTTAAAATGGTAGTGAAAATAGTATTTAAAAGCTTGTATCGAATGTATTTTTTACACACAATACAATCCCAGGCCAGAGTACACCCTGCCGGTTCCATCTTTTATCAGATCTCCTTGTTTCTTAAAGCATCAGCTTGGGAACAGGGGCCTTTGTCCTATAGATGGGGGTTAAAGCCACTAAACTTCTTCCTCGGCTGCTATTACTGTAGCTACAGTGAGGAGCAGGAAAGGCAAGCCTCCTTATTGCGCCTGTTTCTTTCCACTGGCATGGTGAACAGCAGTTTTGGTGCTATTATTTCAGTCATGGAAATGGCACTAGGACAGGGAGGGTCAGTCTTTTTCTTTCCCCAAATTGCTGTGTCCCTTTTTTGCAATTGTTATTGAAACAAACGAGAGATCGAGTTGTGGAGATCATTTGGGTCGTGCCATAGGCTTCAGCCAATCATGGATCTCCTGCACAATATGTTTTGGTTATAAAATCATAGATCTTGACAGCATTTTTAAAGGCTAAATTTCAGCCATGGGTTGTGCAGTTATTAGCCTTGGAAGGAGAAAAGACGAATGTCCTTTTTTCCTGATGGTGATGGTGGTGGTGATGCTTCTGATTTAACATCTAGTTTAAAAGGGGCAAGCATTACAGGAGACGCGACCCAGGCAAAGCAGCCCGGGAAGCTCCATCGTTGCATCATCAGGCTAGAGTTGTAATGCAATATTGCCCGCCTCCCCCTTAAATGCTTCTGAAGCTTGTTCATTGAACAACTTGCAGAGTGACTGTTTAGAATTTCATTTCCAGCAGCATATTCTTGCTGGCAACAGATGCACTTGTTTTCTGAACTGAAAATGTTGTTCTCATTGAATGTTCTTTTCTCTGCTGCTCTAGACTGTCTTTAGTTTTTGGGCGTTCTTCCTGACAGGAAATTGCTTTCCACTAAGCGTACCATGTTATACATTTTTCATTTAATTTTAGGCACTAGATAGATATTTAATTTAAAAAATGAAAATGAAACCTGGTTGCTCTGTTTCTCAAATGAAAGCTGTAATATCAGAAAAAATATCCCAGAGTTTTTGTTTTACTTTATTTCTACAGCTTTTGTTTAGGCCTCAAGCCCCTGAAAAAAGCATTAAAAAGGTGGGGGAAGGAAGGAATATGGGAACTGGCTGCAATTGAGACACTTTTTTAGTACTTCGTTAGTTTCTTTTTGTACACTTTTACTGTTTTAGGAATTACATTGGGTATGAAAGTAATACTTTGGAAGGCATAATATGTCTGGGATTGGGGATGCCTCTTTAAAATTTATCTGATAGCTGTTTTAGTCACCATGTCCCCTGTCTCTGCAGCTTGGACTCATTTTAAAACTGCCTTTCACCTACATATGGCTACATCATAAACACTGAGGCCAAACAAGTAGGGGTGTGTGCTTTGGTTCCCGGTTCAGGAAAAAAACCTAAACCGGGCCGGATTTGTAAAGATTCGGTATTTCCGAATAGGGACCAGTACGATGGCTCTGATTCAGAAATACCAAATCAAAGCTTTCCGAAGCAATTCAGATTGCTTCAGAAAGCTTCGGGGCCTTAAAGGGTGCCCGTCCTCCTGCCCTCCCACCACCACCCGACTTACCTGGGGCAGACTTCTGGCAGCAGCGTAGGCACCAGCGTTCGCTGCCGCCCTGCCAGCTGCCACAGAAGCCTTGGTGGTGGCACATGCAGCGCAGGCACCAGTGCTCCTTGCCACCCTGCCGGCTGCCACAGAGGCCTCTGTGGCGGCAAGGGTGGCGCCAGTGCTCACTGCTGCCCTGCCGGCTGCCACAGAGGCCTCCACGGCAGCGCGGGCAGCTCAGGCACCGGCATTTGCTGCTGGCCACTGCAGAGGCCTCCACAGTGGCACAGGTGGCGGAGGCACTGGCTGCAGCCTTCCCTGTCATCCTGTTGGCCGCAGCAGCAGCAGCAGAAGACCTGCTGCAGTAAGTGGGATTGGGGGAAGGGGGAAGGGGGGCTCACAGGGGAGGTCTTCGATATGCTCCAAATCATTTCGAAGCATACCGAAGTGATTTTCAAATACTCAAACCTGAAGTGGCTTGCTCATGAGATGTGAGTTCTCTGTGGTATGGATTATCTTGCGGAACTAAGATTCTCAGCCTCAGTGTTTCCCATCTGTAATATGGATGAATTGTTTTCCAGAAAGTGTACTAAATGTTTAATCCCTTAATAATATGCTATATATGTATGAGTAAATGGGTAAACTACTTTCACCTGCTTGAGTTATACGAGTTCTTGTTTCGTGTTTTTGGCAGAATAGGAATTTGGATTGTGGCAGACTTATCTGTGTTGGCCTGTTAATATATGTGCACATGTTACCTGCTGAGATTTGTAAACACGTGGACTAGCTTTGACGTACCTTAGATGAATAGAGCACTTCTGACTGGCCTCCACCCCTTTGAACCCACTAGCTAGGTAAGACTCTGAGTGGGCCCTGCTCTTTGTCTGATTCATGCCTTCCTCGAGTTGGCAACCCTATTATAACCACCATTCCCTCATTTAGTTTCCACATGACTGACTGCCAGCTAGCAAGTTCAGCAAAATGTTACTTCCAAGAGGCTCTTTATTGGCAATATCTGGAATTTGCTTCCACCCACATTTAAGCGGCTATCATCCTAACCCTACCAGCTGCCCAAAAGCAAGCAAAGCATTTATCTCTGTGTGCAGGGGAGGCAGACTGTCTACCTTTGGCAGGAAGACCCTGGATATTTACCTACATTCTGCCCACTCCCATCTACACAGCCTTGCCTACCTGCTGGTGGTACAAGCAAAATTTTCCCTGCCTAGCAGCCTCAGATAACAAAGTAGCTCATACAAACAGGCAGTGCCTACATACAGTTAGACAGCCACTGAGATGGTGCAATGACTGGCAAAAAGTATAAGCTCTGCAGACAGAAGTGGTCATTGTGGCAGCCCTAGTCAATAAACACAGGCAAAATTTTCTTGCTGGTCAGTGTCTGTATTATGCATATATCTTCCAAGTCAATGCCCTTGTTGCCCAGTAACCTTAAGGCAGGCAGTGAGGCACCAGAATAACAGTCAGATCTGAATGATTCTGATTGCAATCAGACTACTTAAAGTAACTATATTAAAGAATATTAAAGGTCAGTTCTTGATTTGTCACCTGAATGTACATCCATAGCCCAGATTCTCTTTATCTAGTCAATTTTTCTGGCCTTTCTCCAAGGAAACCAGGCAGCATACATTATTCTTCATTGTATAATCACAACATCCCTGTGCAGTTAAGTTCAGATGAGTGTATGTGGCTGGCCCAAAGTCACCCAGCAAGCTTCATGGCAAGGTGAGGATTGCTGGGTGGAGACTGTCTTCGGTGTGAGAATTATCTTATGGCAATCTTAGGGTTCAATCTTACCCCACTCCCACACCCTCATTATTCAACCTCCATATAAAGCCTTTAGGAGAAATCATTTTGGAATTGGATGTCATTGAGATGTGGATGACAGCCTGCTCTATATCTCACTGTCCAAATCCCCTGTGGATACAGCAGAGGTTCTGAATCGCTGCCTGACTGCTGTGGTCAAATGGCTGCAAGTGATCAAATTGAAACTACAAGTGACACTGGTTGAAAAGGTAGAGATTTTGAAGGACACTCTGCTCCCCACTTTTAATGGAGTTTTGCTGACTCAGTAAAGACCCTAGGGGTTATATTGGATCCAGCACTAAATGCTGGCATTGTGGTCAAGAAGTTGGCGTATATGCGCATATGTGGTGGGATTGTAATGTGGTCAAGGAATATTGGAAAAAGATTATAAGGGTAATGTCTGGTTTATTTCAAGTTAATATAGAGGTTAATAGGGATCTGCTTATCTCCGGAATATTGGGAAATAAAAGAGTAGATGGAAATAAGCAAGATCTATATAAAATTATGATTTTAGCCGGAATGGCTGTAATAGCATTGGGATGGAAGGACAAGCATAAATGGACAATGGAAAAATGGAACAATTATGTCTTTGAACGTGTACAATCGGATATATTTGTACAGATAACTGCTGATGAGACATGGGAGGATAAGCGTCAAAAGATTACAAGTAAATGGTCGTGTTATAGGCACTGGGTGGAAAGGAGGGAAGCCAACCCAAGCATTCAAGCCCGAATGAAGAATCTGTGCACATGGTTAAAGATATGAAGATATAATGGGGTGGGGGGTGGGAGGGAAGGGGTAAAAATAGATGTATACGGTTCAATGTATGATTATGTACATATGTTATAATAATAAATTTAAATATATATATTTATATTGGATCCAGCACGACTGATAGAGAAGCAATGCGACTGCAAAACAAGCCTTCTTCCAACTCATTCTAGCTCAGAAGATGGCTCCTAACCCGAGACAGGTGCTTTGGCCACCTGGATCCATGTCACAGTAAGGGACTAGACTACTATAATGCACAAGTCTCTCCTCAAAGTCACCTTGGAGACTCAAGTTGATGCAGATCAGTGTAGCTCAGTTATTATCAGGAGCTAGATGGAGCACAATTATTACTCCCTTTCTGCAGTCACTATATTGGCAACCCATCAGTTACTGGTCTCAACTCAAGGTATTGGCAATAACATGCAAAACCCTTCATGGTCTTTCCCCTCATATCCACAGGACTGCCTCTCTCCCTATGCTGCATCATGGCAACTTCACTCATCTGAAACTGCCTTCTACAGAACTTCCTAATGGGCAAAATTAATAACTGCCCGTACACACAAATTCTCGTTTTTTCAGCCCCCATCTTGTGGAATGGCCTGCCCAACAAGGCCAGGAATTCTCCTACTTTTCTGGCTTCCTGCAACCTACGCAACAATGAATTATTTAGGGGGCTTTTTTACACAGGTAGGAGCACAGTAATATAATGAAATGGTTCAGAAAGATGCTTTGGTAACAGGGGAATGACTGTACTGTATACTGTCTGTTACTGTAAGTATGCTTCTACTAGGTAATTTCTGCATCATTTAATGTGTCATGTTCAATTGTTCGTGCTTATTCAGCATTGTTTTAGCTCTGAATCAGGTTTCTGCTTGTTTCAAATTTTATGCTATCCAAACCTTGTTGTATTGTTTATTGGATGTTCCAGTAGTAGATCATATCGTCTTACACTAGGGACTCTGCTTTGAGTCTCAGTGAGAAAGGCAGACAATAAATAAATAAATAAATAAATAAATAAATAAATAAATAAATAAATGTGGTGTGGCACTTGAGCAACTGTACCATGGGAGTTCCTGTAATGATAAAATATATAATTTAGAGACACTCCCTTATATTTAATGGTGTTAGGGTAACTGGTAGTTTGAGGACTTACCCTAAAACCACACCATGTTAGTGGCTTGGACACTGCTGTACAAGCCATTGTTATTTATTTGTATATTTATATACTATTTTTTATCTTGCCCTTCCTTCAGGGAGCCTGGGGCGTAGTACATTGGTTTCCCTTTCTCCATTTAACCCTCACAGACACCCAGTTAGGAGGGGAGTGACTGGCCCAAGGTTCCCCAGCAAGCTTCATGACAGAGTGCGGATTTGAACCTATGTCTCCCAGATCCTAGACCAACACTATAACCACTACCCCAAGCTGGTCCACCCCCCCCCCTTTTACTAAAGTTGGTGTTCATATCGAAGTTGTTTTGGGCCATTGCTCATTTTGTTGATCTCTCTGTGGATCCAGAGATATTACAGTTCCTCCACTAACCCACTATTTCCCCTATGCTCCTGAGATGAGGGGCCAGGAAAGAGGGTTCTTGTAAGGTCCAGGGACCCTTGACTAATGCTACCACAACAATGTAAAGTGTCCCAGTGCATCAGAAAGTAGAAACACGAAATGTTTGTTGTTTCCTGGTGAAGCTGAACGCTTCTGTGAACATAGTTGCATAGAACATAGAACATGTACATAGTTGTGATTGTAGTGTCACAATTCGAGGCAGATTTTGCCTCACTGCAAATGCATCCCAGCTATACCCTCCTTATTTTTTGTTGTTGAAGAAAATGGCTTGCATTTAATCCATGTGCTAAAATTTGTTTAGCTTTCTTTCCTATATATACCAGGTTTTTTTCACTGTTCAAAACTAACTCCAGCTGGGGATTGGGCTTCTGTTAATAATCTAAAGCTGCTTTTGGCAAGTGCCTTCCAGAGTGTTTTCACAAGATTATGTAAATCTAGAAAAAAATTAACTAGCTGGTTTACAACCATTCTTTTTGAGAATTTATAAGGTCAGAATAGCCATTCTCAGCACTGCTGCCTACCCAAACTAAACTGTATCAATGAATTTATGGATGCTATTAAATCTCTGTTGCCAAAATGAGCAAGTTCATAGGGGAAAATGGTCAGGGTGATAACCCCCTTTTAGACATAACTTTTCCAGTACTCCTACCGCACACTACTTGTGATTGTCTCCATATGCATGGTCACCATTTTGTCTGCATTGGGCAATACACATGCATTCCAGCTTTGGTATGCACAGGCATGTACCCTGAAAAATCAGGATTTCTCATCATGCATAATGAAGCTAGTATATATGTGCATTTCACACCAAACAGTGAATGAGTATAGAGTATTATGCTGGTACATGTTATGAGTGCGGGAAATGTAAGGATTGAACGGGGGCTCTCGAGCTGCTGCTTTTTTGACTGAAAGAAAATTATATAGAATCGGTTAGCCTTCAAGGTCTCACTAGGCTCCAAGCATATTTTTGAAGGGAAAGTAAATGGGTATATTTATTTGGTTCAAGGGAACTCTGCATAGGCTACAAAGTAGTCCATTTCTATTATCTCAGAAATAACATTTTTTTCTTTCATAGCTCACTAGACTGTATTATGGGATAGGATTGGCAAATGCATATGGTGTGAGTTTGCAGCAGGTCCAGAGAAGTTATGCTTTTGGCTCTGCAGCAACTACCCTCAAAGTCTTTGCCGACAGTTCAATGAATGTATTAATAGCTGCCTGACAGCCACAAACTCAACAGCTCAGTTTATCCTTATCAAGGCATCATTTCACCCAAAAATGTTCTGTTAATTTATATATTGCTCTGTGATTTGAGCGAGGGGGATATTGGAAGAGTAGTTTTTAGTCACAGATTATTCTACAATGCTGATATAAGCATATTTGGGTAAATGGAATTTCTTGCTAGTCCATCCAAGAGACCTGGGAGACCGGAACGTTCTGGTAAAAGGTTCCGGTCCATAATAATGCATTTTGTCTATGGATAAATCTGTTTGTAACATTAAGGGAGCAAAGTGTGTGGTCTGCCCCATGCCTCATTCTATCATTGTGCAAAACAGAATATATTTCAAATGGTAGAACTGCAACTCAGTTTAATCTAGGGCCTTCCTTTCCATTCACGCAGCTGCCTTTGATAACAATGCATGAAAACTGCAATTCTTTTGCATGACAGTCCGAAGCCTAGTTTAAGCTCTAATTTAGTTCAAAGGTAAATTAATTAAAGGGCATCTCCTTTAACATTAAATTAAACAGTGTTTAACATAAAGATGTTAAAACATTGCAAATTATTCTGTTTGGGTAATTGAGTAAATGACACGGGAGTTCTTTCTATTTTTCATATTGTTGTCGTATAGTAGATAAAAAACTGGCCCAGAGGTTCCAATGTTAAGAGTGTTGGACTAAGCCTAGAGGACACTCAGTTTCACATCTCTGCTTGTCATAAAACTTACCAGGGGGCTTGAGTTCCCTGGAGGAAAGGAGATATTAAAATGTAACAAAAATAAACGGAAACACTTTTTTAATTGAACTCTGGCCTGTCTTAGGAAAGTGATTACCTCAGTCTTTCTCTCCATTCCAATTTGCAATAAGGTGATAATATAAATCTGCCTTATAGGATTATAGGTGTACCAATTATTAAGAGAATGCATGTGAAATGTTCTGAAATCCAAAATAAACAATAGAAGAAATTCTAAATATTTATTGGTTCCTTAAAAGCCATGATAGTTTGTCCACATGTAGACAACTATGGAGTAGGGTATTGTTATGTGAAATTATCTTCCTTCTAGACCTCCAATTCTGGTCTGTACCAATGCATGCCCAGGCATACTTCAACCAATGAGGAGAATTCACAGCAGGAAAAGAATAATGCTTCTGCACTACCCCTAAACCCATTAGAGGTTGGGGGAATTGTGTTGGCAAAGTGAGAGTTACCATATGAGAGGGCTCTGGGTCTCTGGATTATTTTGACAATGCCCTGAAAAATTATGCTTTCCCCTACAATTTCCAAATGGGAATGAGAACCAAGTGTTTGGAGAATCATGGCCTTAGGTTCCAATTATTTTAATTTTATTTATAAATACACACACGTGTGGACAATCTCTCCCTCCAGGAAAAGTAACCATGAGAGGATGATTTGATGGAGAGGAGCTGCTGGAGGAAGAGGATGGTCAAACATGTTTAGACTATATCAATTTCCCATTTTTCTCCCTAAGGAGCCCCTAGAGTAGCTTACACCGTCCGTCTCCCCTCTTCTATTTCATCCTCACAACAACATCCTAGAGGGGTAGTTTGTGAGAGGGTGACTGGACCAAGGTCATCCAGAAAAATTCTCTGGTACAGTGCAGATTTGAACTTTGGTCCGCCACTACACCACAGTGGCTCTTGACTGAATGAAAATCAAATGGGAGAGGACATGTTGGAGCATAAGCAGCGGGGGGAAGCAGCTGTTGGACTTGCACGGCATGCACAGTTCTTCATTAAGCATAACTCAAGTGGAGTCTCTATGGTCAGTTTTGATGTGGTAAACTGTGTGAAATTGTTTTACTCTTTCATGAAATGGTAAATGTTCTCTTTGAATGTATCTCCATGTGAGAACAGCTACAAATGACCACATCAAAGGAAATGTGTGAATTCACGCTTCTGTCAGGAGTAAATGTTAGATAACTCTAAATGGGAGGGAACCCTTTCATAAATTAATAATAATTATGGAGATTAGAACTCTGACTCAGCAGGCAGTTAAAAGACAAGAGCTTGGTTCTTGGTGTAACTGAAAGCCCCAACAATAACTTGCAATGGCCTTGGTTGTGCTAACTGTGGCAATGAATATATTATGAATAATCTGGCTCAGAGAATAATCTGGCTCAGTGCTTTCCCCTTGGCCTGTGCAGCTCTGTGTTGTTGCTGTATTTCAAGTTCATCATTCTCGGAGTAGAGAGAATGTAGAACTTTTCCAAGGAGAAGGCTTGATGGATGGCTATAGCCTCTATGTGTACCCAACTTAATATATATTGTTCCTTTTCTCCCATTTTTTTCTGCTCCCCTCCCCCAGCTATAGGCTTCCAAAGCCATTTTAAGCACATACATCTTATCTCTTGAAAGTGTATCTGTTCTGAAAGAAGGCTATACACAAATAATGGGTACATCTAATAATACTTCTAGTATATTATTTAATTACTTTGAGGTGAGGTTGTTTTGTATTTCGTTAAGTTTATGAGTTCGCTTTTTGATCTGCTCATGTACTTTATAGCAGCTATACATGTTCATGAAAATAAATACCAGGAAAACTCTCTGTATAGGGATACTTTCTTGAATCTTTAACCAACTTTACTTTTAAAAAAAGCGAAAGCAAGTAATTTCCCCTTTGGTTTTTACTGTAACTTAATTGGATATATGGAGACAGTAGGTTTGATCCAGTTTACTTAGCACAGTTCTATTTGTGAAAGTGGTTTTGCAAGATCTTACAGAACAATCCTTGTTTGCTTATGTACATGACGTACACAATCTTGTGCAACCATCTCCTCCCTCTTCTATATTGTACCTCACTGAACCATACTAAAAATGAAGAGGCTGCCGGATTCACTTCCTAAAACCCTGGGATTGGTTGCACAATACCTTGCACATACAGAAACGCAAGAGGGATACAATAAACTTGACTCAGGGTGAGTGGCTACTGAGGCCTTTTTCTTGTATTTCTTCTTCCACAAGAGGCTCTTTTGCAATTAACGTATTTCATAGGAACCAAAGAAGCTCCTCCTCATGTAGGGATAAGTTTGTGGAAAGATGTATATTGTTTATTGGTTTTTGAAATAATAAAGTAAGTCATAACCATGTGTATTTTTTCAGACCTTGTAAACAGATTATTTTTCTTTTTAATTCTGTTTTTTTCCTTTGTATTGTTGCTGCTGTTATGGAGGCCATAGCTCAGTGAAAGAGTCACTTTGCATGTACAATGTCTCAAGTTCAGTCACTTGCCTCGTGAATTAAACAAGGTCCCAAGTATCAGGCTGGGAAAGACCTCCGCCTGAGTAAACAACACTCGTCTTAGTGAATCAGTGATTTGACTTGGCACAAGGAGGTTCATATTCAGATTACTTTTAAACCAAATTACATCTTTTGCTGTAACAAAAGGCTCAATATTAGCAGCAGCTATGGTACACGCCACTGACTTTTCTGAAATGAGCACCTCAGTGTGAAAATTCCTTTGCCCCTGTGAAATATTTCTGACATGTCTGAAGAAAGTTCAGCTCAGCAGGTGCCTTTCAGTCATTCTTGTGAGCGTTTAAAGTATTCTACCCTATTCATTACTGGGTTCACTCATTGTTTACTGTATATCTTTAGGGGTACAGAGAATTGCCCCAGTATGTTTAATACCCTACCCTAGGATGAAGATGTGATTGAATCAGTGTTCCTGAGGGCTTATAAAATCTCTTTCTTCTGCTTTGAAGGTGATTATTAGCTGACAACAAATCCTGGCCTTGTACTGATTTTAGCTTCAAAAAAGCATGCACAGCCACTTCACCTCTATGTGAGTAATACCACCTGAGTTTATATAGATCACGATAGCCACAATTCCCAGACAATGCAAGTTGTGCTTCTGATTTCTATACTTTTCCTGCATTGCTTAACATTAAAAGCTGAGAATTTCATCGGGGATGAGAGTCACCAGTCTGGCAGTTTCCTTGTTGCTCATAGCTTATCCCTGCTGGACAAAGTGTGCTGGCAAATTCAGCCCACTGCAACTGCAGAAGTGTTTCTGTTTAGATGCTTCTTCCATACATCCCTCGTATTGGTTTGAATGTGGACTTAGAAAAACATAAGCGGCAGTACTGCAGCCCAAGCTCTGCTCACGACCCGAGTTGGATCCTGGTGGAAGCCAGGTTCAGGTAGCCGGCTCAAGGTTGACTCAGCCTTCCATCCTTCCGAGGTCGGTAAAATGAGTACCCAGTTTCCTGGGGGTAAAGTGCAGACTGGGGAAGTCAATGGCAAACCACCCTGTAAAAAGTCTGCCAAGAAAACTTCGCAATGCAAAATCCTCCCATGGGTCAGTAATGACTCGGTGCTTGCACCTTTACCTTTTATTAAAATATATTTTCATTCCAATACATGTTGTGGCTCCTTTGGAAACTGTAGAGATATAATTATTTGTAACCAACGAGATGTTCAGGGTATAAGCTTTCAAGAGTCAGAGCTTCATCTTCAGATATCTGAAGAAGGGAGCGCTGACTCTTGAACGCTTATATCCTGAAAATCTTATTGGCCTCTAAGGAGCCGCTGTACTCAAAATTCTGTTCTACTGCAGATCAACATGGCTACTCACCTAAAATTATTTGTAAGTCAGTGCAGCTACACAAATTTAAGCCAGTTTATGTCATGTATCAAAAGTAGGTTCCTTGAACTTCATTAAGCCACATAAACTGACTTTTCCAGAGATAGGTGGGGGGGGGGAGATGAAAAAAGTAACAGGCTATCTAAACATAGTGGGTTTAAAATTATTTTAATGTTGAAATGTATCATGTTAAAATAAATAATTTTGTCACTAAATTGCTGTGCCTTTAAAATTTTTTCTGTTCATTAAAACAATGAAATATATAACTTTAATAGCTTTCATTGGACATTTGACTTTCCCCCAAAATAAGAGCCAAAATATATTTTTAAAATTCCATTTAAAATAAAAATGCTGCTGTTCAGGTGCTGTGAGCTTTTATTGCTTGTGGGGTACACTCAAATGTATATTTCAGTAACAGAAATAATACAAATATTTTAATATCAGTCCCAGATTTAATATTTTCAACTAATCATACAAAATGGAGTTTAAAGAATCACTCAAAATAGAGATGATTTAAAAGGTTTAGTAATCAGTGTACATGTATTCTTGTTTCTTCTCCCACACAGATAAAGAAAGTGAATTTTGTTCCATGTCAAACACTGAATTATTGTAAAGCTAACAACATCTTAATGCTAAATGTCCTGATAATCTTGTTTGTCATACAGGGCTTTCAAATATCTGAATACATTTGAAGGAGGAAATGTTGCTGTTACATTTTTAAAAACAAGTAAAAATATATAAATCTGAACTACTCATTCTCATTTTCAAAGCATGTTTAGTAAAGCTGAAGACTCTAATACCAACCTGTTGTATTTCATACAACATACATACCTAATTTTCAATGCATTGTAGTTATTGCAACATGATTGAGCAAAGGAAGGTCTGTCTGATTTATGTAATTTTTTTGAACTGAGATAAAAGGATTCACATGGTTCCATTAAAAGCTCGACTATTGTCTTGTAAATCCAATACCACACAGATGTCTTTCACACAGGTTATCCATCCTGAATTTTAATCTTTTGGAAAGCTGGATTTTTTCTGCTTCCTCACAGCATCGTGGTGCATTTGTGCTCCTCAAAGGGGTTACCTGGCTTTTTTCTGATCTTTCTCAAACCAGCCATTTCCAACTCCTGCCACAAGGAGGCTTTTTAATTAAAAAAAAAGGCACTAGAATATCATTATGTCACTCTACTGTTGTAACAATAGGTGTAGTGGGTTCTCTACATTTATTTATTTTATTTACATTATAACCCACCTTTCTCACTGAGACTCAAGGAGTCTCACAGTATAAGACAATATGATAATTGACTAGCACATTCAATAAACAATACATTCAATAAACAATACAGTAGGGTAAGGATGAAAACCTGCCCTCAAGTCATAGTTGACTTATGGCAACCCCTGTTGGAGTTTGCTTGGCAAGAGACTAACAGAGGTGGTTTTCCATTGCCTGCCTCTGCAACCCTGGTCTTTATTGGAGGTCTCCCATCCAATTACTAACCAAGGCCGCTTAGCTTGAGATCTGAGAGAACAGAAATTTAGAAACAAACAGAAAATTGATACAGAGCTGGGAAATGGTGAAACAAATTAATTCCCAGCTTTCATTATTTAAAAAGTAAATCTCCTGCCCTTTCCCTTGCAAAGATATAAGAGGAAAAGCTCTTCTTCACAAGGGAAGGGGCTTGAGACTTTTAAAAAATGAAAGCTGGGAATTCAGATAACCTGCTATTCTTATTGTTACAATGGTATAGCGATATTATGATATCGTAGTGCTGCTTTTTAAAAAAAAAATGGCAAAAGCTCTGATGGCCCAGGGCAGGGGATGATGTCTGTTGCTGGGGGATTGGGAGAGGGAAACCACAAAATCTAATCTCTATGGTGGAAGTCACTACAGTCAACCAGTGAGGAGCAAGATTTGGATCCAGCGGCACCTTAGAGTCTAACTACATTTCTGGGGCATTTTCACGAGTCAAAACTCTCTTAGTCAAACACTCCTAGTTGTAAAGACTTCCCTACTCACTTCAGCAGAATAGTACTTCCTTTTGAGAACAGAACTGTCCTCTGTTGATGTGAATGGGTAGCCTACAAGATTGCACACAGTGCTTTGAGCTGGGCTGACTCTGATCTCCTAGTTCTGAATGCAGAACGATTCTTACGTTCTTCAATTAAAATAATTGGTATGTTGTATTGTTTTTAAGAATAACATAGCAGTAGAACTACTTCTCTTTTGACAAAAGTACCATGACTGCAAAAAAAAAAATGGAGTCAGGAATCTATCAGAAATAGTGACTAGTTCAGGGGTTCCCATTGTAGTGCCCATGGGCACCATGGCATTCGCTGACATCTTTCCTGTTGCCTGTCTAGTGTTTTTACCAAGTGGGTGAGGCCAAGTAGGCTTCTGCCCAGGAAAGCTTCTGACTAGCCACTGGAAATCTGATTGGCTGAGCAGATTTTTAAAAATGATGCTTTGGCAGGAGCAGCCACCACTGCACAAGGATCTCCAGTGTGTGACTGAAAGCAAGCTGTATGTATATAAAACAATATTTTTGAACAATGTGTTCATTTTAAAAGGCAAGCAGAGCTTTCTTCTGAAATAACCTAATGCTGTGACATTTTGTGGTGACTCCACCTCCTGCAGCAGCCACTTCGTGGGTGGCTCTGCAACCTATGGCAGCCAGTCTGTGGTTGTACCTACCACCCTCTGTCAGAATTTCAAAGGTGCCCTAGAGCCTCAAAAAGGTTGGGGACCCCTGGACTAGTTAAATGAATATACATATAATACTCTCTGGTTTTGCTTATCTTCTCAAACTAGACTTAAAATTATACTCTTATGGTTATTCCTTTTTTCCAAAGAGAGGACATGCTACTATGTTCATTAAGCTCCACTTTGTTGTTTAGAATGCAATGCAATGGAATTTGTGGGCTTTACATATGACCTCAGCTAAGCTAATTTAGCCAAAGTATTTAAGGGTGAAGATAGACTGACGTACTTCAGACCTAATGGCAAACCAAGGTTTAATCCAGGTTAGGATTGTAGAGAAAAGCATAAACAATAGCTTGCAGTTTGTAAGTAATGGCAAACTATGGTTGGCATGAAAGGAGAAGCCATTCATTCAATCTCTGTGCTGGGGGGAGACTGAGCATGCATGCCAGTGATCCCCCAGATAAATTAGGGTTTGTCATTACACCTGAAGTTTCTCTGATGAATCACAATTTTGATTATCCTGCAGATATGATACACTTATAGACATGAAACCTGCATAGTAGAAAAATGCTTATTGGAGCACAACCCTGAGAAAAGTAAGTAAAATGGAAAATGAAACAATCACATATTTTAAAAGTACCAATTACAAGAGAATATGCTTCTCTTTAAAAACGCAGGCAAACATAAGGAGCCATTAGGGGTTTTTTTAATAGGAATGACCCAAATTTACCACAAAAATAAAAAAATAAATACTGTAATACAATTCAGGATTTTAAGTGCATGTCATTTCTATGGTCAATTTAAACAACCCAGTTGAAAAATTCTACTAAATGCTGCGTAAATGTTTTTAATCTTCAGTATATCAGAAATTAACTGCTGGTTTCAAGTTCAAACAAATTCATATCCAGCTCAATGTATGCCCAACCACGTATGTCCCCCCTGTTGCAGTCAGGCCGTCTTGTGTCAGCTGCCATCAGCCCTGTACACAGTTCTCCTCAGTCCCATGTATCCAGAGGCAAATCTGGGCATATTTGAGAGGAGTGATCCGAACTGCCACATTGTAATCCTGCTGCTCTCCATTGACATCTACCCACTGATGACCAGAAAAAATGGCAATGATTTTGCGCTTCCATTTTTTCTTGTTTCCGTCTTTAAGGCGGAGGTAGATTCCAGATCCCGTAGAGCCAGACTCGGCATCACAATGCTGGTAGAAGAGATCACCGGATTCCTCTGACACACTACAAAATCGATAGACCAGCTGGCCAGATCGATCAGCATCAAACCCAGAGAAGTGGATCATGCTCCCAGGCATCATCTTGCTATTTGGACTGATGCCCAGATCCATGTATTTCTTCTTATGGGGGCGCTTCAGCTCCAGAACTGCATAATCATAATCGACTGCAACATCCCCGGTTACACCTCTTAACCAGCCTTTGGGAATCTGTGTACTTTTTACTCTTGTCCACTGGAAGGAGGGCTTACGCTCAGATTTCTTTTCACTCACCCCAGACGCCTTTTGTCTTCTGCCAGCTCTACTGCTGGCTCCCCGATTCAGCTGTTCGGCAGTTGTGTGGTAAGCCTCAAGATCCAGTTCCTCCCTTTTACTTCTTTTGGCACCCCTACGTTTCTTGCCACTGCCTTTGGATTTCAGCCTCAGCAACCCCACTCTCAGTTTTTTGCTGCCTTTGAGGTAGTCTTTACCATCATGGATGCAGTGAGCAGCAGTTAGCACATGCTTTGGGGAAATCAGAATGCCGCTGCAGCCTGTGGAGATCTTCACAGCTGTGTTGAAAGGGAAGTTGGTGAGAAAGCGTGTGTCTGAAATACTGAATCTGCTGTCGGTGCCATATACCTGCCTCTTTCGTCTTGATAATACCTTTGTGGTGGCATTTGCAACTGGGTTAATTTCTGCCTCCAAAACATTCACTTCAGTTAGTGTCCGTGTGCCATTCTCAAAGACCGTCTCATAAGAGAGCAGCTCCTGAAGATCAGACAAATGCGGCCCTGGGAGTCTCCGCTGGCATTCAATCCCACATACTCCAATCAGCTCTAGTTTGGCACTGGCTTCAAATTTAGGGCTCTCAAGGGACAAAGTCTTTCCCTTCACAATCCGGGGTACTTTTTTTAACTGCCAGCTGAAATCTTGTTCTACATTTATTCCATTAATGAGGCTCGAGACAGAAGTGGAAAATAGTAGTAATAGCAGAACTTGGCCCATCATGCCTCTCTGTTTTCTGTTTTAAAAAAAAAGACATAAAGTGTTTAATTATTGTTACTTAAAGCAAGTCTTTAAATAGACAGACTGATGTCCACTGTTTACTTCTGTATCATTACTGAGTTGTTAAAAACATTATCTGGACTTCAAGAAAGAAAAGAAACAGAACAAAAAATATTCATGCAACCATCAGTAATATCTAGTTTTAGAGTTTTGCAATTTTTTTTGTCCTGCATTTAATTATACAGATATTTAACCACATGATTCATTTGGCTGTGAAGAGCCAGAAAGATTCATGAAAATATTTTTCTTTCTTCGCACTTTGCTTTTAACCATATGGCAGCCTAGCTTGGGAACTATGGGGAATCTAGAAGGAAAACACTAATGATCCTCAGTGTGGAGTCTGCCAATATGTTTCTTGGAGACTGCTTGCTGCTTGAGTCTTGGGGATAAAATCCAAAGCGTCTTGAATGGAACAGAAATAATCAGGTAGCTTTGGGTTTCCATCTAACAGCTGACAGATCAGATCAGTCACATGTCTCATCTTCAGACAGAGTCTTTGGATACGTCCACATGTCACTAGATCACAGCAAGATTCAGTCTAATAGCACCCTAAAGACCAATGAGATTTCTAGGGAGAGTACAAAGAGTCAAACTCCCTTTGTCAGATACAAGTTGGAACGCAGAGCCTACTTTTAGGAGCGCAGAAAATTTCCTACTCCCAAGCATTTCTCTCCTGCTCTAATCACCCTGATTGCATTTTGCATTGCACCTTTACACCCTAGTCCCCTTCTCTGCAACACCTTTCCCACCTTCTGACTGGGATATAAGGGTTCAGAGGTCTCCATTCCAACAAATTTGACGAAGGGAATTTGACTCTTGAAAGCTTATAATCTAGAAATCTAGTTGGTCTTTAAGCTGTTACTGGATTCAAATCTTGCTCTTCTACTGCAGACCAACTCAGCTACCCACCTGAAAATGTCACTAGATACAGTGACTTACCCTGTGGGGAGAAGGCAATCCAACTGAGAATGACTGCTGCACTGGAACAACCATGTGACATCCAACAATGTGAGGATGCAACTTCAGTTTTGATGCGACTTTATATTGCTGTTGTTTTCTAAATGTCTCTTGAATACCCCAGGCAGAAAGGCAGCATATACATATTTGTAAATGTCTGTCTACAATCTAGACAATCAATATATCCAGTTCTGAACCTGGCCACCTATATGGATTGACTCAGCAAACAGGGCCGGGTTCAGAAGAAAGACATTTTTCAGAAAAAAAACATGAAAGCTCAAAATGGACAAGGGGTTTAAATCTGTCCCAAAGAAAGAAACATTTCCTCTACCTGGGCAGACAGCATACTCCAAGGATGAGGGAGCAGAAGCTGGCACTGCCCTCCCCAACTGTTGCCACATCAGCCAGGTGTGTTAAGGAGGAGGTGGTGCTGTAGCTGGACAGGCTGGCTAGTGAGCGGTCAGTCTTCTGCGGGGGAATGGAATTGCCCACCCGCATGAGTCATGCTGGTCCCCTTTGGACAGCTGAGGGTGGAGAGGCAGGGGAGGGAGAGTCGGAGCCACCACTGCAGCAGTAGTTGGGAGCTGTGGGGGAGAGGGCTTCCACCACATTTGCCAAGGAGGCGGAAGCTCTAGAGGAGAAACATGTGGGTAGTGGGATCTAGGAGATCTCCAGTTGTTATAGTGAAGATTTAATCTGCTTAATCTCTTCCTTATCTTTCAGTTAATAAGGAACTTTACCCAAAATAATAATAGTAATATTTGATTTATATACTACCCTTCAGGACAACCTAATGCCACACTAATGCCACAAAGTGTATTATTATTATCCTCGTGACAAATTCACCCTGTGAGGTGGGTGGGGCTGAGAGAGCTCTGAGAGAGCTGTGACTGACCCAAGGTCACCCAGCTGCATTCAAGTGGAGGAGTGGGGAATCAAACCCGGTACTCCAGATTAGAGTCCTGCCGCTCTTATCCACTACACCATTGAACTGTTCAAGGCATTCAAACTTCCAGTCAAAACACTGCCAGTCAATACGAAAACCAATAAAAGAGTGAGCACAAATATTTAGAAAAAGTATCAGTAACTAGCCTTCCATTCTTCAATGCTTAGTTTACAAACTATTTTGGTCTTGTTATTCCAAGAAACTCCCTTCCTTTATTCATATTAATGTAAAAAGTATCCTACAATATTGAGGCTAAATTTAATCTCACTTTATTTGCTTCATTAAGATTATCATTTAACATTTTCATTCTAGGTGATATACTTGCTTTATCATTATGTGCTTTGGATTCTCCGAGCTGCAGTGATAGTGGACAGCCAAAACTAGACATGCTACAGAAGAAATGTGAATTTTTAAATTTTTATTTCAATGGACATGCAAAAGGCCCTAAATTTGATCAGAGTCATGGTACTGGTTAAACCTTTTACATAGGATTGTTATTCTGATCTAAACCTTTCCCTCACACACCATTTTTTCTTGTAAGTTAAGTTGCCCAGCTGTCCTGGAGAAAAACTTCCTGTCCCTTGAGTATAGTCTTAATAGGATGTTACTCCATGATATAAATAGCTTCTTCCATTTTATCTTCATAACAACACTGCAAGGTAGGTTAGGCAAAGATAAAGTGCCTACACGCAAAGTAATTTACACTGGTCCTAAGCAAAGTTGCAGACTTGTAAATTCAATGGATTTACAAGGTGTAGCTCTGTTTAGGATTGCAGTGCTAATGACCGGGTGAGGATCTGAAGTTAGGTCATCCCTGTTCATCCCTGGCCTTTACCCTGGTTCTGTTCCTCTTCATGCAGAACACGGGCTTTGCCACTGTGCCTCTGCCTGTCTTCTAGGACATATTCTACAGAATTAATTATTACAAAATATGTACTGCTGGCACTCAAGAGAATGGGTGCCTCAGCTACGCTTGCAAATAATCAAAGTTTGTTTGACAAATGAGAAAGGTGGGCTACTCAAAAGGTGATACAACTTTTTCAACAACCTATGGCAAATCCACCATATAGTAACCAAACAATTGAGCCCTAGTCTTCTGAATCCCAGCAAACCAGATTGCCAATTAAATCTGATGTTTTAAAATATTTACAAAACACTGGCTGCTGCTATTTGAAGAGTTGAGGTCATTCTTCTCCCCCACTTCATAACTCAGCTGTTTGGAAACCTCAAACATGTGTTGAAATGACAGTACCTCTAATTATACCTTAAAAGCTAGACATCTAAGAACATGCATATGGTTAAACTCTATGGGATATATATTGTAATTAAAGTGAAGCCTAGGATAAAAATGTCTTTTTTGGCATTATGTATTGGAGTTCAAAAAGAGCTGAAGTCCACATTGCACTAAACTTGTAAAGTCAGGATTAAAGACTAAGGAAAAGGTACAAAAACTGCAAAATAATAACATCTGTCTCATATTCCAGAGCGAAAATTTATAATGATTCGGTTAAACTGGGGGCGTATAACTTTGAAGCTACTTTACTATCACTTTAAAACAAACCATCTGCCATCAACATCAGTGTAATGGCAGCACAGGAGCAGCAAACTGGTGACATTCCTAGTTGGGAGCATGTTCAGCAACTTTCCTGTAGACCTACACAGATGTTGGAAGGAAGAGGCTGTCCTAACAGACTGGATCTGTGAAGACCTTATGATTGTCAGGCAGCACAGCAGCAAGGGTAAGAGGTCCTACTGATGGAGTGGTTGCCCCTTAATCTCTCCATATCTACACTGGAGACACACTGAAGGAATCAGGGCTTAGAGAAGCCTAGATGGAGAAACGGCTTGATATGAAAGACAGCAATGATGCTAGTTAGGAAGCCAGCTGCCCTTGAAGGGTCAGAAACGTTGAGTCTGGATGGATTTGATCTGGCCATTGGATCAAGCAAGAAGTTTAGGTCCTAGATCCTTCTCTACTTCTTAATAAGCAAATTGGAGTAGTTGCTAGGACTGCTTTTTTCATTTACATCCAATTCAGGAACTTTCTCCACCCAGACCCTAGATTCTACCAACCTAACAATCCTCGCTTATGTAACCTCCAGATGTCCCCAGATACTGTGACATGTAATACATGGAGCTGCCCTTGAACGTAACTGCAGCTAAAGAAAAATGAAAACTCACACTTTTTGACAGGCACTGGACCATGTTTGACTGTAACATCAATCTTGCAACAACTACACTGGTTACCTAGATTTCTGGGAACAAAACAAAGTTCTACTTTTAATGCTTATAAAGCCCTTTCGGGCTTAAGGCTCACATATTCAAAGGCCCTTGCTTTAAAGGTTCCATTCTTTAGAGAGATCCATCTGGTCTCAGACGCATTTTGAGTAGTGGCACATGTTGTCTTTCAAAGTTGGTGCAGACAGCACCTATTCTAACCTATGTTATATTCTCCAAGCTGAGGCCATATTATCTCTGCTAGCCTTTTACTGAAGCTTTTGAGTCCCTGGTCTTTTGATTTCTTAGGTGAAGTATATTTCAGATGGTTGGTTCATTTGCACTTTTAAAAATAATGAATTTCAGGTTTTATTCATTTTTTATTGGTTATTGTATTTTTTATTATTGTTAGCTTCCTCAAGTGAAGATGGAGACAGGATATAAAATTTCCAAATAAATAAGTAAAAAGTATAGGTATCAGATATTTTGGCAGATGCTGAAGTGCCTTCCAACTCAGCTTCTCTGGAAGAACGGAAGAATTTACACTGAGCAGCACTGCCATCCATGTGATATAGTTGTGCCACGTGGAATAAGTAACATCTGCCTTGGCACGTTTGCAGATACAGTTGTCCTCTGGAAAAGCAATTAGTACGAGCACAGTGGTTGAGACATGTGTACCATTATGCAAACCGCCACCCAGAAACAGCAGCAGAACCTAGGAAATGCCAGCTCATAGTTCCTTGCTTTAGCCGATTGCATCTTCCAGCACTGATCAGGGTGTTCCACCTGGAACAATCTGCAAAGCTTCTCAGCCAGCATTATGCCTTTTCAATAAGAAAGAACCTTTACTACTCTACGTATTATTAATAGCTTGTCTCACCACATAGGGTTTCTACAGTAAATCAAGGCACTATGATGTGGCTGTTTGAAACCATCCCTAACACAGCCACAAATCCACATCAGCTTCTTGTATTGCATTCTGGTCAGCTAAACACATGTTATTTACTACAACAGCCTGAGAAAGGTAGGTTATAATTAACCCTTCACTATTTGGTATACACAATGTGATGAAGATCATATGATATACATGTGAAACAACTCAGAGCCTAGAAACCTAATAAATATTTAGTTCTTTACTATGGCCAAGTACATCTATGGGGCTTTCTCTTTTCAACAGACTGATTATCATTTTAAAGCACTGACTTTTCTAGGGGTTAAGGTGGAAGTGGGAAGCTATCACCTTAAGGTGTTTTAATTGGATTTTAAATTAGACATCTTTTTTATTTAATCAATTTACTTTGATCCATTCTGAAAGGCAGGCATCCTGTGCCTTCAAGTAAATAAATAACAAAACACTGCTTATATGCAGCTCTATGAAACAGCAAGCAAAATGGCCTTGTGGAGCATCCACTAGATGGCAGAAAAATCTAGACATCTATGAATGCACTTTATGCGATACTTAAAAGACTGGATATATTTTATGATTCAAACTGTACTAAATTTGGCATCTTATATGGTTGAGTACAGCATTATTAGCATATGGGGTAGAGTAAGGCTAGTAGTAATGCACAAGTTCCAGGCCAGACACTTCTGCTGATAGTAAGGCTGCAAAAGATCTCTGCCTGCAATCTTGGAAAATTTCAGAGGAGTCAATATTGGGTTCACTGAACCCACAGAGGGCCAACCCCAAGACTACAATCCCCATCATTCATTTGAATTTTTAAATACTCTCTCCTCAGTCCAGCAAGGGAAGGGGTTCTGCACACAATAGTAAAGAGATAAAGAGGGGACGTTCCTTTGAGTAGAATGCATGGTGCTCACTCACTGCAGAGACCTCTGCTCTAAATCTGTTACAGGGAGCCCCCTTCTTCAGTCAAAGAATTTACTTCCCCATTCTTTTCCCTCAGTGCTACTAGAGCTGGAAAATGTACTGGGGAAGAGTTTCATGACTGCAGCTTGCAGTTCTGCAGACAAGAGTCATGTATGCATTTTACATGCATATAAAACCCACTTATTTCATTGGGAATTGTATGTACTTTATAGGAAGTAGTGGGGCCACTATTATTGATCCAGTATCATGTTTGGACAACTATGTTGCCAACAGAGCGTATACAAAGCAGAGAGGGCACCTAGAAAGGCAGTTTACAATTAACTAAAAGCAACAGAATTTACTTCCATCTTAACACTGACCACTGAAAGCATATCTAAGAAACTGACGCTAGACTAAAGCAATTTGAAGAGGACCGTTGGGGGCTCCTACTGGGAGTTCATTCTCATATTCTTGATGTTTTGAAGGGGTGAACAGATGCCTCCACAGGCACATTCTCACTGATTCTAAGGAGCTTTAGCAGAACAGATATAGGGGGCAGGGTGGATAAAAATCAGATTAAAACAAAACAGATTTTTTAAAATTTAAATTGGATTTTTTAATAAAATGTTTTTTGAAAAAAAAATCTAACTAAAGATAAGTTTTCTATTTAAGATACATTATAGTCCAAAGGTTATCATCATGAAATAAGGATTAGTTTTTAATTATAAAGCATGAGGCTGTATATTCACGCAATGTCTAAATTTTTTGGCAAACAAATTCCATTAATCCATTCACAATGTCATGCTCTTCCAGAGGTTTCTGTAAGATTATTGGGCAATTTTTCTGTCTAGAAGATATTATCACAGATGCCTCATTGCAGTTCTCAAAACTGTGAATTTGTGTCTGCAGAGATCACATCTCTTTTTCACAGCAAAAAGGTTATAAAATAAAGATACGCAGTTGTGGGAAATAGATCCAGAGGAGTTAGCCGTGTTAGTCTGTAGTAGCAAAATCAAAGAGTCCAGTAGCACCTTTAAGACTAACCAATTTTATTTTATTGTAGCATAAGCTTTCGAGAATCAAGTTCTCTTCATCAGATGTTGTGGGAAAAAATCCCATTGTTCCTTTGCAAATCTTTGTACACAGAACCAACCCCTTCTTAAGAGCTAAGTTTCAAAAAATTCAATGAACAGAAGATTGTTGGAAGTAGAATAGATCTGCACAAGAAGCTAAGTGTGAGGGGTCTTTATGTAGAAAAGAATGAGTCTTTATGTAGAAAACCATGATTTAAATCTAGTCTTACTAACTAGTGATTTAAATCGTGAATTAAATCATGATTTAAATCAATTCGATTTAAATCAAATCCATCCTGATAGCAGGGGATATATATAAATGTTCATTTAAAATACTTGATGTAAATCCCAAGAGTCCCAGATGGTATTACACAATGTGTATTTATTTGTCCAGCAACATCCCAATCTGAATTACACTAAACTCCTTTTTGTGGTTTGACCACTGGAGGGCTCCTAACACTTTATAATCACACTCATAACCTAAACACACTCTACTCATACTCACACATTTGAATTTCCAACCCACCCCAATACTACTGAAGCCAACATATTCCAAATTCTCCTGATTGCCCACAAGGGACAATTCTTGACCCTTAAATGACATATATATTCTTTAATCCAGAATTTCCAGCCCCCTCCCATAGATCCCATCCTTTTAAAAAGCTATCAAATAGCTGACATCAAGAATTTATGCTGTGTGCTCCAGAACTGTAATGGCCACATGAAAATTTTGACAGAAGTGATTTTTTTAAAAAAAGCAATCAATGGATAAAGCCATTATCAAACAGCCAAACCTGGCAGAATAAACTGCACCTTGAATTTCTGTTTCAATCCAACTCCAACGTACTTATCTTCCAGTGAAACGTATATGAAGATTGCAAATTAAGACCAAATAGGAAAAAGCATTAAATGCTGTGGTTTGTACCTAAATATGTAAAGATGTAATTTTTACCATTTTCAAGGTCTTTTGTAGTGAAAACATCAGGATCTCATAAGCCTTCAAGGAAGTTCCATGTCTTTCCAAATACTCACACTCCAAATACAATAAAAATATATGGATTCCCAATTGATGGAAGATGCAATATTATTGAGTCATAGATGCATGACAGACACTGTTCTGCATGGCCATCAAGGTCCCATCTGTAAATATGGGAAATGGTTTCACAGAGGATGAAGGAGGGGAGAATTTGGGCTCAGAATCCGCAACTGACAGGTGGCTCCCAGAGAGAAAAATTTCCACTAGTGGGTCTCATCTTTTTAAAAAAGTTCAAATCTAGTGCAAGGAGAGTGAGAATTACTGTTGGCGAAGAAACTGCTTTGCTTTCTTTCTTCAGAGACCAAAAACAGCCTCGATATGTTACTGGCAGTTCAATCCTAAACATACTCTTCTAAATCTGGTGCCTTAGGAGAGTGTAACTCAATTTAGGATTGCATTGTACATTACTCCACCTTATTCCACTAGAAACAATGAAAAGAAGGTATATGATGTACTGTATTCAGTTTTTGAATATCTAAATGCAATGATTCATTTATAGATAATTATCATTTACTGTATTGCTATTAAATGTTATTATAAGTTCACTATATGTAACAGTGAAGCTTAGGGACCATATACAATTACGTCTATAACTCAATCCTTCTTGGATCCATGCAACTTGGGAACAATGTAATGATTCTTCAGGTAATTACCTACAAAAAAACTATAACAACATGAAATTAAGGTTATTAGTTTTCATAATTTTATATAACGCCCTTCAACCAAACAGAAAAAAATCACCAAAACTCTTTTCAACCAAAGACTCCTAGAAGGTACCTAGCCACAAATTAACACTCCATTATATACTAATCAAACTTCTTCATTTTCCCTTAAATGTAACCATTCTTTAGGGTTTACTCACTCTCCTTTCAACTTTTCTGATTTTCTAGTGAGCTCCTTTCATTTATTTAAACTAGGCTTCTGAGGCTGAAAATCAAAATAAGTAACCTTAGTAAAGAAACGTTTGTGATTCCAGCACACAGCTTGTCAGTTCTACAGAGGCAATCTGGATAAAATTAGTGTCAGTTTTCCAAAAAGGAATGACACGGTAGAGCAGAAACTCTGTGGCTGGTTCTGAATTTAAAAGCTGGCTGTTCCAGAACAGCAGAAATCTTTTGCACAGACAAAGTTGTACAAAATATTAAGGACTTTCATCCTGTCTGCCAGCTGGGCAAAACGAAGGATAGTAATAAAATGAACTCCCCTCCCTGCCCCGTGTAAATATACAAGTCTGCTTGTAAGCAGAACTAAAGTTCCAGGCTTTCCCCTTTCTGCAGCCTAAATGCAAACGTTTCTCATCTTCCTATTTTAAGGTCCTCAAAAGATGCTCTTAGGTGCATTTACGGATGTCAAACTCAGAATGGTTATTTTGTAAACTCTTAAAACTATAGTCATTTCAAACCCAGATGAGACCTTGAGACGATCTTGCTAATTTTCTTAGTGCTTCATAACAACTCCCCCCCTCCCCTGCAAGTACATTTACTTAGTACCACTGAGTTCATTGAGACGTCTAAGTAAGTGTGCATGGGACTGCAAACCAAGTAGTTTTCGACTGCGCGGTGCACTTCTCAACCACACAAGACAACGCAAATTAAAAATACATTTAATAAAATCCAGGCTGCAATTAAAAATGCTATTAAAGTCAACCGAAACAACATGCATGCACGAGTAAGAAACTGTGGAATCCTAATCACCTTTACTTCCCAAGTAAGTCTGATTTAATTCAACGGGGACTTACTCCGCAGGTAAGTTTGTCAAAGATTGCAACTTCAGGAGAAACCAGGCATGGCAGCTGATCCTCAGCAAGCAACTCTCTCTTGATTTTTAGGCATTCAAAGAGCAACGCATCCTTGAAAGCCAGACGTGCACCTCCTTCAATTGATCCACGGCTTAGGAAGTGCACAGTAAGCTAAGGTTGGAGCGGTCCAATATGAACACGCCCTTCGGATTTTTTTAGTTAAGGGCGGGAGGGGGAAGATGTCCGGTGATGGAGTCTCGCACCCAGCCCAGAAGCAAGCACAGCCTCAGAGCCTTCGCGGAGGCTACTGCCGCAAGCCTAGAGGGAGCCGCCAGGGTCTTTTCTTGCCGGGTGGGCGGGGAAGGAAAGCGCCGAAGGAGGAGAAAGAAATGCAGCCCGGAGGCAGAGTGCGCGGGAGACGGCGCTAAAAGGACACGTTGCGGCCGCGTTCACACAGCAGGAAGCTGAGGGCTCTTTCTCCGAAGGAAGGCTGAAGAGGGCACATTCCTCTCATGCCTAGAGGCAGGGGAGGGCGCGAAGGGCGTGGAGAGCCTTTGTGGCGCCCGACCAGGTGAGGGGAGGCCGGCTGTTGCTGTTCGGGCGTGTTGCCTGAGGAACGGGGGGCGCCATTTTGCAGGGGCAAGATTCACATTGGGGGATCCAAGGCCAGCTCTTATGATTAAATTACCGGGCGGGGGGGGGGGAATGCCAGTTGACACCCTTTCCCCAAAAAATCTGATCATCAGGCTTGCCTGTATGTCTTTAATAGCAGATTTCCAGAAAACAGCAGGCAAATCTTTATGGAATGTGAGCTTCTCTACTGTTCGCAGAATCAGAGTGGGGGGTAGGGTTGCCAGCTCCAAGTTGGGAAATTCCTGGAGATCTGGGGGGTGAAACCTGGAGAAATCTGGAGAAAGTGGGGTTTGGGAAAGGAAAGGACCTTGGCATGGCATAATTCCATAGAGTCCACCCCCAAAAGTCGCCATTTTCTCCAGGTGAACTGATCTCTGTTGCCTGGAGACCACTTGTAATTCCAGGAGATCTCAAGCTACTACCTGGAGGCTTGCAACCCTAGTGGGGGGAGCCGGATCTACACGGATTCTCATGAATCCTAAAATTCACATATCACAGCCAGGTCCGCAGACTGAACCTCGATCCAGCACTTGGCGGTGCCACAATGGCACAAATACATGGTGTGACGGACATGGAGCCTCATGAAGTAATATGATATTTTCCCTAAAACTAAACAAAACCACCATCATATTGGATTTCTGTTGAGACAAGAGGATGCACCAAAAAAACCCCCACCCCTTCACAGGGTGAAGGGTGAAAAACATGGTTCCAAAGCACAGATCCTCATGGATCCTCATTTTTCAAATGTAGGATCACCACAAACTATCAAATCCCATAACAGGTTCATGGCCAGAGACTGCATGCAAACACCTTGGAGTGGATTTGGGGTTTGTGTGTGTGTTTCATTCAGTGGACCCGGCTGTGATTTGAAATTTGGTGGTGAGTTTTGAGTGAATCCGCTAAAAAATCTTGATGATCCATTATGAGCTGCTCTCTTGACCCTGTTTTTGTACTATAGTGACATCATGAAGTGGTGGATCTGTGATTTTTGTGTTTCAGTCTGGATACGGTCACCTGTGATTTGATGACATGAGTTTTGGGTGCCCCTGTGTAGAAATCATGAGGAACCATGAGAAGCTGTGCCTTGGATCCATGTTTTTGAACTATGATTGTTGTGGTGCTGTCTGAGGCCATGGGCATGTGAATTGATGTTAAATTTGGGAGGTGACCAAATATAAAAATTATGAGGATCCATGCTTTGGATAAATAATTTTGCTAAATGATGGTGCCACGAAGTGGCCAGTGTTATTTTTAAAGTACAATCTCTGGCCATGGATGTAATGACTAATTTCAGGCTAAATTTTGGGTGATCCCATGTAAAAGCAGCATCACAAAGTGGTGAATCCATAATGTTTATGGTGCTGCCTATGGACCAAGATGTGATATACAGTATGATGGTGGTTGTGTTTTGTGTCAGTGTAAATATATGAATTCATGAGGAGCTTTTAAAAATCATCTAGATCCGACCCTCAGAATCAGGCCTAGTATCCGCCTCATACTCCCCAAATCCCATAAAAGCTCAAAGTAACTAGAGATTCATGGGTTTACTGCTGTGAGTTAATATAGGGTCTGGGTAAAAGTTAGATCTAGGTTATTTTAAATTAACCCCCTGAATTCATATGCTTTTTACCCTGAACAATACAAAACCATTATATTGCATCTTATGGCCCAATGCATGGGCAGCACCTTAAAAACTATGGTCTGCTACTTATGTTGCTGCCTTGGTGCAAAGAAGGCACACTGAACATGCATCCTCATGATTTTTCACATGTAGTCTCCCCAAATCCTTCATCAAATCACATATCGCAACAATTTACACAAACTGAACTCTATAAAACATGGATCTAGCATTTTCTAGTACTACTGTGGTGCAAAAACATAGATTCAATGCACAGATGCTCATGGACCATCAGATCACACACTATATCTTTGTAGATTGTACAAAAAAAAGACTTCGGCACAAAAACATGGATCCAAGAAGGGGATGGATCCTCATGGATCAACAAGAAATTACATGGAATCCATTCCATGTGTTAAAAAACAAAAGGTTGCTCACAAGGGATTGTCTCCAAATGGCAGACTTGCCAGGAATTCAAGAGGAATTACACATATATACAATACAAAAACTGTTACTCACTCTCCACCACCACCATGATACCATAGAGTTCAGCCTCTGAAGCTGCCATTTTCTCCAGAGGAACTGATCTCTATATAGGGTTGCCAGGTCCCCCAGGGTCCAAACCGGGGGACAAGAGGTGTCTGGGGTGGGGGAGCTGCAGACAGTGCTTATCATGTGCACGTATTCCTATGCGCATGCTCCAGAGCCTTCATTACCACGCTGGGAATGATGCCATCCCCAGCATGACAACAAAGGCTCTGGAACACATGGGAGCACGCTCCAGAGCTCCCAGGTTCATTCCCTGCACCTTCCCCCCCCACCAGCCAAGTAAGGGGGTGCAGAGCTGGGATTAGGGGACTGGGAACCCTATCTCTACTGTAGTCTGGCTGTCAGTTGTAATTCCAGGACAATTCCAGGCTTCAGGCTCTATTCCCTAGGTTAGTTTAATTCCAGCAAGCAGACACCAGGCTTTGGACTCCCTTTCATGAACACAGACATTCCTCATTGTGTTTTTTTATATACATGATAAGATATAAGAAACGTCAATCAACATTTTCCTTCTAAAGCGTTTCCAAGCTAAACAGGAAGAGAAAAGAAAACAAGTTAAACGGTTGTGTTTTAGAAGTACCTGATATATTTTGTTATGGTGGTTGTGGTCACCTAAGTTTTTCAGTTAAAGTTCCCTTGCTGGCTGATAAAAGAGTTTGTAATGAGTAATTCAAGGTCCAACTGAGACACCTCCTATTTAAGATTCAACAAAATTTGTATTACAAAGTTGATGTGTAAATGGAAGCAAAATGTTGTATAACATACAATGGTTGTCACTGGTCGTTTCCACACGACCTTATTGAGATGCCTCACACATGGAAAATCAGCAGGTTATTTCACTTATTACATGCATAATTGTTCTCTATTCGCAAGCAGGTCGTGCCGGCAACGGTTTTTTGGTGTGTTTTTCGAGACTGTTTTTGTTCCGTTTTCATTTTTTATCTTGTTTTTTCCACGCATTCTCTTCCGTGTCAAAGCATGTGGAAATTTTTTTCTGGTTTTAATTTCCCCTTCCTCTAGGCTCCAACTCCTCCCCTCTCTTCTGACCCTTGCACATGCGCAGCGGGCTCTGTGCATAAATTAACTTTTTAAAACTTTTTTACTCAGTTTTGCGCTGTTGCGATATTCTGCTGTTACCTTACAACCTCATAAGCTTTCCATTAACACAGCTGTCCTCGACTTATGCCAAATAGAAATATGACTGTTTACACGTTTGACGAGGAGAGCAGTGTTTGGTTGAAGATTATGTCACAGCATGCCTTAGGTGTAATGGTGGCATGGTGCTTTTTAATAAATAGGAAGTATGGTGAAATAAGCGGCCAATTTGTTTTAAGGGTTTGAGTGGGAAAGCTGTGGGTGAGTGCTGGAACGCATGCGTTGACTGCAGTTGAGGCGTTTGAATACTAAACCGTACCTCATGTTTTGGCACCAACCGGAATTTCCTGCCTGCAGCATTGGTGTGGGAAAATGGTACAGCGCTATCACGCATACGCTTAATAAAAAAAAGGGAGAAATGGGGTGGGACTATGCTGCCGTCATTCGAAAGGAGGAAGGCATAAAAGACGCTGCCCCCCCCCCCCGCCACAAACTCACAGAAGAAACGCATTAGAACGCAGTGTTTGGAAGGTGAGTCATGACTGCTGGTTGGGCAGACTCGGCATCAGGACCGAGAAAGACCAGGAAAAAAAGAGCATGTGAAAGCGGCCACTGTCTTTTAAAACAATATTGTAAGATGTTCTGCTTCGTGACTTGAATGACAGAAAGAAAAGTTTTTAGAAGCCCCTACCCCATCAGTGCTCTTTTCCTTCCGCTCAGCTCCTCATGGCCGTTATTTTCCCTGCTGTACTGTCAGAGGACTGTCTTGGGGAGGGGGTTAATTGGCATTCAGAGGAGCTAGTAAATAGGCACAATAGATTATAAGAATGTTATAATATAGCAGTCTAGCAATTGCCAGTTTTTAAAAAGTCCTAAACAAGCTCTGCAGCAGGAAGCTGAGAGA
Organism: Eublepharis macularius; assembly: GCF_028583425.1. NCBI lineage: Eukaryota > Metazoa > Chordata > Lepidosauria > Squamata > Eublepharidae > Eublepharis > Eublepharis macularius. Next base: position 79,525,370 of record NC_072790.1, on the reverse strand, counting down.
ATGGTGGTGATGGGAGGCTGAGACAAGGTAAGTGCAGGGGGATTTTCTATGTGGATGCTCTGTTGCCACTGCAACAGACCTCATGCCTTGTTTCAACATTTTTCCCAGCTCTGTACTGGATTTCCTATTTCCAAATTTTTGCTATCCTTGCCCTATTGTATTATTTACCGAATGTCCCAATCAACAATCATGTTGACTTACTCTGTATTATCTCCCTTGAGACTCAGTGAGAAAGGTGGACTATAGATAACATAAATAAAATAAATAAATGCCTCTCTAATCACAACAGTAGTGGGAGGTACATGGAGAATTGTTGCCGTGTGGAAGAAGGAAAAGAACTATAGGGTCTGTTTTCTTGTACTTGTAAAAGTTTTCTGAGTCATCTTGCAGTTCTCTTATGCCAGACAATTATCTGCACATGCATATAACATTTCTAGGGAAATTCCTGGAGATTTGGGGGTGGAGCCTGCAGAGGGAGGGGAAAAGGGGAAAGACTTCAGTGGGGTATAATATTGTAGACTCAGTTCTCCAAAGCGGCCATTTTCTCCAGGGGAACTGATCTCTCTAGTCTGGTGATCAATTGGAAATTCTGCAAGAATTCCACATCTGAAAGTTGGCATGCTCCAACAAAATATGCAAAAAAATGCAAATATATATTTTGAACTACAGGAGGAAAAGCAGTAGTGGAAAGTAAAAACCTAAGCAGGGGGAAAGATTAAGCATGCTCCCTTCCTCTGCATTGCTCATGTGCTCCTAATAGGCTGTTCCCAAAGCAGTTGGCTTACATAAAGATTATCTGAAGAATGTTAAATGTCTAATGTCTAGCATTTAATGTCTAGTTGAGGAATGCCATGACAGTTAAACTGGTTTCAATTTATTGCATGGATACATTTTATTTTATTTTAATCCACGTTTTGTATTTTCCAGAAGTTCAAGGTAGTTCATAAAATTCATATCAAATGCATAACCACAATAAAACAACAATATAAATAATAAAAATCAGTAAGATAATTCAAAGCCAAGCAGAGAAAACAAATAGCTAGGAATTCAACTTGGAAAAAAATCCTCTGAAACGGAACAAGGAGGTTTGTACCCATTTAAGAGGTCTGTGCAACTTCTCCAGAAAGCTCTTTTTCTGAAAAGGTATGTGCCCTTGAAGCAGATGTCTAAACTTGTGCAAAGGGCCACATCTAGCAGTGTCTGCTTGACCACCCTAAAGTGGTACATACTTACGGTCCTTTAAGGTTGTGAAGAGCTTTAAAGGTCAAAACTCACACTTGGAACTGAGCCCAGAAGCAAGTAGGCAGCCAGTGAAGTTGTTTCAGATATAGAATGTGCATTACTTGGCACTCCACGCCCATTAAAATGTGGGCAACTAAACTTCTGGACTCTCTTGAAGGGCAGCCTCTAGCGTCAATAGTTATACAGAAATGTGAACATTAGTACTTTGACAAGTACTGACCACAGCATGGGAAGGTGAAACAATACATGCATGAGTGAAATTATTGCAAATTCCATAAAACATAACATTTTCCGGTTAGATCTTTTCAGTCATTATGTTTTACCACACACATGGAGAGAATGCCAATGTCATTACCATTGAGTCTGAAAGGGAATACACTTGTATTTTCAGCTTCAGTACATGCAAACCAGAACCCAGGGTCGTGCTGTGTTTGTTCCAAGACTGAAAATACAGTTTGCCCCTTCAGACAAAATGTGCATATTGTACCCAACTACTGTGCAGAGTAGTGTAGTGCATTCTCCCTGTATGTGTGATAAAGGGGCTAGTGATATTAATTAAACGCCGCTTATCTAATAGGACTTTTTCTTATGTGTGAAGTTATTTTTACTCCACCCCTCGTTGGTACCTGAGACTCTACTGCCACCGTTTCCAGCTCCGTGCCTTTGGGCCTTGAATAGCTATCATACACAGGGCATGCTGCTATAATCATTAGGTTTCTTTCCCTTCAGGAACACACAGCTTACGGCATACAGTATTGCTAAAAATAGCTAATTGCAGCTGGACTGCTTCCAATGGCCAAATTTAATCCTTCAAAAGTAATTTTATCTTTCTAGAAATTGAATGAACTCTTGTGCTATTTTAACATGCTCCCTGAAAGTGATCTGACATCATATGCTAATAAACAGACATTAGCTTTGTAGTGCATTTATATAAAAAGATACTATTTTCAGGTCCCTTTTTAAAAAAAAATACATTCTGTTCAAAAGCTGTGATATTTCTTTTGATATTTATTGTTTGGAACCTGCTGTTGTTTATTTAAAGTAAGGATAAAAGTGAAGAAAACCATTGTGCCAACGAACGTGTGAAAACTTAGTTTGCATATTGAGCACATTACACTGTTTTTAATACTATTAGTGTATTGGTTCCCATATCATTTACAAACTACAGTATAATTTTTTTTCTTTCTTTGTGTCCCACATGCTCCATCCCCACCTACACAACAAGATCTTACTGAAAATTTAGTAAACATTTGTTTGATATTTTAAAAATGCTGCTCTTCTCTTGACCAATCAAGTGGATAGCAACAATGTAAAGTATTCATAACAATAAAGTTCTAAAAATAATTTCTAAAGATCAATAATCTCAACATCAAAAAGCAAACCTTCAGACATCACACATGATTACCAAATGTGGTTGAAAGACCTTGTCAGGCTCTGATGGCCTTTTTAGAGATGAGGCTCAAATATGAGGATAAAGAATTATATTTCACCAGGGCCAGATGGCTTGCCTGGGCTGTGAGACCCTGTTACTATATGGTTTGTTAATGACATTTTAGATATTTTTCCCTTTACGACTTATGAGATTGTATATAGAATGAGTCAAGGACGGGCCCCAGTGTTACAAGGTTATGCCAAGCACAGAGAGATGTTGCTTGGCCTGGGCTTATGAATTGGGGGTAGGGGTGTGCAGTTTGGGAATCCGAATCCTGAAAAATTCCCGAATCACCCTGATTCGGGGTGATTCGGGGAATTCCAAATCGATTCAGGAATCCCGAATCGATTCGGGAATCCCGAATCGGCATGCCCCGAATCGATTTGGGGCGATTCGGGGCAGCATTTTGCTTGCTTTTCAATGGGAAAAAGCCTCCCCAGGCTTCTCTGAAGCCTGGGGGAGGCATTTTCCCACTGAATCAACCCAAAATTGGTGGGGGCCTTCCTCTAACTCCCCTCTAACAACTCCCCAAGTTTCAGACTGATTGGACTTTGGGGGGCCATGTTATGGCCCCCCAAACCAGGTCCCCCTATCCTCGGCTATAAAATGGCATAGCTTTAGGTTGCTGCTGCTAATCTCCTATTTTGTGCTTGCTGCTGCTGATCTCCATTATTTCCTATGGGGGAAAAATGAAGAGGCAGGCTTCCTTTGCCAGGGGTGGCATTTTGCATGCAAAATGCCCCCCAACCCTCAGGGGCCCTTCTCCCACCTTTCCTCCCACCCCCACCAAGGCTCAGCCATCTCCCACTTGGGGGGGGCATTTCATGGCATCCCCAAGTAGGTGCTCTCAGCCCCCAAAGTCCACCCCCTACAGCCCCACACAAACCCAATTCCCCCCCGGCTGCCACACACAGACCCAAATCCCCACATTAGCCCCTCACAGACCTAAATGCACCCTCAGCAGCCCTACCCCCATAACCCCAGGAACAGGCTGGCCAGCCCTCCCCCTTTGTTCCCTATGCTGGGAACTTCTAAACTCTCTTTCCCAGGGCAATTCCACACAGCCCAGGGCTGCCACAATGGTGGGCAAACTTCTGAGTGCCAACTTGTCCCTCGGAAAGAGCACCTGACCTGACACACAGACAACCACCCCCTGACGCCTCCACCACCTACAGAGATGGCTGGCCAGCCTCCCCATTATTCCCTATGATGGGAACCAACTGCACAACAAAGAATAAAACACGAACAACACAAAATACAGTTTATAAAAATTTATTTTCTCCCTTTCAAATTACAAGTAGGCAAAGCATTATGACACATTACACCAGCAGTCCCCCCCACACAAAAATAATACAACTCTCACTTAACATCGGAGAATCACAAAAACACAATTCCTGTCAAAAACACTTTATTTCTTTAACTGCATTAGGTTACACAGTAGGAGGGCATAACAGGGCATGATAGCAGTGTATTACACAAAATAATACAACCCACTTCACCGTTTTTGACAGCAATTGTGTTTGGGTGATTCTCTGATGTGAAGTGAGTTGTTATTTTTGTGTAGTACACTGCTTTCATGCCCTGTTGTGCCTTCCTACTGTGTAACCTAAAGCAGTTAAAGAAATAAAGTGCTTTTGACAACAATTTTTGGGGTGATTCTTTAATGTGAAGTGAGTTGTGTTATTTTTGTGTAAGATACTGCTGCCATGCCCTTTGGTGTGCCCCCCTGCTGTGTAACCTAAAGCTGTTCAAGAAATAAAGTGTTTTTGACAGGAATTGTTTTTGTGATTCTCTGATGTTAAGTGAGTTGTGTTATTTTTGTGAGGTGGAATGCTGGAATGCCCTTTGGTGTGCCCCCCCCTGCTGTGTAACCTAAAGCTGTTCAAGAAATAAAGTGTTTTTGACAGGAATTGTGTTTTTGTGAATCTCTGATGTTAAGTGAGTTGTGTTAATTTTTCTGTGTGGGGGACTGCTGGTGTAATGTGTCATAATGCTTTGCCTACTTGTACTTTGAAAGGGAGAAAATAATTTTTTAAAAACTTTATTTTGTGTTGTTCGTGTTTTATTCTTTGTTGTACAATTGGTTCCCATCATAGGGAACAATGGGGCTGGCTGGCCAGCCATCTCTGTAGGTGGTGGGGGAATTTGAGGGAGGGTGTCTGTGGTTCAGGTGCTCTTTCCCAGGGACCAGCTGGCACTCAGAAGTGTGCCCACCATTGTGGCACCCCTGGGCTGTGCAGAATTGCCCTGGGAAAGAGAGTTTAGAAGTTCCCAGCATAGGGAACAAAGGGGGAGGGCTGGCCAGCCTGTTCCTGGGGTTATGGGGGTAGGGCTACTGGGGGTGGATTTGGGTCTGTGAGGAGCTAATGTGGGAATCTGGGTCTGTGTGGCAGCTGGGGGGGTATTGGGTATGTGTGGGGCTGTAGGGGGTGGACTTTGGGGGCTGAGAGCACCTACTTGGGGAGGCCATGAATCCCCCCCAAGTGGGAGCAGGCTGAGCCTTGGTGGGGGTGGGAGGAAAGGTGGGAGAATGGCCCCTGAGGGTTGGGGGGCATTTTGCATGCAAAATGCCACCCCTGGCAAGACAAGCTTCCCCCAGCTGTAGGTTGTAGAAAAAAGGTCACCTACTTGGGGAGGCAATGAAATGCCCCCCCAAGTGGGAGCAGGCTGAGCCTTGGTGGGGGGTGGGAGGAAAGGTGGGAGAAGGGCCCCTGAGGGTTGGGCCCCTGGCAAAGGAAGCCTGCCTCTTCATTTTTCCCCCATAGGAATAATGGAGATCAGCAGCAGCAAGCACAAAATAGGAGATTAGCAGCAGCAACCTAAAGCTATGCCATTTTATAGCCGAGGATAGGGGGACCTGGTTTGGGGGGCCATAACATGGTCCCCCAAAGTCCAATCGGCCTGAAACTTGGGGGGTTGTTAGAGGGGAGTTAGAGGAAAGCCTCCACCAATTTTGGGTTGATTCGGTGGGAAAATGCCTCCCCCAGGCTTCAGAGAAGCCTGGGGGAGGCTTTTTCCCATTGAAAAAGCTTTCCCGAATTGCCCCGAAACGCCATTCCTGAATTGGCTTGCCGATTCGGGGACAGCGATTCCCGAATCGGCTTCTCAATTCGAGTATACCCGAATCGGGAAAGCCGAACCACTGTGCCTTTGCACACCCCTAATTGGGGGCCATTATGGGGAGTGTCGGGCTTCACTTCTGATCTTATTTAATAATAATAATATGTTTATTGCTTTTCCGGCCGAAGCCATAAGCCATACAAACACCAACTAAATATGAACTGTACACTTGAACATACCCAATTCACATAGAGATCTTATTTAATACAATGGAAAGACAAAACCTGAAAGTGGGCATCCATCCTCTGAAGCTTGTAATGGCCAAGAGAACATTTACTGAAAGAAGGTCCGAGGTTCTTGAGAAATGCAAGCTTTCTGCAATAAAGCAAACACATCGTCTTCATCTTCTGCCTTGTAATTCTCTTTATATTGCTTGCCTGTGCTTGTCTTGTTGCCAGACAGGAGACCTGTATTCCAGTGCTATATATCTATTCTCACACAACCACAATGCAGCTTAATGGTATAGTTTTCAGTGCTCTTAATGTGTTGTACAAAATTTAATCACGAGACATCTGAAATTTAACAAAAGTGACTTTTTTACAGCACTGGATCTGTCAGTGGCCGCTTTGAGCACTCTGCTTCTGTACAAACAGGTATTACAGCACATGCAAACCTACTTTGCAAAGTCACTCTGTTTGGCACATACGTCCTGTTTAGCTGCTTTCAGACCTCTCTCTCTACCCCCTTCACTTGAATGAAAAGCAGCTATGAAAATAAACATCGTACAGTGAGAGACCTGGCTAATACATTTTATGTCTCTGTATATCAGAGATTTGGGAGCCAAACAGAAGTACATGTCACATGGACACATACTGTGCACCCTGACCTGGCCCCTTATGCATATTCAGTATACCTTCTGAAAGAGCTTATTTGCATGTGAACTGTATGTGCATAGGCTCTATATATGTGACGGGGGAGGTCTTGTTTTTTTGTAGAGTTGCATACAGTTTGCACTGTAGAGTTGCTTGCATACAGTTTGCCCACGGGAAGGCCTTCTCAGTAGTTATGCCAAATTTACCTCAGGAAGGGGGCTAATGGCCTATATTCCTTCTATTATTAACCACATATACATGTAATGTAAGATGTATATAGTCATTGAGAGATAACTAGAAGTTTTGTGCAGTTTGTATTGTGGGAGAGACAGAAGAAGAGAGCCGGGCATTTTTTAAAGTTGAAGCTTGTAGCTGAAGGGCATCATTGACATAAAATTGCATTAATCACATTGGAGGATGAGCCCAACAAATCCAGTAATATATTAAGATGCTGTAATAGAATTGCCTGAATGTATGTGGAGACAAAGTTGGCCTCTAGGTTTGTTGCAGGATCTGATCCCAAGGCTTGTGCATCTGTTAGATGCATTTCATTCTTTGTGCCACATACTTTCTTCTAAAGTGACTCATTTTCATATTTTCCCTGGTGATGGAATGTAGAGAATTATTGTTCATCTAAAGTAGTGAGTTGGTTCATTGTGTGAATGAGGTATAGAAAACTGATCTTTATTGTAATGAGGACACCAGGTTAAAATCTCTGCTCATACAGAAAGTACATTAAGTGACTTTAGTCAAGTTACTCCCAGCCTGCTGAACAAGTTGTGAGGTGGAAATGTGACACCCTCATTATTGCTATATGAGTCTTTAGGTCAAATTACATATGCAATAAATCATGTATCTAATTCACATGGACTATGTGGATCAAAATATCCACTATGGGGCCATTTGAGACAGGGCAGACGTTAATCTAAGTAAATCTGAAAAATGTATGCAGGAGGCTAAGCCTTCTCAAAATAATTTATAACATCTACACGTGTACGAATGTTGCACCCTGAATGAAAAAAAAAGTTTTAAAGTAAGGCTCAGGGGATTGGATGGGTAAAAACGTGTGATTGGGAAGATTGGCAAGAAGCCTCTGGTGAGTGGATGAGGAAAGCACACAATGAGAGGGTTGGAGGAAGGAAAACATGCAACTGAATGGTTGATTTGGAGAGGAAAGCACGTGACTGGGAGAGTTGGCAAGAGCAATGAGAGGAATTGGGGACCAGTGTGGGGATGGGATTTCTTCTCCCCTGGGAGTCATGATGATCTCTTGCAACATTTATAATAATTTCATTTGTGAGCATATGCTCTAGTTGGCCATTTGAGTGTGGTAGTGTGCTGCTAAACACACACAAGCATACAAGAGTGGAAGGGCTAATTTGCATGTGTGTATTTTGTTTTTGCTTTGTAGTTTCATTGTACAGTAAGTACAAGGGTGAGTACAGAAGAATATGGATTATGCATAGCTCTCTGTAAGAAATTCCAAGGAAAAACAATATTACATTACATTTTTAAAATTGAACATTCGTTCTTTATAAATGTTTAGTGTTTAGGAATGTCAAAATTAATTTCTCATATATCAGATTCCTGTCTGTACTGATTAAATTACATTGCTGGTGGAAGTCTGTTTTCCCTCATACTCTGTGGAATCCACAATTCTTACCCAGGGAAGAATTTTACATTTGCCATCTTGAGGTTTTACATTAGAACTCAGAGTCAGAGCAGAGTGCAAGAACTAAGGAGAGCTCCTTTTTCTTTGTTTTGCCAGGAGAGCTGAGTCACAAGTGTGTTAACAAAATATATTCAGAAAATTATCACATCACATTTCACCTCTACGATACCAAACTGGACGTATTTTGCATCTAATAAAAACCCTTATGAAACTCAACTCAGTGAATGTTCCAGCACTGCTATTTTAGGGCCTCATAAAGGAATGTTTGGATGCAGTCCTTGGTCACTGAAAGAGTTGGGATCACATGGGCCCATTCAATAGCCTTTCTTTCCCCCTTTTCCACTGACCCACATCTTGCTGCTAGCTGTATGGCTTCAAGTATCTGATTAAAATTTTTCCTGCAGATTTTAGAGTCCAGGGTGACAAGTCCATTCAGCAGCATGTGCATGCAACTGTTCAAGACAATGTTTATAAACTTGAATTTTTTATGTCTCTTAAAAATGTGGTTCTTGATTTTTGTTACAAAGTGCTATTGAGCTACTTTGTAACCAGTATATGATTGTCATTTTTCATTAGAGTTGTTCTGTCTCATTGGTTGTGTCTTATATTTACTATTATTTGGAGTGCCCATGCAGCAAAGATTATTTGGAATCTGTATTGTGTTTGAGTAAAGTATTCCTTGTGTTCAGTGTTGGTTTGACTGGACATCCCAGTCCAAGAACACCCATTGCCTCTGTGCTTGCTGGTTTCTAGTGGTGATGCCTGTTGCCTTCTTGCATTGCCCACATCCAGGAATGAGGCACATCTCTGTGGTGCATTGGCACCCTCCTCATTGTGCTACTCAAACAATTGCTTGGGTCAGAGAACAGACCCCGTTTGTGTACTACTGGTATATTTCTTTTTGTGCCTTAGATTTAGCACAGGCCTTAATGGGAATGTTGTTTGCCTTGATTGTGGAAAAAGCTGTTGGTCTCCGTTCTTAAACAAAGCCACTCTGACAAGGAGATCAGACAAAGAAAATAGTGCATGCCATAGCCACGTTAATGTGCTGGACATGTGCAGCACTGCTGATATTACCTGAAGCTATGCACATAGGTTGTTTCACTTATCTGCAAGTTAACAGGATTAAGCAGTCTAACTATGCATAGGATTACAGACACTGTGAACAGAGTTTGCATCTCTCCCTATGCAACCTGAGAACCAGTGTGGTGTAATGAATAACGATCTGGGGGACACAGGTTCAAATCCCCACTCTGCCATGGAAGCTCACTGGGTGACCTTGGGCCAGTCACTTTGTTGCAGCGTAACCTGCTTCATAGTGTTTCTGTGAAGATAAAATGAAAGAGAGGAAAATGATGCTGGAAGCAGCTTTGGCTTCTTCCTGAGGAGAAAATAGAAATATAAATAATATATCTAAACACAATAAAATGGTATGTGTAAAACTGGCTGAAGAAAACTAGACTAAAAATACAGCAATATGTGTTTCACGAGTCTTGAAAAATAACATTAGATTTACAAAGCCAATGAGGTCCACAGAATTGCAACCTGTACAAACTTGATGAGAACAAGTATGACTTTAAAAATATAGTGGCCTTGGAAATCCTCTTTTTTGACATCCTGCACTGTGTAAAGATATGCATGTTGTTTTTATTACAGCTACTCTGTTTTAGATTGATCTTCTGATAGCTCTGGTTAGGGTCATAGCATTCATTTTTTGTGCATGTTTACTCTGTTCTAATCTAGTCCATCATCCTTTGGACTATGTATTTCGTAATGAAGACTACAACATGCAACTAGTTAATTACGTATCTAGTTCACTATTGGTGGCTATACATCAGAGCAAGAGATGTTGCTGCTAGTGATGCCGATCCTGTGAGTACTGGGGTGGTATTCCAGTCATGTTTATTCTAATCATGCTCATGTTTGCTACACAGATGACAGTAAGCAACTGGATATTTTGCATACTTTTATTAAGCGGCACATTCTTGGCTGTCTTATGCATACAGTTTCTTTTTAAACTACAGTCCAGATGAAATGGATCTTATGTGCTATCTTAAAAGTTAGTGAGAAAACTGAGATTTCTTTAAATGAAAGCATCAACATAGTACAGTAATGGAGGGTTTTGCATTTCTTCACCTCATTTTGCTTTGTTAAGCAGCCAAGCAGCCCTTCATAAAATTGAGACATTTCACTAAATTGCCCAAACAGTCAGCCAAAAAAATAGTATAAGAGCTGGAACTTCTTTAACTTTGCAAGTGAAAACTATGTGTGAAATATTTAACAGGGTTGGAATACAAGGACACATCAAAACATTGCAACTTTCTAGGAGATCATGTTTCTGCAAAGCTGAAATATCAAGGCATAATTCTATGTAATTAAACCACAAACTACTATTAATTGCTGGAACAGTATATATCGTTACGGTCACAATGTTCCACCTTATGACGGGAAATTATGTTGGTAAAATGGTATCATTGGTCAAACTACTTGGCAGGTGTTTCCTGGAAAACTGTTTTGTTAAAATCACTGTGAAGGCAAACAACCTAAAATCTGAAATATGCTAGAATCCAAACCCCCACCCCCCATGTTTATCCATTTCTGTTTAGAATGTAGATGTGATTTTATTTTAGACAGATTATACTTATGAACAGAAGCATCTGTAGTTTGCAGTATGTTATCTATATCACATCTAGTGAATTATCCATAACTAGCAACAAAGCCCGTTGTGTGAAAAAATATAATGGGCTCTAGAAAACTGTTGTTGGTATTTTTTTTTTAATTTTTCATGAAACGTAACAATCAGTCATCAAAGGTGAAAGATTTCTTTGTATACGTTTTTGTAAATATTTGGTTGGAATTGGGAATTCTCTGGTTCGTGGACAATAGAGCTTACTCCGAGGAAACTGCCTTCAGGTTTGCAGCCTAAGCACTCCTCCCCACACCTCCCCTCAGCGCCCTCCTGCTCTGGCCTTGAGGCTGCTGTGAAACGCCTGCTTGCCACCAGGAGGGGGACCACCAAATCGACAGCCTAAGCACTTCTCCCCATGTCTCCCCTCAGCAACCTTCCGCTCTGGCCCCCAGGCCACTGTGAAGCTCCCGCTTGCTGCCAGGAGGAGTGCACAGGCTGTGAATTCGCCGGTCCCCCTCCCGGCAGCAAGCGGGCGCTTTGCAGCGGCCTCAAGACCAGAGTTGTTGGCAATGTGCTTGCGTGAGAATAAAAAGTGAACTGTCAGCAACACGACTTGCCTTTTATATAACAGGATGTACTGTAAACTATAAATCAAATGTGCATATTTGACATCCAAGACAACACACTCCTCTAAACTGACATGAACTATTCCTATACTAATTCTGTATTTTGAGTATTGGCCCTTATAAAGTTATTCATTTTAGCTGCCTTTTTTTACAATGGACAAACACAGGTACTTGATTTTATATCTTCATTGTAAGGTTATGATTTTTATATAAAAAACTCAGTCCAGCCAGGGGATTGGTGTTATTCAAATGGCTGGTGGGCACACCTAGTGGATTCCATTAAGTTCCCTCTAGAATTTTTGCCTATCCCACAATGGCAAAGATGCGTAACAGGTGGTTGAGAGAACAGAGGATCTATGTGTAACATATCCTCCAGCACACATGGCCAGACTACAGTAGAGTAGTGGTGGAGTCACACAGTATCCAGACCAGTGGATACTGGTCTACTGTAATTTATTGACTTCATTTATACCAGCAATCAGAGACTACAGTAAGCTATCTAAAAGCGATCATAATCTTCTACCTGTGCTGTAGGTCCTATGCAGAGGAAGGTGACACAGAGATGTACAGGTTGTAAGCATCCTGGGTACAGCCACACTCATCTTTGTACTTGTCAAGTATCTTCTGCCCCTCCTAGGCAATACCCATCTCCAGATCCTGTTTGCCAGATATCTTCCTCTTACTAGGTTCTGCTCCTGAATATCAAAAGGTCTGATATATCTAGGCTTATTCTCTCAGAGTCTCTGGTATTTTTGTTTTCTTCGTGTTCAATAATCTAAAACTGTATTTTCTGGAGGAAAAAAAATAATTATACTATGCAAACTAACAGATTGGAGTCAGAAAAGTTCTGCTGTGATCTTGAACTTAATGGAATCACCCAGGCAGTTAACAATTTTTTGGTGTTAAGTGGATGCCAAGAAGTTCAGTAACTGCCTCAAAGAAGGAAAAGTTGGCCCTTTGTTTTGCTGCATCTGAAGCAAGTTAGATTCTTATCTCCACTTATTTCAGAAAGCAACAATGTCAAGCATGGGTTTGGCAAGTTGCCACTTTGAACTGAACTTTCAGTCTACATTTTCAATTAATAACTGAATCAGGTCTTTGGAATCCAGTCCTAATTAGAGAAGAATGATAGAATCTATGTCATATTTTGTACCCAGTGTATAAAGTAAGCTATTATTTATTTTAAGCAACACTTCAGAAAAGTTGTGTCACAATCTAGAAATGAGTTATGTGATGGCAATTTCTGATGTGTTTAAAATAAGTTAATCGCAGCAGGCTAAACTGTGTGAAAATAATGCTACATTGAATTTTTTGCTGTCAGATTGAAGAAATACAATGTGCTATTGTTAAAACACTGTTCAAAAGTTGAAATCTTAAGCATATTTACTTGGAAGTAAGTCCCACATAAGCACATATGTGAAGGTCAAATTCAGTTCATGCCATGGAAGTGTGTGTTGTGGTTACCACTGATTTAAATTTAATTCTGAGTAAACAGAGATAAGATTGGAACCTTGGAAACAGAAAATTGTGGTCAGGCCAAGGCACTTTGCCATCTAACCGCACAATACAACAGAGGTGCCCATGTTCCGTATTATGCTTATCCTTAATGGGGACTTCTAGTCAGATATCAGCTGTGAATTCCTGACTGGGAACTTAATTCTCCAACACTGGGCCCCTAATTCAGATGGGGACTACAGCATGTGAGGAGAAAGAGTTTCAGTCCCCCTCTTCTCAACCTGAAAGAGCCAGGGAAACACTATTAGCTCCACTGGGCAAATAGTGCCCATCCAAGGACATTTTGGGTTGGGAAAATGACACCGGGGAAGCAGAAGTCCTTTCTCCTTTGCATCACAGTCCTGAACTAAATGAGGGGCCCTGTGTGCTTGAGAAGTTCCCAGTTCTCAGTTGGGATCTCATTAGAGTTGCCAGGCGTCCAATTCCCCCCCCAGAACCATTCAGAGGGACCAGGGTTAAAATACCAGATATATACGTTTGGTATTTTGGGGTGTGGCAGAAGAGCAGCTGGCCGCTGGCATTCAAGCAGACCTGCCTGCACCACCTCCACCTCCCCCACTGCCTCCAGTGCTGGGGGAGTGACTGGTTGGTTTACCCAGCCTCCTGCATGCTGGGGAAGCAGCCAGCCCAGCCTGTAGAGTAGACATGGGCACGAACCGCATTATAAACTTCAAAAACCCACGGAATTGGCGATCGCGCAATCATGATCCGGCAGTTCGTGATTGTCCACGGCAAATGAACCAGTGTTTGGAAGAATCCTGGTTTGGTGCATTTGGCTGCGGTTCTGGAAGCCAGACAGTCAGGCGCCATCAATCAATTCCCCTGGAAATGGAGCCAGGGGAATGCCTGAACTCTGTCTGTGCTCCTTCTGGCGCCCTGGAAACCCTAATCGAAGACCAGCTTACCTTGATTGGCAGGTCTTCCTTCCAACCATGGAGCTGCAAAGTGATTACAAGTTGGGAGAAGACACCCAGGGGAGGGAGGGGGTGTTCTGTAGCCAGAGGCACTCCAATCTCATCCCTGCAAACCCTGATAGGGAGTTCTGATGGCCAAACACAGACCTCCTGCGTTGCTTTATGGGACCTCAGCTTATAAAAAGCACTGCGCTCCTAGGCTGGCTTTCACTTTCAGCGAGCAGTGGAGTGTGAGAGCTGTTGCTTACTACTTGCTAGCCTATGGGGAGAGACAGAGAGAGTATAATTGAGCTTGGATTTTTGTGGGAGTTTCCTGGGGGCCTTGGATTGGAGAGGGTATAACTTCAAGATCCCTATTGCAATCTTGACCAAACTTGGGTGCTGGCTGGAGGAGAGCCTGCTACACACTCCCTGTGAATATGGGCTCTCTAACTGCAACGGGGGCTGTTCTGAGCACCACGAACTGCGAACCGGTTCGGCAACAGGAAATGTCCGTTGCGGTTCACGACTTCGGGATCGTCATCGGCACCGAACCACGAACTGCGGATTTGTTAATTTTTTTGGGTTCGTGCCCATTTCTACTCTAGAGTACCAGAGGAAGAGTAACTAGCAATGATGGCACTTCTAGAAGTGACGTCATTGTGCTGGATCCAGGAATGCGTGGGCGCAAAGAACACAATGGTCCAGTTTTTTAAGATATGCCATCTGGCAACCCTAAAATTCACATCTGATGTCTGACTAAAAATGGAGGGACATCTAGTTATTAGGCCCTGTAATTGCACTGTCACTGGTCTTAGTTTCTTTAAATGAGACATTGGTGAGGGCAACTGTGCAAAGCAGCTACATGTGCTTAGTTAGTATGCCAACACAATACCCCTGGCCTACCATTCTCTGACATATTAACTGAGCCTGTGTAGCTGCTTTGCATGGGTGGCAACTCAGTTTAAGTGAGATACTGGACAAACAGAGTTGCACATTTGGATTCTTTTGGCTCCTAAAAGAAAAAAGTAGTAGAAAAACCAAAATAGAAAAACCAGGGCAGTGTAATGGTTAGAGTGTCAGACTAAGATCTGGGAGACCCAGCTTCAAATCCCTGCTTTGCCATGGAAGCTTGCTGGGTGACTTTGGGCAAGTCAAACACTCTAACCTACTACACAGGGTTGTTGTAAAGAAAAAATGGGGAAAACAAGCTGCAAATGGAGGGGGGGTGGGAAACAGTCCTGAAATGCAAAAATCAATTCTATTATGAAAGTCAGCAGCTATATACAAGCAATACTATAACAGCATTGAACCACAATGAATAAATCCAAAGCAGGCAAGCCACTCCAAAATACATCAATATAGTCCAATAGGTGAAGTCCACCAAATGACTGGACTCCACTAAAATGAATCCACGAGATAAGGGACCCAGTCAGTTCAGGTGAGTATAAAAGATCGGTGTGCAACAATCCGCAATGCCAAAGATGTTTGTTTGTTTATTTATTTATTTAATTCGGTTTATACCCTGCCCTCCCCACAGATGGGCTCAGGGCGGCTCTGACTCTTGTTGACTCTTCTCTCCTTCTTCTCTGTGCTGTTATGTTGCCAGAAGAATTCAAGGAGCACTCACTCCTCCGCCCAACAACCAGGGCTGGCTGTTGCCAGTTGTTTCGTGCCAAACACCTCCTCAGGGGTGGATAAAGGCATCACCAATATAACAGAACAATTAAGTCATGAATCCATTGATCAAAGAAAAAGTCAAACGAAATAGTCAAAGTGGCGGCAAGTCCTCCATTTGCAGCTTGTTCTGACCGTTAGTAGTACTCTGGTTGGTGGAGGAGCCTCTTTCTATTTACAGTAAAGATAAAATAGAGAGAGCATAGAGAATGTGAGCTCCTTTGGGTCCCCAACTAGGGAGAAAGGTGGGGTAAAAATGAAGTAAATAAAAGAAATAAGTAAATGACTCTCAACTAGGATTGCCAAATCCAGGTTAGGAAATTCCTGGAAATTTGGGGGTAGAGCTTGAGGAGGGATCTCAATGGGGTATAATACCTCAGAGCCCAATTTCCAAAACAGGCATTTTCTCCAAGGGAACTGATCTCTGTAACCTGGAGATCAGTTGTAATTCCGGGAAATCTCCAGGCCCCGTTGGCAAGCGTACTCTCAACACAACTAAAACACATCCTAAAAATACTTACAAAAGTAGGATATATCAACCAAAAGAAAACACTAGTAATATATATAATAATTTTAAAATCTATAAAATGTATATACATGAGAAATATATAAAGCACACCTTTAAATATGTCTTTTGTTGCAGTTGTTCCTTTTGTTTTTGTTTGATTTTTTTTTTACTCACCAGCATTATATTTAAATCAGCTCAGAATCTGAATGACTTGGGAAGAATCCCTGTCATCTCTTTGCACTTTAAACAAGAACACAATTTACAAAAAAAAAGAAAAGAGCATACTTGTGAATTCAGGTTGTGTGTTTGTGGCTGCCACAGATTTGAATAGAACTTATGCAGGCACATTATGAAAGCTGAAATTGTCCCCCAAACCTTTATAGTATGTCTTTTGTGAAAAAACCTTCTATGCTCTGGAATGTGTTGCAGCCAAAGGCTGTAAATGAGATTTTCTGTTCTTACAACTTGCTGTTTAAACTGCTGCACATGCAGTTTGCCTAAATAATGCCTACACGCTGGCTATGCAAGCACTTTTCAAAAACAGACGTTGTTGTTTGTTCTATACTGTAGCAATCCAAGTGAAGCTGATCTGAAAATTGGGTCAGCTTGTGCTTGCCTTATAAACATGTTTTTAAAATTGGAAATATTTCCAATTTTAGATTTTTCAGTTAAATAGATCATATTATCTCTTAGTTCATATGGCTATATTAAATGTGGCTGGATTTTTCATGTGGAAGAAGCTTTGCATTATTAGATTCAGGCCTGATGGTTACATTATTCTCTTCCCATCGTACCACTATTTCCCATCATAGCATTCTCACATCTATCTATATATGAGGTTGGCATGATGCCAGTTTAACAGAGGGCAAACATGTTGTTTTTAATTTTTACTAGTCATTAAGAGTTTTAAACTGAGATGCACTGTTAATAAAGCATTTACAATGGGAATACACTTAAGCACATGCAATTTAATAAGGGCCAGATTTTTGGAGAGATTTCATTAATCCGAGCTACAAACTACAATGATGTGGGCTGTGTTCAGAGGATTAACTGTGGTTAGTTGAAACTGTTGTTTAGTCAGTTAATTACAGTTGGTGTAGCAGATAATAGAACAAGTCAGAGTTTGCTTGGAAATCCTGATTTGCCTGCTGCCAGTAGGGGCTGCAGGAATAAAAGCCTTAGGAGCGCTGTGCTGTATCACTAACAGGCAATCCGAAGAAGGGTGACTCCAGTCTAAACCCATTGACTTAGACCTTAACAGTAGGACTGCCAACTTTTTCCTGGCCCCTACTTTTGTGTCTTTAAAAACAACTTTCTCTGCAGTCATTAACAGGTGACCGTGTGACCTGCATGCCATGGAAAGCTTCCCTGGATGATCTGTACAGATCATGCTATTGTTAAAGGCACAAGGAGTACGCAGTTTTTTCCCTTCTCAGGTGACAACCCTACTTAAGACTATTAAACCTGTCTTATGGATTGCAATCTGGCAACCCCTGCTGAGAAACATGAGCGCTATGGTTTCCACCACACTGTTTTGTTCATCTACGGTCTTCCTGTGCAGTCCCACATGGGGACTGCGCACGCGCAGGCCTGCCGATACCGGAGATTTTAATAGCTAAACACCACCAGGGGGCGCTCCCGCCTCTCAGCGCGCATGCGCGGCCGCTTTCCCACCGAAACGGTCCTTAAGAGGCGGAGCGCCCCTCACATACCCTCAGTTTCTCTTTCGCCGCCGATCGTTGAGGTTTACGGCTTTCTTCGTTCGCGATGTCTGAGAAGGCCTTGTTTAAGCGTTGCGAGACCTGCAATCGTAAAATGACAAGGTCGGATGGCCATTCCATTTGCTTATATTGCCTTGGGGAAACTCACAACACTCAGGCGTGCAAGCATTGCCGCGCGTTTACCTCCAAGGCCAGGGCGGAACGGACGGATCGTTTGCATGCCTTTCTCTGGCAGCGTGCGATGTCAGTCGAGGACCCTCCACCGAAGTCTTCGTCTGCTCCGTCTGCGTCCTCTCGTCCTCCTGTAGCGTCGGGTTCCAAGACTCCTCGTTCACAACCGTCTCCAAGTCGCTCGGAGTCGAGGTCTGAGAGGATCCCTTCGGGTCGGAGTTTGTCGGAACCGACCGCTTCGGTTCCGAGACATCTAGCAAGTCGACCTCCTTCGATCTCGTCGGCTGTCTTGGCTTCACCTGCTCGTGGAGCCCATAGAAGTTCGACTCCGTCGGTTCCGAGGTCGACTCCTCCAACTCAGACCACCTCTACGGTTCCGATGACTTCGGATCCTTCTGTGAGATCGAAGGCCGTTCCTGAAAAGAAAAAGAAAAAGCATAAGCATTCCAGTAAGCATGATAAGGCAG
Organism: Eublepharis macularius; assembly: GCF_028583425.1. NCBI lineage: Eukaryota > Metazoa > Chordata > Lepidosauria > Squamata > Eublepharidae > Eublepharis > Eublepharis macularius. Next base: position 79,506,885 of record NC_072790.1, on the reverse strand, counting down.
TGTTGGAAGGCTTACTCACCTCTTCCCCGTCGGTTCCGGTCGACTCCGCTCCTGTCCAAGTGGAGCAGCAGGCAGAGGCGAGTGATCGTCCGCAGTCTAAGACTCCTCCCGACCGGGAGGCTCAGGAGGACGACGTCATTCTCCTCGAGAAGCCTCTTACCCCTTCAGGTCGGGCCCGATCGGCCTCGTACGAATCAGATTCTATTCGGTCGGCTCGGAGTCGACAGAGTCGGTCTACCCGTCGCTCTAGCTGTCGGACCCCACCACGGTCCTATCAGAGCCGATCCAGGGAGAGTCGACGTCGAGATGATCCTGTCCCTCGTTACTTTAGTAGAGAGAGTTCATACTACTCTGACCGGCATTATAGAGGTGCTTCGTTTTCTCCCTCATTTCGAGTCGGTTCCGATGTTGGCTATGACCCGTCCCGCCTCCCGTCGGATCGGGTCTCTCCGCGGCCCCGGGCCCGTTACAGTGTTTCTCCTCTGTCGGAGTCACCTGAAAAGGAGATTGGGCCATCTGATGAGGCTTCGCCCACTGATGATTTTCGGGCCTACAACGAGTTGCTCCAAAGAATGGCGAAAGCCTTGGACCTTGAAGTGACTTCCACTGAATCTAAATTTACTGATAAGATATTGCAACATATCTATTCGGGGTCTACTCCCTCGATTGCCTTTCCCCTTATTGAGGGGTTTGCTGATCTTTGGAAAAAACTGCAGTCTCGACCTGCGTCTGCTACCGCCACTAATCGGAAAGCGGAGAGCTTGTACAGAACCAAAGATGATGCTCATCCGTTCCTGGCCGTTCACCCTCCTCCATCCTCACTTGTCACCGAGGAGATGCAAGCTCGGCCTCGCCAGGGCTCGCTGTCGGCTCCAACTGACAAGGATAGTAGAAAGATCGATGCCTTGGGTAGGAAGTTGTATACTTCAGCTACGTTTGGCATCAAAGTGGCGAATTATGCCGCAATGATGGCGGCCTATCAGCTGTTTTTATGGAAGAAGGTGGCGTCTTTTCTTCCTAAGATTCCCGAAGATCAGCGCACTCTGCTTCGGGTCATTCAGGAGGAGGCTGTTCGCCTATCCAGACACCAAATTAATGTTGGGCGAAGTATGGCTGACACTGCGTCTAGATCACTTCTCTCCTCGGTGGTACTGCGCAGGTACGCATGGCTTCGCACGACCGCCCTGCCAGTTGAGACAAGGAACAGGGTTGAGGACCTGCCGTTCGAGGGCACCACTCTGTTTTCAGAGAAAACTGACGAGTTCTTCTCTAAGAAGAGGACCGACCGTCTGACAGCCCGCTCGTATGGGGTTCTACACCAGCCGTCGCAGCAGCCTTCTCGCCCATACTATCGTTCCTTCTAGCGTGGCAGACAACACCGCTATCAGCCCTATCAAGGGTATGCTTACCAGCAGCGCAGAAACTACCAGAGCCCACAGTCTGCCTTTCCCAGACGGAGGCAGGGCCAACGTCCCAAGCCTGGTTCCCAACAGCATCAGGCCAAGGACCAGGACCAATTGCATAAGCAATTCTGACAATCACAGGGACCTGACCCCACATTTGGGGACAGGCTTAATGCTTTTTTGGATGCATGGTGTTCAATTTGTTCCGATGTTTGGGTTTTGTCTATTATCCAGTTTGGTTATAAAGTTGAATTTCTTGGTTTACCTTACCTACGTCTCCCTGTGTTTTCTTCTGACCCCCCTCGTTCAGAGATCCTGGGAGAGCTCTCAGCCCTATTGCAGAAAGGGGCTATAGAGGAGGTTCCGGTTGCTTCAGCTGGTTTGGGATTCTATTCCAACCTGTTTCTAGTGGAGAAGAAGGATGGTGGGCTTCGGCCTATCCTGGATCTTAGGGGTTTGAATAAATTTATACGAGTTCGTAAATTCAAAATGGTTACTTTACAAATGGTTTTGACTTTGTTGCCCCAACAGTCGTGGTTTGCAGTCCTGGATCTGAAGGATGCGTATTTTCATATTTCAATTTTCCCTGAACACAGGAAGTTTTTACGATTTGTCTATGGTCAACGTGTTTTTCAATACAATGTTTTACCCTTTGGGTTGGCCACTGCACCTAGGGTGTTCACCAAGTGTGTGGCAGTGGTGGCGGCTCATTTACGCCTCCAGGGCTGCCAAATCTTTCCTTATCTGGATGACTGGCTCTTGGTTGGTGATTCTGCTGACTCTGTGTCTAATCAGGTGTATCTCACCTTAAATTTATGTTTACACCTGGGTCTTTTTGTTAATCAGAAGAAGTCCAAGTTGACCCCTGTGCGCTCCATCCAATTTATTGGAGTGGTTTTGGATGGTATTAGGGATGCAGGCTTCTTACCTACAGAGCGTGCTGCGAAAATTAAGAGGCTTATTTCGACCCTTCAGAGGTGTCGTTTCCAATCTGTTCGCTTTATCCAGACCCTTTTGGGTTGCATGGCTTCTACTACGGCTGTGGTTCCACTGGCCAGGTTATTTATGCGACCCTTCCAATTGTGGTTCAATTCAGTATTCTCACCGGCCCGTGATTCTCAAAATAGGAGGCTTTCCGTCCCTAGAGGGGTGCTGTCCTCCCTGGAGTGGTGGCTGGATGATGCTAATTTATTTAAAGGGATGGAGTTTGGTTTTCACCAAACTCATCTGTCAGTTACTTCAGATGCTTCCCTTTTCGGCTGGGGGGCTCACTGTGCTGGCCTTTATGCCCATGGGTTATGGTCTGAGTCTGAACGTGAGGAACATATTAATGTTCTTGAGTTACGGGCAATTTTATATGCATTGATCTCCTTTTCAGATGTCGTGCGGAACAAGTCCGTTCAGGTCCTGACAGACAACACGACGGCAATGTTTTACATCAACAAGCAAGGTGGCACGGCGTCTGTGGCTCTCTGCACAGAGGCGATGAGACTCTGGAAGTGGGCCATAGATCATGCTGTCTGGCTGCATGCAGTTCACATCCCGGGGGTGCAGAATTCCATGGCGGACCACCTGAGCAGACTCCACAGGGAAAACTACGAGTGGTCCCTCCAGGACAAGTATCTCGCCCCTATCTTCTCGGAATGGGGGACTCCAGAGTTGGACCTCTTTGCGACTGTGGAAAATCGCAAGGTCCTAGCTTATTGTTCCAGAGGAGGAGTAGGCCCAGAATCAAGTGGGGACGCGTTTCAGTTAAGTTTGTCAAGTCCCCTGTGTTATGCCTTTCCTCCGTTCCCGCTTCTGGCACGGGTCCTCAGCAAGATCCAGAGGGACAGGGCGTCCGTCATCCTGGTGACCCCGTATTGGCCGAGGCAACCCTGGTTTCACTCCCTTCTGAGTCTACAGACTCAATCGATCCGTCTCCCGGTGGTTCCCGATCTCCTGACCTGCGGGGGGGTTCTTCACCACAACATCAGGAGACTCAAACTCACAGCGTGGTTGATCAGGCCGGGGCTGCCTTCTCCGAGGCTGTGACTAATGTTCTCTTAAATGCTAGACGTTTGTCTACCAGGCAGTCTTATGCCCTTAAGTGGGACAAATTTTCTGTGTGGTGTAGTCGCAGGGGTTTGGATCCTTTTGAGTCCACCCTTTCTGAGATTTTGGACTTTTTGTGGGAGGTGAAACAGGAGGGTTTGGCCAACTCCTCAGTCAAGGTTTATCTGGCAGCCATCTCTGCTTTTCACCCTCCAGTGGATAGAAAATCTGTTTTTTCCCACTATTCTGCTAAATTATTTTTGCGGGGGTTGAATAATTTGTTTCCCCCTGTGCGGGCTTTGGTCCCTCAGTGGTCGTTGCCCCTGGTTCTGACTCGTTTGATGTCTAAGCCGTTTGAACCCTTGGCTTCCTGTCCACTTCGTTTTTTGTCCATGAAAGTGGCCTTTTTGGTTGCGACTACTTCAGCCAGGAGGGTTGGGGAGCTAGCAGCGTTATCTTGCGAGCCCCCTTATTCGAAATTCCACCCTGAGAAGGTCGTTCTTCGTACAAAGGTCGAGTTTTTACCTAAAGTAGTATCCCGTTTTCATTTGTCTCAGGAATTGGTTCTGCCGGTTTTCTTTCCGACTCCGGCTTCTGAGGCGGCCCTTCATTCTTTGGATGTTCGCAGGGCCATTTTATTTTATTTGGATAGGGTGAAACCGTTTAGGATTGACTCTAATTTGTTTGTTTGTTTTGCTGGACTGAATAAGGGTAACCGGGCTTCGGCTCAGACTATCTCTAGATGGGTGGTCCAGGCTATACTGACCTGTTATTCTGCTGCTAACTTACCTTGTCCTTTGGAAGTGCATGCCCACTCCACCAGGTCCCAGGCGTCGTCAGCGGCTCTCTTCAGGGGTGTTCCACTCCAGGACATCTGCAGGGCGGCGACGTGGGCCTCGGCGGATACCTTTGTGAAGCATTATGCGCTGGACATCCTAGATAGAAAGGAGACAGCGGTGGGCACAGCTGTTCTGCACTCCATCTTTGTGTGATGCTTTGGCGTCACCTCCACCCAGGTATTTAGCTTTGGAATCTTCCCATGTGGGACTGCACAGGAAGACCGTAGATGAAAAACAGGTTTTACTTACCATAACTGTTGTTCATCTAGGTCTTCCGTGCAGGCACACATGCCCTCCCTCCTTCCCCGCTGACTCTCTTGGTACTTACCTTGCAGGGGGCGGCGAAAGAGGAACTGAGGGTATGTGAGGGGCGCTCCGCCTCTTAAGGACCGTTTCGGCGGGAAAGCGGCCCGCGCATGCGCGCTGAGAGGCGGGAGCGCCCCCTGGTGGTGTTTAGCTATTAAAATCTCCGGTATCGGCAGGCCTGCGCGTGCGCAGTCCCCATGTGTGCCTGCACGGAAGACCTAGATGAACAACAGTTATGGTAAGTAAAACCTGTTTTTCTCTTAAACAGCAGCAACGCTTCAATAAGGCAGTTTGATGTAGTGGTTAAGAGCGGTGAGACTCTAATCTGGAGAACGGGGTTTGATTCCTCACTCCTCCACTTTTGGCCAGCTGGGTGACCTTGGGTCAGTCACAGCTTCTAGGAGCTCTCTCAGCCCCACCCACCTCACAGGGTGATTGTGTGGATAATAATCCAAAATACAAAAAACAACCGTTGCTGTGATATGCTTACTATATAGAATATTTTATGCCACAATAAAAGTAATTTTATACAATTTACAAAAAGTCTTTTAAACACATGTAATGTTTAAAAGCATATATTCCGTTATAGTTACATGTGTGAAAGGCAACACATCAAAAACACTTTTGCAATAGGCAAACAAAGTGCCAAGTGCTAAGTATATAACAATTTTCTTATATAAATATAAAGTGCTTGTGCCTATAGATGACAAAAAAATGTCTAAACAAGTAACCAATTTTATAATTCAAATACTACCTTTCTGAATGGTGCTTTATATACCAAAGTTCAAAATTCTTCATAGGATGATCCAACAAGTAAAATTCTATGTAAAGAGTAATAACTGCGATGGGAAGACAGCAAATTCACCCATTTCAAATCTTCATCCTGGCAGTTATTAATGTAGTAATAATCAAGTAAAAAGACAATAAAGAGCTTAAATTTTTTTTAATATGTACAACACCATCAGCAGCCATTCCATTTAAGGCATGTGGATAATAACAACAAACTTTGTAAACTGCTTTGAGTGGGTGTTAAGTTGTCCTGAAGGGCAGTATATAATTTGAATGTTATTATTATTATTATTATTAAGCTTGGAAATAAGTCTCTAATGAGTGCCACGGGGGCCTAAATATATGACACACCAGTGATGTGATAGTATCTTCCTAGAACTTTTAAAAGGCAAACAACAGCTGAACAGAGCCCAACTTAAATCATAACTGCAGCACAGGGAGAAACCCTATCTGCGACTACCAGTCAAAACTGACCCCCCCCCAAACAAGTAGCCCCCCACAGAGGATTAACAGTTGACTTTGGTGGTACCTATCTTGTCTTTTTTTCCTTTCCAGAGCTAAGAACAGTGTGAGGGAGGGGGGAGGGATATTTCTGTTTCCTGGGCGAACCCCCTCTCTTCTTCTATGCTGTGTTCCCTATCCAAATTGGTTGCTATTTGCCTTTTTAAAATGCTGGAAAGTTCCACTCATGAGTCTCGTTATCTACTTAACCTCCCCTTGTTGCACACATCAACTTGACAGGTTTTAAGAAGCAATCCTAAATCATCCATGAAATTAACTAGGTAAATTTTGGGACAGTCAGTCTCTCTCACCATGACAAACCTCATAGGATTGTTATGAGGATAAATTGGAGGAAAGGAGAACCATATACACTGTTCTGAGCTCCTTGAAGGGAGATGTGACTACTGTTTCTCAGGACTGGGACCCCAGGCTGGAATACTTCCAAATAAGTGTGCTGGGGAAGATAACGTTTTACCAAGACAGCTTCTCTACACTCTAACAGCATCTGCCTTATCCATACTCAAATATACATAAGGAAATGTTAGTGTAAACTCTGTGGTACCTGGATACAGTGGCAGTGATTTCTGTGACCGTTATGGCTAGAAAAAGTGCAAATGGTTCTACTGTTGAAATTCATACTAGCTTCTCCTGTGACTGCAGACATATGAAAGGGCCATAGCAACTCCAAATGTGAAAGAAACTGTCCCAAGAAGGATAGCCCTATAAATTCAAGGTGCTATTTAGAGGCATGCATAAAACAATCAGGCTATATTTTTCAAGGGCACTCCTATTAACAGGGCTCTCCCCCAGGATATTTTACAGTTCCTTGAATTTAAGACCTTTGTGGCACATTAACACAAAAGCAGCCAATTCAAAATACACTTCTAAAACATTACATGTGTCTGGATACAGTATACTAACTAGCAGCTCTTGTCCTACATTACTCTTTAAATATAGCAAAGTTTAAAGTAGGGATAAGGGGTCAACTACAGAACCCAATACAGGAAAGCTGAAAACATTCTAAGTATGTGGTGCAAGCATGTGGCTTACACTCAGTCATCAGATAATTACTTATTTCTGTAAAACTGGGTGTGCAGCCATAGCACCAGGAAGAGCTGAAATTATTAGCATTTCATGGGATGCCTCCAAGTCATAAAATGAAGCCTACAGCAAATCAGTACCCATACTGGAAGCAATTCACGTTTGCGAAATTCTTCACCTAAGAGCATCGTGATGCAAGAGCTAATTGTTATGTTCTGGTGATTTCTTATATCACTCTTGTATTTACATATGTTTCTTAACCCTACAATAGAGCCTGCCTTTCCTGTTCAATGTGGCTTTATATTGTAAATGCCTGCCTTTAAACATTTAAAATAAAAGCATAAATATATAACCTAGATTGATACATACTTTCCACAGTCTAACACAGATGTAAGCAGATTTTTAAAAACTAAAATCAATAGGGTTACAGAAAGCAGCAGCCACATAAATAAAGGCACTTCCTCATTTCCTTCTCTAGTCACACTGAACTTCCAGTGAGGACGATTTGAGATGGGTGTTTGTCTGGAGCAGAACAGGACTCCAGTGAGAAAGCTGACAGCAGTGGTCTTCAACACATGGAAGTCCCTGTAGAAACACCATTTTTTCTGTTGCTTTTGGGAGCAACCTGCTGCTGGCATGTATGCACATCCACCATACCTATTGCCTTTTTGCAGACAAACTGAGAAGCAAGATGCTTAAGCAAAGACACACTGTGGTGGGAAGAATTCTTCCATGGTCTAGACTTGGCTTGTTCTTCATTATGGTACACTTAATGGTGTGCAGCTTATGTTTCCTTTATCTGGCTTTCTTGGTCTGCTGCCCACTGTCCCGGCCTTAACACCAATGGGGTCATCATAACTCTTGCCCCTCCTCATTTCACGTGACTGAAACAGCATGTGCTTGTACTTGGTTGTTCCCATGCTGCTGCCTAGGGGTGGATTCTGACCTTGGGAAAGTTGAAGAACGCTGTTCTAGAATACTCAGGAGGAATGTCAATGGGCCTTTCTTCTGTCTTCAACAACAGCTTGAACTACAGAAATCAACAGGTGAAGCTTTCTTCACAGCATGAAAATAAACATCACTATATGTTAATGCGCTATTTAAATGTACAGGAGCAAGACCCAGTAAAAAAAAGTTGGCAGTCTTAGTAAATTTAGAGAAAATTATGTGGACCTTGGTGAAAATTATTTACTGAACATTTCTGAATTCAGGATTGACTGACCCCATTGCATTAAGAATCCAGCCTGCAGAACTTCTGTCCAAGCGTTTGATATGTCCCTTTGTTTTTCACACTGGTTTCTTTTTTACACTGGATCTGGAGATTTTCAGTAGATTATATGTGTCAATCTAATAGTCATGTGGGCTTTGTCCGGATGCATACATGGGAACAAGAGATAAAATTGTGGCATTTGTTTGCTTCATGTGTATGCCACACTTCGTATAAGTAACTCAGTTGTAATTTAGTTTCACAACAATGAAGAAATTGGAGAGAGGGGGTTTCAAAGTGTCTTTTCATGCATGAAGCTTAAATCTGTGCTGCTGATCAACCCACATTATATATTGACTAACAGTGATTTTGATTTTTTAAAAATAATCCTTTCTGCAGCAGAATAGTATGGTTGCTTTAAGGCAACTCTTAGAGGTCCTTTAGCACTTTTCATACAATAAAACCATGAATTATCTCAGAGACTAAACATGGCTAAGACTTGTTGTGTTGGTTCATTAGCTATACCATACGAAATAATCAGAATTGTTTTACAGCCATTCTGCCTCTTTTTTATTAAGAGTTTTATATAATTAAAAACAAACATAAAAATACTACAATTACACACATACTAATAAAACAAAAACAACTAAACAACGAATCAACAATTAATATTAATATTATAGACTAATCCTGTCTTGAAAGTAATATTACAATCAGTATGATGTTACACAAAATATACAAGAATCTCAGTGCACCATTAATACATATGAAAAGATCCTCCATTTGCTCAATGAGAAGTCTTAGTAGTGCTGTAGCATCATGGAAACAACTACCCTAGAACTGACACTTTGACACAAATTCTTTAATTAAAGTATCAGCCAGGTCAGTATCACAGTATTTTCTCCATTGATAGATGTGTTCCACCGGTACAGTCACACCAACGTTCTTGAAATCACTTCACTAACACTTTTGCTTAAATTTGCCATACTTGATTGGGATGGCACCCATCTGGGAGTGGCTCAATATTTATGTGTGAATGTCATAGAAAGAGTTTCTTATGTACAACAACTCATTTGAAATGTAGCTTGCATAAATATTAACAACTCAAAATTAGCATTTGACAGGTGGGTCCACATGAAAAAGCTGGGAAAAAATGTACTATAATACTCGTATACATGTTTATGATATTGAGATTAAATTGTCAGAAATTGTCCCTTTTTGTATTTATGGTTTAAACCACCATTTATGAGCATTCACCCCGATTGCAGTGGCTTTGGCATAGCACCCGTTCATTTCACACTGTCCGCTGCGGTTTTGATTTGGCACCTGTGTTTCATTTCAGACTTGCTTTGAAGCCTTGATGCAGTTTTGAGCTTTTGGGGCTTTGCAATTCATGTCACACTTTTTTTTTAACTTTGGGCATGCATAGTAAAGTTGCAATGTTAGAATCCATCCCCCCCTGCTTTTGTTGATTGGGCTGTCCACTGCCCATTGGTGGCAGAGTTCTGGGGGGAAACATGTAACACTCTCATTTATTTATTTTTAAAGCCCAGCCAGGAAAGGGTTAAAATGCTGCTGCTTCTTTGTCTCCATGCAAATAGCTGTGCAAAATGCTTTTTTTTTTTTTACATTGGCAGAAGACACTGGGAGGCAGGGGAAAGCAACCCTTATCTCCCTTTTAAAGCTAGGAGAAATTAGAAGTAATGTTACAATACTTTCCTAGCTTTGAAAAAATAAAATAAAAGAGTGTGCTCATACCACTGAGGGAGGAAGGGGAAAGCAGCCATTTAACCCTTTCCTGGCTTTTAAAGCCAGCAGGGAATTAGCAGCAAGCTTAAGAATTGTTCCGGACTCTGGAAAAAAAATAGGAGAGTGCGTGCAAACCTGGGAAGAAGGAAGCCAACGGAGAAGCAACCTTATGATCCTTACCTCGCTTTACTAAAAAAATGGTGGACAAGGAGTTCAGAGAGCTGAGAAGGGTGGGAGTGGTTAATTCTGCACAGACCAGGCAGCTCCTGGGGAAAAGGAGAGGGGGGAGAAGAGAAACAGAAGGGAAGTATAGAGTTCACACTGACATTAATCACGCCAACTGCAACATGGCAGCAGATTCAAAATAAACTCACGGTATGTCCGTGGGGGGTGGAAATCAGGGATGCTGTGGACAAACATCGGTTCTGCGTCCCATGACTACCTTGCAAGTGTGAAAGTCCTGCAAACGTGGGAAGCAGAAAAGGTGCTGAAACACTTTAAAGTCCCAGTGTGAAAAGGATTAAACTGTTAACAAGAGGGTTATCATTTTGTTACGGTCCTGTGTCTTGATAATAGCCCAAAATTTTAAAACACAGTAAAAAGTTTTGCTTGCATCGCCTGTTACATGTAGATACTGTTAAAGGCATAAAAGCAGGATTTTATTTATTTACACCCCACCTTTCTCTCCAGTGAGAACCCAAAGCAGCTCTCATCATTCTCCTCTCCTCCATTTAATCCTCACTACAACCTTGTGAGGTAAGTTAGGCTGAGGGGGTTTGACTGGCCCAAGGTTACTCAGCAAGTTTCCATGGCGGAGAGGGATTCAGACCTGGGCCTCTTAGATTTTGGTCCAACACTCTAACAAGCACACCATAAGAATCTCATTATAAAAAATGAATTTAACTGATAAAATGATATTTTCTCAAAATTTTGAAAAAGTCATAGTTAACCTACTTACATACTTGGTAATATTTGGTAATACTTAATTGCTTCAAATCATAATTACTTGGTAATATTTAATTGCTTCAAATCATAATTATAAGAACTTTTCTATCTGTAGTCAGAATTGTTCTGGCATTGCTTAATTCTGTATTACCTGAATTTGTGTAACCATCTCTAGTATAATTACCTCTGACAACATCATAACAGGTAGAGTGAGAATATATGAAGGAAGACAGGATTCCTGAACCTTTAATGGTTTTTTCAAAGGAAGAACTTTCAACAGATGCACCTTTTCTTAGTTTAGAATAGGGATGTATTCCTTCCAAAATTCTTTCTTCTATACAAATTAGCTGATGAATCTGTTCCCATCTCTGAATCTTGATGCTGAGAAAAGTTCACTTGCTTTGTTCTGCAGGTTATAAAAGTACAGGACTCCTCATTCCAAAAACATGCAATCCCATGATAGTTTTCAGTCAATCTTTTCTTTTTGTAATGCTTAGTGAAGACGTGAACTTGCCACAGGCAGTGAGCCTGTGCCAGCACAAACCACGGATCCATATCTCAGTAAGCATTTCAGGTAGACAAGACATTCAGCAAGTAAAAGGGTACATGAAATTACATTTGTCTCTGTTGGTTCATGATTCAGGGAACAAAAGTCAGCATAGAATAAGGCTCTCAAACCAAAAAAAGAACATCACAAACTGTATCACAGCCCGCATGCCTATGATAAAAAGTTCTAATGTTCTCAACAGAATCTCTGTGTTCTGATCCTTGTCAGCTCTTAGCAAAGGGAAGGCAACACTTCATTTTTACATTTACAAAAGTAGGTCATACAACTAGATATTACAGATAAACACTTACCCCATGGTTACTTACCACAGTGCACATGTAATCAAACCAGAAGCCAAGTCATGTGTAGAACCCAGTCATGAAAATGGCCACACACTCTTGTAAGGCACAAATCTGTCACAGAGTGAAGCTTGGCCCAGGGTACCCCACCCCTACCTAGTGTTGGGGCTAGAGATGGGCACGAACCAGAAAAAAATGAACAATGCAGTTTGTGGTTCATCACATATCATGAACCACAAACTTTCATGAACCTGCCCCGGTTCACAAATGGGTTTGTTTTGGTTTGTGAAAATGTCATTTCTAGGCCAGCAAATCACCACTTCTGGGTCAGCAGAAGGTCACTTCCGGGTCAGCAGAAGGTCTGCAGAAAGTCCATCCCCTGTTGCCTAGGAAACTGATTGAACAGTACCAGGCTGTCTACAGTGATGAACTGAAAAATGAACGAAACAAACCAGCATAAAGTTTGTGGTGGTTTGTCAGAAATGGGATCTGATGAACCGCTGGTTCATGAACCACGAACTGGTCTGGTTCATCAGAAATTTTGGTTCGTGCCCATCTCTAGTTGGGGCCAATGGGATCAGGGGGTGAAGGTGATGACTGAATGCCCAGAGGTAGAGCTGGGGAGTAAAACAGAAGAGGCAACAGAAAACTCTATTAATTTGAGGTGAACGTTCCAGTAAACAATACATTTGGATGTTCTTCCAGATTTAAAGGGGAGGCAACTAAGTGGTAGAACATTCTTTGTGTGTAGGATATTTTCAAGTTAAGATGTTGGCATTTCCTGCTAACAGGGTTGGGAATGATCTGTAGTTGAACTTGAAACCCTAAAATCCATTGCCAGTATACAATACTGCAGATGGATGGAAAAATTGCCTGATTCAAGATAGTTTTTTTTTAAATTTTGACACAGCAATCCTATCAGAACAGTTGCATGAGAGTAAGCCTCATTAAAGTCAGTAGGACTTGCTTCTGAGTAAATAAGTAAACAAATAAATGAACATCTCGGAAGCTCCCTTTGGAAAACATTTTTCATAGAAATCTGTAGCAATTCTGCTTCCAGTTTTTAAAAAGAGCAACTCTGTTCTTACTTATTAGGTATCACCGAAGTGGGGGCAAATTAGGTACTTTTTACATTGGTTCTGTGCTTTTCTTTCTCTGTCCCCACCCCCATTTTTACTTTCTGTCTCCAAGATGTCTGGAGGGAAAGGGAAGCAGAAAAGGCAGCCATCAGCTGCAGTGTTTAGAGAAATAGCTTCTGAGGCAAAAAAAGAAGCAGCTTCAGGTAAAAGTAAAAAAAAATGGCTGCTACAAAGGTCTCCAAATAAGGAGAGCACGGTGAACTAACATAGCTATTTGTTTGGTAAGGAAAGGCTTCAGAATCTTGACAATAGCCTCAGCCAACTTACTGGGCAAGTGTGAAATCTTATCACATCAAATGTATTTCCCTTTTGCAAAAAGACAATGTTTAATGCTGAAATTCTAAGGAAACTGATGGTTGTTGTGGGTTTTCCGGGCTGTATTGCCGTGGTCTTGGCATTGTAGTTCCTGACGTTTCGCCAGCAGCTGTGGCTGGCATCTTCTGTGACACTGTGACACTGAGAGATCTCTGTCTTTTGGTGCTACACCTCTGAAGATGCCAGCCACAGCTGCTGGCGAAACGCCAGGAACTACAATGCCAAGACCACGGCAATACAGCCCGGAAAACCCACAACAACCATCGGTCTCCGGCCGTGAAAGCCTTCGACAATACTTCTAAGGAAACTGTTTTTTACTAAGGAGCAAATCTCATTCTGGGTAAATACGTTTAGATGGGACTCTAAACTATATTTTTATGTACTTTTATTAAGACAACTCTAGGGTGAATCTCATATTAGGGAGAAAGCATATGTATATTTTAGTAGATTTCTTTAATTTCTTTCCATGTTTTATTCTTATTTATGTAGGCTATTTCTATGCTGCCTCTTCAGAATCCTGCTGGTGGTGGCTTGATATAAATAAGAACAAATCACTCTATTTCAGGTACATTTCTTCAGGTAGCTCGAGACTTATACCTTACTTGTTTTATTATAAAAACATATATTTGAGCTTTACCAACATTGTGAAGCTGAACAAGAGAATGATGAAATGAATTCAACACAGCTCAAGTAACACCACCAATACATCTTTGCTTCTCTTGTACTTCAGACACAAAAGGCAAATTAATTGGCATTTTAAAGGACCAGTTTTGATCAGACCTTCTTGATAAGGAAAACTGATAACCTGATGATTATGAACCATTGTTTGCCATTTGTACCACTACATGTTCATTTTTATACTGCACTATCAAGACGACTAAAATAAAAAAGTAAAATTATATATACACGAGTCTTGTAACTTCATACGAAAATGTTTTGAATGTGACGAATCTCACAGGTTCACTGAGGTTTGACTATACCTCTGTATTCCAGGTCGTCTCATGCTGAGAAAAATTTAGTTATCCCATGCTATCTGACAACTAAGAACAGTATATATTTTTTAAAAAAGACCTGCTGCACATGCTTTTATTTGTTACAGCAGTTTTACTCAGTATCTTTTCCAGTGGTACTCCTTTTTGGCAATGGTGGCTAGTCCCCTTTAGGACTGGTGGGGTGTCAACGGCAGGCACAGCAAACTTCTCCTCCTCCTTCCTTACAACAATGCAGAAGTCAACAAACTTTCTAGTAACATTTCTCCACTTGTACAAAACTTGTACACTGATCCTTATGCAGCTGTTTACAACAACAGTAGGCATATTCAATGTAGGCGAGAAACCATGCAATATGCTCCTTTCCTTAAACCCATTATTCAGAAGAGTTTGAGGTAAAGAAGCATTTTTCAGTAGTTCTGGTAGTAAAATGAGTCAGAGAGCACGTGCAGAGTGCCTTTACAATCTCATGCATATTTAATCAAAAGTGAGTCCTTCTATCTTCAATAGGATTCACTCACAAGCAACTGTATATAGGATTACAGACAGATTTGCTTGTTTTTTTAGACCAAAAAGCTTATACAGGTGGGGTAAGGGGAAGCTCCAGCACTTTTCCTTAAATACATATTATGTTCAACAACTAAGTACTGAAGTTACTTCCTATCATTCTTCTTCAGCTTCTCAGAACCAAGGTAAAGGCTGAAGGACAATATTGTTTCACCCAATAAAAAAGCTTCATTCTATAGCAACAAGTGTTCATTATAAAATACATACCTGTGTGAATACTCCTCTCCAGGTTTTTCCTTCTTTCTGGGTTTGAAGAGAGAAGGTGAAATGCCTTCAGAAAAACAGGCATGTGCAAAAAAAAACCCCAACCCAATTCATTCTATTATATAGGCCTGATTCTGAATAGCTTTAAAAAACAACAACAGTATACTAGTTCATTTGGGTTTTGGTAGTTATAAAATGTCTGTATCTGAGAGAGTCTCTGATTGACCAGGATTGACAGTCCTGGTCAACAGAGTCTTGTGGACCCATCCAGAGAGGGAACAAAGAGGATGGCTGGTGTGTTTGGGCCTGCTTTAAATGAGATGAAAAGCACTCTGCCAGGGATGAATTAAACAAAAACAAGACAGACGTTCCTGGCAAAACAGGGTTAACATACCTGTAACTTATGTTCATCGAGTTCTTCTGTGCTGACACACATGGGGACTGCGCAGGCGCAGGCCAGCCGCCGGAGAATTTTCTAGAGCTTCCATGGCTCCGAAGGGGCCGTTTGTCGCGCGCCTCAGCGACCGTTTTCCCACCCAAACGGTCACGTGATCCTCCAGCGACCAACGGCCCCTTCCCTCAGTTCTCCCTTGCCGCCGCTTGACCAACACACGTCAGCCATAAAACCTTAAAAACACCAATTTCCGTTACAGCCATCACATTATTGTGCATTGGAGTTCACAGCGGGGTAGGAGGGAGGGTTGTGTGTCAGCACAGAAGAACTCGATGAACATAAGTTACAGGTATGTTAACCCTGTTTTCATCTTCGTTCTTCTGTGCCTCCACACATGGGAGTGTACCAAGCTTCACACAATAAGGAAGGCGGGGGTGAAGTCCAACACAATTTTATTAAGCAAACAAGAACAACAATAAATAGATATGCCTATATACATCTATGTAAAGATACTGTGTAAGGACACATAAATACCCAATATTTACATATATACACACCCCCAGGTACATATATACACACTTTCACTCAAGGGTACCCAACAGGTACGCCAAGAAAGTCATACCAAAACTCCCTCAGGAAAAGAGGGAGTGTAAGACAGCCTTGGCCACAGATACATCCTGCTCCGCATTGACATCAACGGCGTAATGCCTGACAAAGGTGTCTGCAGAGGACCATGTGGCTGCTTTACAAATGTTAACCAGGGGCACCCCCCTGAGGAGTGCCGAAGAGGATGCTTGGGACCGTGTGGAGTGGGCTCTGACATGAAGCGGGCAAGCCACCCCTGCCAGGGAATAGGCCTTGCTAATGGCCGTCACAATCCACCTAGACAGGGTCTGTGAGGAAGCCCTGCTACCCTTGTCCTTGGCCCCAAAACATACAAACAGGTGAGGACAGGTGCGGAATCCCTTCGTCCTATCCAGGTAATAGGCTAGGGCCCTCTTCAAGTCTAGGGAATGAAGGGCCTTTTCCCCTTTAGAGGAAGGTTGAGGAAAGAACGCAGGTAGTGAGATATCCTGCGAGAGGTGGAAGGCGGACACCACCTTGGGCAGGAACCCGAGGCAGGGACGCAGGACCACCTTGTTGGGATGAAACACAAGAAAGGGAGGGTCAGACCGCAGTGCAGACAGCTCACTGACCCTTCTGGCCGATGTGACGGCCACCAAGAATGCTACCTTATAGGATAGCATATCCAAGGGGCATGTAGCCATAGGTTCAAACGGAGACAACATGAGACGTGAGAGCACCAAAGACAGTGACCACTGAGGCACTGGCGCCGACACAGGTGGGTAAAGATTGTACATGCCCTTAAGGAACTGGCGGGATTGTGGGTGAGAAAACACCGTAGCACCCTCAACACGGGTGTGAGCAGCTGATATCGCTGCCAGGTGGACCTTGAGGGAGGACACCTTCAAACCCAGGCCACGCAAGTGGCACAAATACTCGAACACAGCCCCCAAGGGGCTGCTGTCAGGCACCACCCCTCTGGCAAGTGCCCAGAGCTCAAACCTGCGCCACTTGGCCGCATAAGCGCGCCTAGTGGATGGCCGACGAGCATTCAGGAGGACCCTCTGCACCTCGTCAGTAAAGCCTATCGGGGAGGAACGATCCGCCAAGCCGTTAGGTGCAGCTTCTTGGGATCGTGGTGGACTAGGCTCCCGTTTAGGAGAAGGTCTTGCCGAGGGGGCAGACTCACATACGTCCGTTGGGACATTCGCAGGAGCTTCGGGAACCAAACCTGCCGTGGCCAGAAAGGGGCCACTAGGATGCAGTCCGTCCCGTCCTCCTCTATCTTGCACAGGACCCTGGGAATCAAGGGGAACGGAGGAAACATGTAGTGCAAGCCCTGCGTCCACGTAAACTGGAAGGCATCCCCAATAGAGAGGGGGTCGCTCCCTGCCCTGGAACAGAACGTGTGGGCCTTGGTGGTTGCCGCAGTGGCGAACACGTCTATCACTGGATGACCCCACATCTGGAAGATCGGCCCAACGCACTCTCCGTTCAGTTCCCACTCGTGGTCCAGTAAAGGGACCCTGCTGAGGGCATCTGCCCGGGCATTGTCTGACCCAGCCACGTGTATAGCACGGAGCGACACACCGTTCTTGATAGCCCACTGCCAAGTGAGTGTGGCTTCCCGGCACAGGGCCATGGACACTGTGCCCCCCTGCTGATTCACGTAGTACATGGCAGTCGTGTTGTCCGTCTGCACCAACACCTGACGATTTCTCAGCAGTGCTGTAAGAGACACAAGTGCGAAACGAATGGCCCTTAGTTCAAGCACATTGATATGGAGGGTCTTTTCCCTCTCAGACCAGACATCCTGCACAGACACATCACCACAGTAAGCCCCCCATCCCAACAGAGAGGCATCAGTGGTAACCGTGATGTCATGGTGTTGATACCCAAAAGGGGTCCCCTTAAACAAGTTGTCATCAGACAGCCACCAGTCCAAGGAGGAGAGGATGACCCTCGGGATAGAGAATTTGAGGGACGGAGGGTGCAGCAGAGCATCGTACCTCCGCACAAACCAGTTCTGGAGAGGGCGCATACGTAGCCTAGCGAAAGGCACCACAGAGGTGGCCGCTGCCATATGCCCTAGTAGGCACTGGATAGTGCGCACAGACTGGAATCGGTTCCTTTTAAACATGGACACCAGACCCCTTAGGGACCGAGCCCTCTCCAAGGGGAGCAGGGCCTTACCCTCCACAGAGTCTAACAGTGCGCCAATGTAGGACACCTTGCAGCTGGGCACCAGTTTGGATTTCTCCAAGTTCACCAGGACTTTTCCTTAAATACATATTATGTTCAACAACTAAGTACTGAAGTTACTTCCTATCATTCTTCTTCAGCTTCTCAGAACCAAGGTAAAGGCTGAAGGACAATATTGTTTCACCCAATAAAAAAGCTTCATTCTATAGCAACAAGTGTTCATTATAAAATACATACCTGTGTGAATACTCCTCTCCAGGTTTTTCCTTCTTTCTGGGTTTGAAGAGAGAAGGTGAAATGCCTTCAGAAAAACAGGCATGTGCAAAAAAAAACCCCAACCCAATTCATTCTATTATATAGGCCTGATTCTGAATAGCTTTAAAAAACAACAACAGTATACTAGTTCATTTGGGTTTTGGTAGTTATAAAATGTCTGTATCTGAGAGAGTCTCTGATTGACCAGGATTGACAGTCCTGGTCAACAGAGTCTTGTGGACCCATCCAGAGAGGGAACAAAGAGGATGGCTGGTGTGTTTGGGCCTGCTTTAAATGAGATGAAAAGCACTCTGCCAGGGATGAATTAAACAAAAACAAGACAGACGTTCCTGGCAACTACTCATTTCCTGAACTGTTTGGTGAGGAAGCAAGCTGGGGGTGGCCTGAGTTGGTAGGACATTGTCCCGTTCACCCTACTGGATGAACCTCCACTGAGGGTCCACTCCAATTTTGCCATATGAGCCTTTGCAGCCGATGCTTTTACTCATGAAAGTGAAGGCACCTGGAGCAAGGTCTGACTTGTAGAATGAAGACAGTGTTGAAAGTGTGTAGGGAAAGACAGGATAAGATAGGTGTACTTTTTTTCTCAGCGTGAAGGGATAAAGAGAATAAAACATCTGGATAACTACTAGTGGAACTGTGTGGGTAGTCAGTTTGAATTCTGGAAAAATGCAATTTCCCTGCACAAAGGGAGTTCTCATTCACCTCTCTTTAAACAAACAACATACTTCGTTTTTAACATCTGGAAGAAGTCTGTGTGCTACAGCAGTTGCAGTATCCCACATATGACAAAACTTTGTACACCCTCTCTACTATGCTGTCAGTTACAATTACATTATAAAAGACCTATAAATGAAGTTTGAGCTGTTTTGTATTTCCCCATTCTATATCTTTAAGGTACCTTGTTGTGGGCCAAGGGTCAGTCTTGGTGCTTCCACTGTTCATTCAGTGATCTTGGGTGTTGCTGTTAAAGAAAAAGTGATGGTGTCTACTTGTGTACCTTAATTAATATCACTCTAGGTTGACTTGTCAAGGTGATGCTTGCACAGTCCAAAACGTTATTGTAGCCTCAGTTTAACAGCTACTGCACCACACCCTCAATGTCTTTTAGCATGGAAGTTCATAATTGGGGCCATTTTATTGGCACCTAAATTGTTTCCAAATACTCTAAATTAAATGGTTTTATGACTCAAGACAGAGGAACAAAAATGTTTGAAAGGTTGGAGCACCTTACCTGTAAGGAAAGGTGAATACATTTTAATTTACAAAAAAGGTTGATAATGTGGAGACCTGAGAGAAATTTAGAAAATTGTGCCTAGTATGGAGAGAGTGGGTAGAGAACATTCCCAAGCTGTGGACCTGCTTTTCAGGGAAATAAAAGACTCTGTCCAGGACAGACTGACTGCTCAGACTTTCACTGGCCATATTGTTGATCAGCAGCAGCTCCATCTTATCTTGATGTACCTTCAATTTCTTGCCCTTTGTCCAATGTATCTCCAGACAGCAGTTAAGAACTTCCCCACCTCACCTGAATCAAATGTAAAGCAGAGATAAGATTCGGGTGTCATCAGCATATTCATGATACTTCACTCCAAATCCCCAGATGACCTCAGCCAGTGACTTTATGCAGATGCTGAATAAAAATGGAACATTGTATGTCACTATAGTACAAATGCCACCAGCTCAAGCAGCTGTCCTCTAGCACCACTTTCTGGTACTGATTCGACAGATACAAGTAGGCTGCTGGGGCATGATACCTTCAGTCTCCTTTGCTGCCAAACAGTCCAAAAGGATACCATAGCTGATAGTACCAAAGGATACTAAGAGATATACGAGAATCAACAGGGATGCACTCCACTGTCTTCCAAGGCAGTTTCAGTCTAAATTCAGTTCTGAATCCTGATTAAAATGGATCTAGATGATCAGTCTCATCCAACAAAGCCTGGAGGTGTCCAGCCACCATCTACTGGAATACCTTGCTTTAAAAAAAAATATCAATATTAGCCTTTGACTTATAATTGTTTAAATACTAGTGGCTGGGAGACAAAGAAGGAAGGTTTGCCAGAACTATCTGGTCCAACAAGATTCTTTTCATGTCTTATTCTAGCCAAAGTAAATCTAGTGATTGTTGTAATTGGTATCAAGAATCAGAGTGACCTGATGGGTATGAAACAGTATCTGCAGAAGGTGGGAATCCCTACTGCCATTTATTGTACGACGGTGGGCAGCCTCAGTTTCTTGCCAGAAAATGGGAATAACAGCAACCTTTAGGGTGTTTTTGGGGTGGGGGTGGGGATAAAATATGTGGCAAATTAATAATTGTTACATACAATTTTCATTGGCAATACTTATATATAAATGTATATGAAATATTTCCCCTTAAATATCACTGATTTAAATAGACAATTTTTAATCCTTGCAGATAATATTTTAAAAGGATATTTTATATATTTAAGGAGTTATGATGGAGTTAGTCTTGCTTCCTTAAGACACTGTCTCTGGAATAATTAAATAAGAACTGGTTAAATTTTAATTCCTCAGAAAACTAGTTCCTTTTTAAATATTAAATCACATAATGCTGTGCAGCCACCTGTTAACAGTAGCTCTCCCTGGGAAGATTAGCTTTTATAGTTATTATAGATTGGAACTGACACTGTGAGATTAACAATCTAGTTGCCAGTTCTTCAAATGAAATCTGTGTAGGCAAATGCCTAGACCTTTTCAGATGTCCATAAGGAAAGAGTTGTTGATAGGCAGCAAAGGTCTGGCTGTACAGATTTATCTGTGTAAGACTGAAAGCAATATGGTCTGAAAACATGGTTGTAAAAGCTACGTAAAAATGTCAGTTTTATTATGCTCTCAAAGGTTAAAGTTTATCCTGATGCAGTGCATTTACTACAATATACAAGCAACTCTGTATAACAATCTTATGCAGTCATATGGTGTCAGCCACCTTTGCTTTTCAAGTACCTTTACTGCTGGGACGGGAATCTAGAGACTGCAAGATCTGTAAACTACCTAAAAGTGCCACAAGCCTTGCTTTTGCCAATACAAGAAGTATAAGTAAGTAGAGAGAGATTGTTTTTACTGTCAATGGATTTGCAAGACTGCTTTAGCTCACCTGTTGCTTGAAAAAACAGTACTGTAATGCCCCAATTATTTTCCTTGGGAAAAGCCTCATCATTTCAGAATGAATCAGATCATAGTAATGCTAAAGGTTATAGCTCTAGCATTCAAAATAAAAGGAAATGTGAACTTGTTTTAAAAGTTCAATAAACTTTAATAGGAAGTAAGGGGAAATGCAGTAAGCAGATAGAAAACGGGTCAGGACATCCTGCACTGCATTAAACTTATCACCCAGTTTTATGAACACTGAAATACTGCTGAATTGATGGCATCTGTATGGACACACACGTTATAGAATACACACATTGGGTCTTGGGTCTCCACCCTGTCTTTTGCGGGTTCTCCTCAATTCTTGTGTGTGGTGCCTGATTCAGATCAGCACACATGGAGAACAAGCTTCAGCCTTCCTTCCTCTTTACTGTTTTCCCAACCTGAAACAGTTTGGGGGAGTGCTATTTGGCTTGACGAGAAAACCCACATGTACCCAGGGGCAGCGCCAGGGTTTCTGGTGCCCGCAGTTGCCCCTACGTGCATGCACACATAGTGCATGTGCACGTGCCTCCGGACTGCGGGATGACATCACTGCGTGTGACATCACGCAGCAAGCTGGCCCCATTGGCTGGCGGGTGGCTGGGACGGCGTGCGGAGGCTGCCCATGCTCCCAGTTGGGCGTGGCGGGTGGCTGGGGAGGTTCCACATGCTGCAGTGGACACCTGTCGTGCCTGGCCCATGGCTGCTGTGGCCGGCTGGGGTGCGTGTGTGTTGATGGCAGTGGCGGCAGTGGCGTGGGGCTGGCCGGCTGCAGCAGCTGCGGGCCAGGCACGCCAGCTCCATGGCGCTTGCCTATGCCCCTGGCTCCCCCTCCGGCGCCTCAGCGCTCGAGGCAGGGGCCGGCCCTGCATGTACCATCTTCAGAAAGATCACCAACTATTTTACAAGTTCTGCTCCTGTACCTTTAACAACAGCCTGACGCTCACAAATTAAGCATTTGGACCTTTGTTCTATTTCTATGCCAGGAAAAGGAGTGGAAAAGTTTTACTCATTTATATTCTGCATTTTAAACTTCTGTTGAACAACAGGTGTGGGTCCAGTAACGTGCTAGCAGTTCTATTTGTTACTAAATCACATTCCAACAAAATTACATTGTGTTGAAAAAAACATTTTATCACACCCTTGCAAACGGGTATCCAGTCAGCTTTCCTTGAATTTTTCCATGTGAAAGGCAACCAATTTGTTCATGCTGCTCTCTGTGTTTTTAATGCTAAAACTGTGTCCCACTATACGGGATTCTTATCTGGATTAGTGCTTTTAGCTACCAGATGGAGCAAATCCAGGCAATGTTTTTGAGGCGTATCTTGGGGATCCCTAACTGTGTTTGCTATGCAGCTATAAGTTTGGAAACTGGGCAGAGCTATCTTGAGACCCGAGCATGGATTTCAACATTTAAATTCTGGCTACGCATTCATTTCAGGGCTGAACCTTAGAGTTATATTTATTTGATGCTCTCAGATGCCTTTATATCCAGTTGGGCTTCTCGGATTCTGAGGAAATTACAGTCCATAGGGATTTCTTTTACCTCCCTTCTCATGCCAACTGAAAGTCAAGCATATAGATTCTTGAAACAAAGACTGCTGAATATCAACAGGCACACCCTCTGTTCTTTTGCACAGAAGACCTGTTCCCCACTGGAGTTCAGAATTATCCCTAAGTATGGAACTCCTTCCGCCTACTTTTCACTGCTGACTTCCCCTCAATTTTGCCGAGCTTTTATGCTCACACGTTTTAACGTTTTAAATTCTGTTGGGGAGATTCACTAATATCCCCTATCTTAAAAGACTCTGTCCTTGTGGCAGGAGACAACCCAAATGAGTAACTCATGTTCTATTTTATTGTGACTTTTATGTCCATGTGCGGGACTCCTTGATTAGCCCCCTATTGTTTAACTGAGAGGGTCAATCTGACAGAAGGTTAGTCTTTTTGTTATTATCAGACCAGCACCCCTATATCACACATACAGTTGCACTGTATCTCTCAATTGTTATGTGTATTAGGGAGTATATGGTTAATTCTATTGCCGGCTGATCTTGTTTATTTATTTATTTAATCCAATTTATACCCCACCCTCCCCACAGATTGGCTCAGGGTGGATCCTTGTTGTATCCTTGGTTTGTCTTTCTTGGCATAAATTGTTTTTTTTAATTCAATGCCAATAAAATATATTGACTGACTGACTACTAGAAAAGGAGGAAAATTGGTGAACTAACTGGAGGTAAATATAATGAACTGAGTATATATTTTATGTATGTATATTCCTCCAACACACATTATCTGCCATCTATCCCTAATGTCTTTGAGCTTAATCAGCTTTGATCCTTGTCATTACACCCAGCAATAACTAGCTAGCCTGCCATCTGGTAACCTCTTATGTAATGGGTGGTATGATGGTGTGGGATCATGAAACTCTTGTGTTGAGACAAAAGACCGCTTTCCTCATCGCTGTTTGGAAACACAACACGCTTTCCCACAGTTGCAAGTCACACAGGGATGGTGCTGATCCTGCTTAGGTCAAATGGCAAAGTGAAAATAAGGACAAACTGCAGCAAACAGCCTATGACCAAGATGGCATCACCTTTTTTAAAGAAAATGTCCTTTGTCTTATACCTTTATCAGCAGCTTGACAAGTGTAGCTTTCCCCATCACTTTGATAATTTAACATATACCACTTAAAGTACTTCTATCATTTTTAATTGAATAATATATTTAGACCCCTCCTCCCTACTCCATTAACCCTTATCAACTTTACTAATGCTTATTTCTTTCTGTCATTTCTGACAGAACTGGGGAACTGCAGCTGCTGAAAGGAGGAACCCAAGTGGTCTACCTTTTCTGTCTCATCTATCTTACTTGCAAATAGGGTTGCCAATTCCAGATTTGGAAATTCTTGTAGATTTTGGGGGTAGCACCTGGGGAGGGTGATGTTAGGGGAGGGGAAGGAGATTGGCAGGATTGTGATGCCATTTGCTCCTGGGAACAGATCTCCGTAGTTTGGGAATCCGTTGTAATTCTGGGAAAATCCAGACCCCACGTGGAGGTTGGTAACTGTACTCACAAAGCATCCTTTCTCCATGTCAAAGTCCTTCACATTGCCTTGTCCCCAAAGTGCCTGCCAGGAAGTGTCACACTTATCTATCACTCTGCTTCTGGTGGTGTTATGGTGACTGAGGGACGTTATGCATGCTCAAAAGCACTTTTCAAACAAAAATGAATACCTCACATGGCTTAAGACTTTGAAAGCATATTCTGGGTTATTTTAGATTAATCTTAGATTAAGCCCTGAGAGTATGAACACATCATTCTTCTGAACTGCCAAAGAATGAGAGCTAATATCCCTGTAACTGCTAGCATTACAAGGCCCAAATGCTCCTCCACAATGGCTTCTGGTAAATGTCCCCATGAAAGAAGAGTGAATTCTTACTTTGAGACTCCATACCAAGTTGCTGCGGTGTATGCCAGTGTGGTGCATTGGTTAGAGCACGTTCCCTCACCCTGGTGCGGTGAACATAGGTGCCATGGCACCCACCAATGTATTTCATGGTACCTACCTGTTTCTTCCCATAAAGTAAATAGCCTATTCTGAGTTTCCTTCACCTCAGTTAAGTTAGATATTGGAAGACCTCATAAGGATTCACCTTTTGGGTTTGCAGGGAATACCTATTCAGAAATAGCTGCACCCATCATAGGATGCTTGGCTTGGGACTGTCTAACATTTTATGGAACTGTCAAAGATTTTGTTACTGATCACAGCCCCAGGGGCCACAGCAGCCATTTGTGGAGATTCCCATTCTCTTTTCTTAAAATTCACAAAGGCTCAACAAGATTGGAGACCCTTAGGTTTTAGACTTTTATCATGGTGATATTAATTTTAACACCTGCTCAGTCAAGACTCAAGGTCAGGTTCTTTGCCTCGTTTATCTTATAGAGTTGTTAATGTGGGGAAAGTGACAAACCCCTGCATGAACATCACACTGAGCTCCTCGGAAGGAGGAGAGGAAATATAAAGGGGAGGAATGAACGGTGCCCTAACAAGAGGTAATGTTATGAGGATTTTACCGTATGTCAGGTGCTGATATGTGCTAGAATCTGGGAGAGCTACAAGCTTGTCTCATTACCTCCCCCCCACGCAATTCAAGTATATCTATGCCCCCCCCCAGGCTGTGTGGTTAAAAAGTTCGACGGACTGATGGCCCACCCACCGGCACGGCCTGACCCCGGCCGCCTATCTCCCGCTGCTGCTTCAGCGACTTCTTGCCTTGGGAGTGACTCAGCGGCTCCTGTTGCCCTGCTGACCCCGGCAGCGCAAGGAGGCGGCTTGTCAGGGCGCTTCTCCCTCCTACTCCTCCGTCTTCCTCCCAAGAGGCAGCCTCGGCAGGAGCAACAACAAGCGCTAAACAAGAGGCGTCACCGGCTCTCCGTGACTCACGGCGCTAGTTCTCAGCCCACCCACCGGCTTTGCCCCTTCGTTGCTGACCCTATTGATGGAAGCCGCTGTCAAAACCCCCCAGCTTGGGGAGGACACCCAGCCCCGCGTATGGACTTCCAGGAGGGGCTACGACCTGCTCCGCCACCCGCAGTTCAACAAGGTATGGCGTCTGGGGGTACGATGCCAAGCTGGGAGAGGGTCTGCTTCGAATTGGACATCCTCCGGAGTAAACTATCCCAACTCGTGTTTTATTCGGGAGTAAACCACTTAAGGGTGCGTGGGACGCGAGGTCCAGAATAAAAAAGGGTGCTTTCGGGTCTGCAGCATTAAAACTTCGCCGTGAAGTTTCCCTTTCTCCCTGAAACCGAGCCGGGCGGCATTTTCTACCTCGGCTCCGCCTCAGTTCGCTGGGAAAGGAGAAAACCACAAACAAAACAACCTCTCCACGCCTTTGGTTCAAACTTAGGCTGAGCGCCTCGGGTCTCAGTTGCTGGTAAAAACAGACGTCGTCGTCGCCCATTCTCTCTCTCACCCTCATCCCCACTTGACACCCCGCAGCTCCTGTAAGCGCGGCACACGCTGGTGGGGGTGAGCGTGCGAATGGAGACAGGCGGGCGGTGTTCAAGTGTCCGGCCGAGCAACCGTTCCCCACGTGCACGCACCTCGCCCCGTTTCTGCCCCCAAGCTCTTGGGGCTACTGATCGCGGCGCGATCCTCTCATGGCGAGCAAACTCTTGGCTCCGCTCAGGCCCTTGTTCTTGGCAGGCGAATCTGGCGCTTTCGGCAGAAGCGGGGAATGCGCCTGTCATGCCACGCTGAGGCCGCTGCCTTCCCAGGGCAAGCTATTTAACAGGGCGCTCGCCCTCAAGCCCTCTGCCGCTGCTCTTTCTAACCTCCTGCCGGGCAACACCTTTCACAAGTGATCTCCACCCTCCACACAGGCTTCTGGATATGAACGGTCATAGCGGCGGGTAAGGCTCCAAGCAGAAAAAAAGATACGGAATTATTTTTAAAAGGAATTGGGTTGGCAGAGTCCATGAATTCAGGAAGATCATGCTGCATGAATCTTGCTTT
This sequence comes from Eublepharis macularius, assembly GCF_028583425.1. Lineage (NCBI taxonomy): Eukaryota > Metazoa > Chordata > Lepidosauria > Squamata > Eublepharidae > Eublepharis > Eublepharis macularius. The sequence continues at coordinate 79,479,895 of NC_072790.1, read as the reverse complement.
ATTGGATGAAGGAAAAAGTCTGTCAGGAGTTTCATAAAATGTTGGAACTGTACTTCCTAGGAAGTTATCATGCAGGAAAAGATGGGCATTGGGATATGTATTGTTAAGGATGAGTAAAAGAAGTTAGAACAACCCAGTTGAGTGCCTTGGAGATCTAGTTCTGGAGAGTTTAAGCAATGTTTTAATTAGCAGAGTGGTGTGGCATACAGGCAGTTGGCACAATCCTGCATAGCCTTGCACTGTGAGAGAATGATCCAGAAGGTCTCCAGTGCAAATCTTGCCTGTGCCCTGAACTCACTGGGAATTCAGCTAACTATTTTATCTTCACCTGGAACCTGCAATTAGCAATAATATTGGCTTTCCTTATGAGGATTACTGTACAATAAGGTTGTGTGAAGTGCTGTAAAGGTTGCATAAAGTGCTTTGATCATTGAAAGTGTTATATAAATGCTAAAATAATTGTTGGGAGGTAGGGTTAAGTTTATAAATCTGTTTATGATAAGTTTATGAATCTGTTCATGATAATATGTTAAGAGGGTACATTGAAGACAATTAACAGTAGAACAAGCAAAGCACCCGCAAGGACCTCTGGGTGGAGGCAAGTATCTCATTTCCTCCTCACCTATTATTTCCTCTTTCTCTTCCCTGAAAGCCCCCACAGCTTCTCTCCTTTTTCTGCCTACTGTTATCTGCCCCATCTTTAGTTTTTCTCCATTCATTTTCCTTCCCTGGCAGCCTCTGCTTGGGAAAACTGTATGTGGTGCTGGCTACTGGGCCAGGCCCCGTTGTGCAGTAGGGAACTACCAAGGAATTGCAGGGGGCACCTAACTTTTCCCTCTACCCCCTTCAAGCAATATTTCCCTGTTCCTAACAGCCTCCATATACTTACCGATCCTTTCTTCCTTCTCCTGCCCCCCTCCAGCAACCTACTGTTTATCTGCCCCTGCCCATCCTTAGCTTGTTTTTTATTTATTCGTTTATAGTCTGTCTTTCTCCACAATAGGGAACACAAAACAACTTATATAATTCTCCTCGCCTCCATTTTATTTTTATAACAACCCTGTGAGGGAGCTTAGGGTAATGTGTGTGACTGGCCCAAGGCCACCCAGTGAGCGTCCATGGTAGAGTGGTGATTTGAATGGTTTCCCAGATCCTCTTCTGGCACTCTAACCACTACATTGTGTTGGCTTTTTGCGAGCAGCCATGCCTGGGTAAATCATGGAAGTCTGGCGGTATCAAGTTGCTCAGTGGTTGCTGCTGGCCCTACCCCTGATTAAGTTCTCCCTCAAAGGCCAAAACTTCCCTGGAAAGGGGGCCTTTCCCTTCTCCCCACCTTTTGCTGACAGAAGCCAAGGCTGATAGCACTGTTGTGGTTAATAACAGCCACTGGGGGCATTTGTTTCTAAAAGCTAGAGGTGCTGCCTCTATTATTTTTTTTTAAGATTTCAGATTTTTCTGCAAATCTTGTGCTTTTCTCAGGTTTGTAGAAAGATCTGTTGTCTGTCTCTGCCCCCAGTCTCTGGATTAAGTATTCACAGATTTGGCCATGTTGAGCATTAGATACATTGATTGGTGATTGATAATGGGAATGAAATCCAGTATCACTCAGAAACATTTATGATGATTTTTTTATTGCTTAATAAACTTACAGGACTGGATCTGAACCCTTTATTCTTCAAGTAGAGGGACACTTCTGCTTGGGTAATTTCTACGGATTCGTCTTGGTGTCTGCGGAATCCCATGCTGTTCATAAGAGTCTCTGATGCTTAAAAGCAGCTTTGGGATGGGGTGGGGGATGGGATTGCATGTGAAGGGAGAAGTAGGAAAGATCAGTTCAGTGACTGTAGGTTCGGTCACTTTTTTGGGATCTGATCCAGTGTGTTTATGTAGTATTTTCCTCACACTCAATTGCAGTGTATTTTTGTTGCAGGAGATATAATTTTACTACCCAAAGTATTTGTAATAATGGTGATGTGGCATGTGATTAACGTCTGCCTATAGCATATCTAGATATTGACCGTACAGTATCTCTATTCTACCTGTCTTTTTGTAACCTCTTCCATATTTTCCTTTTCTATTTTCTTTGTCCTTATAGGGGAAGCACCCCACCCTCCTTTAAAAAGGACTGGAGTAAGGATGCTTTTCTAAGAGAACTTATCCCAGTCTCTCTCTGCAATATGTGAATACCATGCTATTGGCATCAAAATTGGTCTTTGTTACTGTCTTGAAAGTTCCTAGGAGTAAGGTTTTGTTTTTGGGACAAACAGTTGCTAGTTTGGTTAAATGCTGTGGATTAATTAGCTGATAATATGAATGAGCTATCTGTGGAAATGAAACAATATGAACTGTTACTGTGTTGCATCTGTGAAGATAGCAAGTGGAATTCCTGGGCATATTAGTTGAAGTGCTTAGAATAGCAATAGGACATTATTGGTGTGTGGAGTTTTTTTTAAACAAGGCATTGGTGTGGTCACACCAAGGAGATCAAAACTGGGAATTGTCTCTGTGTGAGAGTAGTGAGAAGTTTAGGTTATCATTTGCAGGTGTAAAAAACCCCAAACCCCAGTATTTAGAATGCTTAAAGAAAATGAGAACTTGCTTGCACTCTTAAGAAAGGCCTTTGAATTACTGGCATATGTTTTTAACTGTTAACTAACTTGCCAATATTAAGATTTCATGACAAAACTGAAATTAAGTAAAACAGAAATCAAGTGGCATCTGCAAGACCAAGTTCATTCCAACATCAGGTTTTGTGGGTCAGAACTCAATTTTCAGATGCATAATATGAAATAAAATCATTTTATATCATGGATCTGAAGAAGCAAGTTCTGACCCATGAAAACTTATGCTAGAATAAACCTTAGCTGTATCCATATAAAGATTCTCACCCCCTGGCCCGAGTGAGACACAGCATGACCCCCCCTTCCTTTACTGGGGAGCTTCTACACAACTTCACGTTCTTTTTGAGCAAGGCTTTCCCAAGCTTTCCTATTTAAGGCAGAGAAGGTAAAATCACTCTGATTGCCGCCAGTCCTAGTTGGGGGATTCCTCTGCAAGATCCTTATTGGGTCGGTGCTTCTATGCTGGCGCAACACGGAGGATGTGGGTGGGGATGGATGGCATCAGTAGCCAGATGAGCATGTGGATGCTCTCCCCACATGCCTGCATTCCCTTATTGCTGGTTCTTTTTTTAAAAAAATTATTAAACAAAAAAAGGGGGATACAGAAAGGAAGGGAAGAAAGGGGGGCACACAAATAACAACATATACTACAAGGGTTATTAAAATACAGGATACAAAATCATGATCTTTATGACTATAGCAATTAAATGTTTTTCCAAAGTAAGCAACACATAAAAAAATTCATACTTAATTCTACTCATTGTTTTAGTCATTATAAAAAGAGGAGACAAAAGACAATTCTTAACCCAGATACTGCTTCTTTCTTAATATAACTGATTATTGTAACTCTAAAATCTTTAAAATAAAATAGTATTAGGAATTCTGATCTATATCTACTCCATATTCTCATTACCTTTTGCTTATACTCAAGATACATGTAACTATGCTTGCCTATTGCCAATGTTTCAAAGTTGTGCACCCTTATTGCTGGTTTGACAGCCAAGGTGGCTTGCACCAGTCTTAAAAGTGCCACTTGATTTCTGCTCTGCTACAACAGACCAACACAGCTACCTTTTGGAAATTAAAATGGAGATAGAACATGCTATATAACAAACCATAGCCTGGGTACCAAAAGATTAAATACTGGAATATCCTTGTAACACAACCTCTCCTGGTGGTTGGATTTCATTTTGAAAGCAATTTTGTGATCGTTATTCTGATGCTGTTGTAACTTTTTGATTTTGGAAAAGTTTGCTGTAGTATATAGAGTAAGCAAAAAGGTGTTTTTCAGATCCAGTGCACTACTAACTTTATGCTGCTTGGCTGCTTGCATACAGTCATGTGGAAGTGATATGTATACTTCCTGTCTTCTTGTTGCATAGTGTGCTCTGCTGCATGGCTGTGGTGGTAGTTTACTTGAAATGCAATCCTTGGCCGTTTTCACAGGGCTTACCGGCCACGGAATATCACGCCAAGCTCCTGGAACAAAAGCGTCTTCCTGGCGCAATTTCACGTGAGAACTGTTCTCGCGCGAAATTGCACCAGGAAAACGCTGTTGTTCTGGGAGCTCAGTGCGATGTTCCGTGGCCAATAAGCCATGTGAAAATGGCCCTTAGCAGAGATGCACCTTTCTAAGTGATTGAGTTCAATAGACTTAAAAGGGTGCAGCTCTGCTGATTGCACTATTGGTTCTGTCAAGCTGCATGAGTTTATAGATCTTATTTTCTGCTTGGTCATTTTTCATTAGCAAAATGCAGAGTAGGCAGAACTTTGGAAGGCAGAACAAGAAGTCTTTTCCAAAGGTTGATAGCTCTTCTGCATCACAGAACAAATACAGATAAACATCTGCATAAATAGCTTACTTTCTATGCATTTAAAAAAATTAATGTGTGTCCCAAGCCACATAGTATTTTTTTCAGAACTCTTTGAGAGTTATGCATGAGGAGACATGTATGTATAACATAATTTGGTCTTGAGTGAGCATTTTTAAAGTTAGGTGAAAGAGGAAACACAAAATCCCAAACCCAGGCTCCACCCTCCAAATTTCCAGGAATTTTTCTGCCTGGGCCTGGCAACCCTAGCCAGGTATAATGCCATAAAGTCCACCCTCGAAAGCAGCAGTTTCCTCCAAGGGAAGTGATAGCTGTAGTATGAAGATCAGTAATTCTCTGCACCCCAGGTTGAGTGCAAGAATGCAAACTGTTCCTTTTGAAGATTGCTTCTAACAGTACATCTTTAAGATGGAGAATGTAGATACTCCAATCTCAGAGTGTGTCCAAACAACATTAGAAGGAAATATTTCTCTAACACAAGTTTATGATATAGTTATGCATGTGTGTATTTAAAGGTAATGTGAACTGCAGCCTTCTGTTGAACATGGTCAATTTTTCTTTTTAAAATCTGGAATGGTTTGCTGAGCCTGACAATCCCAGGTCTAGACAGAATGTTGATACGTAAACTGAAAGCTCTGCAGAGTGGGACCTACTCTTAACGTCTTTCTAAACTGCATATTTTTAGAGAAATCTAAATTATGGATATGGTTTATCCAAGCAGGAATAAAATCTTACGATCAACAAATCCTTAGAAAATAGATATGGAACACATCCAAGGATAATTCTAATTCCTTGTTATAACAACAGGAAAGCACAGGAATTCTATTTTAATGAAATGCTGTTGAAGCAGAATTGCAGCATCCTGTTTTCCTTTGCAATTGGTTGTATTTGTGCTGCTTGTTTTCTGTTCTGTAGATCTGTTGCAACATTCATCCTTCCTTGAAATTAGCACACTTCTTATTTTTGACTTCTAATATACATGGAAAGAACCAAGAGGACAAAGCAAAAACAATTCTCCTTCCTGAGCATATAATAGTTTTTTTCTTAAGGACCTGGCGTGAGTGAGGTGTATTGTGTATTTTGGCCCTATCTGTTCTCTGTTTCAAGCGGGAGATATCATAGTGTACAAATGTTAGGCTGTTTAAGTCCGCTAATTCTCTTGGACTGTACGCGTACAAAGTTTCAGCTTTCTACTTTGGGAAAGTATCTTAACAATGATCATATTGCTTTGAATGTGTGACAAGCTGATTTCTTCAACTCGTTGATTTGGATCCTTTTTTCAGTAGCTAAAATCACACTTTAGAAAAGCAATATTTTATATATGAAAGGGCTGGTTCATAATGAATGATATAATGATTTTTCCCATTAAATAAAATGTTTATATTTTAGGTCCCCTGTTCCCTGGGAGGAATGAAATGGGGTTTTTTGTTTACAAGATATCCTTGAACTATCACACTGTTCACTCCAAGTAGGCACTAATCTGTTCAGGAGAGTGCTATATAAATGCACTGTTGTGATTATTGTTGTTGTTTATTATTATCATCATAATCAAGGGCCGTTTTCACATGTCTTATCGGCTCCGGTATGTTGTGCAAAGCTCCCACAAGGACAGCGTCTTCCTAGCGCGATTTCACGCGAGAACCGGGAAATCGCGCCAGGAAGATGCTGTCCTTGCCGGAGCTTTGCGCGACATACCGGAGCCGGTAAGACGTGTGAAAACAGCCAAGGTGGCTGATGATATTTCACATCTTGATCACACTTTTTTTTCATCCATACAGGGTTGCTAGGCTAAGTGGGAGGGTGGGGGTGGGGTGTATGTGTGATGTCAGGGACATCACTGTATCACTTCTGGGTACAACCTGGAAGTGGCAATGGTAGCTCTAGGAATCACTGCAATTCTGTGATAAAACTGTGGTGATTTCTAGAGTTACCATTGTCACTACTGGATTATATCCAGAAGTGATGTGCAACAATGCTGCCTTGGTCCCTTTTCTCTTTCTTTTTCTCCTGCTGCTGCTCTGAGTGGTGGAGTGCAATGGATAGACCTCCTGGGAGTTTGCATGCCATTAGCGAGCATAAGACATAAACTGGCAAACAGTAAGCCTACATCCATATCATATTGGTAAATGCTTCTAAAAGGGAATGAAACTTCTTTCATTAATAGTAGATTTATGTATTAAAAAATCTGTGACTAAACTATAAATTGTTCACCCTTGCTTGTGCTTTTAACACCTTATTCCCTATCCACAACTTTAAAATAAATGTAAGGCATACGAAAAAGAAGGTGAATGATTGTCATTATAGTTTTGGAGTAATCATGCTTCTTATTTATTATTCTGACACACACCAGGCTGTTTTTGCAATTTGTAGCTATCAGAAGTGTACATGAGCACTCTTAAATGCTTATTTCTCTGGATACATTGTCTTTCCTTTTGTTTACAGGATTGCCACGTGTCCCACTATGGTGAGGAGCCTCCTGCTGGCAACCCTTTCTTATCAGTTCCACTCCTTCAGGTAGTGGGAGGAAAAATAAAAACTATCAGCATTATGAGTGGTGTGATATTGCACATGAGGAAAACACAAAAGCGATGTCATGTCACTCTACGAATTGCCAGAAACTGCGGTTGTAGCATAAAATTCTTGGTGATTCCTAGAATGGCATGACTTCCTGTTTCCCTGGAAGTGATGTCACACCATGTGCTCTGATGGTGGCCCAGCCTCATGTTTCCATCCTTCATCTCTCACTGGGTGCCAGCCATTAGCTGGCAAATGTGTCTGAATATAAGCAAAATACAGAAACACTGAGTTCATCTTTCAGGTTTTCCCCCTGTAAATCCTCTAGTGGACACAGTTTTTGTAGTAGTATACACTGCTTTGTTATGGTTACCAGGATAGAGGCAGGTCTTTGCACCTACAAAGTGCTACTACCTGGAACTAATCTAGATTTTTTTTTACTTGTACTCCATCCTCTTCTGCATATTGCACATGAAAAACTGAGGCTGCCAACAGAGAGCTTGCTCAAGGTCACTTACAGTGCAATCCTAAACAGAGATGAACCCTTCTGTATCTATTGAAGTTATTGAGCTTAGGAGGGTCAAACTCAATTCCCTTTGGACTACAATATTGAGGAGTTTATGATAGGTGACATTTTGAAGTAGGGAAATGCTGGAGGAAAGAGGCTTTTTAAAAAACCATTTCTCTCCGTGCTGGTTTTATGTGTGGTGCTTGGGGAGTAAGCATAAGACTCTTGAGCCCTGCCTAATGTATGTTCCAAAGCTTAATCCCCTTTACATTTTAATAGAAATGTAAAGAAATATGAGATTTTAATTATTGATCTCTAACCTCCTCTAGTTTGGCCCTAAAGTGACATCAAGCCTAGCTTCTGTAGTCAGACGATGAGAGGATAGCTGGTGGGTCTTATTTGTATGGTGCTGCTGATACAGATATGCTGGCAGCCTTCCTGATTGCCATTCCAGATCAGCGGTGCATATTGATGGCTACCTGGGCTGCTCTTAATACGGCTTTTTAATAGTTCCTTCCTGTAGTATCAGTTATCCATTCGTATTCAGTTGCCATTTTCACTTTTTGTTTTTGCTTGATCTTCCTGTCTCTGTTGAATGCACCATAGTTTAGAGATTTTTTAAAAACAAACGTTTTGAAATCCTTCATTCCAAAATTCCCAGACCTTTACTTTGGTATAGCCAATTAAACACAGCTACTGTCAGTACAATCCATTTTTGCATCCCAAAAGAGGCCAAACACAGTAGTCCTTGAATCTATTCCAAATGAATAATTCTTTAAATCTCCCAATCCAGCCCTTCTTAGTCAGACTTTGCAAAGCAAGAAGGAATCAGGAAGATCTTTCCGAACAACCCTGCTCAGCTTATAATATCTTCTGAGGGATCACAAACAACTAAAGAGGTTGAAAAAATGCATTGTTTTTAACAGTTTTGAAATAAACTGACTTTTAAGTGAGTTTTTATTTTTTTAAAGTTTATTTAATAGCTCTGGGAAGAACTACAGAGTGCAGATAAGTATCAGACTTGATGATGAAACTTATTTAAATTTTAAAATTGATGTTATCTTTTTAAATGAATGTTCCCTTTAACTGTATAGGGATGTTTCCAAAGAAAAGGTAATAGACATTGTTACCTACCAGTAGCCACAAGCTGAGCTATAGCTGAAGTGAAGTGAATCAGCGCATTGTATTGGCCAAAGGCATTTCATAGCTGAACTTCTGTAACAGCTATGTTCTTCATGTAGGAATATAGCAATGTCTGTGTACAAAGAAAAAGAAGATCATGCTGGAGTAAGCTCTAAATAGACAGGGCTGTAGGGGGAATGCTTTCTTTCTTAAGGACCTTTTCCCTTGTCTGTCTCTAGAATGCTAATTTTGGGCTGTCCTTCTAGAATTCTCCTCACCTCTCTTTCTCAAGCTAGCTCGGAAGCCAGGCTTACTTCTCCACTTTCCTATCCGGTTTGTCAGTTCTAATAAGAAAGCTTTTTACAATACTTAAATCAGTTCAGTGGCCTGACTGCTTCAAAGGCACTTTGCCAAATTTATAGATAAGTTGAGTACGTATATACCATCTAAAACATACAAACATGATGCATTTTAGGAAATAATTGCATGTTTATTATTAGGACTCAAATTTTACACTTGCCATTGGTGAACGACAAGTTCTGTTGCTTTCTGTACTCTGGGTCATTTCCCCTGCCAGCTGTGTAGCAGAATTAGAAACTTGCTTGCAACAAGAAGTGGATGATACCTGAAGCTCCTGCCTAATTTGATGATTCTCAATCCCTTTAAAAAAATAAGTGGATAAATCTTTTGTTTTTCTTACTTAAAGAACTATTGGATCTGTCTTTCTTTAATGACTGCAAATTGAACGTTCTATGAATGGGACAGCATTCCAAGCACAAAATGCACATGGGCCTAGGATTCTCTGTGGTGGTTCTAACAGTGGATTAACTGCAGTCATTGAATCATATGGATATTCTGAAGGGCTCTCCCTTACATACTTAACAGTTATATCTTACATTATAAATGACCTGGATTCAAAAATAAATTGTCCCTTCAGTGGCCTCCCATACTTCTATAGATCTTCACACTAGTAGTGCAACAATTTAAAGTAAGAAAAGCAAATTATAGTCTGTGTGGAATCTATATTGAAGCACTCTTAGTGGCACACTCATGTAGCTAGATTTTGAGCCCTGAGTCAGGGAGAATATTGAGCTCTGGGTCATCAGTAGAGATGGGCATGAACCGAAAAAAATGAACTGCAAGGTTCAAAGTTTGTTCAGTTTCACGAACCACGATCTTTGACAAACTTGACCCAGTTCATAAACTGGTTCATGGTTCATCGGAGTCCAGAATGGCCCCCTTCAGACTCAGAGAGCCCAAACTCACAGGGAGTTTTCAGCAGGCTCTCTTCCAACCACCCTCCACTTTTGGTGAAGATTGCAATATGGATCTCTGAGTTATAGACCCCCAAAGCTGGCGCCCCCAGGAAAGTCCCATTCAGTTGAATTGGAGCCATCAATGCCAATTGACTTATGGCTCCATTTGAAGTGATGGACCCCCAGACATAGGTTATGTCAGTGACTGCTCCATCCTCGCAAGCTCAGGGAAGCAGTCGGCCGCCTCCCTTCTCGGGGGCGGGGTGTGTGCCCGACAGCTGGCAGCCCCTCTGTGCCTGCCCGCACACCCCAATGGGTGGACACCATCACATCTGGCACATGGGTGATGTCAGTGGCCGCCCCCTCCTCACAGGCTCGGGGAGGCGGTCAACCGTCTCCCTTCTCGGGGGTGGGGTATGTGGCCGCCAGCCAGTGGCACCCCCTGTGCCACCCGCATGCCCCAATGGGCAGCTACCATCATGTCCGGCACATGGCTGTCGGTGGCCGCCCCCTCCTCCCTAGCAGTGGCCCTGAGATGAGGGGGGGTAGAGCCTTACCCTGCCACACACAGAGACCTGACCTGAGCAGGCAGGACAGGTGCACAAAATAAAGAGATAGTAAAGAGAAAGAACAATGTGAGCCCTCAGCCGAGGTGTCCACTTAGCTTGGCCCCAGAGCCTAGCAGTGGCCCTGAGATGTGGAGGGGGTAGAGCCCTACCCCACCACACACAGAGACCTGACCTGAGCAGGCAGGACAGGTGCACCAAAAAGATAATAAGTAAACTCAGAAGGAATAAGGAGAAACAAAGAAAATCTAGTAAAAAAAAAGGTAGGCCTCAATCAAGCTAGGCCCCAGCCCAGAGCCAGGCAGTGGTCCTGGGACTGCGGTGGGGTGGGATGGGGTGGAGGAAAGAAGGCACCTTTCAGTTCCCAGCTATGCCAAGACTGAAGCTGAAGAGGCTCTTCAGTCTCTTTTAAACCCGCCAAGTTTTAAAGCAGCCAAGCTCGATGCCATGCTCCTGCTCTCTCATTCAAATGCCAGCAGCAGCTCACTCTTCCACTGTCTGCTGAAACTGAAACCATGAGGCAGAGAGCTGGGCCTTATATAACAGAACAGGAGGTCTGTGGTTGGCAGTCAGATATGCCTAACAGGGTTTGGAGGGATGAGATTGGTGTTTCCATGGCTACAGAAGACCCATCTCCCCCCTGCCATTGGCTCCTATATAACAGAATGGGAGCTCCATAGTTGGCAGGGAGACCTACCTATCAAGGTTAGGTGGGTTAAGATTGGGGTTTCCACGAAACAAAAAGTCTGCAGACATTCCAGGCCTATGTTGCCTAGGAAATCAATTGAGTGGTGCCAGTCTGTCTGGGTTCACGAACCACTCACAACTCTCACAAACCGGACCAAAAAAGTTGTGGTGTTCGTGGAAAATGTGGCCCCACGAACCGCATTTTCACGAACCATGAATTGGCCTGGTTTGTGCATATTTTTTATTCGTATTGCGATTCGCACACACCTCTAATCATCTGGCAGAAATTATAAAATATATTTCAAGATAGGGAAGCAGCATAAAATCTTCATGGAGTGTGTCCCATATCAGCTGAAGCTATCTGGTCCATCAATTAATTAAAAATGGGTATGGATAAATCCCTTCAGTGCAGGCGGGGTGGAATCTTCTCTCTTTTTTTGTGGAGTACTCCAGGAGGACCCTAATAGGCAAGGGAATCAGTCACCAAGCCTTTGTAAGAAACATTCCTGATAATTGAAAAGTTGAGAATGATTTGTTTTGCCACTTGTTCAGCAAAAGGGAATGAAGGAGGAACATTGTCTAATATATTTAATGAACAATGAAAGCAATAACAACTTGACATTTTTTCATATTCAAACCTCTTTAATTTGAATTTGCAGATTTTCGTTCTAAAACGTATGCATTTATGCAGTCTCAGAAGTCTAAATGTGGATTCGGTTTCGTTTTCTCGGCCATGTCGGACGCTCCTCTCCGCAGGTCCGGGAGGAAGCGCCCGAGCACCCTGACCGGGCGGCTGATCTGCGAAGATTAGCCCCCAAGACTCCCAGTGAGGGAGGCAGGGTCCGGGACGCTGCAGAAAGAGCCCCCCGAAAATCAATGCGGGGGGTAAATTGCCCGTTTGTCCCTATGGAGGCCGGCAGACGTGCGCGGCGCCTCGAGTGCTGCCGGGCCATGGAAAATGGCAAAGAGCAGAACTAGGCGGAAGCCTGTAAGTAAGCGAATCCCTTCTGTTATTACAAGCGCACGCGAAGGAGTGGTGGGATCTGAAGCTAAGAAGGCTCGTTCTTCCCCTTCACTGAGTTTCAGAATCTGGCTGGCGGTCCCCCCCCTAAAATGGCAGCGAAAAAACAAAGTCCCGCTCTGGGCAAGTCAATCTCGGCTGCCCTGCAGGGGAAGGGAGAGTCGCTCGAGGAATTGGTGCGGAGGGCGGTGATCGAAGCCATAAAACCCTTTGTTGACAAGCTGAACGAAACAGATCAAAGGGTGGGCTTAATTGAGAGCGAAGTGAAAACCATTAAGGAAGCAGCGGGGGGGGGCAGAGAAGTCTGCTCGGGAAAGTGCGTCACTCGTGAAGGCTACGAATAAAGAGTTAAAGCTGGTGGAGAACCAGCTGATCGGGCTACAAGTGGAACGAATACAGACAATTTTGTGCCTCCAGAACGTGAAAGAGGAGGAAAATGAGGATTTATGGGGTCTGGTCTCGGAACTATTGGCGACACCCATGAAGGCAACTAAAGAAGAGGTTAAAAGCGCCATTTTGGAAGTCCGCCGGGCTTCTTCAAAATATGCAACGAAGCGTCAGCTGCCTCGCGAGATCATCATCGATTTTTCATCTAAAAGGATCCGAAACACTATCCTATACAATTCATATAACGCGGATCTGGACTTTTTGGGTAACAAAGTTAAGATACTGAAAGACGTCCCATTTTTAGTTCGGAAAAGACGTTTTAAGTATAAAAAGCTCGCAGCTCTTCTGAGGGAATGTGGAATAAAGTACAAATGTCTATTTCCGGAAGGAATCTGGTTCAGTTACAAAGATCAAGCTTACAAGATATTATCAGAAGATCAACTAAGGGATTTTGAGGACAAAAATCCGGAATTTCAGCGCACCAAGCAAGAAGAAAAGGGGAAGTCTGGGGGGGGGGAGGAAACGAGCACTGCGGCTGCAGTTGCTCAGAGAGAACTGCGTCCGGGACCCAGGAGGGGGAGGAAAACTTAATTTGAATTTGAATTGTAATTTGCATTTTGTAAGGTCAACCACTCCATCAATACTATACAAAGCTTTAATTTTTTTTAATAATGGCAGTATGAAGGGAAAGCATTCTGTGTAGTGTAATTGTTATATGTTGTTGTTGGGTTTTTTTTCTTTCCTTCCCTTGTTCCCCTTTCTTTCCTTTGTATTGGTAGTTAATGTAGTTAATAAAAAGAATAAAAAATCTTTAAAAAAAAAGAAGTCTAAATGTGAATAGCCTTTTTCACACATTTGAAAATCATGTAGATGGAGCATGTTTGGATGTAAAGACATCACTATTGACTGTATATATAGGCTTTCTCTATGTCACTGTCTGCGTGTGTGCGTGTGCGTGTGCGTATGCATGCTGTGGGTTGCGTGTGCCCAGAGAAGACTGTGGTCATGGTCAGAAGGTATGACCTCACTTCTTTCTTTTCTGGTTCATTGTGAACACTTTCCATATGTGAGGAAAGGGCTAGTATCTTAGTTCAAAGCATCTTTCTGATTTGGAATAACCAGATCTGTGTCTCCCATGTGTATGCAGAAAACCTCCAAGAAACGTATGAGCTGAGTGTTTGTCCAAGAGATGCATCTGCCTGTAAATGGTTATGATCCATATATTTGATCATTGTCTGGCATTTTCTCAAAAGTTACCCTTAGAAAGCATGTAAAGAAAATAATGTGAGCTAGAACTCTAAGCAAAATATAGCAGTAATATAAAAATTTGCTGAATCTATTTTAATGGTAACTTCTTCATAGAAGAGAAATAGTTAATTAAACTGAGTAGATTATTCATTATCAAAATAATCTATTCTGAATTATATTGATTGTCAGATGTTAGAATAAGCCTGTATGTGTGTGCGATTTACAGTAGCATATAAAGACCCAAGTGGCATTTAAGAACTGTCAAGATTATATTGAAAACTGAGCTACTTTGGGAGCCTGTAGGCTGTTTGAGATGAAGCCATCTGGAATCTAGGTCAGCTCTCAATCACATGAATGCATTCCTGGCCACTTTGGTAATATTGTTTTAAACAACATGGGGAAGAGAGACCAAGATTTATTACAGGTTTTCAGTTGTTGTCAAAGTTGTTGGACAGTACCCAAACTCTTATTGTTTATACTTTTTAAATAGTCCAGCCTACTTCTTCTACAAGTATACAAAGATTACGTTTTCAGTAAATATTAAAAATGGTAGTGCATCTTGGATTCAACTGTCAGGCATATATTATTGTTTCTGATTTATAAAGCCTGCTTGACGGTTCTTATTCACTCTGACAAGCACCCCTGTTATTCCATTTTACAGAAAAGGATCAGAATCTAAAAGCATTGTTTTCTTAAAATCACCCATTGTATTTATTATAGAATTTCTATCCTTTGCTAAGTCCAGCTGTCTGTGAGGTAGTCTCAATTAGCTTCATTATTTTAAGTATAATCCTATTAATGACTCACAACAAATATCATAGAAATGGGCCTGTCAGTGTGAGAGATGGGCTGTTTCCTGTTTTTCCTAAAGTTTACATCAGTGAAATAAGAAAAAAGGGGTCAATACAAAGAGAAAAACCAGTACAGAGAAGAACCTGGGTAAAAAAACAACAGGGCAGCATTATTTGTCTGTGCCAATTCTAAGCAGGGTGGCCTCAGGGGGCATAGCTGAGAAAGCCATTACAACATGAGGGTTTAGATATTGCAAGATCTGATGTATCTTGGGGAAGCTGATTCCCCCCCCCCTGCATATTTCAAGTTTTAGCCATGTTGATTTCTAGAACCCTTACAGTTTAGGATGCTGAGGCTTGAACAGGAGATGGATATCTTAGTCTTCATTAAGAAGTTTCATAAAGTGTTAGACAAAGGACACGAACACAAACACAAAAGTGTAATGTACTGTATGCACTTTGAACTTTTGGAGATGGTTGCAGTATGTGTTCAGTACTTTGTGTCCTGTTACTAGAAAGTATAGGTAGAATGCTGTTAAGCTTTTAATCTGTTCTAAAAGAACAGATACATCCAATTAGAACCTTTCTATCAGGTTAGACATATTTAAAATACGTTGCCTGTTGGTTATTTTTTACTTTTCTGTTAATTAAGAGTTTCAATTTTAGCTTTTAAGAACATCAGATATAGAATATTTTAACCTAATTGTCTTTTAAATTTTTTGTGTATAGATTAGGTTGCCAGGTCCCGTGAGTCCCCTGGCGGGAGACTGGGACCCTGGCACTTAACTGAGAACTGTGCTGGCTAGGTAAGTGGGGAAGGGGGGAGGAGGTGAGAACAGGGGATCCCCTGCCCCGGGTGGGGGAATGGCAAGCCTAGTATAGATTAATGTGAAGATCCTACACTAAATTAGAAGCAAGCAGTAAACAGCATGGAGTTAAATGGAAGAGGAAATTCATTATGGCAGATAATGTTTAACCATGATTTACATGCTTTAACCCTGTTTAAGATCTCCAATGTAGAGGGAGCCAGTTTGTTGTAGCGGTTAGTGGCAGCAGGACTCTAATCTGGAGAACTGGGTTTGATTCCCCACTCCTCCACTTGAAGCCAGCTGGGTGACCTTTGGTTAGTCACAGCTCTTCCAGAGCTCTCTCAGCGCCTCCCCCACCTCACAGGGTGATTGTCATAAGGATAATAATAACACACTTTGTAATCCGCTCTGAGCATGGAATTAAGTTGTCCTGAAGGGCAGTATATAAGTCGAATGTTGTTATTAGTGAAACCTTTGTTTAGGTTGCTGAGCTAAGCTCTTCTCTGGAGAGTGTGTATATGAAGATCCTACTGAGCCTTACTTGTTACCTTACAGGTGGAAATAGGCCCCAACCATGATTTCCTTCCCCTCTTCCTCATGTTGCTGAGAAACCCACAAAAAGCAAAAAAAACAACAAAACGGGTTTGCAGCTTTAAAATGTTGGCCCTGCATATTCCTGAATATTTCTAGTATACCAGAGAATCCTAAATATCAATCTGGACACCCAAATATACCTATTTGGACCAGATGCGTACAAGTGCACATCGCTAAGCAACAGTCTCTGCTAAGAAGGGCTTAAAAAACAAAAGACAAACTACCTTTTTTCAGCGAAAAAGCAGAGTCCCGCTTTGGGCAAGTCAATTTTGGCTGCCCTGCAGGGAAAAGCGGAGTCGCTCGAGGAATTGGTGAAAAGGTCGGTCATCGCAGTCATAAAACCCTTTGTTGACAAGCTGAATGAAACAGATCAAAGGGTGGGCTTAATTGAGAGCGATGTGAAAGCCATTAAGGAAGCAGTGGGGGGGGGGCAGAGAAGTCTGCTCGGGAAAATGCGTCAGTCATGAGAGCAACGAACAAGGAGCTAAAGCTGGTGGAAAACCAGCTGATCGGGCTGCAAGTGGAATGAACACAGACTGTTTTGCGTCTCCAGAATGTTAAAGAGGAGGAAAACGAGGATTTAAGGGAGCTTGCCTCGGAATTATTGGCGTCACCCGCGAGGGCAACTAAGGAAGAGGTAAAAAGCGCCATTTTGGAAGTCCGTCGGGCTTCTTCAAAATATGCAATGAAGCGGCAGCTGCCTCGCGAGATTTTTATTGAGTTTTCATCTAGGAAGGTCCGAGACACTATCCTATTTAACTCATATAATGCGGACTTGGACTTTCTGGGAAATAAAGTCAAGATACCGAAGGACGTTCCATTTCTAGTTCGGAAAAGAAGATTTAAGTACAAAAAGCTCGCGGCTCTCCTGAGGGAATGAGGGATAAAGTATAAATGGCTATTTCTGGAAGGAATTTGGTTTAATTATAAAGATCAAGCCTACAAGATAAACTCAGAGGATCAGCTAAGGGATTTTGTGGACAAAAATCAAGAATTCGGGCAAGATACCATGCAAAATGAAGAAGATTCGAAGCCTGAAGGGAGGGGGAAGGCAGTGAGCGCAGTGGCTGTAGCTGCTCAGAGAGAACTGCGTCCGAGGCCCAGGCGGGGAAGAAGAAAAGTTAATATGGGTTGTATTTTGTATTTTGCAAGGTCAACCACTCCATCATTACTTTATGAAGGTTTAAATTTTTAACTATGGCAGTATGAAGGGAAAACATTGTAGTGTAGTGTTTATTGTTTGTATGTAACCTCCCCCCCTTTTCCAGCCCTCCTTCCCCTTTTCTTTCTTCTTTCCCTTTTCCCCTTTCCTAGTACTTTTGTAGTTTTTGTTTGTTTGTAGGTTTTTGTTTTAGATATTAAAAATAAAAAAAAATTCAAAAAAAAAAAAGACAAACTGCCTTTTTTGTATGCTGTCCATGAGGGGAAAAGACAAGGCCTCTGATCTTGCTTTCTGTGGTGCATATAGCAACAGCTGATTCAAACTTCTTTTTAAAAAATAATTTCCCCCTTCAAAGGTGGCAATATTCAACTGGCCAGATATTTCTGGATGTTTGAAAAGCTTTTGTGTATTTACTCTGCATTCCTAGTATCTTTACCATATGCTTGGAAATTAATGTTATAGGGTTTGCTCCTGGTAATATTGGTAGCATTAACATCCTAAACTGTAACTCTACGGATTTAGAAAGGTGTAATTCTGATTAGGATTGTGTTGTTAATCTCAGGCCTGGTTTTTGGTGTTCTAGTCATTTTAAGAAAATAAATCCACTTGACAATTGTGAAGAAACTTCATAGTGAATCAGATGATTGACTTTGCCTCTGAAACATTGCAGATGGAAGATATTAGTGTGAACATAAGAACATAAAGCAGATTTGGCTTTAAAAAGAGATCTGGAACAAGTCCATGAATAGATCCTAAGGGATGTCTACAGATAAACTTTTCTCTCACCAAATGTTTTGAATTGACTGTTTACTGGCCAGATAAGACCTGAGAAGCAGAAGAGAGGATATTTTAGTCTCTTTTGTTGCCTTTTCAATAGATCCTTGATTTCTACTTTTTAAGTTTTATCCCCTTTAATATTTGGATTAGTTAAATCAATAATAAAATTATAACTTGCATTTTAAACATAGGAGAAACAAGCATGAGATGTTAGGCAAACACAACAGAAGTTTTAGAAAGGATCTGTCATATTTTCAAATTGTGTATTCAGTATTTCACACACTTTCATTCCATATCACACTTCTAAGCAATATAGTGCTATAGATGATAAAATATTTCATCTGCTATTTGTAAATCCATCTCTAGAAAAAACTCTCACCCTGTCTGCTTGTAATTTTAGTTGCTGTTATTATGCCACTAAATTGTGTTACAAAAGTACAACTATTTGCATAATAAAATGGAGCATCAACAGCTAGCTTGGAACTGGAAGACCAGTGAGATGAACTGGTTCGATATGTTTTGACATAAGGATTCTCTGGTTTGACAATAAGCTTTCAAGGGAGTTATGTTGAACCAAAGAATACCAAGCTTGGGGGCAGGGGCTTGGGAGGGCATGGAAATATTTCCTCCATAGGATAAAATGGAGAGTGGCTAGGGGCAACTTGTTCAGGGGCCCATAGAATAGGACCCTAAGGTTCAATCCTCCTGAAATTTGGGGGGTCTTTAATGGACAGTCAGGACAGTCCTACAATTTTTGGGCTCCCTGGATTAAAACTGTTAACCTGGCATTAAATCAAGGGAATAATAGTAGCACTGTGCACAGTTCAGTTGCACACGCAAATCCAAGTCTTTTATTATCAGCATTTATTTTCTTACTGAGTGTTTGGTATTCACTTTGCCTCCTCCTAAGTCCTTCAAGCCTAGGTTAATGGTTTTAGCTGGAAAGGAGGACTGGGAGACCTGTCCAGTCTCCCACTTTTACTAGTAAAAAACAGGGAAAAGAGAGGGCCATCCCTCTGCTTTCCTTCCTGTGAAGAAAACCAAAGATTGATCCCTCCCTTTCTGTGTACTTGCAATGCAAAGAATGCTGGTGGCTGGTGGCAGCTATGTGGGGTGGCTGTATCTTATCCTTTGTGGGCTTGAGGAGGGAGGGCTTTCCTTCAGCCTGAGTCCCTGGCAGCCAGAAAGGCAGGCAGGGACTCTTTGATCTAGAAAGATTTCGCTGTCCAAATGGAATTGTGCACAGCAAACAGCCTTACTATCTCTTCTAATTTAACACCAGGTGAACAGTTTTAGAGCCCGGAAAAGATGAAGCATCTCCTGATCCCTTCAATCAATCTGTTTATTATGGTCAAAGACCAGCATAACACAGAAACAAGAAATTACAGTACCCTAAAATGGGATTTAAAAATGTAAAACCAATATACAATTTAAAATGTGGTACCAATATGCATTAAAATTAAAAAGTTACATACATATAAATAAATCCAAATAAATAGATACAATAGTTATGGAAGCATTATTCTATAAAATTATGCTATCAAACAGCAAAAATGGCATTGGAGGCATTTTTAAAATTCAAAAGTAACTATTTATTTTAGAGGGGAAAGGTCAGGTGAAATTAGAGGTTGAAAATTTCTGAGGTAATTCAACATAGAAATCTCTGAGGTAAAATAAGTGCATGCACAGACTTTAGTTCTTATGCTCTTCACAGATACTTAAATTCTTAGGTTTAGAGGCTTTTGTTCCCATGTTTTCCCCACACACTCAAATACACTTTATTTTAGGATTCTCTGTCTCCTTTGGTTTTAGGAATGCTGGTACTCACAAACCCCTTCAAATACCAGTGCTTGCCCTCTGTTTTTGACTGAATCTTATGGTCTCCAGATGGCAGTTTCCAACCACTCCTGACCAGGGATCTCTTCACTCTCCAGAGCTACCTCCCTGTTTGACTGGATAGGGAAAGTCTCCTCTCCTTAGAAGATCTATCCCCTTTCTTTGGCCTGAATAAGAGTCTGCATCCACATCCCAAACTTCCTTGCCAACTTTTCCCCAGTTTTCCTGTCGGTGTTAAACTGCTTGCAGTTAGGACTCCATCTCTCAACCCTTTGCACTTGATTTCTCTCAGCTAGGGCTGAAAAGCAACCCTCCTCTTTCCAGCTCATGCTACCCACTCAGATTCCTTGGAGTAGCCTGCCACTCAAAGTGCTCTGTGTCTGTGAGGGATTAACCCTTAATAGTCCTTCAGCTGTTTGTACAGCACTTACAGGCTTTTAAAAAGTGCGGTCCATCACACCCTATAGCGCTTTTCAAGCTTTCACACATTGCAGGAGTTCAGAAAATACTAACTGTATATGCATAGTTTTTTATGTTGTTTTAAAAGATTCTGTGGAATCTTGTTGACCCTCCACTGAATGCAGCTGTCTCCAAATGGGTGGTCTCTGCAGACATAAAGGTGATGCCTCTTGGGTTCTTTTGAAGCACCTCCTGCACTAAGGAGGCAGTGGAAAGATTGGATCAGCTCTTTGCTATGAGGAAGAGATGCTATTTTTTTAAGATTCCAAAGAAACGTGGGAGTTTGCTACTTGCAAGGCCACTAGGAGAGGTAGCTGAGCCCAGAGACATTAAAAGGTCTGTGTCTATGGTGAAATCCTAGGGTGCACACTTGTTACGTGTTTACCTGGGATGAATTCAGCCAAATAGTTGGGAGTGACCCCCAAAATCCCTGATACCGTCTGTTCAGTTTTAAAACTCCTTGGATTTTATCACCAGAATGCACACGGAAAAACCATGGCAGGTGCCATGTTTGAGTTTGCTAGCCTAAGTAAAGCAGCATAACCTGCTGTTTTAGATATGGATCTGGCAGTACTGAGAGGAGCCTATGTACAATGGCAAGCCATAAAAGAATCACTTGTGAAAAGACAGTTTATAAATGAATTAGCAGCTGAGCTTCTCAACCTGCCAGTTAAAGCAGATGCCATTTTAGATAAACTAATGGATGTTTTATGCAGAGAGTGTCTTGTGTGGGAGCAGAAACGGGTGTTTAAATATATCTGCTACCTATTATAAGCTCCAGCATGGCTTCTAGGCACAGCTTGCAACAGTGTGGATTCAGTGACTGAAGAAGGCCAAGGAGCATGCAATTCACAGGCAGTCTTGGGGGAAAAGATCCAAAAGCAATTTAACAAGCAATTCCCAGGCCAAATGATATTTGCAGACAATGCTGAGGAATGGGCAAAGCAATGGGGAAAATGTACCGGGAAATAAGAAGTTGCTGAAGCAAATAGATGGCAGTCAGCAACATTAGGAACGGTACAGATGAAGAGCTGTCCAGGCACTTGCTATAATGTGAATAGAATTGTTCTGTGGGTGGAAATCTTCTATGGTTATTAGATTCAGATTGAAAATATGCAACATTCTTATTTAGCATCCTTTTTGGACAATGGTGCTTCACCCATAACTCGTGATCCCAAGTCCTCCTGGTGAGGATGGGATCTCTCGCTCCCACCCTCCACCTGCAGCCATCACTCACCTGGCCAATGGGGAAGAAAGGAGAGGAAACAGACCTTCCAAGTGCACTGCTGGGGCGGTGCAGGAGCCAAGAGTGCATCTGTACTTTACAGTGGGCTGATTTGGGCCCCAAATGGGCTGAATTGAGTGCTGGGTTCCCCCTCCCACTGGGACAGTGAGGGGACCTAGCAACCCTACCCATGTCACACCAGGGACTTACTCTCCTCCCTCACCCTATCTGTGCTAGCATCTCAACTGTGATTTCTTTGCATGCACACTAGGGTTCCCATTCCCCCAGTATGAGTGGGGGCTCCCTGCTCTGAACTCCTCCCCCCCACTTATCTGGTCGGCAGAGGGGAAAGGCGAGGAACGGGCCTCCAAATTGGCCTGCTGTGAAGTGCACACATATTCCCCACCTTGAGTGATGGTGTGAGACTGCATGCCTACTTTGTGTGCACACAAGGAGCAAGACAGAAACATGTAGAAGGTAAGTCCCAGGTCCCCCCCCCCCCGTCCCACCAGGAGGGTAAGGGAACTGGCAACCCTAATGTACACACATACACTTTCAGCTGTGAGTCACCTCCTCTGGGTCACATTTTCAGCTGTTGGTCACCATGAGTTCTTGGTCAAAACCATTTCCCAGAAATTAAGGCTTATTGAAGAGCCATCCAGAATCACTGAGAAACTCCATAGAGTAGAACCATTCTCAATATCATTGTCTAATATTTAGTAGACAGGAAAACAATAGTTTAATTGTACATCAAAAATCCATAGTTCACACTCATGTGCACAATATAAAATGTCAGAATGCAAAAGGAATTAAATGTCTCATAATGTTAAATTCTCCATTTTTTTAAAGCAAGAGTGTGAAGGAAAAGAATGTGTAGGCCAAGCAATAAGGTGCTCCCATGTTATATGAAGTGTGTGAATTTTAAAGCCTTTTTTGCAACGCTGTCCAAAGTAAATTAAAAACATATGAAATCTAGATGTGGAAAATAAACCTATGAGGCAAAGATTTCTCAATAACAGTATTTGGCTGCCTGTGGTGTGCACTTTCGTAATGTAGCCTGAGTTAGAATATGCTTTCTAAAAAGGAGCCAAATCTCATGATTATCAACTGAAATGTGAACCAGATAGGATTGAGGGTCAAAATGAACATGCTGTGGATCTCCATTTGTCTCTAAAAGGCAATTTGCAAACATTTGTGACCCCCAGTTTGAATTGGGGCCAAATGGGGAGGGTAGGTGTTTAACTCTTCAATGTCTGGATAGTTTTGCTAATCAGAACTGGCCCCTCTGTGCTGTTATTAGGAGCTTTTAAAAACCTATCTTTCTTTAAAAAGTTGAAGAGGAGGCTTGGTTTTCAAATAATGAAGATGGATATTGTTTCAAATGCCAAATCCCCATTCCCCTCCCTATGATGCCCAATTTAAGATGTCTTTATCTGTCTGCAAAGACTACAAGTACTTCCTTTAGTGAGTTGTATACGTGTGAAATAATTACTTTCCCATCCTGTGGTGGAAACCATTTGGGAGAGAAACAGTGTGGAATATGGTTAGAGTGTCAGACTGTAACCAAAGAGACACCCAAATTCATATTCCATTCTCTCATGAAACCACTGGGTGACCTTAGCCTAATTTTTCTTTTTCAGCCTAACCTACCTCATAGGGTTGTGAAGTGGGCAGTAAGATAATATACATTGCCTTGGAGCTCCATGGAGAATGGACAGGATAAGAATCGAAGAAATAACTCAGGTCTAACTGAAAACTTTGCATACCCTTAGTCTTTCAACATGTTGCCTTCTGTAGTTTGCCATCATTTGTGTCCAAGAAGTAATGGGATGGGTGCACGTGAAGACTACTTTGGTGTGTTCTTTGTGTTTAGGATCTGGTTTCAGCAGCATTCCTACCCATGCCATTTTATCCATGTGTTGCATTATTGTACAACCCTGAAGCCCTTTAAATGTAAGTTCTTTTCACTGAACACCTTTTTTTTTCCCTACAGGGCCTAGCTTTCACATTGGAAGAAAGACAACAGTTGAATATTCATGGATTACTACCTCCTTGTTTTCTCAGTCAAGATGTTCAGGTGTTGCGGGTTCTTAGAAACTTTGAAAGACAAGCATCTGACTTGGACAGGTAAAATTCTTCATGGGCTTGATACCTGTTTTCATGTCTTCCAGATTTTGTTTTTTGTTTTTTTGTTTTAATGTGTTTCAGAGATGCTGCTGATAGCATTGATTCCAACTTCATTTTTTAAAAAAGCTGCTTTTTAGTAAGTGACATTGCACTTTTAAAAACCTTTGTTGTATACATTGCCCTTGATCCACAGACTTTCCCATGAAGCAGTAAGCTTATGTCCTGTGGTTGCATTCTCTCTCATTGTTTGGCATGTCACAGAGTACCTGGCATCTATCTTTTTGTGAAAACTACGCAGTTCCTGGTTTCCTGTTTGGTTAGAGAAGCGAGTTCTTATTAAGTTCTAGGTGGGTAGCCATGTCGGTGTGCAGTAGAACAGCTGGATTCAAATCCTGTTGTTCTTATTAAATATTTCAAGTTTCAATGTCTATTTTCGCCTCTAATTAAGGAAGAGCTTTTGGCATAGCCCTCTTGTGCAGGTGCTGAGTGGGATAGGTGGACAAGATCCATTAAAGGAAATTGTTGCTTTTTCCACAGTGCAGTCAGAAAGACTATCTTTCTTTTGCCAACATAACTTTAAAAGGTCTGATAACCTTTCTGGGGTGTCCAGTTCAACACCGGAAGGTCACATGGCAGTAAACTTAAGTATGATCTGTATTTCTCTGGTTACAATTTGATTGATAACTTTTGTGAGCTCCGTATTCTGAAATTTTATTTTAAGTCACAAAGACAAAGAAAACAAAGTTGTAACGGATGACCCCAACCTAGAGGAGAAGGATTTTGTACACGTTGTCATTTCCTAATGAATATACTGAACACTTCCATCTGAACAGGAAATCCCCTCTGAATGCATTTTGTTCAAAATGAGTCCTTCAGCCCAGATGGTAGCCAATAAATATATAGCAGATGAATCTGACCTTTGATGAGTAATGAATAGAAGTACTTAATGTCACAGATTCATGTCACAGATTCAAAATATAAGTATCATTTTGGTATTTTATTTTTCAAAATACTTAATTGGAATTTGATTGCAGCCGTGTGTCTGAAGGTGTTGTGCTTTTGCTGGTCTAGCCACAACAAATACAGATCCATGAAAATTGTCAGGAAAAGTAGAAAATACTAAAAAGTATAGAAAGTCATGATTAGAGATGGGCATGATCCCAAAAAAATTGCCGATCCAGCTGATCGTGGATCAGCGCCAGTGACGATCCCAACTAAACGATCCACACCGATCATCTCCCATTCCTGATCCGTGGATCGTGGAGGCCAAAGCGGGGCGCGCTACTATTCCCAGCTATGTGGGAAGGTGGGTGTTGGCGGTGGCCACTGGGCCTGGCGGGCACGGGAAGACGGCGACGAGCCGCCTCCCCTCAGGGGGCAGGGGGTCTGGCTGCTCACCGGCGGCACCCCCCATGTGCCTGCCCACCAGGCCAAAAAGGAGCGTGCTGGCGAGAAAAGAACGGTGGGTGATGCCGGTGGCATCTGTGTTTGTGTTTGGCCATCTGTGTTTGGCCGTCAGAGCTGCCTATCAGGGTTTGCAGGGATGACATTGAAGTGCCCATGGCTACAGAACACCCCCTTCCCCCTCCCTCCCCTGGGTGTCTTCTCCCAACTGGTGACTGCTTTGCTGCTCCATGATTGGAAGGAAGCCGTGCTGATCAAGGAAAGCTGGGCTTCCATTCGGGTTTCCAGGGCGACAGAAGGAGGGGAAACACAGCTCAGGCATTCCCCTGGCTCCGTTGCCCCAGGAATAGATTACTGGCGCCTGAGTGTCTGGCTTCCCGATCCAAGCATGATCCAGC